>NC_066316.1:79099680-79743230 GCF_022539315.1 Serinus canaria
CTCTCCTGAGGAAGACACCAAGGTTGTCACCATGGAGATGTGATGAAGGAGAGAAAGCTAAGAGATACAGACTCTGGCTGGCTCACAGAATGACATGGCTCCCTGATCACCTACTGAGAACTCTGTTTCTCTCTTATAACCAATGGGCAGTGAATGTGTATGTTGAGTGAATGTAAATATCTTGAAAAAGTATAAAAGCAACATGTTTCTGTAATAAATCTCTCTTACACCCTTCTGATGGAGTCGTGGTGCTTTGCGCTGTGTCATGCTCTATAACAACATCTTCCATTTCCATTTCCGTTTCCTAAAATTTTAACAGTTTCCATTTCTGTTAGGCACTTTAAATAGTAAAAATCACTTTAGAACATCTCTCATTTACCCTCCAGTGAAAATTTAGTTCTTTAAAGGGCTTGCTGTTTTAAAAAAAATTTTTGCACACCGTTTGTGTAAAACCACAGCCCCCTAAAGTCTGCATGTAACTGGCTTTTAGCCATCTTCAGCTTGAAAATTTTCCCTTGATAAAGCAAGATATTCTTCCACTACAATCAGTTTTTTTAGCATCTAATCTTTGTAAGTCATATTTCTTAAAAGAAATAATCTTTCTGCTTGGACTAGGATATAGCCTGGAAATAGCTATTAATATTTAAGTACATGCTATTTGTATAGCAAAATACCTTTCATCTAGAGGTCTCAAGACTGTAGGCCAGCTTCAAATCCGACTCTTGAATTCCACAGAGTTGTTTGAGCTGCCTCCTGTGTCAGAGAAAAGGTTACAGACTCTTTTATCTTCTGCACGATCAGACTTAAAGTGCTCCAGAGGCCAAATCATCTCTGTGACTGGAGAGCATGGACAAAAGGGATGATTAATGCAGGAATCCTTCTGGCCAGCACAAGGACAGGAGGCCAGGACTTTTCACCAGCAACTAGGTGAGCTATATTCATTCCTTCACCTTTAAATGAGGCTGGCCCCATCATAAAGGGCTTGCTGCTAAATTGAAAAGGCTGAACTTGCTAACCTGCAGGTCTTCCTCCCCTGAGGGTCTGGCAGTTGTAGCTTCCAACAGTTCAAAGATTATTTTATAGCATGGAAAAGTTTTTCTCTACAGCATTGATAGGTAGCATGCAGCCTTTCTTCAGTGAGAGTCTTGGGTGAGAGGCTGTGTGAGTATGGAATTTATAAATCTGTATTCAGAAAAGGTTTTTAGTATCTGTACAAACTCTTTCTTAGTCAGAGAAAAACCACCTCTTTTCAGCTCCCTTAGGTCAAAAACAGTCTAATGACTCTGCCAGGCCTAACCCAAGCCACACCTGTGTTTTGAGGTCCACACTGTTCCTGAAATCCCCATTGACAACTTGTTCTCAAATGAAACTCAGTGGGACAGAAGAAAGGGCAGAGGTGAGTGCCACCAGCTTCAAGCAGCATTCAGCCCTCTGTGTAGTCTGGGCAAACACATGGCACAAGTATTCCCAGAAAGAGCAAAAAAAAGCTGCTACAAGAACATGCTGTAGTTAAGCAAATGGTTTAAGAAAGTTAAGCTACAATGAGAACACCAGGCATGTTTAAACTATCAAATATGATGAAGCCCTTCAGTGACAATAGGCTGGATGTGCTACTCCTCTTGCTAGGGTGGTGTTTGAGAATGCTTGAGGTTCTAACAGCTCAGTAATAGAAATAATAGGCAGTTTTTGGAATCATATTGTACACCTCATATTGAAACTACCGGGCCTTATCTGTACAGATCAAAACAAAATAAGATTTTAGTATTTAAAAGAATGTAACAGTCATAAATTTGCATTAGCTTGATATGGATATAAATGTGAAACAATTCACAGTGCTGGTTTTATGATCAGTGTGAGTGGAAGTGATATGCCTGAAGCCTCCTCATGAGAGACACAATTAATGCTGCGGTGCTTCTCTCCAGCAAGAGCTGATTATTAACTTCTTGCTGCTTTTCCATGTCTTCAAGAATAATTTTTGGATTACAGGGGAGAGAATGAAAATGAAACTTATCCATATATCTTTCTTGTAAGTTAAGCTCCTAGTAAGCAAGTTCTTGCATATATTTGATAAGTCCATTATGATTATGAAAAGTGACAGAGGTCCTCTGAGGTTGTAGGATACAACAGTCCTTATATCTAATTTAGAAGTTTTATATCATGGGGGTGGTAAAACCCTGGAAAATTTTAAGGCCAGATTGGATGGGGTCTGAGCAACTTGAAGATGTCCCTGCTCACTGCAGAGGGGTTGGACTAGATGGCATTTAAAGGTCATTTCCAACCCAAACTGTTCTATGTTTCTATGATTATAACATCCAGGAACAAAACCCTGACATACAAGGGAGCTAAGGAGCTCCAAATGAAGTTGAAGAACTTCAGTTCTTCATTTTATTTTTTTTTAACTCAGCCCTCGGCAGTAGTTCCAGATCTTGACATTTCATAGTAGGAAGCAGAGTACAAGTCCATATAATGGGGCAGCTCTGTCCTGAAGCAGGTAGAGGTTAAATGGGAGCAGGGGGGATGTTAGAGCAAGGTGCCTAAAAGGAGAAACACAAAGCATAAAAATATATTCACACTTTGTGTCCAGGGAAGACACCCCAGCTATCAGTCCTGAGGGGGAAATATAAAAATGCACTAAAAAGATTGTTCCCAACTCTTATCTTTGTCACTTTGATTAAATCCTCCATCATGAGCAGTGAGATAGTATATTCTGGTGAATTGTTGATGGAGTATCCTGCCACTATGCTGCATTGCTAGGTTTCAAATATTTCTATGACTTTCCAGGAGGAGAAAAAATCAACCAACAAGTCAGTTACAGGAATAAAATATAATTGAACTCAATTTTCTTACCATCTTCACAGAAGCAACAAGGGCACAAAAGCAAGGTATGTCAGGAGAACGTTAGGCTGGAGATACCAGCACAACCTCATGGTTAAAAACACCTCTCTCAGATTACCAAAAACTTACAATTGGTATCAGAAAAGAAACAAATGTGGTGCCTGAACTACTCACAGGGCTACTAGCTAGTACTGAAACGTGCAGGATTGGTGGCACAATCTGCTTCCTTGCTGAGAAGCTGACTTGAAGCTTTCCAACACTGATGGATAACAATGGGAAGAATTTATGTCATGAAAAGTACGCACAAGCAAAATACTGGACTACAGCCAAGAGAGATGGAGAAAAGATTGCTAAAGCTGAGAAATACAATGTGTACTAAGTATTAAACAGCAGGAGAGTGAAGGGAGCTAGGGAATTAGACAATAAACAAGTGGCAAGTAGAGCCCTAAATTAATTTAATCAGACAGGAAAAATCATAACAAATTTTGAGGAAGAATGAAAGGAAAATGCCAAGAGGCTGAAAATTAAATAAAGGTGCAGAGAAAGCACAATGGGTTTAAATTGCTTTAATTTCAAAATGAAGCCATAGGAGGAAGATTTATCATTGTACAGGGGAAAAGAGACAAAGAGCTCTCTATCATCCTTCATTTTCTATCATCCAATTTGGGCAAGTCAGCTTCAAAACATGGGAGAAAGCTACTTGTGTGTATCACTATTTGAGCCTGATAAAAAGCTTTTCTGAAACACCCTCTCACTGCCACAGTACTGAAGCAGATTGTGCGGAGGCATGGCAGAGATTTGAAAGGTCTTACCCAAGCAGCCCATGGCTAAGCCAGGAACCAAAGCCAGATGACACTTGAAAAACCAAGAGCCAGATGCTGCTGGTACTTAAGACCATTCTTTCTTGCTCATGCATGGGTCTGGCCAACATATTGGCATGGCTAAACTGGTCATCCCCAAGCAGCACTGGAGGACAAGTAGGGCTTTGCAAGTGGTTCTTTACAACTGTGGAGAAGACCCAGACTCCTGCATGTGTTCCCAGATGCTCCTGCCTGTGTATCTTCAGGAGCTCTCTGACTTTCACCAGAGAGCTGGTTACTGCATTCACTGTTAAGATCCATCCTGTAAGAGCTGCTTTGCTTTAGTGGCTTCCAGGACCTGCTATATATAAATGTGCTAACAATTACTATTCCCACCAAGGCTTCAGAAACTCACACAGCTTGACTGGAAGTGGAGCTGTCTTCTCAATGCAGAAATGTTGTGTTGTGGGTTAACCTAGGAGGCAACTGAGCACCACACAGCCTGCTTGCATCCCCCTCCAACCCACAGTGGAGCAGGGGAAGAAGAAAGGAAGAGCAAAAGCAAGACAAAAATTGTTTAATAAGCAAATGAGAAGTGAAAGAAGAAAGAAAGAATATAAACTGAACCAAACCAAAGCAATCACTTACCACCTCCCATGAGTGGAATGACGCCAGCCATGAGCAAAAAAAAAAAGATGGCTCATCTTAAATTCCCTTCTGTCCATTTTGTTGCTGAGCATGACATTATATGGCATGGAATATCCTTTTGCTTGCTTTGGGACATCTGGTTGTGCCCTCCCCACCTTCAATCTATTCCCTGATGGGGGGGAGACATGAAGAGTGAGAAACTAAGGCCTTGATGCTGTGCAGACACTGTTCATCTATAGCCAAAACATCACTGTGTTATCACCACTCTGTGGTCACAAACCCAAGCACCATATTGAGCACCATATGAGCTGCTATGAAGATAATAAAGAGCATTCCAGCCAGGATCAGCTGAGGGAAAGTGGAGGGAAAGAGGGGAATCATTGCCTTGTGGAAACATCTCTCTCTGCAGTTGACACATCCACTGCAGGAGCCCTTTTCTGTCCTTTTCCCCCTGACTATAAGCAGGAGTGAGCTGAACATCCTACGCTTCATTTCTGGGTAGTCAAGGAAAGTGAATCATGCATCTCACTTTTCTGTCACCCCCACTACATATAAAGGTTGAACACTTTCCTCTTCACTGATGCTTTTGTTTGAAGGTGGATCAACAATGGCAGTTACTGGAAAAACAAACACCTGGAGTGGAAGAAATTCCATTTCCTACAGCAGGCTTAATGAGGATTGTCCCAGTTTTGAGATGCTCATTATCAGAAGCTGAAGAAAAACTTAGGCTCATACACCATGTAAGAACAAGCAAATTACATTGCTATGCAACTCCTGAAGAAGTGTTTAAGTTCAAATCTTACCCTCCCAAAAGTGGAGAGTAACACTAGGTTTAGTTCTAGATGAGCCCTGCTGTTTTGGAACTTAAAAAAGGGATAGAGTAGGTTGTACAGCTTACAATTTTCCCATCCCAATCTCAGGCTTTTCAGTTATTAGAACAATACACAAATTTTTTCTATCCAATTTAACAGCAAACAGCACTTGTGCATGTCTGCTTGCTGAATTTGATTATTTATCAACAATGGACAGTGTTTGGATACTGTCTAACGCATGAGGAATGCCAGATTCTTAAGTGTCAGAAATAACTACAGGATACAACCCACAACAAAAAAGAAAAGTCTTGATGGGGGTGTGGAACTAGATGATCTTTAAGGTTCCTTCCAATGCAAACCATTCTATGATTCTGTATAAAACCAGCTGATAAAAAGCTGTGTCTTGGCACATTTTCAGTTCTTCAGCCTTTTCTTGCACACATCCCATCTCCTGTCCAGACTGGTCAGTTTTGTCCTTACCCTTTTTCACTCTGGAGAAGATTGTTTAAGATGACAGCTGGGAAGGGAACACGGAAATCAGATGTGCTAAGTTCTGGGAAAACTTAAGTAAATTAGCAGTAAGTTCTGGGAAAACCATGACTGCTGAGGATCTACCCCAAGCTAAGGTTCACCTTGTCACTGAAGGCTTGCTGAGGACCAGACTGACAGAACAGTGAGCTCCAGCTCAGCAAGACTCAATAAAGACACTTCAAGTACCCCACACCACAGGACAATGATCACTTTGGAAACAATATCTCATGTTTAAAGAGGACAGAAAAAGATAGCTACAAGGTAACTTCTTGACAATGCCATTCTTCAGTGCCAATCTACCAGAGTATGGTTTAAAAGGGAATCATGCTGCATAGCAGATAAAATAACAAGTACAATATTTAGCTGGTGGGTTTTTTTTAACAGAACTAATGGCAATACCAGCCATAATATGTTTTACCAGATATTTCAGAAAGTGACTTGCACAGACTGGATAGGTCCATAGTGCCAGGATAATTCTTTGATGGTAATCTGTAGAAGCAAAGGACAGAGTAAACAAGTCTTGACACATTTGCTGGGTTATGTAAAGCACCTTACCAAGAGTGAGAAGACAGAGACAGTAATTGGAATAAATATAAGACATCTTTTGCCAGGAAATTTAGTTGTTAGGCAAAATAAAGATGCTTTAGATCCTTGCAGAGACAAAGAGGCCAATGATCAGGCAGGCAGGACACATAAGATGCTCACCACAGACTTCCAGGTCCTTAGAACAGATCAGAATTTCTTGTCAATGGCAATAAAATAATATACCCATGAATATGTCTGACGGGAAGATGGGACATATTTTGTAAATAAATCTTCCATCTGTCAGCCTAAACATGCATCACCAGCAGCACTGGCTGCCAATGATCCAGGAGGACACGGTCTACTCTCATCTCAGAGTACTAGCAGAGACTCTGCTTTAGAAAATGATGTGCACAGAGACTTTTTCTGCAAATTAAGTATATACACTCAGATGCATGCACGTAGCTAACACAAAAGCTGAAACAAAGGCCTCACACCCACATCTCCCTGGGGGTCACACAGACAAGCTTGCAGTGCTCATTGGGATGAGACAAGTCACTTGTCACCAAGGATCTTGCTCTTCCTAAATAATGGGAATCCCTGCAAGAACTAGTTCCTTTTCTTTCACAGAAGAAAGGGATAAGGATTTAAATTATGCAATTCTGACAGCGACTGTGGTAATTATACCTTTCAATGCATAACAGATTGTTTTCACAGATGACATAGATTTTATTAAAAAACAGTTTCAGGATTTGTTTTCAACAGCAATGTAGACTTGAAAAAATGACCACGTTTACAGGAGAAGCAGCGGAGACCTGAAACAAATTAGCACTTTGAATAAATTCTGTCTGTGCCAAACATTTTTTCCCAATATGAAGTGAAGAAGGAGAAGACATTTACTGCTAATGTTCATCCATGCAAGCCCAGATGACAGCAGGAGCATGTGCATTCAGGGCTTGACACCGGGCTCACTGAAACCAAAGGGAAAAAAAGGTAACACTTTGCACCTTGGCATCACCCCTGGATTTCTGCAGGTGCATTACAGAACTTCATGCTGGTTTCATTTTCTTTTTCAAACACTTCTTTAGCCATCACACTCCCATCTCTAAACACCCTTGTGAACAGTAGAATAACACTCACAGGTCAAAACATTTACATTCAACTCATCTGTTTTCCCTGGTTCTTTATCTTGGCATTTTTTCAAGGCATGCTCTGAGACACTTTGAAATTGCTGGTTGTGTCAGGTTCATGTCCTCCTCAACACCTGTGTTTCTCTATTATGCTGCCATTTCTTCTCTTCAGTAAGGGCTGAGGTGAGGAAGAGAGAAGGAATAAAGTGTTTGCTGCCCTTCACTTCCACCAACACATGACATCATCCCAAGTTAATAAAAAGACAGCAGGCACTATTTTCAAGTAGACATTTTTGTAAGTGACAGATACTGAAGAGCCCAAGTCAACTTCAGATAAAGAGCTGCAGTTCTCATTGTTGTTTCATTCCAGTTTTAACAACCACCCAGGCTAGGCAGTACATTCAGTCCCAGCACAGACATCTCTACAGTCAATTGTGTACTAAAATAGGCACTATCACAGGATCAGCCAGAAGTGGGCTTTTGTCAGTGCCTAGGAGTTCACACTCTTGTTGCCGGTGACAAAACTACTGCTAAAACTATTTTCAGCACTTTGCAACACACAAACCTAGGCTGGAAAGAAGAGCTCACTCACTAATCCTTATGATCTGGAGCATCTTTAAGTTCCACAGGGATGAATGAGTAGTGGACATAGAAGTAGGCTTAGCCAATTGTACCTCAATTTGCTTTTCCAAGGGTGTGATACCAAAGCATCTGCTGAGGCACACAGCCATTGGCATTGCAGCCATGGGCCAGGCCCATCTCTTGCTGAAAACAGTGCCAATGAAGTGTGGGCTGGACCCACCTTCCACCATACAGAGCAATGAGTAACAGCTGCTCTGCAAAAATACTGAAAAATGTTTGTTTCCAGCAGAAATAGGACAGGCAGCTTTGCTAAGCACTGCCTGTCTCCTTTGGGCTAATGGGAGCACTCTTTTACAGGCCCCAGAGAAAGGCCTTCTCTATAAGAGGGCTGCCTTTGAGGATGCTCTTCCCAAGAGACCACCCATCTTCTTTCTACTTCAACCTTTGACTTGCACTTGGTTCCCAAGGTGCTTGTGCCACTTCACTGGCAGGATGCAGGTCCACCCTGCATGACTAGGGGCCATAGAAGTGGGCTAAACCAGTGATTCCCTGCATGCTCTTACATTCCTGGCTTCCTGGCAAAGCTCCCCAGCCATTACTGGGCAAGGGATGGCCAGCAGTTTTCCATTTTGTGGGAACAAGTAGCGAATTTGATGAGAGAAATATGCCAAGACTGAAGCATCTTCACTATACCAAATTTTCAACCTAGATTTAAATCTGAGATGAGAGCAGAAGGTTAGGACAGAGGATGAAAGAGGAATGTCCCACTGATGCTGTGCTCTTACAGAAGACCACCAAGGTCAGAAAACCCCATAAGAACCCTGCTTCCTAGACCCAATGTGCATTAGGCTGAATGTGCAGAGCCCCAGCCTACACAGGGTCTTTCTGCAGTTGCAGGGTCACCTCCAGTGTCTAACAGTAAAGAAGTAACCCCTGTGCCTGAGTGACGGATTCATCCTGCTCTCCTGTCAAGCAGCACACATTGAGACACCTCCAGATAACCCCACTTCTCGGGGCCTTGATCTGTCAGCTCCTTTTTCAAGTGTTCAGGCTGTGTGAGCATCCCAATACACAATTCACAAGCATTGCTGCCAGGCTTAGAATTTGATTAAGAGCTTTACCAGGAGGAGATTCCACTGCATTAAAATATGTGTATAATAATTATTTATTATTTAAAAAAAACCCATATAATTATTACTTACTGAGTAAAATTCCATTGTCTTTGGGTCTCACTGTACACAACCTAACAAGATACAAATTCTGAATTTGCCTCACACTCATTCTCCCTTGAGTACATAAAATTTATTTGCAAACAGTGCCATGATAGCAGTCTATTTGAAAGGGGAAATAAAAGCAAACACACTTTCATTTAGGCAGCTGTCAGGGCTGCCAAAACTGCTGCATGCCATTATAAATACAACTGTGCATGGAATACAAACAGAAATTGTATCCTGTGTCTTTTTCTGTAGAATTTATTCACCTGAGACACACTGTGGTCTTGGTATTTTCCTGTTTTATTAAATGTGACATTGTTCTGTTGGCATTATTCCCAGTGAATGGAATCTGAAGTAAGTGCTGTTCCAAACCACCCATGGCATGGTCCATCAGTCCAGCTAATTTCTCTCCTATGCTGAGCAACATTTTCATTGCTATGGCAACTATACAGCTGTTACAGGACTGGGGTAGGAAATCAGTTTAGGTCTTTATTTCTCAATTCCTCAGATCCAAGGGAACTCCTGCTTATTCTGCTATATCTACTTATGTTTTGGGGAGCAGGGATATTCACTGATGACTGAACCTCTTTATAGCCACATCTGCAAATAGAAAAAAACATGCCTGCCACTGTCAAGAAGCCCACACTTCACACTGTCAGAGGGATCTCAGCCACATGCAGAGAGGCAAGGTTACATGCATTTTTCACATTCATGGCATAGGATAGTTTTCAGAGTTGGACTAGAGAAACTTATACAGAGACTCAAAGCCAGGCACCTGAAAGAAAAAAGGTTTTAGTGCTTTTAGCTTGAGTGTCCAATCAGGACACCTCAGTGCCTTGCTCTAAGACATTGTTTGGCTTTTTAATAGATTAAACTATTACCACAGTCTAGGCTGACAATTGCTCTCAGTTTATGGCTTCTGGTATAACAACCATGGTTCAAAGGTACCAAACCAACCTCTATGATGCATTACAGACAAAACAAGGAGCATTAAATCTGCCACACAATTTTTTCTGGAGAACATATTGGGATATCAAAGTAGAGCTCACTGTAAATTCTCTCAATGGCAACTGATGGGCTGAGGGAGATTAAACCAGTGTCTGTACTACTGGTAGTCAATAAAAGGTTAATTGATGAAAATGTATTTCAAGCAGTTCTTTTTAATCATCCTTAGCTTGCAGTATAGAAATTTAATTATTTTTTTCTGCTATGTTGAAGAATACACAAAATTATAATTCCTAGTTGGAGAAAGTAAGCAGTTATGCACAGAATTCATGCATTTTCTTGACTTCTGGCAAAGGATGAAAAAGGAAAGGAGCTGCACTCAATTTTTCTTTGTAGTCATTTTGAAGTGGTCATACTAATAATCAGAAAGAGACTACACTTACTTGCAAGTTTTGTTGCCAGATCTGTATTTGCTATGAATGTTTTAGAAATTATTTGCCAAGGCAATTATGTGCTGGGCTGGGAGAAGCTATTTTTGTAGTTATAGATACACTGGCATATTTTACTACTAAATTATACTTATTTTTCTAAAAGCATGTCAGGGAGTGCTACAGAGAATTAAATGCTAACCAAGATAAGTTATACCTTAGCTCAAGGCCTTATCAAGAGAGATTGGCAAATGTCTTCCTTACATATGCAAGACACCATGTTCATACATCCTCAACATATGCTAAAGGTCTGTGTTAAGGTTTTATAATCTTAACAAGATGTGTTTTGCTGGGAGATGCTATTTCTTGTCTTAGACAAACTGAAGTAAGAAAAAAACAGGAGGGCAAACCACCTTTGTGTCTGAAACAGAAAGAAGAGATTTCCAGCTGAAATTTGAGACAGTTGATCTGAACTTAACTTGATTCTGTTCCTCAGTTTCTCAGTGTAAGGGGAAAGGAAAGAGAGCAGCATGGAGCAGAGAGTGCTCCTGAGGAGAAGTGAGCACAGTGCTAGGCACAGGGACAGACACACACACACACACACCAGGCATGAGTCCTGTGGAGTGTACAAGGTATATAGGTTCATGCATATGAGGTGGTTTGAGACCTTAGGTTGGAGGGAAAAGGGTAGAGAGACATTTTGAGACAACAGCACTGATAAGGCAAGCTAAGCTAGAGATTAGTGTCACTGGACAAACTGATGTATAAACAAGAAGTGTGAAAAATAATACACCAAACATCAGGTATATTATCAATACAGAATTCCCTCCTTTGCCCTTGTTCACTGACCATCTGTGGCTCTGCAGAACACCATTGCAAAGGCCTGATCAAAGGTCTCCTGAGTGGAGTTTTTGAGAGGTTATGTCTCAAATATAAATAAGGAATCTAGGAGATGAGTTCAAAAGGTAACCAAAGCCTTATAGGTTCACATTTAAAACAACTGATTTATTTATTTTAATATGAATAAAATACATCATAAGGCCTTACTTTAACTGAAGCAGATGACTCTTCCCTAAAATGGTTTGTTTCCCCTTCATCTTCTACAGAGCTGATGCTCAGCATTTTACTTTGTGCTCTGCACTGACCTTCATTTGATCAAGAGGGACACAGTTCAAAGCACAGATCAACAAGACCAAAAGGGAAACATGAGCCCCTTCTCCCAATCCTGAGCTGGTCAATTGGTTTAGCAACTTTCTTCCACCTTACTGGGAATGAGCCAGGCACCACTCCTGATTTAGTGAGCAGAAAGGTGATACCACACTGTGCTTTCACTAACATACCTGTCTTTACAGACTTTGGCAAAAGCTGCTTTTGTATGACTACAATTTGGCTAGCATGAAGTCACTTATTCCTCTATCATATCATCTCAACTGCTTTCCCACTCCTCCATTTTCTGCCACTTAAATGTTTTTGTATCTTTTGCAAGTTGATTCAAACTTCTTGTTTTGCTTGCTTTTAAATCCACAATAAGTGGATCTTCCTTACTTCATCTCACTGCATTTTAAAATGATTTCTTAATTCAAACAGGGGAAAATAGTTCCAACAGGATCACGTTTTCTATGGGAAGATGCAAATACACTCAGGACTGCCAGCAGGTACATTTCAGTTAGAAACGTGCAAGTTGGTGACAAAATCCAGACATTCCTCTTAGACCTCCCACATGCCCAATCATCAATAGCAGAATCAATACAACCCTTGAGAAGTTACAAAACACACACGGCAAGTGCATTTCTCATGGTTAAATGCAGAAATATATGCAAGTTGGGAGGAACATTCTGCCATTTTAAGGTTTAACACCACCATCTGCACCCTAGGGAGCTTATCACTCCCTGCTGGGGCACCCAGCAGCAGCTCCTGGCAGATGCCAGATGCTCAGGCTTGGCAGCCAGCATGGACTTGACAATTTTCTACACCTACTAGAATTTTTTACCTGTGTTGCCACAGCAACTCAGCATGTCCAGTTTGTGTGAAGACAGTAATATGTTTCCATGGGAACTAAGCATGCAGGCCTGCCCTAAAATTTCAGCTGGGAAAACATGAAATTTATCCAATAACAAGAAAATCAAAGAATGAAAGGCAGGTAGCCAACTAAGAGAATCTGTACTGCATACTCATAGGACTGTATCAAGAGACAACCACAGAATATTTACTCTGGCCAAGAACTAAGTCAATTTGCACTCTGACTAATGTATTAAGCCACTGATCACACACTTTAGGACAGCTCAGTAAAATTTTCTTTTTCTCCTCAGTGATTAGCAGCTTTAATATTTATAGTATCTGCTTAAGAAGTTGAAAGGGCTGTGGTATAGAGAGTTTTGGGTTTTGTCAATCCAAATTTCTAGGAAAATTACATAATCCTTCTCCAAGTAGATTTAAATATCTGTAGAATACAAAATTAAGTAAACTTATTCTTGCTGCTGTTTGTGTGAAAACAGCTATTTTAATGGGACAATTTAAAGTAAGATCAGGAAAATCATAAAAGTATTAACTCTTTAGGAGTGCAGATATATTTTTAAAATAAACATATACAGGAAAACCCTAAAGACAGTTAAAAAACAAAACCACCAAAAAACCTACAACTACTTTCACAGTACTATTTCTTTACATTTCTAGTGATCAGAGACACAGATATTGAGACAAATTTGGGTATCAAACTGGGCTTCAGATGTATAGAAGGCATTGAAAGGCATAAATGGAAGGAAAAACAAAGAGACAAACTAAAAACATGCTGTTGATCTGGCTTGTCACTGAACATTTCAAATGGCCCTGGGCACCCTCTAATCCCACATCCAGCACAGCTGAACCAACTCTCAAGACCTGCACAGGCTGTGCTGATTTGAATTCTAGTGATTACAAAGAGAGCTCAGAAACGTAGCTCTGCCGCAGGCAGCTCATTTTAGACATCTTGTTTTCAACCTAAATCCTGCTCTGGGGAGATCAAATAGAAAAAAGCATTGAACTGTAAGGTGTTTAAAACTTTTTTTTTTCCCCCTGTCATTTCACCCTTTGCCCCTTTCAAACACGTAATGCAAAGAATGAAAGAGTGGGAAAGTATCTCAACTTGACAAAAGCAGTCATGGTACTTTCAATATCATCCTATAAAGGAATAAAAAAAAGCTATAAAGGTAGTGCTTATTTGAGCAGAGATAATTGTTTTGTGTGTAAAACATTTTGATATTCACCTAACCACAGAATACTGTATTAAGTACTGGAAGCACTCAACTGAATATTTTTAAGTACTTTGTTTCTCTAGCTTGTTTTTTAAGTCACACAATTTGAACACTCGGAGAAAACTTTCAGCAATCACAGAATCATTTAGGTTGGAAGAGACCTCTAAGATCATCAAGTCCAACCTTTGAACAATCACCACCTTGTCAACTAGATAAACCATGGCAGTAAGTGCCATGTCCAGTTGTTTCTTGAACATTTTATTGCATGGTGACTCCACCACTTCCCTGGGCAGTCCATTCCAATGCCTGACAGCCCGTGAAGAAATTCTTCCTGATGTCCAACCAGAGCCTTCCCTAGTGCAGCTTGAGATTATGCCCTCTTGTACTGTCACTGGTTGCCTGGGAGAAGAGGCCAACCCCACTTGGCTGCACCCTCCTTTCATGCAGTTGTAGACAGAGAATATCTGAGCCTCCTCTCCAGGCAAACAACCCCAGCTCCTTCCTCAGCTGTTCTTCATATGAGTGAGGCACTCTCCAGACCCTTCACCAGCCTTCGTAACCTCTTTTAGACTTGCTCCAGCACCTCAATGCCATCCTTGTAGTAAAGGGGCCCAGAACTGGACACAGCACTCAAGATGCAAGCTCACCTCTGCAGAGTACAAGGGGACAATCCCTGCCCTGCTCCTGCTGGCCACACTATTGCTGATCCAGGCCAGGAGCCATTGGCCTTCCTGACCACCTGGGCACAGCTGGCTCATGTTCAGCCATTGCCAACCAGCATCCCCACATCCTTTTGCACTGGGCTGTCTTCCAGTCAAAACATTTTGTGCCAGTTTGATCACATCACCAGCCAAAAAGCTTAATTACAAGAAAAAAACCTGACTGCCAGCAGCTCCATTTGAACATCAGCATTAAGGCTGGGATAATTCCGAATGCAAGCAGCCAGACCATGAGCATTGCTGCCTCCAAAAAACATTTCCACTTTATTTTAGATGCTCAGCCTGGTGGCCATCACTATGACTTGCAACAAGTCTTTCAAGTATTAGAACAATATAAGTAAAACTTAAAAGATCCAGTACAGACATTTTTAACAAATTATCTAGATTAGCAAGTAGAAGTAATGGCAAATGACCATTTGTTGCTGAGCTACTCACACAAAATCTGTTATTACTGATAACAGATCTATTCAAAACTCCAAAGAATATCTGAGGCTTTTAGAAGTAGGACAATGAATCCTAAATTACATCTGAAAAATCCTCAAAGTGCCTAAGGTTTTGAGAGCCAGTCCTGGGGAAAACATGCAATTCTGCTTATCTCAGGAGAACTCTGAAAAGTGTCCCTTCACTTAACTGCACTACAGATACCAAATTATGACTGCTCTCAACTACAGTCTTCTGAAATAACTTGTGATCTATGGGCAACAACTGACAACCAGATCCTTTTCTAACTTCAAGTCAAATAAACTAACGAGGGACACTGAAGAGATGACAGTTCAGTTAAGCATAGCCAGTCACTATCAGCACTTTTAGCCTTTTTAAAGGGTATAATTAAGATATTTTTCTTGAAAGTATTATTGCCACAACTACAAGCCTTGCTTCTTAGGAGGAAGAAATATCCATCCAACACAAAAGGAAGACAAAAACAGTACTAGATGTCACACAAAACACCTACATATACTAATGACAACATCTAGGAGGGGAGTAGCTGCTCTACTGCTTTTTTCTCCCAAATACTATTAGGCTGCAGATTACTGCCTCATGATAACTCATTTTTAAGAATGGAGTGCAAAAAACCACACTGATGGAAATAACCTCACTTAATACTAGTGCAACCTGTATTTTTAGATATTTCTGTGTTCTCAACCCTGGTATCTGTGCTGTCATTTTATCTTCAGATTGTGTCACATAAGGATGCCTGGCATCAGTCAAATGGTCGCACGGGAAGTTGTGTGGGAGACCAAGACTCCATGGCTCTGTTTTGAGTTCTCAGCTGGAGTACTAAGCTTGTGGAAACCTTTCTTTACAGCACTTAAATGAAAATACAAAAAAATTTTGCAGAAATGCATGAAGTAATGTAAAATTATTATTTTTTTATTATTTGATGTAAATTTTATATTTTACCAAAGGTACTTTTCTTCTTTGTTTACAAAGCCAGAAATGTATCTGGATCACTTGCAAGTCAAATAAGAGACATCAGATGAAAAGGAAAATTTTTCAATGATCGATTACCTGAGTTACAGTGCAATATTTAATCTCAGACAGTATTGCTCTTTGGACTTTTACAGTAAGAAATAATAAGCTTTATCAAGTCAAAACCTTACTCAGAGCTTGTCACAAATTTCAGAATTCTCATGGACCAACCACATGAAACACCTGACATTATGTATACTACACTTTTTTGCTTGCCTCTACAATAAATTAATACCCTGGATGACTTAAATATTAGCAAAAAATATTTACAAAAAGAAGATAAAACACAGTATAAAACTTCTTTTCCAAGATATGCTTCTTCCAAGAAACAGTTTGGTACCAAGAGTGAAAGTTCAAGTCTTACAAAAATGTTTCTCACTTATTTAAATTCATGAAGATAAATAAATAACATTGAATTATACAAACAAACATTGATATCCTCCTATGGGTTTATGCAGTAAAAGCATGTATCTCTTCTTGGGAGTATCCAAGGTCCTTCAGATATCTGAAAGTCAGAAATCAAGTTTGCAATATTAATATTTGGAACTCAAAACCCACCATAGACACAGATGAAGCATAACTTCAACACCACTTCCTTGGTTTTTATTCAGCCATGCACATTCAACTTTATCTCTGCAAATACATTTAGAAAACAATCAATGCCCAGGAGCTCAGATATACTACATAAACTTTTTGGGCAATGAAAACAATTTCTAAAAATAAATACAGATATCATCTGAATGATCTCCGATTTCTCAAAAGGCAGAATAATTACTGGCCACAGCATGTTGACTTCAGTAGGACTGCAGAAATGCAAATGACATATTGGTTTGATATTTTGTAGCTGGGCTTCAATAAATTTCAAGAGGAATTTAGAGGGCCTTTTATCTTAAAACATGCACAAAAATATTAGGTACAGACACAAATAAATACATTAATTTAAAAGTAATTGAGAAAAATGCTTCCGATAGAACAACTGCTTTGAACTTCTGTAAGTTAATTTATCAAGCTAACACCAAGAAAGAAAACTTATTTCCTATTATTACAACTTTTCTATGAATGTCAAATTAAAACCTTGGGGAAAAAAGGTCACTGTTAAAGAGTTGCTTTTAGAAAGTTCTGGACAACGTACTAAGTAAACTCATGAAACTTATATATTGCTGATACTTACTTAGCTACACATAAATATAAATTTACTCCTCAAGTATGGTGCAAGGTGGTTTTTTTAATTCCTTTTTTGTTTGTTTTAATTTTGAAAATTTTCTTACAAAGCAGACAAGATAAGGCCATTTTTTAAAGACTACCAAATCAGAAACACTACAGGTGATTAGGTAATCAAATTCTAAAAAATTTCTCACTTTCCAGTTAATTATTTAAAATACTCACTGTACTCCTTGTTCTGTAAAAGGTGCTGGACCACAGATGCAGATAAGCACTTTGGAATCTCTTCTGCTTCTTTTCACAAACTCAGAGAGAAGAGATGAAGATATCTTCCCCCGTTTACCTACCCAGTCTTTTGATGGTTGTGAAAGAATGAATTGAACCTCAAACCTGGTAAGCAGAAGAATATTTCATAAATATTACCTCTGATTAAAAATCTGCTACACAAAATGCTAGTGACCAAGACACTGATGTTTCCCATAATTATCTTCCTGTTAGCTCCCCACTGCAGAATCAGATCTCACAGATATTTAGTCATTCCTACTGATCAAGTCAGTCAAATCACCTCCAGTATTGCATACTTATTTAACCAAATCTTTCAATGTTAAAAAGTCCAGCTTTCTATTTCACCTTACAAAAAATCCCAACTATGAAGCTGGGAACCAATTAAGATACTTAAGCACAGATTTTATTGCTCCATTAGCACTTTTACACAAATGTTAGTGTAGCTCAATACACAGGCAGTGAGATAAGAATGCTTAAACTCATGAAAATGTCACTACAATTTCAGTAATGAGAAAATACTCATTACTGAATGTTGGTTCCAAAAGCTCACTAACACAATAGTAACAGAGTAAAAACCAAGCACTTCTGTATCTAAGGCTTCTATGGAAAGGGAGAGCAGGCTTTTACTGTAAATTTGCACAATATCTAGACTACAAAGCTTTGAATGTGCCAGACATCACTAGGGTATGAAGTAGTATTGATTTTTCACTTCAGTGTTGTGAAGGAACAAGTGGTTTCTACTGAGGAAGAATTCAACTAAGAATTAACCATAAACAAAACATATTTTTATCACATAAAATCTAAGCAGTGACAATTTATCTTGTGGTAACAGCAAGAGGACTGCAATTAAAGGGTAACCTCATAATCCTGCATCTCCTGGCAGAACTATGATGTGCTGAATTAATTTAACACTATATGTGCACTACTTGCATTTTAATCTGCAATTGCATAGTAAATGAGGGCAAAATGTAACAATTATTAAGAAAAAATTAAAGTAATGAGCCTATTTAAACTTTGAATTTCTACATAAACATTTTCATAGCCAGTGACACCAAAAAGATTTTTAGAAGACTTGTCTAAATTCAGAATGTTTCTCCTGGGTACATTCTTGTTCTCTCTTCTGTGCTCTTTTTTGTATAACTGTTTTCTATTGTTAAGGCTAAGGCAATTTTTTTTCTGCATCAAAAACTTTCTCCGTCTTAAAAATCATCACATCTAACATACCATCTCCAATAACCATCTATTAAACACTGTAAATCAAATCCCTGGCTTCCTATGGGACCTACAGAACATAACATTGCCTCTGCTATGCATCTGTGAGCAATGGATCTTCTTCCACTCCCTAGGTCTCATCATATTCTTAGCTAACAGCTTACAGAATCAGAATCTGTCCTTGTGCCCAAGCTGCACAGTCAGTCTAAGACCAGGACTTGTTCTGTACACAGAGATGTTACAAGCCATTCTCCACAAGACTTTTAATTACCTTTCATCTTTAAGAGCTAATTGCTCCAGCTGGTTTCTCCAGAGTATGTCATTCTCAGTTTTGTTGAAGAAGATCAGCTTCACTGTCCTTAAAAAAAACAAAACAAAAATTAAAATTAACTGCAGATTGTTTCTTTTAAAGAATCAGAACTTAATGCATCACACAGAAACCTTTTACTCATATTTTTTGTTTTCTCCAGAGGCATTGTAAGTCAAAATGAGGCACACTGAACAAGCTTTGAAAAACTTGTCTGGTATAGACAGAACAGCCCAAAACCAGCTATGCTTCATCTTTAAATATTAAAATCATCTCGTTCAGAAACTAGAAAGTGCCAGAACCTTTACATGCTTCCCAGGGCCCACTTTTCTGAAAACATGGAAAATAAAGCCCACTACACTAAAACAGGGCTCCAAATGTGGTATGGTGCACCACAGCATTGAGTGTAACTCAGGTGGGGGGAAAGTCAATAAAAAGTGCATAGGAAAGCCATGCATTTTGTTCATGGGCACAAATGTAGAAACTGATTATTTGGAGAATGATGTTTTGAGACACCCTACTCCCCAGGGTAGACAAAGGTATCTGCTGCAGTTTGCTCAGTACTCAGCACTATAAAGATCAGAAAGTTACAAACTTGGTATAAACTGGTCACAGTCTTGCTGGAAATAAGGGAGAACACAACTAAAAAGAAGATCTAGAAATTTAGATATGATGCCCACCAGTAAAGAAAAGCTGGTTGACAGAATGATGACAAAAATTTAGATAACAAATAAGAAACTTCATCAGCCCTTTGTAAGGAAAGAGAGTCAATCTAACATACTGGAAACTACTTCAAATGATTTTAGTACATTTTAATGAACTAAAAACACTGGTATGAAAGGTCATATGGAGGACTGCTCAGAAAGAAGAGTTGGAGACCCTTTAAAGGA
The DNA here is from genome assembly GCF_022539315.1 of Serinus canaria. Classification (NCBI taxonomy): domain Eukaryota; kingdom Metazoa; phylum Chordata; class Aves; order Passeriformes; family Fringillidae; genus Serinus; species Serinus canaria. Next base: position 79,119,402 of record NC_066316.1, read on the forward strand.
TTTTAACATGGAAGAAGAAGAGGAGATAGAAAGTTAAAAAATTACCTTCTGAACAAGACTGATGATGAAAGTGGGACACTATATTAAAAGTACATATGAGAACAGAGAGGTAATTTAGGAATGAAAAGGTGTAGATAGATACAATGATCAAGGAGAATCAAGAATAGATTACCAGCATCCTATACTTGGGAAGAGCATTAGGCCCCTACCTAGTGTTTAGTGCCTTTGCACTTCAGTCTTCTTTAAGAAATGTACCCACATGACTGCAGTTATACACAACCAGTAAAAGGAGCAAAACATCCTTGTCTGAAAAAGGAGGCATAGAGGACTAATATTCTTTTATAGTTAATACTTTGGCCAAATATAATTTGGTCTGTAAGAGAGGAAACAAGGCTGCAGAAAAAGCATCATGACTTGATACACAAAAGGATAGTGCAGCTATGAAGGGAACAAATTGTTTTGCCCGTTTACAGAAGGCAAGAAATAGACTTACAAGGTAATAGGCAGACTTTGTCTAGACAGTAAGAATGAAAATTATCTAAGCCCATTACAGCAAATGCTGCCCAGGAAAGCTGAAGATTCTCCAGCATTCACAGTGCAGCCCCAGAAGTTCAGCACCACTAACCTAGCACTCCAGACAGAGGTTGCTTTGGCACCCTCAGAAGACAAGTCTGTCATTGTACAGATTATTTCTCAGATTTCTGCAATTTGTGTCCTAGCATATACAATCCAAGCTTATGCCTAGTTACTTTGCAAAGTAAGATCATTCTATGGAAATCATATTTATACTGCTCATATATATATATATAAAATGTATATAAAATGTACACACACATATGTATCTCATACAGATAAACATACATATATTAAAGACAGTCTGGTAGTACTTTCCCAAAAAATGAATTGAGGGTTACAGAGCAAATGTAAGGCCAAGGAAACAAATTGCCTGGAACAGTCAGAAAAACAAAGCCTTAAAGAGCCTACCTATAAATAGAACCTGTCTCAGTTCAAGTCATTCCAGCACCTAACCAGCCTCCACAGCAAGAAGGAAAAAACCATTTACTTTGACTAGTAAGGAAACATATGCTGCTGCACCCTAAACTAACACTGAGTTTCCATATGAAACCGTGCTGAAAAGAGCTAAAAATGTGTTCCCAAGCTCTTTGTCAGATGATAGACTCATCCTTTGGCTTCACAAAGCCAGTCAGCCATTTTTTATCTGCTCCTGACAATACAGGACATTTTGGAAGAACCAAACAGTACAGTCTCTCTGCTCACAAAACAGGATTATATGTAACTACTGAAATATAACAATCTAAGAATAGTGTCTGGATTTAGGGTTTGCTTTTTAGAAACAAACTTTTGTGGTCTATATCATCCTTTGTAGCTTTAGTATGAAGATTAGTGTACAATTAATCTCTCTGTGTTTCAAAAGCAGAAGTGCTAGGTCTGCAAGATAAAACAACCTGTTCCCTTGACCAAGAACAGGTAATGCTTTCTTCTGTAGATTTTACAGAGTACAGAATTCATATGCAATACACATCTTTTCATGAATTCAAATATACTTAATGCTGTACTTACATAAGTGACATATAAATCTTCTGGGAAAGCTGGAACTCATATGGGAACAATGTGCTACTGCTGCTTAGCAGGTGAAAACCACTAGCTAACTATTGTAATGTATCAGAGAGAAGCCATAAGTAAACAGTGGCAGCCCTCCTCAGCCCAAAAACCAATATCTACATTGCAATAGTTCCATACTAAAAAAAGACACTCAAATGTGAAGCTAATTAAAAAAAACCTCCTCAAAGTTTCTACTCAGTGAGCTCATTTGTACCATAACTAAAATTGCAAATGCAAATCAGTCCATTACATTGATGGCAGCCAATAAGCAAATAAGTGGAAGTTGCTTCAGCCTCTGACAGACTCTTCCCTAAAGCATGCCAGTTTTTGGTGACAGTTGAAGAAAAATGCTTTCATCCCATTTTATTTTGTTAACTGTTTTATTAACACTGAAGCTTGTGTGTCAAGAAGTCCACATACCTCAGACAGCTAACTTCAGTCAGAGCAAAATTTAGCAGCTTAACCATTGGTGTGAAACCTGTGCCTCCTGCCAATAAAAGGAGATCTTCTGAAGTTTGAACTTGCGACTTCTTGAAGCTGCCTTCAGGATTGCTGACAGAAATAAAGTCTCCTTTATTAAAAAAATTAAAAAGTAAATATTAGTTTGATGAAAGGCTAATTAGCATTGTGATTTTTTAAAGGCCATTTCATATTGCCTTCATCTTTGTAATATTATGGTTTCTTTCAGAAAGGTATTATACATTTCACATAAGGATCATTCTTGTTAAAAGAGGTACAAATAAAATGTTTTCCCTAGATGAATTTTACACAATGAGAACCCAAAAATTTGCAAAGTCAGTATTAAAAATCTACCTCTGTAGATTTTTATCTGAAATGGAAAAGGAAGTGCATCCTAAGTCCCTTAAAACAGATTTCCTTTCTTTATGCAAAATACAAAAAGTTGTTCTCAGAGCATATCACATCAAAGCCATCAACTATGATGTGTGATACAGCTCACATACATCACTTAGGAGAGAGCTTTCTGTAATGGACAACTCCTGTTTGCAGTGAGGACAAGCCTTTACACACAGGGAATGGAGAGTAAGATTTAAAAGAAGTTTTAAGTAAGTCCTGATTAAGCAGGTAAATAATCAGAACATCACAATACTCAGACAGTGAATCTTTAAAAATAATGCAATTGTTGCAAAACCAAACACAACCCCCCAGCATATATTTACCAATTTGTAGGTGGTCAAGTGCCTGTGTGAACAGTCCATGAGAATAAATTTTAATCATTAAATATATATGCACACCATCATGGCAAGGTGGTTCTTGGAAATCCAGTGGCAAAAAAGGCAACACAGGTGTGTATGGTTTTACTACCTCTGTCCCTAGAGAACAGAGAGAAATACAGCTCAAATAATATGAAAAGTACTCTACATACAGATATTACAAACAAATATCAAAATAAGTGAAGAGTAAATAAATAACCTGCATATACCATAAAAATAAAGCCATCCCATGCTTTTATACAAGTTATTACTTTCCACTGCACCAGTTTTTATTACAGAATTGGAAGCCTTCTACTTACAGTTAAAAACCTGAGTATGTTATTTCCATGCTACTTAGCAATTCAGGACACAGGATGAAAAGATCTTGAGTCATCCCCAAAAATATGAAAATCTAAACATTTTCATTAATTTTCAAGTACCACAGCTTGATTTATTTTAAAGTTAAACAGCAGATTTTTAATACTGCACAAGTATATTTTCTTGCAGTATCATTTCAAAAAGCTATTGTAGAGTGACATTAATATCTCAACAGCTGGACACTACTACAGAATTAGGAAGGGAAGAAGAGGAGAAGGTCAAAACAGTTCTCAATTAATGGATGTTTAAAAATTCTTCTGAGAAGTCTCTACCATGTATACTGCAATCTAAGTGCAGTGACCAGTATAACTATTAATATGCAAATTTTAAGAAGTACCCTTTAAAATAGTAAATTTTCTATTTCTTTGACCTTTTGTTTTCTAAGCTTTTGCAAAATTTTGAAGAATTGTGCATTGAAGAAAAGCACATGATTTTCAAGACACATTCCTCTCATAACCTCACATTATTGTTAATATTGCACAACTGGAGTGTAAAGCAGTGTTACCATGACTACTATAAATATCTCAGGTGAAAAAAAAAAATCCAAAAAATTGCAACAGTACCCTCCTCATTTCAAAAAAGCTGCAAACTAAAAGGAAATGACTAATGATACATATACATACACTACATACATATACAATAACCTTCCCACACTTATGAACAGCACTGAACAGCACTGCTTTGGCTTTTTTTAAAGGAAGAGTTGGCAGTAGAGACAATAAGATCACCATTAAATGCCAGTCATTTCAATAATTAGCTTTCAATTAATATTAATCCAGTCAGTTCATTATTAAGTACTGACTATGATCCTGGAAGCAGAGACTTGCTAACAACAATCAGGGAGTTAGTGGCCATGGACTTGGCATTTTCCCAACACTATGAAAAGGATTTATACAAATATATCCATTACTACATTCTCAATTTTTCTTACCTGCAATAATGTGTTTGAGGTAAACATGTTGTCCAGTGGGAACACGGAGATGTGTTCCCTTAGGCAACATTAGGCAGAAGAGTTTGGTATCATGGGTAACTTCTGTCTTAGAAACCAACTTGCATTTTCTGTAGAACAGTCCTAAAAACATTGTATTTGTCAGTCAAATCACAATCTGTCATTCTGTTATCATATATCTTTCAATAAGAGAGACAAATGTGTGTATTTCACTACACACTAACAACAAGACAATAAATAGATGCTTCTTTTATGATTATTTATAATAATTTTTATAATTTTGGACTAAGGACTCATTTATAACATTACTTTACGAGCCTCTGAGTTACTGACTGGGAATAAGCAGAAAAGCACCAAAAATTATCAAAACCATTTGTACCACATTGCACCTGCACTGAACTCCCCACAGAAGTACAGCATGGGTACACACCTAAGCAGACCAAAAGCAGCTGGTGGGATGCAAATGAAACTGAAGCCAGCACAGCACCACACCCCTCAGCAACAGACTGCCCACAGCCACCAGCAGGCTGAGGGAGGTGATTCTGCACCTCTGTTCTGTCCTTGTGAGACCTCACCCGGGGTACCATGCTCAGCTCTGGGGTCCACAATATAAGAAGGATGTGGACCTGCTGGAGCAAGCCCAGAAAAAGGTCACAAAGATAAACAGAGGGCTGGAGCATCTCTCCTGTGAAGACACACTGAGAGAGTTGGGGTTGCTCAACCTGGAGAAAGCTCCAGGGAGTTTATAGGAGTCTCCAGTAAAAAAGATGAATGATCATGAGTAATTTTTTCTCCTCTGCTGTTAGGAGAGCATTTTTCAGCCACGCCTTTGTTTCAGCACTGAAGTATTTTAGCTCCAACCTGCAATATCAGTGTGATCACAGCAACACACTGCCTAAACAGGTCTGTAACTCAAGGGAACTTTCATGGGCTATTAGGTACTATATAAGGAAGCACTGCAAATAATTAAAAAAAAAAAAAAAAAAAAAAAAGAAAGAAAGAAAGAGAGCTAACAAGCAACAAAATCCCATGAGAAGCATTATCTAAACTTCATGCATCCAAAACAAGCCAAATAATTAAAAAAAAAAAAAAAGGGCAGAGAGAAGAAGCCACTTTCCTACAATAATCCCACCCTGTCATTTGCCATTTTCAGTGTAGAATTTGTGACTAGTCCCAGTGGATATTTTTATGTAAAGCCTCTCAAAATTTGGCAGGTTCCTGTATGAGAATACTTGAACATGACACCCTTCTAACAACACTTTCTACATTGGACCAATTTCAGTGAAGCAACGGGTTTTTTCCCCTTTTTTTCCATGGTATTGAAAAATACTCATGTTGCTCACATGAGTTACTGAGCTACTCATGAAACAGGATAAAATGGAAAAGAAATTCCAACCAGCCATCATCATGAGGATAGTCTGGTTAGCACTGGTGCAGCTGCTCAGAGGGAGTCTGTCCTTGGAGGACAGACTTTGAATACCGTGGAAATGATCAAACCTTGACTGAACAGCTTTGAGCAGGAGGTTAGATCAGATGACTTCCAGAACTCCCCTTCAATTAAGGTAGTCCACAACTACATTTTTCTGCGTCCACTGGTTTTCTTAAATTATTCAAACAGCTACCAGTGAGTTATCCACTACAGATGCCTGCAGAAACATGACGTAAAGCTTCTGACATGGAATAAATATTTCTTTATTAAGATCTTCTCACATCTTTCATCTAACATCCTACAAATCCCTTCTTTTGAATGAACAAGCATTTCAGATGAATCAAAAGAATGCCAGAAGCCCTGAAAAAGTTGAAGTCAGTAGTTCTACTTCATACCAATCTTGAAGTAAAACCAAACATCAGCATCTCTCCAGCTACATAAATATTATGAAAAGTTTGTGGAAATTTGTTTTCTATCCTTCTTTTGAAAAACAATACACAATAAGATTGCAAAGTACAGTAGCCAAATAAATACGTCAAGATTGCTGTCAATTCTGCAGACTTAGGAATTACTTTAAAGGATGTGTGAGGCTGGTAATGTAACCCTTAACATTCATCAGCTCATACTCTTACACATATTTGGGCGTGAAGAAAGAAGTTAAAAAACTGATTCATCAACTGATTCACTGTTCCCTGACAGTTTTTTTACCTTTCCAATCTGACTAATTCCAGCCTTTTCCTCATAAATAACCTTTATCTCCCTATTTTTAATACACATATTTTCACAATTGCCATAGAGATCTTCCGTCCTGATTCATTCAATATAACTTTTGAAACCTTTCTAAGTAAACTTCTAGTTTAGACTGTAGTCTTTGCTATATTAACTAAAATTAGTTCATTATCAGTCATTCCTATAAAATCTGAGGCCACAAGCAAAAACAACTTTCAAAGCAGAAAAGCCTTTCAACAAAAGGAGCTAGCCCTTAGTAGCAAGCTGAAGCCAAACAGTTGGTTTTGTCAACCCACAAAGCCATGTTACTGTCAGATTCCAAAGATACAATGACACAGAAGCAAAAGGTACTGTTCTCTCATCATGATGAGAGTGTCTAGCAGCAAATCCTAATTTTTCAAAGTGACCAAAGTAGTTAGTCAGTAGGTTAGGTTGGATTAAACATATTGCAGACATCAAGTGGCAGAACTGCAGCTCCTGATCTAGGAGAAGCAGCCCTGCAGCCCCTCACTACCAAAGGCCTTCCACAAAAAAACAATACAATCATGGGCTAGAGACATCACTCTCTAAACTCAGCTTCCGCCTTTACTGGAATCGAGAACTACAGTACCCTGATTTATAGGCATACAAATTCAGTTTAGTAACAGAGCTGCTGTACTGAAAGGGAGTTTGAGAATTTTTCTTTAATGATGTTTTTTGCTTTTCTTCAACAATATAACTGCAGTGACAATTCTTATTTCTTAGTTACTAGTCATAATCTGAGTGACAACATTAGCTTGTTGGCTTGGGAAAAAAATTATTAGCTCCACTACCTTTCCATCTCAGGTAGAGGAATTCCACCCTTCCACCCAGCAAGCCTTTACCACCCAAACATGCCCACCAACCAGATGAATGTTAATCCTCATTTTGTTCAGGTTTCTTGGTTATGAAGCCTCAAGTACTTCTAGTACTGCCAACATAATGGAGATTAGACCCCACAGCTAAAGGAAGGTGGCTTCCTACCACTTCCTGCAGCAGACCAGTCTTAGGAGTTAGGACAACCACAAACCCTCACTGCTGACCATCAAATCATCAGTACCTTCAAATGCTTCAGTTAATTACTAGATTTCACAAGCTATCTCATATTTTCCAAGAAGGCCAGCCATGCTCATCCTAGATGGCCTCTCTCCTCTTCCAAAATAAAGTTCCCACTGAATTAACACCTTCTAAACTTTCCCTGGTTATGCAGCACCCGGTCACAGCATCAGTCTTGCTGATACACAGTAAGTGCTGCAGCAGTACTCTGCTCCCTTCTGGTACTTCCAACCAAAAAACCTCTATGATCTTCCACTTGATCTGTATGAAAACCACTGCACAAAACAAGGAAATTGCATCCCACTTCAGCCCTCAGAGGCAGCAGCACCTTGTTTCTTTACTGAACATCTGCCAATAGCTGCAGACTCTTTAAAACAGCAGAACTCAGTAATTAGATAACTTTCCAAAACAGGAGTCTGAGTAAAAGTTCAGAATCATTTTCAGAAGGAAGAAGCAGTTTATTCTTCAGAGGAAAAAACATACACACACCCAAATCATCCCTAGTAACATGTAATTTTTTAATTGCATTTGGCTACTGCATTTATGTGCATGCTCCTTCATGAGTGGGCTTCCACATCTTACTTCCCAGAAAAAGCACCAACAAAAAATTCACATCTTAATACCTACAGGAAAACCTGCACTCTATCACTGTGCTGTATGATATTCTGGTTGGTTGGAAGGGGTCAGGTTTTAGAGGTTTGCTTTTTTTGTTTGTTTTAATGAGAAAGCTCTATCTTACTTTTATACTGCATTTAAATTTCACAGGATGCCAGCCCTATGACCACAAGCTTTTGTTTACACTTTTAATGACCATTTTCATAATAGCAACCCAAAAGTAATGTCACCAACTCCCCTACACTGACAATCTAATTATACTGAACTGTGTTTTCTATGCTATACTGTAGGTTATAAATAATTCTTTCACCAGAAAACTGAGCACTTAATCCTTCTTAAAGAGTAGAAACAGTATTGAATATTCTTCTGTGTCTCCTGACCATCCTAAAACACAGTGCAATTACCTGAAATTGAAGTACTTTTGAAAAAAAAAAATCCCCTACAACTTTGAGGAACTTTAACAATTCTGTTCATTCCTTCCAATTAACTAAAATACACTGGCCAAAATGTTAGTATAAACTCAGCAGGAATTTGAAAGTACATAGGCAACTTATCTGGGAATATAACTTTCCCAGCCTATGGAGAAAAAAGTAGGGTCTTATGTTAATTGTTTCTTCATATAATAAAGCTGTCATAGGCTTCCAGTACCATCTCAGCATTATATTGTTTTTCCTGAAGAATACCTTTATCACTTTTTTGTAGAATTTAGACATGTCTGCTTCAAAAATAAATATTATATAAATTTATGAAGTATAGATGCTTCTGCACATGTAGTGGTCACACACCTATCCTTTACAAACTCATTCGTGAATGATTTCATATCAAAAAGTAATAAAGTAATAAAGACAAAAAAATCACGTAAACTTTTCAAGTGTCAATTTTGACTGGTTTTCAGTCCTTCTTCCTGTGCTCTGAATACAATGGAAGTGTTTTAACTGGTCAATACACACAGAAATACTAAAAAACTCAAAGACAAGAAAATCCTAATGAATTAAACACCATTGCTCCCATAAGCACTCACTATTCACAGCCTTGCCACCAAACTGGAATCATTTCAGGTAAAATGATTACTTATATTAGAAAGCACAAGTTACCAAAAGAACTAGTAATACACAAAAATTGAATAAAATAAACTACAAAAAAAAGTGTAACAAGATAACATTATCTAGAAAGCATTGGTTACTAATGCTCAATATGTATTTAATCAATTGCATCTAACCTTCTTCATTTGCAAAGGATCTATAAAGCCACTATATCCTATATCTCTTATTCTTTTAGATTATCTTCTCTTTCTGTTTTCTATAATCACAAAAAGTGATGAGGGAGAAAATGACTAAGACAGTGGACAACACATTAGATCAGGCTGTAACCCCTTAGATACAGAGGATTATATTGAAAAATCTAATTTTAAAGTGAATGACTCAACAGTTTCTAAAACTCTCAAAAGGAGAATTACATTCCACATAAGCTTAAGGTAGCTAGAGAGATGAGCTTTTATGCTGTCTTCCTTTTTGTACCACAGTAATCTCTGAACTCTAAAGGCCCACGTAGCATAACTGAGGGCCAGTAAGAGGGGTACAACAGGGTGAGCAACATTTCATTAGCTCTTAAAAATGCACAGCTTTGCTTTCACACAGAATAAGGCAGAATATAATCCAACAGTCAATTTTAGAGCATTATTAGATAGAAGACCAAGAGGGCTTTTGAGAAACTAGGTGACCACAATAACATCAGGAATGTGGTTATATTACACAATAAAATTGTGCAGAAATTTTTAACCAAGCTGAAAAAAACCCAAACTCACACTGATCACTGTAACATACTTTGGTGCTGCAGCAAGTTCATACTATTCTGTTACCACAAAATGAATCCATGTGTAACATTTACTTCTTCTTGCCGACACAGTTCATTCAGAGCTGGCTTTAGTACCCACACATGACTTTAAGTTCCATATTTAATCTGAGCTCAAGTTACAAAGATGTAGTGAGCTAGAATAACCTTGCAGCACTGACAGATGTTACTGTATCTACAGTAACAATTGCAAGCGAAGGTTTTTGATACTTCACTCCAGTTACTCCCATGATTGACACATGTCCATGAATGCTCTCCTCAGGGTCTACTGAGGTTTTCATATGGACAGAGAGGTCACTAAGCACACAAGTAACCATGAGATGGAACAACACTCAGGCAGTATTACCCTTCCAATATTTGGTTCACCTTCAACTCCACTGTGGGACAAAACAAACAAACTAAAGCAAACCAAAAAACCCTCCTCCAAGTCAAACCCTTTCTAGGAAAATTCCTGAATAGCTTTCAAGATCAGACAACTTGTGAAAGAAGTGAAAGTACAACAACAGAAAAAGAAAATCCTGGAAAGAGCAAATACAACTGACAAGCTCCAAAAAGTCATAAAACAGGTGGTAGCTGGCCATAAAATTGCTTACCTCTGTCTGTGCGTTTCATAAAAGTATTATGACCCTCACAGGGCTGTCCCAGCATTTTCCAATGAACATTATCCTTTTTATTTAAGATAATCTCTACTTTCCCTACTTTTTCAGCAATATTTACTAAAAGAGAAAAGATTTCATATTGTTACTTTTAGTTACACTTTGTACAAAAAAATATTTCACACGTAAACTATAATGAAAATCAGAACAATTACTCATTTCCCAAGACACATGTAATTCTTTAAATTAGAATATCAAATTAAAGGTACTTCCAGTTATTTCTCTAAAATGTTTTAGAGTGCAGTTAAAAAAGGCACGAACTGCATAATTAATACACATTATTTGCTTAACAGATCATGGAACCAGGACAGCTTCACAGACCATCTGGTCAAGAAAAGTGCTCATAAACCCAGAGTCCTCATGTATTGGAAATTGTGAGTTACCACTACTTACTACTTGCTTTTCAAGGCCATTTTAATTAACAACTGAATCCAAAAAAGTCTCAGTCTAAGCAAAGAACAGTTTACAAATACACAACAGAACTAACTTCTAGATCTTTTAGCCTTCAGTCATACTCAGAGGGATCAGAGCACTATCAGCTTATTACTTTCACAGGCCCAAATGCCACAATTAAGAAAAAAGATTTAATATTATGGCTTGGTTTGACTGACTCTGTCAGGACCTGGTGGCAAGTAAAACTGTGAAGTATCTGATGAGTCAGAAAAATAAATTCTGATAGCAGAATCATAGAATATCATGAGTTGGAAGAGACCCACAAGGATCATGGAAGTTCAGCTCCTGACTGGACTATCCTAGAAGATACAGAAGTGCTGCAAGAGACAGAAATTACCAGCCACATCTTCTGATACTGCATGATCCAAGTCTGAAATAAACACAAACAAACTCTGTGTTAAGCAATAAGAAAATTCTATTCCAGCCATCATATATATATACAAAGTATAAGTAAGTCTAGGAATACTGAGTGAATTAATAATACTAAAAAGTTATGCATGTTTATTTGGCCTTGAAATTTGACTCATGACTTCTACAAGCCTCATGCACAAAGGCATTATTTTTCCCATTACTTTTAACAATGGCTCATGTAAAGCTACAATCTGCAATTACTGCACTTGTCCTTGTGAATGAGGGCTTTTTAATAATCATAAAAAACTCACTTGAAGAAAAATTTTACACAACTTTAAAATCAATTTCTTTCTGCATTTTAGTCCATATGTAAGAAATTTAGTACATACTAAAAAAATGAAGAACTGAGTTGATAAACAATGTAATTCCTTTACATGAAGGCACTTTAACCATTTCTAATGAAAAAAAAATAAAATATTAATCGGTGTATATAAAATGCTAATGGTGTGATGAGATGGTTTTAATACAGTAAAATGAAAATTCAATACTTTCAACTGCAAAATTATAGTACCTACCAATGTTTACAAGATATGAGTGGTCATCCATGATGATTTCTCCCCTTAACTGTTTGTCTTGACAGTCAACTATCACCAAGTCTGCATTCACGTCCTTTTGTAGCCAAGGGAAAAAAAAAACCAAAAGTTTTTATAAAGTTCTCTCAGAATTCAAGCTAGATCACAAATGGATCTTATAATTCTCCCTTCATGACATATACTTACCTTCTGCTTAGTGTATATGACAACTGTGATCAATCTATCTGTTTGGAACCAGTCGTAACTATAAAACAAAAAATACAATAAAGAATACAATAAAAATATTTACTTTCTTTGAGCATATCAAAACATATTTAACCCCAAGCCTTCAAACAGAGCTTGTTTAACAAATTTACAAGCCAAACATATTACTTACTACTTTTGAAGACTAAGTTCAAAGTCAGTAATTCTGACAAAACTACTAAATAACTATCTAATTGTGTATTCTTATAGTCAGTACACTGTAGTTAGAATTGTATGGCATTAGTTTTACTTTAAAAGCATATGTATTCTCTTTGTAGTATATGTACCTTGCTTATGGATGATTAAAATCTTAAGTCCAGACAAAAGCAATAAATAGGCAGGGGGGCTTCCAAGAGTTTAAGGTTTGATGCACATACCACAAAACCACAATTCCCTTCACCTCCACAAATCAAGTTTTTGCATTCATTTTTATGTTCCTAAGTCCAAACCTTGTAATAAATCCAGGGTAAAGTAAAAAAGAAAAGAAAGCCTTCAATCGCTAATTATTTGCATGGCCTTACACTTGCCAGGAAGTAACTTCCATCTACTCCTGGACCAGAAAAACAGGGACAAAGGGAGGAGAAAGCACTCCGGGACAGCCAACACATCTTAGGCTGCACACCTTTCAGTCACATGCCAGAATATGCCAGACACACAGGGAAGAAAGGCAACAAAATTTGGAGAACACTTCAGAAAATAAACCTCATTCCAATTGTTTACAAGCCCCAGAATTTTATGACTGCATAAAATAAATAGCCCTGAGAACACACACTCCCAGGGGATTTTGATGCCAAGTGAGAAAGTGGACCTTGAGGACCAGAGGTATCATGGAGTAAAATGATGCATCAGTGACATCAGCAAGCATATCACAGTGAGCTTTCAGGGCCTGCTTTGCTTTACATACTGTAGAAACCTGAAAGCAGCTATCAATCTCAATATATTCCAGCTTGAAATGATGCCCTTTTTCAAGGCACAGCAATTGTTTATGGACAAATTCATTCAAGTCAAGAAAGTAATCAGTCCAATTGGAATAACTTTCCATGAGTTTTCCCAGGAAACAAAGGTCAGGAGCCTGCAAATATAAGCCATACATTTGTATACAATCAAGGGAGCACAAGATTTAGGAATCAATAAAACAAGCAAAGAACCATGATCTGCCCATATGACCTCTGGCAAGTTGTTTAAAACCTGAACTTCAACTTTCTTACTTATACAAGGATGTATATATGATGATTATAATCATTTAACTGAAATTTCAAGAGCTACACATGGAAGAACTTGCTTGTATTTACTAAGAATTGCACAGAATTCTTAAATAAAATGTTCAACAGACAATGGCAGACAAAGGCTTACCTGGGACTTAAATCTTTAGCAGAAGAAGCCAGTACTTTCTTCTCAGGAAAAACACCTGAAAAGAGCAGAGAGTCATTAAAATATTTGCTGGGATGCTTGTTTAATATAAATAATACTAGGTATGTTTGGGGTTCGTGGTTTCAGGTTTTTTAACTGAATGTTCTAAGTGTTCTCGAACAATATTTGGTGGCTTTATTTCCACAGGTAGCTAGACTATTTACATTTTGTATTTAGTTCTTATTCAGTACTTTCTCTTGGAGACCAGCGTTCTAGAACATGGAGGCCTACTTCAGAACTCAAGAGTTCCATACACCACAGTACCTGTGCTGTACTCGGTTTCATCTGTTATTAGCTTGTGTTTTTACCCTTTGTGATAGTGAAGCACAAATAGACAAAAAGGTTATCTGAATGACTTTTCTTTAACAGAACTATTTGTTTATACAACTCCGAAGAATAAATTCAATTTGAGATGTCTGATGTAACCTAATTCGCAAGTAAAATTTCATGTCAGTCAATTAAGCAAAGAGAGCAGCCCAAATCTTTCTACATAGCACTTTGCTAGGAATTTTAACAGAATTCAGACATTCACTTTTAACTATTCAACTGCATGAAACAGTCTGAAACAGCCTTTGCTGGGAAGCAACAGTTGGTCAGTCTTTCAAAATGTCAGTTGTACTAATCTCTGGCAGAATAGAAATTGAACAGATTTGGCAAAAACTTGAGGACAGAGATAGTAAAAGCAACTGCAATCCTGCATCAGTTTTAACACAAAGAAGCTAAATAGAATGATGATGGAGGAAGCTGCAGAATGAACAGCTGCTGAGTGCTGGTTTCAAGCCCATTTAAAGGCAAACCTTGCAAACCTGAAATGGCTATGCATAAAATAATTAGCACATGAATTCTCAGTTACCCAGATTACTATCTTCTAAATGCCAGTAAGTTTTCTAGTATGACTAAAAGCTTAAACATCTAATTGAGTGTCTCCAACACGTGGGAAGTAGATAAAAACAAAAAGGTCTAACCCAATCTGTCAAAACTATTTGATCATCCAGAATTAACCCAAAGCAATTAAAACTCAGTCGAATTACTCATTTTTTGATCTTAATTACTCCTAAGTACACAACATCTGCAGCTGCCAAGGAAGCTAAATGTCAGAGCAGTCAGATCACTGCAAAAAAACCCCAATCACCTAATGATAAAAGCCTTCTCAAAAGCTAAGCCTTTCTTGAGGACATACATATGAATTGCTTGGTCTACAGGGATAACAGGAATCCATGGTCATACATGCTCTTACTTGCTTTTGCAGGTCCAGAGAAATATATGAACAGCCACAATAAAAAAGAACATTCTGGCAAACCAAGTTATTTATGAATTATTTTGAAATACTGTAAGATGCTACATGAAAACAGTGATTCATGCTGCAATAAAAAGACAATGATTCAGGTGATCAGTGAACCAATTAGGCAAAGTGTTCTGTTAGTCATGGTGATCACAAATAAAGAAAGCTGTGGATGAAGCCAAAGGCTGATGGCAGGCATGAAATGAAGAGTTTAATGTGACCAGATAAACAGCAGAATTACAACCTGCACATCACAGGACTGCTTTGCACAATCTTATGGGATAGGAAGACTAGTGCTAAAGGTTCTCACATCATCTTCACAGGCACATTGGAAAGAGCTGGGTTTGGTCCGTGGATTGCATCACAGACAGAAAGTGAGTAGAACTGCCAGTCACAAAAGGTGTGATCAGCATACCAAATCCAGCTGGAGCCTAGTTACTGTTATCACTCCCTAGGGAGCAGGGAAAGCTGATATTCACACAGTCACTAGCAACCTACAGGGCACACATTCTCCCACTCAGAGCAAAAACAAATCATGCAAACAGGTAAAACATGGAAGGTTTAGGTTATTAAGGGATGCAGAGAGTCTGGAGAAATGGGCTGATAAAACCTTCATGAAGCTCAGAAGGAAATGCAAAATTTTGCACTTTCAAAGAAAAAAAAAATCCGGCAAAACAAGTGGAAGATCTGATTGGATAGAAAAGACTTGGGCAGAAAATCTTCCTGGCATTTCAAAGACATGATGACCTTGCATGTCCATCTCATACCTCCCTTACCTACACTATTCTACTGCAGTTTTATAATACTTTCAA
Organism: Serinus canaria; assembly: GCF_022539315.1. NCBI lineage: Eukaryota > Metazoa > Chordata > Aves > Passeriformes > Fringillidae > Serinus > Serinus canaria. Next base: position 79,135,061 of record NC_066316.1, read on the forward strand.
ACACTGAATTCACAATACTTGGGTAGGATTTTGCCTTTTGAAATTTCCACAGATCACTACAGGCTGACTACTGTTCAAATGCAAAGAGAGAGAAGTGTGGATAAATACTGCTCATTCATTGATATTCACGTAAGTTTGAGATTCACTCCCAACTTTGCTCCAGGTGAGAACTTACCATTAAGCTGTTTCTTGTCTTCAGACACAGCAGAAGAAATCTCTGCAAGCATTAATGAAAAACAAGCACAACAGTTAAGAAGCTACAGTACTTCCCCACATCATGCTAAATTAGCCAAAGCAAGGATCTCCAAGTAAACCTTCCAAAAGTCTTAACAGAATGACCGGGATGCTTCAGACATCAAGAAGCAACAAATAAATGCAGCATTGATTACCATTCCAAAAGAGTATGTCTAATTAAAAATATGCTACATTATAAGCACCAAAAGTTGCACAGCTCTAAAGGACAGGAAATGCAGGAACTCTGACGCTTCAAAGAAACCATCACAGATTATCTTGTGCAATTATAAACTTCATAGCTAAGAAGCTCACTGAATCTGTTAAGAATTCCAATGATACCTCTCTCACAACATCACATAGTAGACTGCAAATCTGACCAAACCAATCCTTAGAAATATGAACCCAATCCTTAGCAGGAACATAGGAAAAAGGAAATTTTTCTATAAGCTTCTTCTGCCAAATAATTTTATTCTCAAATTATTATCTGAGTTTTTCATTTAATCTACAGTATGCTACAACTATTTCAAACCAACCGACTCTAGCAGAATATAAAAAAAGGAAAGACCAAGCAGGTGAATTACACAGCATCAATTCATTCATAGGGTGCTCAGCTTGATGGGAAAGGCACTGCACCTCTCAGCCACATGTCCTTCCATTCACAGTAAATCTGTGGGAAAACTAGACCTCTGGATATTCCTGGGCCCCTTTCTGCCCTTCTCTACATTGCACATCCCAGAATGTCCTTACATGAGAGGCCCAATTTATATTCTCTCTTACAAGAGCCAAGATTGGGAAGTAGGAGAAACAAATCTCTTCTTCCTGCTCCCTTTTATGAAAACGAAAATGGGACTGTTTTTTCCCTGTTCTTCCATATCCTTCCCTGTGCTCTGCATCACACCAGCTAGTGTTGGACAAAAAAAAAATGCAAGAGAAGTTAAGAAAGCCTCATAGAGCAAACCACCAACCATATGGTATTCCAAAATTACTTGAGAGCTCTTCAAGAACAGCCCTGATCAGAGGCTTTCATGTTGTGCCATTCTAACATAAAAAGAAAATACTCCACACATTTTTAGCTGAGGTAAAAGGAAAATACTCCATAAATTTTTGGTTGAGGTAACATTTGTCTGCATATTCTGCTATACATCCTGGTTTCTGCCAGGATGGGCAAGTTGTTCAAAAAAACTTTTCTAATGAAAGGTAATTTTTTGTACTTAGAAACCTAATCTCATTTCACTGCATTTTAACACACTGCACAAAAATCAGCACTGCAATTTTAAGGATGACATGAGATACATCGAAGGCAGAGCCCTACCTCTCTTCCTTGCATGACATCACAGTTCTCAGTCCACTCTTGTTGAATTAATAATACAACATGCATTCTGACCCCCAAGTAACCACTAAAGTAACATAGGGATTATGTTACTACAGACTAATCAGTGTCTCTGGAAACATCAGCAGTATTAAAATATTTCAGACTGTGCTAATGTTTACATCTGAGCACCTTGAAGGGACAGCAAGCAGTTTAATGCTGTACAGGTTTGCTGAAGGAGATTCTGAAATCATCTTTTACATACTTAGGCATGTGCCTAAGTATGTATTTTACTGGCCTTCTCAGCAAACACAAACACTACATGTCTCAGTGCAAAGATCCACTGTACCACTACAGAAGGGACACTTCAGAATTTCCTACTAGTCACTACCAAAGCATGAAGCAGCATTCTCAAAATACAAGTTGACAAAATATTAACTATTACCAGCATTTTCAAAAGACTCTTCTTCCTAAAACATCCCCAACCTAGAGCGTGCAAGGACAAACTTCAGCTTCCTTAAGCAGTTCAGTAAGCAAATCATTGTACCATCTCCCAAGAAACCACCACACCACAGGAAAAATTTGTGGTTGTTTACCCTAAGGTAAACAACCACAAATCTTCCAGCAATGTCCTAACAAACCTACATCTGCCTTCCTTGCTCTGTACTGAGATTGCACCAAACAGCAAATACCAATGCTCGTCCTACTGCTGAACACTCATTCTCTGTCACAAAAAGAAAGCAATGTACTCCATAATTTGAAGTCTTGTCTTCCCTCTATACTTATGTTCAAAAACATGTACCTTAACTTAGTAATTTATTCTTCCATTCTGAAACGCAAACTTTGCAGAATATGGTCTTCTCGAAAGATAAAAGACTAGAATTATTGCTGGCTAATAGTAAGTAAGTCAATCACTTTTTGACAATTCAAAGGAGGAGGATATATAACCTCCCAGGAATCAAAGTAAACCTTGAGAATCTTACAGTAAAGGATTTCAGCAAGTCCAGTGCTGGAATGTTCCAGAGAAGGGCCAGAAAGCTGGTGAGCAGTCTAGAGGGCAAATCCTGTGAGGAGTGGCTGAGGGAGCTGGAGTTGTTTAGCCTGGAGAAGATGATGCTGAGGGGGGACCTTACTGCTCTCTACAGCTCCCTGAAAGCAGCGTGTAGCCAGGTGGGGGTTGACCTCCTGGCTGCACGTGCAGAGGTTCTGGTTGGAGATCAGGAAGAACTTCCCTGAAAGAGCTGTCAAGTATTGTATCAGGCTGCCCAGGGAGGTGGTGGAGTCACCATCCCTCAAAGTGTTCAAGAAATAACTGGACACGGCACTTAGCCATGGTCTAGTTGACAAGGTGGTGGCTGTTCAAAAAATGGACTCGATCTTGTAGGTCTTCTCCAACCTAAATCACTCTGTAGTTCTGTTATCAGTTTGATTCTTTATTAACAAAATTAAGTTTTTTCAAGGCTGAAATGGCTAAAAGCAACACAGGCAATAGAACTGGTTTTATATAGTTGACCACCTTTATCCTGCAAATTTTACTACAGCAAAATAGACAGTCCTATCAACAAACAAAGCAGAAAAAGGGAACAGCAGAAAATGAACTGCCAGAGCCAGCAGGGGTGAAGATGTGCTTGTTTTACTGACTGGCTGTGACAAGAATTCCTTACAGTTGCAGAAAGTTTGATTAATAAAATCAACAAAATGCATGTTTACTTTTAAATTTCTAGTTCTGTTGACAGTAGCAGTAGCAGTAATGTCTCTGTAATGCCTCAACTCAGTGAGGCAGCTATGCTGCTGAGGTTTCTCCATACTTTGCAGCACTTACTTAAAAGTTCCACACTGGAATTAGCTACCTAGCGTCATGGAGATGTAAAATACTATTTCACTTCACACAAAGACCGAACTCAACCTAACTGCTAAGACAATGTTATCTAAGCATTAAGCAAGCATGCAGTGCACTTCTTCAGGAGTTAAAGAGCGACAAGATAGCTGAAATCGTGAAGTAAAGTATGCCACAGAATTGGAGAAAAATAGTTGTAATCATTAATCCTTTCATGTTTTCACTGCAGTTTTGCTAAGGGCCAATACTGAGTAACAGCGTCTGCTTCCCAGGTATAGGAAATTTTGGCTGTGGCCTACAAACCAAAAAACAGACTGAGGATTAAAGTTTCTGGAAACCATCACCTGCATTCTAGGACTGTGCTACATTTCCTGCTCTCCTGGCTCAGAGGAGTCTATTGTATCAGCAAAATTTTCTCAAGGTAAATTCAAACTAAAGGACCCCTGGAAAAAATAACTGCTCACAAAGTGTATTCAAATAACACATATGCAACTTGCCAGATGTATCTAAGGGGCTGAAATCACCAGATTGAAAATATTGACTTTTATTTCAATACAATAGCAGCCAATGATAGTTTGCCCTCTGGGATCAGAAAAAAAAAGAGAGATGGCAGGACAGTAAAATGTCTTTTCTATATACACAAACGCACAGCTGTTTTCTAATGACTAAAAACAAAAGAAGAAACATAGCAGTACATTCCTAAAAGTCTTCAACTATACAACAATTTCAACTTCAGCTATCTGGTGTAAAAAAAATTAATATATGCAAAAGCCTTCAACTCTAAGCAAGAATAGAGATTCTCCTCATAAATATGAGGTGATTTAGGATTTCTGATAATTTCCAGATAATTTTGGAATAAAGCATAATAGACAATATTTCATTGTCACAACTCACCTTTCAGAGCAGCAACGGGCTTGACAGCCATTCTCCCAACAAGACATTCCTTCAGCATTGATTCATAATTGACCCAACGATGAACCTACATTAACAAAAATTTTTTTTCATAAAATTTGGAATTCTTACTATGCTGTTCTATGCACTGAAATAGAAAAGTTCATTTTTGTACATTGACTAATTTAGCAGATTATTTTTTAAACACATTAGAACTCACTATTACATCAGTCAGTAATTATTTTTACTTCTATTACAGATATCATAGCATTAAGTGAAACAATAGGATTATGAAAAAAGTAACAATAGTTTAATTTACTCATTTATGCTTTGCAATATCTGCACATCATAACCTTGAGCTACAGAATATATTTCAGAACAGCAATTTTTTATGATGCATGCTACACAACAGAACAAAGACCCTGTCATTGCCAAAATGTTTATTAGTCTTGTTTAGACAGTTAAAGGGAAAAGGGATGAAGGAAACAAACATAAAGAATAATAGTTAAGACAAACAAACACCTCCTACCAAGCTGGTGTATTTCTGTTTGCTTCTGTCTTACTATCACTGAATCATTTGGAAATTCCCTATTTAAGAAAGTAAAATAAAGTGAAGAAAAAGCAGTAGCTTTACAGACCAGAACTGGAGAACTTGTAGAGGAAATGGATGGCAGAAAAGCGAATTCTGATAGGGCATCCAGGATAACATCACAAGAAGAGAAAAGGAAACAAAGTGTTGCATGACAAATTTGAATGGTATCTAGATTTAAAAAAAAAAAACTTTCAACTGGACTAGCTAAGGAGATGAGATAAAGAGTCCCATCAATAAGTTGTAGTTTCCTCATATACAGGTAACAGAAAGAAATGAAGGATTATTAATGACATTTAATTTTTTCCAGAAATTTGGGGAACACTAGCAATCTACCAAGCTCTTAAAAAAACTCCACTATATGACAGACACAGAATGCTAAAGCAGAGGGGAAAACAAACATCTCCAGTAACAGAAAAGTTGTCAGCCAGAAACAATAAAAGTGAAAAGCATATTTTCAGGATCCTGTTTCCATTCCCATGACAAAAAATTAAAAAGTTGCAAGCATATATCTGAACTTAACTACAGGGGCTTCCCCAAATACTCCTATGTCAAGACTTCTGTTTTCAAGGACATCATATAATGACCCAGCAACATAATTCTAAGCCCCAACTTGATACTGGATATTCAATACTACAGATTTCTTGAAATCAAAGAATTATGCCCAAAACCAACACTTCATTTGTGAAAGGACCAACCAAGGATAAACTCAACAAAGCTAAAAAATTATCTATCTTTATTTACAATGTTAAAAATATTTGCAAATGAAGGCATAACATACTCTGATGCATGACATGTAAAGAGATAACATACTTCCTTTCCAAAAGAGAGGATATTTCTTTTCTGCTCTTTTGCAGTTTCCCAGATAAACCTAGTGAGTAATGGAGACCCACAGAATGTCTGTTTCTAAAAAATACCAACTCAGTGAATCACATTTTACAACACCACGTTTGCAGTTCCTCCCAGAAAGCACACCCATGCTGCAGAACCTTTATTTTCTGAGTATTTTCAAAACATTTAAAGAAACAGTAAACAAATAAGAGACCGTCATCTTGTGAGTTGTTCACCAGTTAAATTTAATAGAAGCTATAGCATTTTTTCTAATAATGCAGCTGCCAAGTAAATAGACCAAGAATTCTACAAGCTTTTTTCAAAAGTGAAAGCTCTTAGAAAAATAGGTCTCTCCAACAACAGTAGTCATTGAAGCAATTTATGAGGAAGGTGGTATCTCAAATTGTTGCTAGCTTTATTGCTATTTCTCCTAACAAAAAGTCTAATTGAAGTATAATCCTAGCAACATAAAGTGACATTTTCATTACTGTCTTTTGATACAAAGTTTAAGCTACATGTCTCTTCCAGCACATGTAAGTGTCATTCTGAGCAGTGACCTGCTGCTTTTCCTTAGGACTGAAAAAGTTCAAATCACCATTTCCACTGAAATGCCCTAAAAATAATCGCAAAACATGCCTTTTTCCAAGTATGGTGAGCAAGTGTCATTTGCTGCGAGTTGTTCTCACCTGATCAAAGAGATCTGTACCATCAGTTCCTGCTGCTTTCATTAGTTCATCCTCACCACCTGGATGGTATTCCATGTATGGCGTGACATTATATACAAATCCTGAAGAAAACGGAATATAAAAGCATATGAGCAGCATTTCTACAACCACTCCTGTCTCCAAAAATAATGGAAAGGTTAGCACAAACTAAAGAGTGTACTAGCAAACAGTAGGCATAATTGGAACAGACAGTGTGACTTCACAAAAACAGAAACATAAGTGACACAATTGTATAGAGCACAAGAGGTATCTTATTACATGGAGATGCCAATCCTACAGTGCCACACCACTTGCCTTGGGTTAAGAATTCAACCTAGAAATTGAATATGATGTATCCTAGCTAGAAAGTAAAAGTACCACAGGCAGGTTTAAAAAGAGACAAAATTGAACAAGCTAGTGCACAAAATGGTTTTCAGTTTCCCTTCCAATTAAGTTATCGCTGAAGTATTATAGTTCTTCCAGTACCACCCATCACCACCATGGAATGAAATGCCTACAGGAATGAACTGTCTCACACAAGGAAATACTGTCACCATCAGCAACAAAACTTCCATTCTTCAGATTCACAATATAAGAAACTTAACACAGCTCCTGCTCGTTAAAGGCTTACAACTCTGTTTGTATCTGTTCCAGTAAAAGGCCTCAACATTGTTTCTACACTTCCAGCAACATAAAACGATGTTTCTTCACAGGTCTGAAAGGATGACGGCTAATTACTGTTGCTAGGCAACTGGGTTATTGGAGCCTGAAGAAGGCAGCTAATTAAAAAAAAATTACTACAGACATAGTGCTGTTAACGTGATGATTGCATCCCCCTACCTGCCTGAATATTTGAAGATATTTAACATTATCAAATCAGGAAGCTACCAAAACCAGAACTGTGCTAGCACTTGCAGAAAAAACTTTGAAGGCATTAGGAAGTGTACATTATTACTTCAGAAGGACAGAAAGACATTCAGCACTGAGCCTGGGACAGACATACTTGGAGCAATCCCAGCTGGCAAGAACAACCACCCCAGCCAACAGCAAAGACCCAGCCAATAACAAGGGAAAGATCTCCGCACACTTTACCAATCTGCTCTTCTGATGGCTGTATTCACTGTGCCATCGTGTGTGCAGCAGTGGTTACTGCACACCATAAATTAAAGGTTCTGCCTAGCCATGGCCTCCTGAATATTTCTATAATTTACCATCAAACTTGCTGGAGCAAATGAAATATATAATTTATAGATCCTTCATGCATTTTTTTAACTCCCCTGAATCCCCCTTTATGTACAAATTTGTGCCCTATATGACAGCTTTCCTTGATCACACTGGGGTTTTGAACCAAGTTAGTTCCTGTTCTTCTTTTACTTTACATTGCTCTCATGGGTTTTGCTCTTTCTTTTAGAGACACAGTCTAATCACCAATGCAGAGACCTAATTTAGCTTTTCCATAATTATATTCTTTTACTACCTGTCCACATATGAGGGCTACCATGATTTTCAGTTACGATGCTTTTTTCACTAGTCATCTGAGAACACAGAGAAGGCAAACCTGGAAAAATTTAAGATACAGAGGCAACTTGATGGAGTTCTTGTAAAAACCAGCCTCAGACATGCAGTAAAGGTAAGATGAGATTAAAAGGAAAACAGAAGCATTTCCAGGCAGTAATTCTGCCTGCAGTAGATGTTCCTTTTTCAGAGTGAAAAATGAACAGATGAACATAGCAAAGGTTTTTTTAGCTCTCCTCCCACTGTAGTTTTACTAGCACATGCAACTGCAGCACAGGGAATTAACAATCCTATTATTTTGCTCAAAGGCCAGTACTGAATAACATTTTACCTTTAGTTTTCACTCTCATCCCCTTTACTTTCACTCTCAACACCCAACAATAATACAGTCACCCCCACACAGAAATTCTTAACTTTCTTTTGCTGAAGTTCAGACATGACATTTGATTAAATACCAATTTTTCACAGAAATTGGTGTTATCTCCTAACAAATTTACAGTCATATTAGCATATTTTAGCCTCTAAATGATTAAACTGCAGAGCAAATATTTTACTCCTTTCTGTAAGACAATTAGGAACTTCATTTGCAACTCTGAAAATACTCTTCTAGCCACAGCTATTGTTCCAGACCTTCATACACTGCTAAATGTATAACATACGATTCAACATCTGAGCTAAAATGTCATTAAAATAGTAACAGAAATAGAACTGCATAGTTACCATGGGCATCTGTCATTGTAGGCAGAGATTACATTTGCTCTGTGTGGCAACTGTCATTTGCATGATAAGTTTTATGAAATAGTACGTGTGCTTTCACAATTATTTTCTAAAGATCATTCTCCAGGTTTAAGTAGTATTTTTAATATTTATATGGTTTTGGATGCTCTAAAGCAATCCTTAAAAATAGTCAACTGCTCAAAATAATTAACTGTCCAAGACTGAAAAGTGTACAGGTCAGCATTTTAAAAGCCCTATTTTCTTGCTAAGTCCTTTTTATTTGATACATTACCTAAAACCTTGTATTTTGTTATTTTCATAGGCAGCTATAAAATAGGTATAGATTATGCCAATTTGGAAGATTTATTTTGAAAAGCTTGAAAGCAAAGAAGATCTTTTTAACACAGAATCTCTTACTTGAAGTTATGCCAAAATATGTCAAGATTACACCTGGCCTAAACACAGGAGGTGCACAATTTCTCTTGGAGTGTGGCTTTTTTTCTTGTTTTTTGAGTTTTGTTGCTTTTTCTTGAAGTACATAAAAGAGAAGCTGGGTAAAAAAAGCAGAAGAAACGTCACAGCAACCAACCTCTTATACATATCCAGCAGTCCTCCTTTTTGTTGTGTTTCGAGAGCTCATTTTCAGTAACTTCAATCAGCCTCCCTTTCAAACCAGTCAAGTCCTTCCCACTTTTAGTTAGCCGAATCCAATCCATAAGACTCCTTCCTGGTTTTAATGGTACCTGAAAAATAACAAATATACAAACAACTTCAACCTCTAAAGGAAGAAAAAGCCATTCTAAGAATACACTACTCTAAGCTCCATAGGAAGGCTCAGACAAAAACAAAAGACAAATAACCCAACTCATATTATTCACTGATATTTGGGAGCCCTACTCAGTCGTAAGGATGCATAAGTGAGTGCTCTGGGTAGTGACACAGAAATTACTGAACAGCAACAAACACTCAGATGACTCTTCCCAAAGCAAGCTGGAGACACAAAGTCTGCCTGTGTTGACAAATCATTTGAGTAACGGTCTGGAAAACTACAAGCAATAAAGAAAGGAAATTTAAAAATCATGGTCAGGTAAGACAAGTTTGGCCTTCACAGCATTCATTAAGACTTTTCACAAGCCCTACACAACTGAAAGCCTGACCCAGAGAAAGCTGGGACAGAAATCTGGGACAGAAGTCTAGTAGCTTTCCAGAGAAGTATTGCCATGGCCTGCCTGTCCTGAAAAGGCAGAACAAGATCTTCAGGGTACCTAACACCTTCCTTTTCAATAGCACCTAGTGAGTAATGGAAACCCACAGAATGTATGTTTCTTAAAAATACCAACTCAGCGAATCACATTTTACACGTTTGCAATTGCTTACAGAAAGCACACCCATGCTGCAGAACCTTTATTTTCTGAGCATTTTCAAAGCATGTAAAGAAATAGTAAACAAGACCACAGTTTGGGAACCCTTTTGATCCAAGCTTTAACAACAGGAAACAGGGTTAAAAAACTGCGGCCTTACAAAACCACAGGAAAAACAGAAGCAAAAACACTAAAGCGTACATTACCTAACATTTCTTAATGCTACTTTAGTCCTAGTCTGCTTTCCAAGAAAGGTCTCTAGATGACAAGTCTTCTCAAAACCCCTCCGAAAGATGAAGATCCAACACATAAAGCGTGAACTGCACGCAGTAATTCCAAGGTGAAGCCCCCATCTCTGCACAGGAGGCAGAGCCGGGGCAGGAAGCGCCGGAAGCGTTTTCACCACCGCCCTCTCGAACGCCAAGTACCAAGCGCTTCCCAGCGGCGCAGCCGGGCCGGGCCCTCGCCCGAGACCCTGTCGCGGCCGCTGGAGGGGGTGGCCGGAGGCAGCCTTGCTCCAGCTGCAGCCGGGAACCAGACGGGAACCGGCCGGGAACCGACCGGCAACCACCGCAGCTCGGCCGGGCGGGGCCAGGCCAGGCAGCCGCCGCAGCGGGAAAAACGCGGGCCCCTTCACCTCCCCCCAAGCGACCAACAGCGGCAGAGCCGCCCGTACCTTGCTGCGGGCACCCGCTGCCGCTCGCTGCTGGGAGCCGGGCGCGGGGAAGGCCGACGGCGTCACGTTCAGCATCGTGCCGGGCCGGGCCGCAGCCGGGCCCGGGCGGGCAGGCGGGCGGAGCGCTGGGGCACAGCGCGCAGGCTCCGCCGCGGCGGGCGGGGCCGCGGCCCGGCCGGGAGCGGGGCGGGCAGCTTCGGCTCGGGGGCGGCGGGGGGGAGACAGGCCGGGAGCGGGGCGGGCAGCTTCGGCTCGGGGGCGGCGCGGGGGAGACCGGCCGGAACCGGACATCCCTGTGGGCCCGGAGCAGCGTAGCCCGCCCGCCGCCTTGTCTCCCCCGGGGGCGAGGCGGGTGTGTGCCCCTGCACTAGGATTGGATATCTGTCCAGGTGTCCCAGCGCCGGGTGCTTAGGCCGGAAGGTTGTGGCAGACACAGCTGGGGCACACCCCAGGCTCCGAAGGTTAAGTGTGGGAAGGCTCTGGATGAGGGCCCGCTCCGATCCTGCTGCAGGGCCCTGGGGGCACAGGGTAAGCACGCCCAGGGTGGCGCTGGCACACTGAGCCGGCGCGGCCTGCAGCAGCACGCACAAGGCAAGGGCAGGTCCAGGTAAGTACACAGCCGCTGCCTGACAGAGGTACTGCCTTTAATTGAAAGCTTTGGATTTATTTTGTTGTTCTTATACGGGCTTTGGCCTTCACGATGATTGATGCCTAACTTTGTTTCAGTTATTAAAGCTCGCTGCTAGAGCAACTCAGACCTTTTTCTCATTTCTTGATGCCCATTTTACAAACAAATGCAGTGTGAAACTATCACTTTTATGTATAAGAACACGAGTGATGTGAGGCAAACTCTTCTACACAACAAGAATTAGATTACAATATGGACTCTTTTCTCCGTTTCAAAAACAGCTATGTTTCTCTTCTCCATGTTTGAAACTGTTGTAACAGCAGGCACAACACAATTGGAACACTTAATCCAATGATTCCTTGACACGCTTACATATGGAGCCTACTAAATCACAATGGCAAGCTTTCCTTGTGTCCTCAGACTTTGAGAAAGTCACAACCACAGAGCCCTTCAAAATAAGGCATCCGTTCTCTTCTTCAAAAATTGGTGTTCAACTTATGATCTACAAACTATAGGACCTCAGATAGAAAAATGCTAATCAATACCTTCCCCACTTAAACCAGGACAGGAAAAGAACAAAGGAAAAAGGATAAAATTACAAGGCATCTCAGTTTTATTAAGAATAACTTACATAGAAATAAATTATCTTTAAAAATACTATAATACATATTTATATTAAGTTTAAATTAAGTCTTAGAAGTTTAAATTAAGTCTTAGAAGTAGCATTAGTCTTCCCTGCAGTCAGCAATCTGATTCTGTTCTTGAATCTTGTTCCAGTTGATCTTCATCATCTTCACTATCTGAGTCTTCATAAAAGGAAATTGTAGCCTGAACTGGGAAGTTTTTCAGAAGTGCTTCAGCTTCCTGATACAAGTAATCATAGCACCTTGATTTGGGCCAAAATAGTCTGAAAAAATAGATTTGCTTATAGTTATTATGTATTTTACATAGAGGGACATGCAAAAAAACAAAGTGAAATTCTATGAAAACAAGCATCCTACAGAGCTTTTTCTTACATGCTAAGTTGCTTTCTACATCCAATTAAGAAGAAAATTTATCTGGATTCTTATTTTCATCTGAAGAGATAAAAATGATTTAGAGTGCTAGTTTTGCAGCAAAGCTACGAAAGCCCAAGACTTTACATGTGGAACTTCCCACTCCAGTACCTCATTAACTGTAATACCTGGGGATGTGATCCAAGTAGTACTTACCCTACTGGGGCAGTATTCCCAAGGAATATCTATAATGAGCATCAAACAGGATCAAAAATACATTTGAATCAAATTAGTAGTCTTCTTACTGGAGGTCCCCAGCCTAGGTAGTTGTTGATACTTGTTTCACACCATTGTAAAATTCAAAGGAATGATAAAGGTCTAGGGGTGATCAGACCTTGATATTTCATCTGTCTTTCCAAAAACAATCAACAGACTCCATAAGGAAGATGTCCCATAGATGTAGATTTTAAAGCAGTCTGTGTTGTATCCAGAAATAACAAAATATGCAGATAAGACCACAGTTAGCATGGGCTATCAGCTAATGGTAATATATTGTAATTAATATACTCAAAGTTCCTGTTCCTTTTTAACTACTGTCCTCTTTTGCTTACAGTTTGGAAATAGCTAGAAGGGATAGGCTACAGAAGTCCCAAGAGACTAGCACACTACAACATAATGAAATGCTGACTACAGATTGTATAAAATAGAAACGCACAAAGGAACAGAAGTAGACGGCTTTCGAGCAATTACAAGAAATACTTTTTAGGCTACTGTATAACAGTAGCCTAAAAAGTAGCCCTTTATCCTGGGCAGCATAAAGTCACTGGCATCAGCTTTGTAACAGGTCTCCATTCCCAGTGTTCCCTGCAACAGCATTCACTCAATCCTAAAGCACTGGAGCAGTCACAGTGAAGTCGGCTTGTACAGTTGTTTAGTTAGTGCATCACTATTTGAAGGATGAGAGCCTAGATTTGAAAGAAAGGCTCTTCTTGTCTGGAAAAACTACCTGTGCAATTATTTTAAGCATCTTGCAACACCTAGCAGCTTTTCTGAATACAGACTCTCCTACAGATTCAACTGTTATTTCCTTTTCACAACTGACAGTGCAGATACTATCGTTGCCTTTATCATTAAAGCAGCAAGTATTTTCCTCGGCAATGGTGGCTTAGCCTTTGGTGCATACCTTCTCTTCCTGCCACTCTCCCACGCCTCCACCTGCTTTTTTGCTGTGGGAGGGTGTTGGATGTTTGCGCAGCAGCACAGCCTAGGGACTAGGCTCACTCCCGTGGGCACGGGAATGAGTAACAGGGTGCTTCAGCCAACTGCACTACCACCAAAAAACACCCACATAACTGTGTAATAGGTCTTAAGTCTCATACCACAGAGGCACATCAGCAACTCAAATATATTTAATACACAAGTCCTGGAAATCATTTGCCCAAGGATCTGTCAGTTAAAAAAAAGCACGTAGACGGCCAATCCATTCCCAAGGCACTTTAATATCTACATAAATATATGGCTGGAAACAAAAGGGGCGGGAGAGCTAATGCTAAGACACCACACTAGCGAGGGAGAGACTCTCTCGTGGCCGCGCAATGCCACGGGCCCCGAGGTCCCCCGCGGGAACGGGCGGCGGCCGAGGACCGCCACTTACCTGACGGGGTGCGTGTACTGCGCCAGCTTTCGGGAGGCTTCCGCCAGCCCGCCGGGGCTGTGAGGCTGCGGAGGAGAGAGGAGAGGTCAGCCCGCCGGCACGGCACAGGGCCCTTCCCGAGCATCCCCGCCCCGCCAAGTGCGCGGCGATGCCGGCAGCAGATGCTCCGCCACGCTGCTCCCCACTCACCGCGGCGGGGCCGGGACTCCGCCTGGCCGCCTCACCCGGCGCGGGCACCCACGGTCTCCAGAAGGGCGCAGGGCCGCGGGTCGAGGGCAGGCCCGTCAGCGCAGGACCGGGCCGGCCCCCGCACCGGGAGGAGGAGAGGGGCGAGTAGCCCTGCGGGGGCAGCGCCGCCGAGAGCGGGCGGGGGCAGCCGCCCTCCATCCTCCGCCGGTCCGCGGCCGCTCGCTTATCGCTGCCGCCCGCGGGCCCGGAGGCTTTTATAGCCGGCGGCGGGCGCTGCGCGGCGCGGAGCCCCCACCTCCCCCGGCTCATCTGCCAGCGCCATCCACAGAAAGGCTCCGCGCGAAGGCGCCGCCGTGTAAACACGGGGCGCGGGCGCGTGCATGCCCCAAATGGCCCGGGGAGGGGAAGCGGGCGTGGGGGGGATTTGGCGAGTCGGTGTTAATCGCACTCGAGCAGACACATGGCAGCTGCCGGGGGGCGGGCGGGGACAGCCCTGTGGGAACGGAGCGGGGGGGCGGCGGCACCGGGGATGTGCCCGGCGCTCTGCGCCCCGGCGGCGGGGTCCGGCCGCCGCGACCGCGGCCTTTTGTTGTTCCAACTGTGTTTGTTTATGCCCCGGAGCGGCGAGTCACGGGTAGTGGGCACCGCGACCCGCCCGCGGATGGCAGCTTCCCGCGGGAGCAGGCACAGACACAGGGACCCCATCCCGGGGTGGCGGAGGACGACGCCCTTTGGAGGGGTCCTTACCCAATAACGCGACAGCCCCAGTGCGCTCCCTGACGTGTTCCCCCTCAGGCAACGGTGGTGGTTCTTTTTATATATTTATATTTATATGTATGCACACACACACACACCTTCTTTTAATAGGGTATTTTTACCGTGCCTGCCTTAATTCTTTTTTATAGTGGTCCCAGTACTTCGTTCCGCTGCCAGCACTGGATGCTGTCACTATACGTGCAAGGTTTTACATGGAGCTCCTGACGTTTCCATGTTCCCCCGTACCAAGGGAATTTACTTTCGTTTCTATTTTTATTTATTATTCTTGTTTCCCCTTTTCTTTCTGGGGTTTCAATCAATGATGCATGGGAGACGGGCAAAAACAAATTACACAAGAGCTGGCAAACAGTAATAATATCAGCCTTAAGGACTGGGAGGGTTGGTGAGATGGACCTGCCCTAGATGCTGAAGGAGGGCTTAAACCCCAGGTAATTTATTGTCCTGTTAAAGACCCACATGACTGAGGCACTGTTTGGAATAATATTTTGCATTCTTGAGTTTGTCTGAGATATAAGGAGTGTGTCTATCTTAGCATTGCCGAAGAGTAGCTGCTAGTTGCTACTCGATAAAGAGTAGCTACAGACTTGTGCTGTCTCCACATCATCCTCAGCACAATCCATTTCACTAAATAGTACCAGCAGTACCAGCTGTAAAAAATTTTACGTGTTAGAAGCTGTGTGGGAAATGTAATCAGGTTAATCTTTCACATCCTCAAGTCAAAACCAGATGTAGACTGACTTGCCATTCTGAAGGAAAGCAACCACTTATGTTGAACAAGAAATAGTTGGAAGAATACATACATTCAAGCTTGTCTGTGCTGTGATACATTCCAGCTTTTCCAGTGGACATACTCTTGTAATTTTGGAGATTTGTGCCATTTGGCTGCTTGGAAAAAATTATAATTATGACTTTAAGAGTTAATAAAGGAAAATGTATTTTCCAGTGAAAAGTCCAGATTAGTAGGACGTGATGTTTGTAGCGCTTTGTGTTTTTCCCTGCCTCATTTTCACTCTGGCCTAGAATAAGATTAATTAAAATCAGTGAACAAAAGGCTCAAACTACAATACATATTCCTCTCACAGATAAGAAATAGAGAAGAGAGCAAAATATAGTAACTTGTGCAATAAACCAAATGAGATCATAAGCAAAACTGTTTCTACTTTTCTCTTTTTCCAAATAGCTACTGTGAACCTGGTCAGGTGAGGTAAAGCATAAAAGAAATATTTAAAAGCTGTCTGGTGGTAGATTCTTCTTTGGCTTAAATGAAGTGAAAGCAGTAATTTTTGTATTTCACATTTCCTCTTTTGAAAAGTTTAACACTGGCTATGTAAGAGAAAAAAAAGGAGGCAAGGTTCATTGTCTAAAGAAAAAGAGCAGAAACATCCTCCATCACGGTTAGTAGTGACAAAGAGCTAGGAGAACACAAAATCTGCTTTATCTGTTTGGTAAAGCATAAAAATTAGTTTTAATGTCTACAGTGAAAGCCACAAAAGATGGGCTGTCTTTGACCAATGACTCTTAATTGTCTCAGAATTCTTTTTAGTACCTGCCTGAAATGAGAAAATGTCCTAGGGAGAAAGTGTGATTTACCCATTAGAGAGCAAATTGAAAGAGAGGTGTTGAAAGGATAAGGAGAAAATAATGACTAACAGCTGTTGTTCCCCTGCATATTTTCACACTGTATGAGTCTTCTTGGCTTTACAGTTCAGTGATGCAGTCCTGTTTGTTGAGAGAAATACAGAAGTCTGTCATTGCAATAATAACTTTTTATCATTGACATAATTTTAAAAAAACCCAAAAAACCAAATAAACAAACAAACAAACAAACAAAAAAACCCACAAAAAAAACCAACAAAAAACCAAACCAAAAGAAGAAAACCTTAGCATTTTGCTATCTTCCCATTGACCTTGAAATACAGGCTGAAAACTGGTTAATCAGGGGATAGAAGATGCTTTGTCATATTTGTCCCTTCTGCAATTTGTGCACTGTGTAGTAACAGTGCATTGTTCCATCGTACTAAAATCTCTTCAGGGAGGAGCTACATACCAGTGCTGAACAAATAGTTGGTCTGATGGGAGTGAACCAGTCTTTAAACTGGTTCTTTTAAATACAGTAGTGGAATACAACATGAAGTCCGAAAGAGGCAGTTCCTTCATGCATTCTTGACTGATCTAACTACCGCAATATTGCCCATTCTGTGCCTTAGTTCCTGCTTTTTTATATTTCTACTTCTTAAAAACTAGTGAAGGTTGTTCTTGGTTGTCCATTTGTACATGTATAACTAGACTGCCTCTAGGAAAGGAAGGCTGCTGATCAGGATCTAATACACTGTGCTTTATTATACTGGAATGAAAGCTGGAAAATTGTGGTTTATGGTTTTATTTACTCTTGTGCAATAATAAAAATACCTGGGCTTTTTGAAAATTTCTCTCAAGGTCATAGATTTAAAAAATTTCCTTATACCACTTTCCAAGCAGATCATAGCCAGTCATTTACAAGGTTGAATCCTGCTTAGCCATAAGTTGATTTTTATAGGAATTTCTGTACAGAATTGCAATTGAAGAATTACAAATGCAGTACAAAAATTCTTGTACAGTGATTCTTCTACTCCAATTTTACAACAGTGCAACAAAACCCTGATTTTGTTCCATCAGAATTATACCAAGTAGTATTTTTCCAGAATGAAAGTAATTTTTAAAAATTTGGTTCTAATTGATTAAAAATGCTTTTGTGGCTTTCCACAGTGTGACATCTTTAAATGTAGTGCACTGTTAATAGGATACACAGAAAAGCAAACACAGAGATCTGTGCAGATTTCAGTGTGCTACTATAAACAAAAAGGTGTTCACAAATGGCTTAGAGCTAAATTTGACAAGACAGTGCTAATCACACTGGGACATGGGAATATCTGGACAGAGGACAGTCAGCTGGCTTCATATTCACCTCCCTTAAGGCAGAGATACCACTCACTTATGAGTAAAGCAGGGACATTGCATTAAAATTATTGCATGAGTTGATATAGGGAGAGAATTGGCTTGATCTTGTCAGGAATTTGTGTTCCTGACAAAAGCAAGGTCAAACACGTGAAACTGATCTGCTTATTGAGACTGAACTGAGAAAAACTGATTAACAGACAAAATTTGATCTTGATTATTTTATAGCCTAGCTTCATCTTGATGCTTCCACTTTTAACAGCAATTTAGGACCAGGTTTTTAAATTAAGTCTATGCCTGATATTTGCGTATAGGTATTGACTGTACATGCATATGTCATTTATTTATATGTTTGGTGTGTTAGCTCATAAATGGATCTCTTTTTTTCCCACTAAAAGCAAAGTTCACACAGGAAATTTGTGAATAACTTTGATAGATATTCATCTGTGTGCAATAACATTTTACTGAAAACTTTGCAGTGGTGTCTTAGCAGGCCTTAAGGATGTTTTAGCTGTGATAGGACGCAAAGGGCATTTTTTCTGCTATAGTTTGAAAATAAAATATCAATTTGCAAAGCAAAAAGACTACCACAGATGTGTTCATCAATCTTTACCTTACCACTGTTTGGATTTGATACAGTATTTTCAAAAGACCTAATGTACCTGGAACTGTGCTTCATTCCGCATTTCCACAAAATGATGTATTTTTGTCAATAAATGAGATCCAAACTACATTCCAAGAAATAAAATAAATACAAATTAACTTTTTTGTTAAAAAAAAAAAAAAAAGGAACAGAACTAAGTCATCAGACCAGTCTATTCACATTACCAGTGTTACCAATGGCTATAAAATGATTGCTTGGCTAATAAAGGTGGTGCTTGTCCTATTGCTGGTGTGTATTTTTTCCATCCTATTTATATAAAAAAATGCAGTATATAATCAAACAGAGTCATTCCACTCAAACCAAAGTGCCAGGTGATCCGTACAGAAGTGTATGTTGGACGTCTAAAGATGGAATCCTTTTTCATGGACATATCCATCCCACTTCTCCTCATTTCACTGGATTTTGACTAGGCTGTGGTAGTATTAAATATTGTTCTTTCATTTTACGGAGAAAATTATTCTTCCCCTTCCTCTACTAACTGAAACACCAGAAAGAAAACTTTGTGAAAGGGAGGGATGCAATTTCAAGAAAGGATTTCTTTTCACCCTCTTTTTGCTATTGGGAACCAGCTCCTGGTAATTCAGGAGTGAATGGCCTCACTTGAAGGGGCACGGCTCTACATTTCACTCTGTCAATGAGCCTGAAACCCTCCAAATTGCTTGGTTTATCCCAGAGCTGGTGCTGTTACAAACTTCGTGGTGGGGCGATGGTTGCAATCTGCTGGGGGATGAGCAATGTGTTGTGTTCGTGGCACACGTGCGGCCCCGCAGAGCCCCGCACATCCAAGTGGCAAAGTGTGACTGCACACAGCACCTTGGGCTTCCTCATTTCCCTCCCCCTCTGCACTCCGCTCCCAGGCCCAGGCTGGCAAATGGTGAAGGATAGTGTATCCACATGGGAAAGCAGCACATTAAGGGACTGAGAATGTGTAATGGAATCAGCCACCAGTTACAGGGATCTTTTAAAAAAATAGGAGTATCACTTGCTACTGAGTTATGAGCACTTTAAATTCCATGCAGATAAGGAACAGAGACATCAGTGCTGAACACCAATCTTGTTAACCTCTTTTAATAGAATAGGAGTCAGTGAAACACTGATACATCATTGATGCCAGGGCTCAGCAGAAGTGTCTGGCTGGCTCAGCATAATGCAGCATAATGTCACAGTGTTTGCTGCAGTTGGAGTATAGAGTGCTGCAGTGTGGCACTGGCAGGATTCTCCCTCTTTCCTCTGGAAATAAGTGAGAGGCAGCCAAATGAAATGAAGTCAACCAGCTATTGACAGAAGAGATGAAGAAATTAAGATAATCATTGAAATGTCCTGATCTGACCCCTCTGATAATACAATCCCTAGCAATGTTATCTCCTCTCTCACAGTGTTCCATTGAATTAACTGTTTCTTCAGATATATTGCTTTCCTGGCTACAAAGATAGCGATGGAGGCAGAGTTGTTGTTTTTCCATTTCCCTTGTCTCTCCAAGCTATCAGCGCAGCATCAACTCTCCATAAAGATGAATGTCACTAAGCAGGATGTATATAATGCAGAATGATGTATATAATGGAGCATTTAACCTCTGTCAGGAGGGAATGAATTGCAAGATGCAGAGCTGTACCTCTGAGAAACAAGCACCTGAGAAAGGCAATGTGAGTCCTAAAGATAAGCAGTGCCAGCCGGAGGCGCACACTCGGTATCTCGTACTGCACTGCAGGGATGTCAGAGCTCTTACTCAGGTGCCTGCAGATAGGTGCTGACAGAGACCCTCTAAGCCTGCAGCTCCTCACTGGCTTCTTGTGACTGATGCTATGAGGCTGCCAATTCCATCGTGTCAGAATTTCAGCACTTCTTTGAGCATGCTCACATCCCAGGGATCCTTAGTGGTAACACGGAGCACAAGAGGCTGCTAGCCTCTCTGTTATTAATGAAGATGCAGATAAATGCCTAAGGTACCAAAGGTAAAAATTGATATCATGTGTTTTTCAGGCTGCTTGTCAGTACCCTTAAAATCACACTTTCCTTTGCTTATAATTTTCCAAATTTATTTGAGCTAAATTTTCCTGTGGTAGAGGAATTCGTTGGGGCTGGGGGAGGGAATGTGGGAGTGGAGGAGACTCAATCAAAATAAGGCAGCTGAAATCACTGAGCCATTTTCAAGAACCATAGAATGGCCTTGAAAGGCACCTTAAATATCACTTAGTTCCAACCCCCCTGCCAGGGGCAGCAATGTCACTCATTAGATCAGGTTGTTCAGGGCCCCATCCAATCTGGCCTTGAACATTTTTGGGGACTGGGAGATCATCTTGCAATATGAAAAAGTTCTGGTGCCTTTTTTTGGAGTGGAGTAGGCTTTAGTAGATATAGGGAAGGGCAGCTTGAGGATGTGGGAAGCACAGACAATGTTTGAGCAAGGAGACTGGATCCAAGTCCCAGATAGGCAGCAGAGAGCAGAAAGAGAGAAGAGGCAGGACAGTCACCAAAGAGCAAGGTTGCAGAAGCAAAGCAAGAGTGACTAGAATAGGAGCTGGCAAAAGAAAGCATTTAGCATGGGAAGGACAATTTGGACTGGAAAATAATAACTTGGTGATGTCAGAACAGGGTAAGAAGATTGAGGTGAAGGACTGAGGACAGGAAGACTTCCAAGTGCTTACAAATGGGAAAATACTGGGAAAACAGTCTTAGTGAAGGACATTGAGCCTGGATGTTTTGTTCCCAGACATGATCTAAAGAGAGTCTGAAAGCTAGAACCTGGGACTGGTTAATAAAAAATAAGATGAAAAGTCAAAATTAGGAAGATATATGGTTAAAATATTAGTACATTGAGGAGAATGGAGAGGGGAATTGAGTTGGGAATAAAATAGATGTAGGAGTTGTAGCCCCAGTATACACTTTTCCAAAGCCTGTGTGGACCTCAGGAGACCCTATTCCAGCAAGGCCTGAGAAACTTTCTGCAAAGATCCCATAGCCTTCTAGAGAGGCTCCAAGTTAGTACCACTAACAGTTACTCTTTTACCTCAAAGAACAAAATCCTGCATCATGGGCCTGAATTTTTCTATCCAGGTCCTATTATTGCATACCTGATGATTTTTTCCCAACTGGTTTTTCCATTTATATTTGTATAACATAGCAATTCACCTCTAGACTGTAATGTGGAACAATTTTAATGCTGCAGTCTCCCAAAAAACCAGAAACCTAAAAAAAATTCTGTGAGGTTCACTTGTGGCTTTTTTTCATCACATAAAAAAGTGTTTAATAGTTATTCATCTAAATCTAATATGATTAATTCAGGCTGCTGTTCAATAGAAACCTTCAGACAACTGATTGTTTCCTAGTAGAAGAGGATGCCTTCGAAAAATGTACTAAAATGTCAAAAATGCACAGGGCAGGAAAGATGACAAGCTCTCTGGTACAATCTGTGTCTCTACTGTCTCTGAAAGATGACCAGTTTAAGTTAGAAATGTCTAGTTTAGCTTGACAATTGCTTTTAGACAATTGCTTTTAGATGTCTCCAGCAAGGTAATGTGAATCCAAATGACATGTTTCTGTGTTTGTTTGTCTGATACAAGAGACTGCAGTAAGATTTGTGGAAGTGTTTAAGTCCATTCCTCACAGGGTTTGCAAGTGCAAATTCCCTCTTGCATTTTTGTGTCCTAAATAGCTTGAACACTATGGATCTGAGGCTCAAGACTGCATCTGAAATTAATGAGAATCATGCCTTTAATGGAGTACTACATAATTCAAGTCTATGGAAAAATGAAGTCTTCATTATCTCAAACTGGCCAGCCAGGTTTAAAGAGCCTTTTTAGCCGCTTGGTATAAAATGGCAGCAATCGTCCCTAAAGGCTCTGTGGAGTCTGTTTAATTCCTGCAGCCACCATGGTTACTGGGAGAATCTTAATACCACAGAATGGTTTGGGATGGAAAGGACCTTAAAAATCATCTAGGTCCAATTCCCCTGGCCATCAGAGCAGCGTTTTGAAATCTTGTCTTGTTTTTCTAAGAAAGGAAGGTTGTGCAGGCTGAGCAGAGAACAAATTATTTGGTGAAAAGCCAATCAATACCTTCTCATCACCTATTCTGAGCACTGAGAGAGGGAAGAGACTTGTGAAAAACAGGAGGTGGCGGTGCCATTGACTGCCATAATGCATATACACATGCAAGCTGAATTTAAGTTGTGTAGACAACCATAATTCTGGCATTTTTTAACTTTCTGATCCTCACTCTCACAGTCTTTATAATGCTGTTTTGACACACAATTGTCTGTGAGTGTAAGGTGTGTGGTGTATTCCAGCTGGAAATTTTACCTAAGATCCTTCCCTTTTGAATTTCCCTCAAAAGCCTTTTTGCATGTCTTTTTATGCCCAAACATAATATTCAAGGTATTATTCATTACCAAATTTATCAAAATAGTCAATATATTTCATATCAAGCAGAAAACTATGGGATACAGTGCTTGGTTTTGACATGAATGTAGATACTCAGATACAGGTATCATACACAGGTAAAAGTTTCAAAATAGGTAATTGAAAATTTTCTCTGATAGTCATAAATTTGTCATTTTTTAAGACCTTGAAGAACATTATTACAATGTTTTAAAGCTGCACCCTCAATATTTTAATCACCTTTCTCTGCTCACATTTTTATTGATTTCTTTCCTCTTTGAGCTACAGCCACAGTCTCATTATGAGGCATTGCATTCCTGCACATCCTGGTATTCACAAGAAGAAATACAGGATAGCAATAAGTGTGATATCACATTATTAAAAATTTTTACTGTCTCATATTTTAAATTTTCTCCTGTCATTTTTTTCATTAGTGTGCTTTAAGAATTCCACAGATCTCACTTTCTAAGTTCCTGATGTGGCTTTAGTCTGTGAAACAGAAGTTTCTGGATAATTAACATTTTGTTAGTCAGCCAAGTATCTCTCTGGCCTCCAGGCATTACTGCAGCATGAGTATAAAAAAAGAGTCTGACATTTTTCCATTACATTTACCTTCCATCTCCCTAAACTGGTTCTTTCTTCAAAATAGCAGTTCATATCATATCAAATTTGGGGATTTTTTTGTTACTGAACTACTTTGTAGCTATACCAGACATTGTAAAGTAGTGTTGTTTCTCTGTTTTTCACCTTTACAGAATTTATATTTATCTATAGTTATATTTATACTGTAAAATATATTGTATATAAAATATGCATCGTATAGGAGAATATATATATATATATATTTTCTTACCATCCAAGAATACCTACTATACATATATATATACATATATAAATATATATATATACATCATGAAATATATATGGAATTTTTACATATGTATGAAGTACATATTAAATTAACTTTCACCTAAATGTATATGGCCTAGCTGGAAACTGAAAAATGGGAAATCTAAACTTTGTCAGATGTATCTTCCTAAATAAAAATTTGGAAGAATATGTATTTTTTAAATGGTGCTGCTATTAGAGGAAATTTAAAACAACAAAAATTTTAAGAGCATTTTCCACCTGAAATGCAGAGCTAATCCTGGAAATTATTTCCGTGGGTATTCATTCTCTCAGCAAGAGATCTCTCATATTGTTGGGCAAATACTCCATAATAAAATATGGTTTCACATGCACACCAAGTACCTTTCTATTTAAAATAAATACTTTAAATACATTGAAATATGTGTATTTAATTGTGGGTTTATTAATTGATTCATTTACTGAGTTACATAGAAAGGATTAAGAGGACATGAATATGGAGTGATAGGCATAATTTTAAAAAATACTAAGTGAATGCTCTGTTAAAGCAACTTTTAAGCATAAGCATTCTTAAGCACCTTGAGAGAAAGTTTTGGGGTTTTTTTGCACTTGAACAAATATTAATGTGTATATTAACATATAATTTTCATTATATATGAAACTCAGGGCTATGTTTAACTGCAGAATAGCTGAGAGCTTCATTTCCAGGTGCACATTTTGCTTTTATCAGGAAAAACCTTATGTTGGCAGCACACTGGAAATCTAGAAAGAATTCAATGGCCTCAAAAGGAAATGCCTCAAGAGGAAATTTTAAATCCTGCCTTGGCTGCTTCTGAAACCTGCAGTGACTTTACTTTGACCTGCAAGGGAGCTGTATGAATTCTCAGGCAATGTCACAGTGCCAATAAACACGTAACATTCAAAGGGAAGAATAGAAAGCCTGTTTTGACACTGCAAGACCTGTTACTGTTCAATCAGACAAAGAGAAAATACCAGCTTCTGAGGATTCATCCTTTCATTTCAATTCTTCAAAGAACAGTAGAGCTGAGATGCCTTCATGAATTTGCTTATACCAAGAGCAGGGAAAGAGTGGAGTATCCATGCTAGTTTTTTCCCCACACTGAAGCCAGGAAAAAATTTGTTTGAATAGAAACTGATGGTGCTTTTCTAAAGAGGTTACTATTTTTCTTCCCTTTCCTGATGCAGCTTCTGTTCTCTCTCATTGCTCTCTTTCCATGGTAGGAGAGCAGGTGCGAGGCAGACGCTTTGGCAGATAGAAATGTTCCAGTACTATAATTATAATCAACATTTCTGTGTAAAATACCCAAGGGTTTATGCATGCACAACACATACAGGAAGTTCCACATGGGGTTTTCTGTTTTCAGTGTTCTTAGTCATTAATACAAATACCTTTAATTTTCTGTAGAATTCCATTTTTTGGGGAGTGAGGGTGTTTGAGGGGGGGGGTTGTGAGGGGTGGGATGCCCCTGAAAGTACTGGCTTGACCAAGCTTAATCCTTCTTTGTATTCAAGGTCTCTTGGTATAGTGGAATGAGAGAAAGCATGGTGAATATTCTGCAAAGGCTTGGATTTATGAATGGCATCAGCCTCCCCAGCACACCTTTAAGTATGCATGTAAGGCTGACTGTGGAAAAGGAGCATGTGCAGCACAAGGCTGTGTTATTTCCATGGGCTTTACATGGACATGGGATTCCCTACAGGCCAAGTAGCAGGACAAATCTGTAATGGAACTCAAGGCTGGAGAGCTTTTGGGAGCTTTCCCTGGAGGGGGAAGACACAGATTTTGTGTCTTCCTCTGTGCTGCACACGCAAACCATGGTGACAGTTGGGGTGATGGCTTTCCAAGGCAGACACAAGAAATAAGTCCAGCTGAATAGCATGCCTCAGTGAGCACCTGAGCCAGGGATATAATTTTTAATAAATCATTTACTTCAAAAGATTAATCTGTGTGCAAATGTGTCCATTCCTTTATTTCTAATGTATAACTGTGCGCAGGTGGAGAAATACTTAAATTTTGTTTGCTTATTTAAAAACACAGATCTTCATTTTTGATAAATTATGCACAAACTGTGTTTGCTGTTCCTTCTAACCAAACTGATGTGTACCAAGGAGCTCTGTCAGCAAGATCGACAGACTCACCACATCTCTCTGCCGTCTTGTTGAACTAGGCTGATATGATTGAGTGATGAGGACATCACACAAATTCATATTTATCATTCAAGATTTCTATTCCCTGAACATCTCAAGTATTGTGTTTAAGAGTCTTTATTTACATAAACCATCATTCCAGTAAATACAATAGAGGTAAATGCAAAATGTGTTAAAACCCCAGTGTAGAAGGGAAAGGGTCTGCTAGCATTCAGGATTAAAATAAAAAAAAGAGAATGTAGAAGTGCTTTAAAAGGGAGGATTGATGACAAGGTGGCAGATGCAGGAGAGCACGCCAGTTGGAGTGAGTCATTACTGAAAGGGCAAAACTGAAAACACTCTGCATGCCTGAGAGAAGATGACAAAATCCAAACAGCACACAACAAAGATTGGTGCAAACACTCAAAAGAAGTCAGGCATATAAACAAGGGTTAGATCAGTACTCCACATGAAATTGCTCTGTGTGACTGTTAGGATGGAGGTTACTGAACAGAAATATTTAATTTTAGATGTTTATAGTAGTAAGAATCTGGTAGAAAATAATCAGTGTGATACTCTACTACAGCAGAGTTCAAACACATCTGAATAACAGAGAAACCTACACCACTAGAGGAGCAGTAGTGTTTGTTAAAAGAAAACTCAGCTTCACATTGGTAACAGAAAGAATATGTGCTGTAATATCTGGGTTGGAATTTCCTATCCAGGAAGGAACAATAGTTAAAAACCAGTTATAATTATCTGATTTTTCTTCAGAAACAAAATAATTATTCTGTTTAAATACTGGGAAATCAGCCTGGACAATCTAGAGGACAGCTCCTCCATCCCAAAGCTGGTAGACCCAGCAACACTCTGTGCATGCCTGTCCCTCTCTGTTGATGACAAGCGTGGGAGTCCGCCTGGCATACTCTGACAAAATATTTACCTGTTCAGTGGGTAAAGTTCAGCATGATAAATCCACCTGATGATCGAGGCTGTGCTTCTGGTGACTCACACAGAGAGTGACAACAGCTGCAAAGCACTCTCAGATTAAAGGCTGCAAGGGTCACATAGGTGCAAGGGGGGACTGCAGCTGTCTGCAGGGGGATTAGGAAGAGCTCAGAGCACGCTATTATTCAGAGACAACCGGTTTAGATAGTTTCAACTCTTGGCCCAACTAGTCAGATGATCCAGTAGAAGAAAAACCATTCTAGATTTAATCCTAAGCAGTTAAAAGGAAGTATTTCTGCATATGACTATGGAAGAATAACACTGTAGCAGTCTAAGGTATTCAAATACAGTATCCCTGCAAAAAATGGAAAAGGCACCAATGTCCCAAGTTCGAGAAAGGAGCTTCTTGCAAATGGTGAAATTAGTAAAAAATAAATTACAAGAGTCATTTAAAAAAGGTTAAAGGTGAGTTTATATGGCTTTATAAGGGAGGGTGTAAGCATGAGTTGTAAAGGTTGAAGTCACTCTTCACCAAGAACTAAACATTTTTTTATCAAAGCTCATTAAGTGCAGGTTTCAAAATGAAACAGAAACCATGATTATACCACTGGTGGAACTGTGTCTTGGAACTGTGTCATGGACTTTGGCTCCACTGATACAGTATAACTAAAAAAAGGTACAGATAGGCAGCAATTAGGATCGGAGAATGGGAACAACACCTAGGCAAGGGGAGGAAATATTACGGACTATTTTCTCTTATGTTACTCTTCAGCATAGAAAAAAAAGGTGGCTGAAAGAATTTTATTGGATATCTGTAAATCATTAATGATATAGAATGTAAATAGCTATTTTTGCATAGCTGTGGAGCATCGCAGTCTTAAAATTATCAGAAGATGTTTTTTCTATAACGTGATTAAATCTACAAACTCATTGCTAGAGGGTGTCACAGAGACCAAAAGCACAGAGAAGTTTAAAAAGCTACCAGACATAGATAAGGCAGATCCATCACATCCTTCTCAGCATCTGGTGTCAGAGGCTGAGCTGGACAAGTGCCCTGCCTATCTGATGTTTGCTGTTTTCACATTCTGACCAAAGTAATTTAAAAACTCCAAGGAAAAAAACCCTAAGATATTCTTTTCCCCGCTTCTACCCATCAGATAATAACCTTTGATTTTTGCAAACCAGGCTGGATTCCAAATAAAAATTTCAAGATGAACAGCTCCAGCTAAGTTATCATATCCCAGGGGTTCTCATTTGTAAATGAAAAATAAACATGAATACCAAGTCTTTCTAATTGAATGAAGCACAGCAGCTCTGTGTCAGGTTATTTTAATGAAGATAAGTATCTTTAATTCATATTAAATATATCTCTTTCAATGCATAATTTGCTTATTTCCACTTCCACATTCTTCTTTCATAATGAGGATTTGGTAAGAAAAACTGTTAATAGAATCATTTTCAGACTGATGTTTCCACTTGTCACAGTTACTTGAAAAACACAGAAAATGGGGTTGTCCTTGTCTGCCTTTCTCCGGTGCTCTGTGTGTGAGACACCATGGGCTAAGAAAGATAAATTTAATTAAGCTCCTTAAGCAAC
Organism: Serinus canaria; assembly: GCF_022539315.1. NCBI lineage: Eukaryota > Metazoa > Chordata > Aves > Passeriformes > Fringillidae > Serinus > Serinus canaria. Next base: position 79,163,502 of record NC_066316.1, read on the forward strand.
AGCATTCTGTCTCAGTAAACATTAACACTTCCCCTTATGCCTGAGCAAACACAAAGATCTGCTCTCAGCTTGGGAATAGTTCAGAGTGCTAATGCAAACAACACATCTACAGCTATTTCTACAAATGGTCCTGAAATGTTTTCAAGCATGTGTTGATCACACTTCTCACTTAGGAGAAGTTATTCTGTATCTTATGAGCAGAATCTTTGTGTCAATAAGTGAAACTATTTCTTTGGGATCAGGAGAGGAGGATCTAAGACTCTAGGTAGTCCTCCCATAGCTAAAAAAAAACAAAAACAAAAACAACCAACAAATCCCAAACCCTCAAATTACTAGAATTATATCTGCAGTTATTCCCCACTGCAAGAAGGTCAGATTTTCACAGCTCCATCACCACAGTCTGGAGGGGCTGAAGTTACTTTTGTCCAAGTGTGCATCTGCCCAATCTACATCTTGCACAGAGAAGTAAAAGGCACATGTGTGCAGATGTGCATGGTTATATGTGAGTTTGTTCATTGGTCAGTAGGGGCCAACACTGGCACATGAGCATTGACTGCATCCCTGTGCCAGACCAGCCACTTGCTCCTTCTGCCCCAGCAGACCTTCCTCTCCATCTGAGGGGCAGTGTAACACTCCACTCTCCAGAATTCCCTTCATTTGTGTTGCTCTTTTATCTGCTGACTGGTGTTTGAGGTGGTGTTGCAGAGGTGCTGTACAGGAATTACCCATCCTCATACTGTGGAAGTGCCCCATGATCTCACACATGTGGAGCTCCTGGGGAAGAATGGCTCTGCTCAGGCTGAACTCAGAGAGGAAAGCATCACAGCCATGAACTCATCCATGAGAAGAGTATTTGGGAACTACAATGCAGTAAAGTGTTGCCTTACCAGTGACAGCTGAGGTCCAGGGGGTCTGCTGGAGTATCTGAGGTTCTTACTGAGGGATTTTAGGCCAGGCATCTTTGGAGCACTGTGGGGATGACTGCATTGCATGCTGGCCCAGTGATGCATCAGAAATTCAAGAATTTTTGCTTTTGAATTAATCCATGTTTAAACTCAGCAGTGCACAGCTGGTAATGTGATTTCTGTTGTTGTTTCTTATGTCTTTGACTAAAATGAAGACAAAGAAAGCTGAAAGGATTTATATTTTGTCAGTATTTCTGTAAAAGGAAACCAAAGCACCTGCATTTGTTTGCACTGGAAGACATCAGGCCTTGACTTGATTACTTGCCTTGATACTTTTTTTATTTCTATTTGAAAACTGGATGCCAAAAATTGCAGATACACTTGATGAGTTTTTATGCTTGCCATTTTGTGTTCTACTACTAAGTGCCAAATTTTATTTTGCAAAATCTGAAAATGGGGAAATACTCATGTCCAAAGTTATTTTTCATTTGAAATACAGGATAGCTATATTATTTAAACAAGTCTTTGAAGTTTTAGGAGCACTGAAGGCTCATTTGACCAAATTAATGTCCCATTCAGTCAGCACATCATGCAGCCCCGCCTCTCTCTGACTCCAAACTACACCTTGTTTACAAACACATACACATTTAGCAATCAGCCTTTTTGGCCTATGTGAATTTTTTGTCTTTTAGGTTCTGCAGGAAAGCACCAACTGTTTTAAAGGATCCCTTATATTTCACTATCTTTGTTTGCAACTGTGTTTTGCTTCCTCTTAGGAGCCCCACTCTCATTCATCACATTTCTTTTGTTCCCTTTTATTATCAGGCCTTGTTCTAAGAAAACATAAGCTAAACACCAAACACCCCTTTGTCCTTATCGTTATCATCAGGATCAGTTCCCTTTACATTTTCACATCTGACCAGCCTTCCTGAAACTCAGAATTATATTACAATTAGAAATGCTCTAGACATAATGTGCACAGGAACTCCCTATTCATACTCACAGAGTTGTGTATTTTGAACTGAGCAGACAATCAAGTCACTGCCTTTGGCATGCTAAATTCAGGGACAAGGCAGGGTGGACTGTGATCTGCTCTGGGATATGTCCATTTTATCTGCCACAGTTATCAGTTGAAAAGGGATTATTGACCCTTATAAACCATATGGGAGGTCTCAGCTGTGTTTTACACCTGGATATATCTGTTTGACTGTTAGACTGAAAGAACTAAAGCTCAGATTTTCAACTTCGCCCAAAAATGGCCTATCAAGAAGCACCAGGCCATGCAGGTGGGGAAGGGTTATCCCGGGAGTAGGAAAGTCAAGCTATTGTCAGGATCCTCATTCACTGATTAGGTAGTTAAAATGTACTTTGTAACTCAAATATATATGTCTATTTTTCCTTTGCTTTCAAGACTTCCTTGTGCAGATCTATTTCCAACAGTGTCTTGCTTCTTCCTGGAGTTCCAATTTTAACTCCACCTGTTGGCATTTCATCAAGATGAGAATGACCTGCCTTTTCCTCAGAGATCAGCAGAGAAAAGAAACTGATGTGTGCTGTCTGTATCTCTTCCCTCATTAACTGTGCTGGTAGTATGAAATCTTTCATTATATTCCTTCCTTGCTGTAAACCTTGGGAGTGTATTTTGATAACCTTGAAAATCCTCTGAGCAGATCTTGCTCTACCTTCAATCAACCCAGTGCACAAAATGAGGCAAGCAAAAGCTAGAGTTTGCAGCTATGATTACTTGTAAGTATAGAGACTTCTTGTCTTCCTGTTGGCCAGAACCTATGGAGAGATTCAAGGTGAGCAGTTCTTTAGATGATGATCTTTATGTTTTGTCCTAACCCATGGAGATTTTGAGTAACATTCTTCATAATCTTCACATTTCCGTAATGAAAAATAAAAATAGATTCTAAGTACATTCCTTGTTCCACATGCACAAAAAGCTGAGTGGGAAATCTGCAGATCATTGTGGTGCATCCATAATCCTAAGTGTTGTTTCTCATATAACCTTTCTTTTCTGATAAAAATCCTTGTATCTAATAAAAAAAATCTGTACAGTTATCAATGCTTTTTTCTTCTTTTCAAATATTTAACAGATTAAGATTAGATGCAAACATGAATGAGTCAAATCTCACTTCCTGTGCTAGTATTGATTTAACAAGAGGGAAGTGGAGGAAAACAGCAGCTGGGATTGAAAGAGGTCATGACTTCTTTGTGATGAAATAATACAAAACCTGGAGTCACACCCTGGCAAGAGAACAAATGACATAAGGCTGGTCCTGAGGATTCATTCACTTCCCAGAGCATCCCTTTGCATTGCCATGAACCACGCTATGCTGAGCAGCGCTGGTGCCCTTCTGACTGGAGGATCCTGCCACTGCACATCATGTGCTTCTGCAAGACGATTTGCACAGTTTTATGCAGAAAGTGTAGAGCTCAGGATAAAATTTTTGTTCATAATATCTGACCTTGTGTCTCAAGCCTAAGGAGACTTAGGTAAGATAATTGAACGCATTGAGCCTGGTGCACAAACTAGTTTTCGGTAAGTAAGAGGTACCGACCCTTTTGAAAAAAATTATTTGAGATTATTTCTCATACACCCAGAACATTCTTCTTTCTAATTCCTTTCCTTATCTCAACACTTTACTCATTACCCCTTTGATATGTTAGGGCTGACTCGACTCTATGTCATATAAACTGAGGAAAGAGATTATACAATGAGGTTCCCTGTGTTTCTGAGTCAAAACGCATTTTGCCCACAGTGAGAACAGCATCATATCATATTCCCACGAAACACTGTGGTGACAACAGGATTACAATCTGTGGCTTAGGATAGGAAAGAAATAGGGGAAGGAAACAAAGTCTTAAGAAACAAAGGTCCTGTTTTCTCCCAGACAGTTTTAACAGCCAAAAAATAAAGCAAAGTCTTGAGAATTTCAATTTGAAGCATACCTGCCTGGCATTTTATCCTGGAATTTTTTTATTTCGCTTTTGTTGCAATCACTAAAACATCAAAGATGTGGTTTGCAGGCTATGCCAATACAACTGTATGTGTTATATTTTTATAATTTCTTTTTACATTTTAATACTTTTTATTATATCAATAAGCAGAAATAAGAAATCTGAAAAATGGAAACTTAGAAACTGAATCTAAGATAGAAGTAAAAACATACAAGTCTTGGGCCTGTAATTAAATCTCTTTTATAAATCTCCTCTAGTTAACTTCAGTGGAGACCAATACTCACAGGGATATTGGAGCATCTAAGGCAACAATAACTGAGGCTGAAGCTCTGTAATGGCATAAATCAGGAATCATATTTTTACCCTCTCAGCCATACAGAAAGTCTCAGAAATGCCCATTCAGCTTGTTCTACTGCAGATTTAGTTACAGATTCAGCACTTGATTTACACATTACAGATTTAGGCACTTGATTTACAAAACTTTTTAGCGATAATGTTTCATTTGAGCATGTCCTGTACTTTAATGTTTATTCTATTTTTCTGCTCAACTAGCTTAGACATGTTAGAAGTGAACATCTTTTTTTAAACTTAGTAAAACCAAATCATTAATTCAGATTAATTCCTCAACTGCCACTGAGGAGTAATTCCCAAGTCATGGTCTCTCATGGAGGATCATTAACTGCTGTCAATTTTTGCATGACTCCAGTGTTGGGGGGACTTCTCAGGTTTTGCAGTTTCTTGAAGGGCTGGCTTGGTTCCTTTAGGAAAAAGAATTAACTTTTAATTACATGTTTAAGCTTATACTGTCCTTCACCTGATACACATGCTTGACTTACACAGGCCAGCACTTAATCAACAGATTTGAGTATTTCTTATCTGTACTAGAGACACATTAAAATTGATTTTAGATTTTTATGTAACCCTAAACCTAACCATAGGCAGGAAAAGCTGCCTTGGGCAGGGGATGGTCGTGAGGAAAAAGGCAGGAATGTCAGCCATGTTGGGGAAGTTTTACGCTCCCCTCAGGGCAACTTTGGCAGCTGTAGTGTACCTGGAGCTCTGGGCTTTGTGGTCTTCAAAACCCTAACCCTAGGTGGAACCCCAACCCTAACCCTAGGCATTGATAGCAGACTAAGGTTAAGGCTTGTTCCAATGGAAAATGTGTGGAAGATGACATGCTGTGGCAGTTTTTTCCTCCCCTTGGGATGCCTATTGCAGCTGCAGTGTGCCTGGAGCTCTGGGCTTTGTGGTTTTCAAAAACCCTAACCCTAGGTGGAACCCTAACCCTAGGTAGTGAAAGCAGTCTAAGGCTAAGGATGGTTCTAATGAAAAAGCTGTGGAGGAAGGCATCTGGTGGCAGTTTTGCATTCCCCTTGGGATGCCTATTGCAGCTGCAGTGTGCCTGGAGCTCTGGGCTTTGTGGTTTTCAAAACCCTAACCCTAGGTGCAAACCTAACCCTAACCTGAGGCAGTGAAGGCAGCCTAAGGCTAAGGCACGGTCCTTTGAAAAAGCTGTGGGTAAAGGAATCTTGTGGCAGTTTTGAATTCCCCTTGGGATGCCTATTGCAGCTGCAGTGTGCCTGGAGCTCTGGGCTTTGTGGTTTTCAAAGCCCTAACCCTAGGTGGAAACCTATTCCTTACAGAAGGTGGATTCTGAACCCTAACCGTAGGCATTGATAGCAGCCTAGGTTTAAAGCTTGTTCCAATGAAAAATGTGTGGAGGAAGGCATGTCTTGGCAGTTTTGTGTTTCCCTCGGGAGGCCTTTTGCAGCTGCAGTGTGCCTGGAGCCCTGGGCTTTGTTGTTTTCAAAACCCTAACCCTAGGTGGAACCCTAACCCTTACCCTAGGTAGAACTCTAACCCTAACCCTAGGCAGTGATGCAGCCTAGGGCTAATGCAGGGTCCATTGAAAAAGCAGTGGAGGAAGGCATCTTGTGGTAGTTTTTGACAAGTCTCCCAGTACACAATTTCTGATCCAAAGCTATTCAACATTTTTGCTGATTGTTCACAGGATGAGCCACAAAGTCTTTGCTGGCAAGATTTTGGATCTCAGAAGGTTGCATTGGTGATGTGTACCAGGGATCAGCTACTTAGCAGTCTGGATCTGGTACATGGTGCCGATGCAGTAGGGTTTGCTCTAGCATCTACAAAAGGAAGATCCTGTTACTGGGGGAAAAGCATATTTCTGCACATTTTCAGGTTAAGAGAATATACTGGAAATTAGCAGCTCCAAGGAGAAGAAATGGGAAAATGAGAAAGACAAATCATGGTGCTATAAGGAAGGAGAGGTCCTGTCAGGATGAAAGTGGCCTGCAAGTGAGGGGGCAAACCTGTCCCCCTGCAGCCCAGCTGGGAGAGTGCCCACACTGCACCAGCACTGGGAAGAGATTCACAAGTAATCCTGAGATTAGGAAAAACCTTTCACAAAAGAAGGGTGGGAGGAGATTGGAAAACCATATCTAACATGCAGAAGCCACAGTGGTTCCACTCTTGGAAATAGAAATGAAAGGTGGTTCAGGAATTTCCCTCTGAGTTTAGCTGAACAGAGAGAGGAGTGAATGCCTGAATGCTTCACCCAGGAGAGAAAGAGATGCTGCTTACATGCTTTCAGGTGAATTAGCTGTCCTCCTCCTGCATGTGGGTGTGGTAGGGAAAGCTGTGTCTGTCTGTCTGTCTGTGTGCACTTGAAATCTGAGGGTCACCCTATATACCCACTGGTGGTCTTCTACAGAGAAAAGGAAACTTTCTGCCATGCTCTTGATACTCATAAATTCCCTGCAGCTCTGCAATGGGACAATGATTCTAATCAAATCTCATGCTTCAAGGCTTCAGGGTCAGGAAAAAATAACACCCTCCATGCCACCATCAGTACATGCTCCAAATACCTCTGGGGCCTGACAGGGGAGTCTTTTCTTCTTCTCTGAGCTCAGGCATGTTGAGGACATTGGGAACACTCTACCTGCCTGTGCATGTGGAGATGGTTTTGCTGCCTGAGGTCATACAAAACCTGCTCCAAGGTTTTGGAAAGCAGGTAATATTCAGCCTGTCTAAAAGACAGCAGTTTGATACTAGATGTCCTGAGGTCTGCAGGGAAGTTTATCTGGTACTCTGATTTTTATTTAACTTCTGTGAAGGAATTTATGGAAAATAAATTCCAAGCTGAAGCTGAAAATATTGTCTTCTTAATTCAGAGGGAGTCTCTGTCAATACAAAATTTTTGGGTTAAACCAGTTGAACATTTTTAATATTTTACTTCTGCACTTTGTGTTGCACCTTTACCAAGGCAAAACTCACAATACAATTATAGTTGATTCCATAGCTAAAGTGTTCTACAGAATACAAACAAACCCCCTGATCTCTGGAACTTAATTATCTGTTGTTTAATGATATACCCAGACAAAGTCTTAAAAATCCAAATTTGTGTTTGCAAAATAAATTTGCTTATCCTGTTTCCATATTCATGTAGTACTTTCCCCTTTTTAGTCCCAGTAGCAATCATTCAGTCTCAGTCAATATTAATTGACTAAAATGAAATGGACATGTAATGAAAGGAAAGGAGTCTTCCCAAATGTAATAGTGTGCATCCGAGTTGAGGATTATAAAAGCAGACACTCAGACCTAGCAATATGCAGTCCTTCTAGCCACAATTCTTAATTAAGGATACACAAAACTTCACTCAATATATGCAGTTAAGTTTGCAAAGAGAGTAGTAAAGCTGGACCAAAATATAGCAGCTCTGTGCAAATTGCCCACATCTGGGTAAGTATTGCAAATGAATCCCATTTTTGCCTGATGATCAGATTGTTGTTTAATTTACATCTAGCTTTTCTAATTTCAAAATAAATGACCTATTTCAGAGAGGAGAGAAGCCTGACTCTACCCCTGCAATGTTAGTAATAAGCCTCCCAGATGGAAAAAGCTGTTAGCACAGCTGTGCAAGGAAGGCACTGTGAGGGGAGTGGCCATAACTGAGGGAAGGAGAAGGGATGGAGAATAATGGCACACTGCGCTTGAAGGCAAGCAAATGATTAGGGAGTGTATTGTCACAATAGGACACAAAATAAAACAACACACACGCTGGAACCTCCAAGGTAAGAAGGGAAGTTTATTCTCGACCTTGATAAATATAGAATTCAAAAAGTGACCCTGGATTAGAGGATGAACTTGCCACCTCTCCAATGATACTGGCCAAACCAACAGTCCATCAATTTTCTCCTCCTCCAGAAAAGAATGTAAAAACCATCATTCTTTACATAAAAGTGCATGAGAAACTCCATTACAAAAGTGTAAACATCAGAAGGCTTAGAAGAACTTAGAAGAACAGGGTGACAATGTATGCTGAGAAATAGTGGAGGATCAGACTGGGATCTATTTAGTGGCCAGGTCTGGGGAATGGCTGGGCTCCAAGGTGCACAGAGTCGTGAGGCACCAGCAGGTCAGGGGACCATCAGGCTAGTGAGCTGCAGGAGACTCATGACCCTAGTGGCAAGACTCCAGAAAACAGATAATAGCACAAAGTGAGTTGAGAAAGGCCTTGACCTCACATGTGGCCCAATATATTTGTTTTCTAGTCTCCCTGCTATGCCTGCAGCAGGCAATGACAGAAGCCTCCAAAGGTAGTCAAGAGAGTGTGCCCCATGTCTGCAGCACTGTTCAACCCCATCACCTCTTCTTTAGAGATCTCACGCCCTCACTTCTTCCCTTTCCTGGTTATTCCTTACTCACCCCTCCCCTGACCTTACCTGACTCCTGCCCTCCAGATGGCCTCATCAAGCTGATGTCTTCATAAGCCCTTTGCCCATGGTGCTCTAGCCCCAACGGCAGATGGATATTTTGTTGGGAGACAAGGAGGGAAAACCTCTGGGCATATCTCCAGGGTATGGAAGTGAAGGCTAGAAGAGTAAATGTCTCCCTCCTAAGCCTGTGGCTACGTGGCTGCAAGTTAGACTCTCTAATCGTGGGAAGCTCTGTTGAGGAGGAAGTACTGGGTAGGGAGAAGAACTATTTAAACTAAAAGACAAAATTGGTACAGAAATGAAAAAGAATAGCATGACTACAAATTAGTTTGGGCTGGAATTTATAAACTCTCTGAGTTTCAGAGAGGCACAGGAGAAACACAGGTAACACATCCAAGTAACTATTGTTGGCATAAAAACCAGTAATTAAGTTTTAAAATGCAGCTTCATCATTTTATTAATAGGATTACTTTACCTAATTGAATAAAAATATAAAAATTAGGCTTCATGGCATACAACCCTTTGCAAAAACCTATTCAGACTGCTAGATCTCCAAGGTAGCACTGGTCCACACTTTTTCCAAGTGTCAATATTCTATATTCCTACTTTAGTAGGACTATTTATATGCTGCTGTATTTAAAAAGAAATAACCCGAGGGTAGGGAGGAGAATTAAACAGATAAAAGTAATTGTGACACTCAGAAAGGTTATTTGATTTGGCATGATGTACGGAATAGTGTCTTGGAAGAAGAAGTTGAGACATCCCTGGCACCTCAGGGCAGGCAGTCTGTTTGCTGGGGCTGTCCCGGCTGCAGCCTCAGCCGGCTGCTCCGTCTGGGAGAAGGGATTGCTTCGCTCGTGGTTGTTTGGTGCCATCTATGGCCGGAGACTGGCTCCCACATCCCAGGATCATTTCAAGGAGAGAAGCATCCATATGGATGAGTTTAAGGAGACCAGCAATGACACTGATATACGATGCACCTTTATATCTGTCCATGGATATTAACGTGTCACTTTTCTGCCAGCTGTTTGATGCTACACGTGAGATCCTAAATGCTGTTTGTACCTTCTGGAGTGGCTAAATACTTTTCAGATTGGCCTTTGTATACAAAGCACAGAATATTAATTTGGGGTGTGGAGTTAGGAAACTTCATAGGAAGTTAGTTTCTTTACTGAAAAATGGAGTGCTAGAGAAGATACAGCATTTGTTTTCTGACACAAATGATATGTTCATTATAGATGTCAGTTGCTGTGTCATCCCCTGTTTTCTGTTGTGCATCCTCAAGGACAGCCAGCCTTCAGTGCCACAGCCAGAGACCACTGTGTTGTTTTAGGAATGCTGTCTGGCCATGCCCACGGCTTTGCAAAGACAGCTCTCAGAAGTAGAAACCATGGAGTGGACAAGCCATCCCCAGCTGTGCTGCAGTGTGCCTGTGGTTTGCATATTCATCTCTTGGCAAGCACTGCTCCCCATTCTCTCCTGCCCCAGCAGCAGCTCCTCTGAGGGAGCAGCCAGTGGTGCTGGCAGGGGCATGTGCACAAACCCAACACTGCCTGGAGAGCTTGCCCATCCCAAGGCAGAGGTCTGTGTCTTCTCTTTTCTCCCTCTTGGCTCAGTCCCAGGGTCTGACTCTGAATTTATGAACAGCTGTGAGACCTCCTGAAATATCTGTGGAGAAATGTGCTCTACAGACCACATCAGAGCTAGGACCAGCCCTAGGTATGTCTAAACAAACTCTTGAAATCAATCTCTCTCCCACAATGGCATACAGGGAAGGAGGCAAACAGCTGCAGAAAGATGTCAGCATATCAAAGTTTGCATGTGAGACAACTGTCCAAACTCCCACAGCCCCTGAGAGAGGGCAGGAGTGGGATGCAGCACCCACACACCCACCAGCAGCTTTTGCTATTCAAGATGTCCCTGTGCATCTCACTCATCCACACGAAGCTGCCACATGCAGCAGCAAGACCTGCAGGAGACCCAAACCCTTTTGCAGCTGGAGCTGATGGCCCAGCAGGATGCCCAAGGGATGTTCAAAAGGCTCTAGATGCCTGTGTGGGGGCAGCAATAGGTGCTTGAATTCAGATGTATTGTCCTGAGGTGGACCCCACTGGCTGCATTGCCATCTTCTCTGAGCAACCACAAACAGCTGGTGCAGTCTACACTAAACAGATTTCAGAATTTCCTCCAGTTACTCATAATATTGCACCAATAATTTCTACTGATATGACTAATGGCTGCAATGATGGTTAGTCAGTTTAGGTTGTGGGAACTGCTGCTGAATTTAAAAGAAGGATATTTTAACTACTTGTTTAAATGGCCTAATTATTCAAAAATTTTCTACAGATCTGAATTTATAGTTTCAGTCATCTGATGTTTACCCATGCAGCACATCTCCTGACAACATCAGTGAATATTACATCATTTCTGATGTAATTCTCAAGTGAAGGTGTTGTACATCTGCATATATTGTGTGTGAACCACAGAAAGGGCAGGGAAGATGCATTCCTTTGTTTTGAGTAGGATCAGCTGTGTCACATTGATAGTTACACTGCTTTAGACTGCACAAGAGCCAGAATATTACTAGCCAAGGGATTCAAGGTTCAGAATTTGAAAGCCCCTCACTATTTGTGACATTTGCTCTGCAAATAAGCCCTACATTACTTTTCTGGATTTTAGAGAATGAAGATATTTAGCAAAAAGTATGGCTTCCAAGAATTCCAGGATAAGAAGGAACCAAATGCAATGAAACAATGCTAGTTGCCTAAACTGTGTAAGAGATATATGTGTAATATAAAGCAATCAATGTGGTTGGGGAGTAAGAATTAAAAAATTTAAAAAAAAAAAGGAAAAAGAAGAAAAGAAAAGGGATGTGTATCCACAACATACCATATAAGAAAAATAGATAGTATATTAAAGAGAAATAAAAGCCAACTGTATAAATAATAAAAGCCAATAGCAAAAGTGGGAGCAGGGACACTGAAAGAGAAAGTTTAATGTGATGAAGCTGTCAAATGACAACAAGTATTGTAGTACTGGGACCTTTTCTTCTCATGGTGAGTAGATGTAACATTTCAGCAGTACCTATAAAGACTTTGATGGGTTTTGTAATAGCAAAAGTATAGAAAATAGGATTGGATATGGTGCTGGCATGTCTGAATTTGGTCAGTGATGGTAAAACTGTCCTCTAATAATCTAGTAATCATAGACATTTCTTAAGAAGAATTTTACTCAATTATCTTCTTATTTTCCAATTTAGCCCAGAGGCAGAAGTACAGCTGGACAAGCCAGACCTCTCTGACATGCTGTCATTCTCACACCACCTGACAGAAAGGAAAAAAAACAGATGAGGGAGCAGAAAGGTGCAAAGAACTTTAAAAATACAGATATTTATTTAAAAATACAAATATTTCCATTGAAGTGATTCTTGGTATGGCTTAACTGGCATTGTGGTTTGGGATAAGGAGATCAAGAAGCACAGAGATTATGTGAATTTTTTAGATCATAGCTCATGTCAGAAAAGAGCAAGGCAAAATTTGTATGTCCTAGTTCTATATATCATGAAAAAGCAGTGCAACTTCATGCAAATAAAATGTGATAGTGAATCACTGATTCAGTGGAGCAGCCACATAATCTTTGTTTCAGAACAAGGTTGTTACAAACTCAGTTTGGAATTTCAGGAAAAGGCATATATCAGGCAGAGTTGATAAACTGGAACCCGTTTATTTATGCTATTCTTTCAATTTTCAAATATCTAAAGCATAGCATTAACCATTTTTCTTTGACTATGCTGATGGCTTCACTATATATACTCACTATTAAAAATAGTTGATGTTGAAATCCTTTTACAGGATACTTCACAGACTTTTTGATCAATTACATGTTTGTGGTTTTGTCTGCAGGTGTGCACTCACTCTGGATGAGCATCCATGCTTCACTGGATTCAGTTCAAACCTTAGAGGGACCTCTTGCACTTCATAAACCAGTGCCTCAAAATGCAAATCTAAATGGAAACAAGGAAATCAAAAGTATTCCTTCAGTATCATCAGAGTATTTCCTGTATTTGACCTTTAATATATATTTTTTTAGACCAGACAATATTTTTTTTATTACAGAAAGTTTTCTAGCTCTTCTTTCCATGGAAGAAGGTAAATAACTCATAAGCCATTAATGAGCAGAGTGTGCTGCTGCCATGGTGCATCACCCCCACCCCCTCAACAGAGACAGAAAGAAATAGAAAATGTGAAGATTTGTAACATTCAAATGTGTCTTATGAACAGAAACTAGCACACAGCCAGCAGCCTCACTTCTGGCAAGGCACCTAAATGCAGCTACACAAATAAACCGGTTTCTGAAGTCAAAGCAATAGTCAACCCCAGTGAAGCAGAAGAATCTATCTTTTCTCTTGGCTCTTTGACAGAGAGGCAGTCATCTCCAGAGTCCAGAATTGTCCATGGCTGTTAATCCTGCTTCTCTTCACTGAGAACGCAGTTGACCTTCAATTTGACCCAAATTACCAAAATTGCATCCATTCTTTTGGCAAAATCTGCATCACTGGGATCTCCCCCTCTCATCTGCTGCTTTTCAAAGTCGCTGATGCAGCTCTGGTTCCCACTGTATGCAGGGCTCTGTCCCAGAAGAGCTCTATAATTAGAACTGACCACACAGATGTGCTTCAAGAGGCTATGCAGCTGAAATGCAGAAAATACTCACTTAGAAAAAAAAAAAAGTTGGTTTCAATTTGCATCATTGCTGCTTCTGTTGGCAGGTTTTCTTCGTGGTACTGCACATCACTCCGGCTCCTTTCATTTGAGCAGAGGTAATTAATACCTTTTCTATTATTAAAGCCTCGGGAACAGAAGATGAAATCCTGCCTTCGTTCAAGTCAGTGGCAGAACTCCTGGGAACTTCAGTTCCTGGAGTGTCAGGCCAAAAGGGATCATTAGATTGTCCTGTATATCATTGATATTGATGTTTTTGTCTTGGACTACTGCCTATCCTCCAGATGGCATCCAAACTGTGACTCCTAAAGGACAGAAAATCCACCACTATCCTTGCTGGGGACATATTCTCATGATTACCAGCCCACTAAAAACCCCCTGAATTTTATCCTATTAAGCTTACCCAGTTTAAAATTCCAGGCACTGACTTTTTCATAGCTTCCTTTCTGAAATTGAAGAGACTTATCCCACCTATCATATTTTCCCCAGAAAGATATCAATTTAGAGGGATTTAATCTCTTTATAAAATCCTAAGATCTACCCAAATTAACAACTGTAATTTCTGACACTTTGCCAGAAATTTTGTTTCTGTGCTTTTTGCCTGCATTCTCCCCTGTGTCCTAAAATGATCAAAGAACTCTGTGGCATTTCAATATCCATCTCACCAGCTCCACCCACAGCACTCTCTTCCCACACTTCTGCTGCTTTCAACCCCTTTCAAGCACATCCTGTGTGGTGCTGGGCTCTCCTGGAGAGCTGCTTGTCCCAAACACATGGCCCTCATAAAGACACAGTTTGAGTACTCTGTTCTCAAGCTTGAGTACTTTTGTTCCTTGTATAAGATTGTTTCGGAATATATCGAAATATATTTTGGTGCAGGTAACCAAGTAGTTCAGATCAATGAGTAGGACAGCCCAGTATGTCCTACAGGGTGTATTTACTTTTTTCCTGTATAGTACACCTCTGAAGGCAGGCAGTGATGCTGCACATTTTATATTTGCCATCAGGGCCTTGTTACTCAATCACCGTGCTAAAGCCAAGGCAAAATAGTGGTATTAATAAAGATATCTTGTACAAACAACTTTTAGGCCTTATTTCCTAATACAATTATGCCATTATTAGTATTTCATAACAACACTTTGTGTTTAACACTTCTGCTGCAGCATGCTGTTGCACAATACTTCACACTTTCATAGCACCTAAGAATCTGACCCTCTACCAAGAATGATGAGTCAAAACCACAAAACTACCCTGAAGCACCCCTTGTGCTAGTCCAAGCCTCAAGATGATGAAAAGGAATGACAGCAAGGATAAGGAGTGCCCAAGGTCACTAAGAAAGTCTATGGCAGAACTTATTCTGGAAATAAATTCCCTAATTTCTTGCCTTAGGCTTTCACCACATGGCCATTTCTCTCCAGAACAGAGCAGTGATAAGAAAAAAAAAAAAAAAAAAAAAAAGGACTTTTTATTGAGAAATTATTTCAACATTTTTCATTAACATAGTCCCATTGATGTATTTGAGAAGGCAGAGTTTGAAAATTAAGGCTCTTAATAGCTGGAAAATGCATGTGCAACCTGCTCTGTTTTCTACAGTGTTTTTCTGGAGATCATTCTTTCTCTGCACTGAGTAAGCTGGGAAAAAATTATCTGCAATCAAATAATTAAAGAGGGTTTCAGGGTCATGTATCTGTTCTCATTGTTGTCAGCATGATTCCTGCTTCACGAGCTCCAGAAGTTATAAAATGTGCAGAAAATGAGGCAGGGGACTGCAGGCAATTGAATCTTGCCCTGGAGAGATTGATGCTATCCCTGCCTCTGTCATTTTTCATTTTCTTGTGGCCCAATTGGAGACATCTGGGTCTAAATTAGAAAAAGGCTCAACATTCACAGCTGCACTTAAAATTGCTAGCTTCAACTTGAACAGATAAAAAAGTCAGGCTCTGAGTTTCTAAAATTGGGCATTCTCCAGTTTAGATAATACTTGATAATTCTGGGTTTCACATCTGTTCTTCAGGTCTCTCTGTCTCAGGTCCCTGGACATAAAATTATGGGAAGAGTAACCTCAAAGCAGAGCTGTAAGAAAACATTAAATAATGTTGGTAAACAGTGATACTATTGCAAAGAGATCATCACAGTCAACCTCATGAGGAGATTAATAATTCAATACAGGATTTGAAGAATTGTGTTAAAAAATATGTAAGTAATGCTTGAGCTCACTGAAAGTGGAATATTTGATTGCATGTCCCTCAGTGAGGTCTGTCCATCCTTCAGACAGACAAGGCAGGAACACTGCGGGAAATGAATGTGACTGTGCCATTCAGTATCATTACCAAAAATTGAGCTGAATCCCAGTTGCTCTTTGAAATTTGGCACTCCTTAACTTTTAAGAGCCTGAATAGCTCTTTAAAAACATTCTTTTATCACATGCCTCTGCAAACTGAATTCTATGTATACTAATTTTTCAGTATAATTTGGCTGTGATTACCATACACCCAATGGCAAATTGCAGCTTCCATTAACTTGCAATTTATGTGACAAGTACATGGAATTATGTCTAGAGAAGACAAGGCAGATTGCTGTTGTGAGCAGACAGAAATACCATGTACAGCTAATAATCAATATCTCCCCTTTATTTTAAATATGTATATTTTTGCTGCCTTTCTCTGCTCCGGTTCATTTACTATGAAAATCACATGTTCCTGCTGCTCCTGAGAAGCAGGAACATTTTCAATGTGGGAAAAGCCTTTGGTCTCATGGTGGGAGCACAGGCTGTTGTTAGACACGTCACACAAGCCACTGCCTTCAATTCCACATGCACTGCCTTGTAAAACTGCATTACAGAGCAAGAAGTAAGGTCCTGGACATGCCACCAAAATGGGGTTAGGTAGACCCCATCCTGGGAGTGCCATAAGAGGCAAAACCAGAACCTGCTAATTTAAAAGGGGTTTTTGCAAAATGATGCATGGGTGCTGTATTTCACAGTGCTCATGGCTGAGGGATGCTGCCAGCTGCTCACAGCCCCTGTGCTGCTGTTGCTCCACCCCAGGAAAAGCCCTTGAGAGGCTTTGCCTCCACCAGCCTGACTTTGCCTCTCCTAGAGTCCCTTCCCACCACCAGAGGGAATTCATTGGCAGCTTAATGTTGAAGAAATCCCATCCCACTTTCAGAAAGCACCAGTACAAGGTTGGAACTTTTTCACTGACAGTCATCACCTTACCTATTGCACTGCCCTCCAACTGCTGCTGGAAAATCAGGCTGTGCAGACCTCTGGCCACAACAGACCATGGGGTAATATATCACAGGGATGATGTGCCTTGAGGAAATGCCGCATTTTGGTTCAATCTTCAAATCACCCATGCTCCATTTGATTCTTCTGGTGCCACCAGAATCTCTTTAACTGCTGTCAGGTATTGGCAGCCCCAGCTTCAGTCTGGGGTCAGACCTTGCAGACCAACTTCCACATTGTTTGGGAATACTTTTAAGAGTTTACACCTATCCAAATATAATGAAAACTTTTTCTTTCAAATACCAGTTTTTTTATCAATATACAAAATGACACAATCTTAAAAACTAGAAATCTGTTATCTGTTCCAGCACCAAACCAGATAGCTTAATTCTAGTGCTAGCTTGTAATGAAAGAATCTGGTTTATATTACTTCTGGTGTAACTTCATACCTCAGATTTTAATAGTCTGGGATTTTTTTTACAATATGTGTTTTAATTTGGAGAGGAAGGACTTTTTCTTCTAGCTTCAGAGAACTTCTAAGGCAGTCAGCCAACATAGAAGGTGTATTTGGAAAATTTCCCTTTGTTCAATTAAGATGGCTGGGTGCGATCCATATTCAATGCAATGTTTTTTTTAACCAGCTCTCATCAAATTTATTATTCATTGTCTTAGCCTAGCTCTCAAGTTAAACGGATGAGGATATTAAACTATGAAAAAACCATTCAGATGTAGGGCTGGCTTCATCTCTCAAAAATGCAGGAGAGCCAAGGTTAAAACTGTCACTACTAGGAGACCTCTACAATATTAAAGAGACACAATGAGAGCAAGCTAAAAATGGTATTTCAGGATTAACTTGATTTTTTTGTGTGTTTGCAGATTTATTACAGAACCAACTCCTACTTATGTTAGGTGACTAATCTCATTGCAATGTAGTAACTCGCATAAGTAGGAAAATAAGACTTAGCCTTTACTGATTGTTAGATTGCTGAATTAAATTATAGCTTATTTTAAAACTCTTTAAATATATTATACCCTTAACTACTGCACTTGTTTTTTTTTTTGATATTTAGTCCTACCAATGACAGAATGAGTTGGACCTTACAGAAAAAAATAGCAACATGTGAATCATGTTAAACAAGTATTGCCTGGCATGCTCTGAGCACTGCCATCCCAAGTGAGCAAGAGAACAAGAACATAAAATCAATGTCATATTTAACTGTGTTCCTTGGCCTTACAGATTTTTAATTAAAAAAAAGGAAAAAAGATTAGCCTCTCCCATTTGTGCACAGATGGGACTGAGTTAAAGGTTTAGAGTGGTGAATTGTTCCATAATTGGTTTTGATAGTAGAATTAGTATTATGTCTAGATGTGGCTTCAAAAACTGTGGCAAGAATGTTGGCTAGCCAGTGATCAAATACCAGTCAGTTTTATTATAGAAACATGGACTGAAATATGTACCTTATTAGTCAATGGTTCAAACTTCAAAAAGAAAAAATTTCAGAAGGCAGAATGCTTATTGAAGTTTATGCCCTGACAGTGAAAACATTGTGTTCTTAAATTAAAGAACTAAAAGTCTATTTTCCACCAAACAAATATGTCTTAAGGCCACAGAAGGTACTGAACCATAGAGAGGAACATTAAATGAAATGACAATTGTTTTCAGTTCTGAAGGATTTTGTATTGGTTCTTTACTGTGAGAGGGTTGGAACAATCTATGTGGTGATGATCTATGTCTGGCACCTCTAGACAAGTCCAAAAACTGGGGATAGGAACTCTAAACATATTCAGGATACTCTCTTAGATTCAAATTCTAAAACTTTCTTTCACATCAAAGAATAGCTTATTACCTTTTTAGCCCTAGAGTCAGTGCTCACATTCCACAAGGAGGGACTTGTCAGTAGATACAAACAATGACCTGCATCTTTCCTACCAGTTGCTTCCCTCGTGCTTACAGGTAAGAAAATCTATTCTATTTTATATCAAGGGAAGATTTTTTTTCCCCCCCCATTCATCTAAGCTAAGAAAAAGCACTGAGGGCTACTGCGTGAGCACATTTCCATATACTTCCAGGTTCTGTGGTGCTTCATGGTTTGTGCAATTGTGACCTCTAAAATTTCCACCACGTTACATGTGCTTGTCTGTCCATTGATGAACATGCACACACACAGTCTCCCACTGTGTCTCTTCTGCCAGCCTTGCCAGCTGACAGGGGCAGAGCTGCCACTGGGTCTAAGTGTCACCAAACTGGGTACAACAGTACAGAGTGTCCTCCCTAAATTTTGCAGACAGTTTTTTCTCCTGATGTAAAACATCCCTGATTTATGTTGGATGAAGATCATAGTGTTGTATTTCTAGCAAACCCATGTTAAAGTTCACTTGCTGAAGGAATGGGATAAAGAGTTGTATTTACATGGGAGACATTACCTGTGTGACCCAGAGCTGTGTGAGTGGGAAGTCCCTGAAGAAGAAATGCAGACAGTACAGCAGAACTCTCTCTGCTCTAGTATTACTGGGTCATGTAAGTAATGAGATAAAAGCACTTGGCACAAATAGGTCAGAAACCCTCCTGATGGTCTCGCCCATGGAAGCAGCTACTACTGCAGCCTGCTGGAGGTGCAGATGTCCTGTTCCTTCTCCATCTGTGCCTGCAAAACAGAAGGAATTTCCTTTCACTTGTCTTTCCCCACCTCTCCCACTCAGTTTCAAGGAAGAATATTAAAGTCTATTGACCCAGGATTTGTGGAGAGCTCTAAATTCACCCTTCTAAAATCTTTTTTTCCCCCATAAAAGAGGGTTGCAAAAGAGGATGTTCTGGAGTATTTTCAGCAGCTCAGCAGGTCTCAGACATTTTGACGTTTGATACAGCCTGGAGCCTTTATTATTGCTGAAGGCCACGTGTTCACCCTGCACTTGAGAAGCCTTTGAAACTTTCAGCTATAAGAAAAGTTTAGTGACAAGCTATAAGGAAGCTATAGTGACACTCTTGAAAAGCTAATACTTTTCAAGGGCCCTATTCCATTGTCTCGGCTTTGCAGGATTCATTCAGGGAAAACAACAGTATTAATGGGGAAATAAAGGCCACAGAATTCATATTAAATTGGTGAGGCTAGGACTAACACTCATCTTAGGTCATTCTAGGTGCCCACATCATGGATTTTTGTTTGTGAATTTATTACCTGTATTGCCTTCATTGTCAAGGGAGAAATACCTGCAGGATTCATCTGATCTTTATGAAGACATCTATTTTATGGTAAGATGGAGTGTAGCTCAGAATTGCCACTTCTTGGCTGGAAAGCTCAGTGTCCAAATTTCAACAAATGAATTGCATTCCTAGAGGTAAATCTCTATCTCTTCACACTTTTGGCATTGCTAGCTCAATGCACTCTGTCATAACAGTGACCAGTGTGTAAATGAGAGCTAAAACCACATGTAGCTTTGAAGAAGATTGTAGAATACAGGAAATACAGCCAAAGACAAGGATCTCACCCTTCTGAGTAAGAGCTGGAGAGTAATGCTTTTGCAAAGATCTTGTGTTTCACCACTTGCAGTGGAACATATTTTTTTTCCTTTTTTTCCCCCCAGTGATTATTTTTCTAGGAAAATGTCACATTTTTTACTATTTTAAGACAATACTTACATGTTAGGTACTGTAAAAAGCATCACAGTATTATCTATTTAGGAAACCTCCTCTTAAACTACTATACCCAAAGCATCTTCAACTAATTTCAAGCTGAGTATATGTCAACACATCATTTTTAGACCATCAAATGTTAAGTGATTGGTTTTTCACTCGTTCCTTGAGTGGGTGCTTAAAGCAGGTTGACTGCAGTTTTCATTATTGTTTTAAGTGGGTGCTTGAAGCAGGTTGACTGCAGTTTTTGTTATTGTTTTAAGAAAATCCTATTTTATCTTCTTTTCTATGAACCTTATGTTATTAAGCCTTGTCCTTTTGGGAAAACAGAAATATAATGACTCAAGCTGAAATATATCTAAATCCACTCAGAAATATTATCTGATTCTTTATTTTTTATGTATGTTACATGAAGAAAAAAAGTTTAATTATCCTTGCTTAAAAACCTAAATGAACCACAATCTGAAGATGCATATGCACTTGAACAGACACATTGGCTGTACAATTTTCCTGTAAAAGACTAAAACAATTTATTGTTGTCTTGAATTGGACATGAGCCAGAAGCAACTTTACAGACTCACAGCGCTGAGAGATCACGAAGAATTCACTCATCCAACTGTTTAGAATCAGCAAATCCAGTGCAAACTTCAGGATGGCTCGGTGATTTTCAGAGGAAATTCTTATTTATTTACAGCTTTGTGTGTCAGGATTGACAGCCAAGGTTATGTTAAACCTGACTTCCAGATCTGTGCATAGAGATATTTCTGAGAATTTCCATAGAGCTCTAAGCAATGCAAATGACAAAACAGTAGTAACCCTCCCAGCTCCCAAAATTACGGTGTCTGGTTTATTTAGATTCCTGCACTTATGCTTGATTTTCCTGGAAATTTCTGCATTTCCTAACCCCACTCTGTCTCAGAAGAATCACAGCATTCTTCCAGAGCCTTTGTGCAAGGTTTTACACTTACTGTAAGACCCAGGTTCTTCTTTCACATCTGCATCAAACATATAAGGAAAACCTGTCAAAAGTTAACATTTTCTCTTCTGTACTTTTATATACTCTTCTCTTATATTCAATACTCTCATAAAGCATTTATATGAAAATTTTCTACATGAACAGTGGACCACAACATGGCTGATTTGTAAAATAACACAATCAGATATCAACCCTCCAAGGTAGATATTGCAGAGAAGGTAAGTGTGTGAGGGATGCATGGACAGGCTGCCTGTACCTCATTTACTTGGGCAAAAAGGTGTTACCTCATTATCCTTTTCTTCCACTGCACAACGGAAAAAGAAAGTTTAAAGAGTTCTGATTTTGTTTTTCCCAGTTTGTGAGCAGGGATATACAGAAGAAACCTTCTTTTTTTTCCCTTCAGATTTTTTTTTTTGAGGCAGTTCAATAACATTTCAAGGATTTCTGAGTGCAGTGAAGAACCAGCCCACTGGTTCAAAAGTCTCAACACGCAGGGACATTCCTGCACTGCCTCATAACATCCAAACTGTCTAAACACCAAGGTGATCTCTAAAGTTTGAATTAACTCTACAAACTGGTCTAGCATTTTAAATAAATGCTCACCACTTAATTTAGGCTTAACTTCAACACTGCAGTTGAGCTGGGGTCTATTTGATGTATTGCAGTCACCACTAAGATTCTCTGTGGCTGATACAGGTTAGAAAAATCATGATGAAGGGATGTAGCATCCCCATATCTGTTATTTCTGGTTGAGCTCAGCCTCCTTTTCTGCTGAGGGGCTGGAAAGAGACAGCATGCTATCCATATGTTGTTTTTATTCCACTAAAAATACTTGTGGGATGAACCTAGTAGGCTTCCAGTTCATTTATGGGGCAGGAGTGGCATGAAAGGGCATTGGCAGCTCAATTATTCTGCTCAGTTATTTGTTTGCCAATCCAGATCCTCAAAAGCTGCCTTTAATCTTCAAAAATGGATGGTTTAAATTAATTATAATGTTGACAAGATGCAAAGTAAATGAGTTATTCCACTTCATTACTTCTATTCCGAAGTCAATATTGGTAATTAGAATGACTGTCAAGCATTCTGGATATTAAACCTTCATAATGGATTTGATGAACTCTACAATGTCAGTCTTGAGAGAAAAAATATCCAGTTCACCCCTAGTGAGAAATTAATTTATTTATTGATGACTCTACTATTATTGTACATAAAATACACACATTACTGGTCTAAACGAAAGGTATGCCCATTCTGTCTTTCATGAATAATTATCAAATAGCTTTATAATCCAAGTGAGATTTTGTGTAGAGTAAAAAGTAATGTCTTAATGTTATAGAGAAAAATCTGTTTATTCTATGAATGCTTACTAAAGGGACATAAATGCTTAAGATCAATTATTTGAAAAGACATGTAAATATGTTAGCATTATGCAGTGAGCTAGCCTCCCTCTACAGTAGTCCCACTGAAACTCATCAAGATGAAACACCCACAAATACTGAGTCTTCTGCCCTGATCTGCCAAGTCTGACACTGTAAATGCAAAAACAAAAAAGAAAAGATGCAAAGGATGAACTTCCATACTCTCAGTTGCTAAGTAGAACAGTAAGACTTAATGACTGCAATTTACACCTGAAAGCCACTGATGTGCTTATCAATGCTGTTTGTACACCAAAATATAAGTGGAGCATAACACAATATACATATTTTCTATATACCACCCTTGCTGCATTTTCTGAACATTTTTTCATTCAGCTGTGTTTTCCTGACCATTTTTAGACTTAGTACCTATAGATTTATTATCAGAATTGTTTCACATTGAACAAAGATAGTCTTTTACTGGTTCTGCTCCTTAGGTGTCCCGTGCTGCAAACAGCTTATTATGGAAGGTCTCTAGCAACACCAGCAATGTGGTGAGCACTTCCTTGACACAAAGAGAACGCAGCTCCTGGGGGCAATAATACTAATGTTCCACACAGAGAACCTGGGAGGTTAAATTAGCATTTGTGAAGTACTTGGAGCTCTTTGAATTCAAGACACCATAGAAATGAAGGCTAAAGCAAATTGCAATGTGAAGGAAAAGTGTCAACAAATCAATATTAGTCAGTAATGGCCATAATTTTTTTATTAACAACACATAGAAATGAGGCTCCTGCTAGACATGGATCTGTTATTATTTTAGACTGAAATTTTCAGATAGGTACTTGATTGCATGCACAGGGATATAAATAAGGAGCCCAGTAGACATAATCCGTTAGGCAATGTCTGTCTACGTATTGATCTCAATCCATGTTTGCTTCTAGAGGCTGCTCCTCTCTTTCAAGCATAAAAATTTGGAGCTATCTTTAACCTCGTGGTCTTGCAAGCTCTGCTATTATTCCTTTTATGTGCCTCCACTCTGGGAGTACTGGATTATCACTTCCTTTATCACACTTCCTGGAGATCATTTTCACCATTCTGCACACTGGAAGCAGTGTTTCTTGATCAAACCATGCAGGCTATATATACAAGTGTGCATACTAAAAGAGCATTGCATTTTCCTAATAATAGCCTCAAGTTCTCTAAGTCACCCCAAATTTAGCACAGTATTAGCTCTCACACATGTAATTTCTAATCTGAGGTAGGGTCAATAACTTGCTACTGTCAATCTTTGGATCTTAAAAAAACAACACTTTCTAGAGGTGCAAGATACTCAGAGTACCATCACTTTCAAGGAGAGTGCTGGCACTCAGCGCTTCTAGAAAATTGTCTCATTAGATAGCTAAATGAAGATTGAAAAATATCAATAATGTTGTGCTTATTCTTCACACAGGATTAACTAAACATGGCATTGGGAAATATTTGTCCCTTTTTCTGTGCTCAAAGCAATTAACAGGTAATTTGTTTTCCTTCTACTCTGAGTATTCCACAGCAGCAGCACAAATGCAGTTTGGCTTTGTTAAAGATGATGCTTAAGCACTTCTTATGGTAATTAGTATTTTTCCACAATGTGCTTACCCAATCACACTAAACTCAAGAAGAAATCAACTTTGATGCATATTCTTTAAGTAGCAATTTAGTTCACTAAGGTCAGGTGCTGCACCTTCTGTAGAAATAAGGCTTTCTAGTGATAACCTAACTGTGAGGTGGTGTGTGAGGAAACATTCTTACCATTGTCTAAAGAATAAAATGAGCTCATTTCTTGATCTATGACACTGTTTCTTTATAGCCCAAATTTTCAAGAAGTTGAAGATGGCTTTTCTGGATCTCCCTTCAAGTACAAGCAGTTTTGATGAAACCAGAGAATCATCTCACAACAAGAAGATACATGGAAAGAAATGAGGAATACCCCATAGGCAGGAAAGAAGGGTCTCATTGTCTACTCTAGATAGAAGTGCTGAAGGAAGAGCAGCTATGAGCATCAGGGTTGTATCATTGGTATAACCAATGCCAAATACTTACTTGCATGGGGTGTGTGCAGACATAGGAGTGGCCAATTTTCATCCTGTCCTTAAAAAGATGTTTTTTCCAATTAGGTGGTCATTATCAGACTGCACACTGAGCTAAAGAATGAGCAGGGGAACTGAACACTTGGCACTGCTCATTACAGTAGCCTGTGTTTGGAAATTGCAGAGACCCTGAGTACTGTCCCAACCCTGTGAGAACCAGTGGAAAATCTTTTGGCTTGGGCGTAGTTTGACCAACGATTCTCTGCAAAAGGATGAATCTCTCTCTCCACAGGACTAGTAGCAACATCTACATCTGGGCAGGAAAAAAATGTCAAAATAAGGACCTCTTACAGGTGCTCCTGACAAAGACTATTTGTCCCCTTCTGCTTCCAGTTTATCAAATAATTCAGCCAATTTAGAGAAGAATTCTTCCCTTTAGGGAAAGCAGCCTACAGTCATGGTATACAGCTATCATGAGGGTATGCATGGACCTCTCTATAAGGAGGACAGAAAGAGACTTCTAAAACTCCAATGCATTTTCTCAAAAGTCCATAAAGAGGACATGAAAATAGGATTTTTAGCAGTCTTGTAGTGCCAGTGTCATTCCAGTCATATATAGAAATGGAAATGACACCCCAATCCTGTTTGGGAGTATCTGATTACTAAGTCTTAAGCCTGACAAGGTTTTTCCACACAGCATCCCACTGAAAGTTCAAATATGTTGTTTGCCTGCAATGACCCCTAATCCTTTCTCAGAGTAAAAGCTTTCCAGCAAGTAATCTTATAGGATTTGCTTCTAGATATATGCACTTGACTGCATTAAAGTGTTGTTAACGATCCTAGTTCATCAAGCAATCCCAAATCAGAAGGGCTTTGTCTTTTACATAGTTGTGACACAGACAGTTTTGTGCAAGCAAGACCACTTAAATATGAGAGTCACAAATCAAGAAGAAGGCGTGAAGGAGTTGATTGACTACATCTCATAACCAAAATGGTTCTTAGGTTGCCACTGGAGGCCAGTACAATCAAAAATGTCCTCCTGTGGGTGTACAGATTCAGTTAAAGAGCAACTTCAAGCCTGGAAGAGTAGGAAGTGAGAACTCACTAAGCTGTACCAGTCACACTACCACTTCAAAAGCATAATAGCTGAAGAATTTGATCTTACATTAGCAGACTGAGTTTTAGGCTCACAGCCCTTAGCAAAATGATGATGTGCACTGAAAATACCAAAACCATTAAAAGATTAGGAATTAAATATTGCAAAAACCATTACTGTGATATACATATTTGCATATGTAAGTCTTAGCATATGTTCATATATCTAATTGCATAAATCAGCTTTTTTTTTTCAAGTGAGCGGAGGTCATATTTGATCATAAGGTATCACAATTCATAATCTCCCTTCCCTATAAATACATCCTTATCTTTTTTTGCTTTAAACTTATTTTACCCTCAGGGTTGAAAGTTGTACTCCTATTTGACATATATCTGACATCTATTGAACTTCTGCTGAACAAATCTGTCACTGAAATTATAACTTCAGAAATTTCCTAGAAGACTTTGACTGTCACTTTATTATACAGCTGAGGGTTTCTGAGCCTAGAGCAGCAGCAGCAGACAGGGCAGGCAGTACGTGTTTGAAAGTTCAGTCCTGAAGTTCAGATGGTATCACACTTCCATGGACCATGAGGAAAATTATTATTGAATCCCTGCAGCCTCCTTCTTGTGGGTCAGCTTCGTTCTAAGGCATACCAAGCTCTTCTCTGGTTAAAACCTGCTTCTAGCATGTCAAAAAGCTCAAGTAAACAGCTTACATCAACTGGCAGGGCTCTTCAAGAGAAGGTGGGTCACCCTTCCTGGACCTGGCTGAAGGCCCACTCTCTTAATAGCTTTTGCTTAACACTCTCTGTCCAGCAGCTCTTGCAGATACTGGGCAACATGTAAAATAAAAAAATGCTGTAAATGCACATCATTTGCAAAGGAGAATTCAGCGTGTTAACAGTTACTGTTTAAAAGAAGCCCTGTTTTTGCAGAAATTGGGGATTTGCCAAGAGCCAGAGAAGCAGGTGAGAGACCAGGCTTAGGCTTTGGGATGGCAGCTTTTACTGATATAGCACAGCAAAGGAATGGAATTTCCTTATCTTGAAAACCTTTTCTATTTTGGAAGAATATAGAGAAGCTTTCTCCCTTGAAAATCATTGCTAGCTGCTTCTCAGGCCCAGTTTGTACCTGCTGTGCTCAATGTAAGATACAGCATTTAATGCATCCACTGGCAGAGCAGACAGAAGTCAGTGAAGAATCCCTGGTTCTGTACATGATGGTCACAGCCTGGACACAGCCACTGTTGTATTAAAATACAATTGCTATAGGTGTACAATTATTACTATTATCAATACAATCATTCACCATTCACAGCAAAATGCTGCCATGAATGAATACCAATATATGAATACCAAAATAATACATCTTTGCCAAAGAAGTTGTTTTTTCTTGAAAAGGAAAATCGAATGTCCACAAGGCCAAGGTAGCTTAAAAGCCTATTGTCTTTCCATAGATCAAAATATCTGTGGTACATGAAATTTAGATTTTGTTTCAGGCAGCATCCTGCCCTGTTTGTGGAAATGATGCAGTTGTGATCAATGCCTTCAGAGTTACTTTGTATTCAAAGACATGACTGTCAATTAGTCAATGAGTAACAGATTTTGAACGTCAATTAGTACTCAATTATCTGTTTCTCTATACTCCTGCAAATCTGTTTTATGATATCTGTGAAGCTCAGTATGACCTCATCTATTTTTTTTTTTTTTGGATAAGCGTTCTCCTTTCCAATATCAACAGCTTCAATGGAATACAAAACGTTTTTAATGAAGCTGACTAGCCCTAATACCAAAAGAAAGCTGCTATTTCCACATTGACTATATTGGAATACACATTACCTATACAAGCAGGAAGTCAGGTACCTTTTTAAAATAAATCAGTAAAAGTAGTGCTCTGTGTAAAAGAAAAGGTTAAAAAAAACCCCAACAAAACAGACAACCCAAGAAATTTAAGCCTAGTCTGAATCTGTTGTGTGGAAGTGCAATACACTTCATACCTCCAGACTTTTGCATTGGAAGCTCTATCAGGGTTACAAAATCAGTGACTAAAATCAATAGTAAATAGTAAGGAATTTCACAGGTACTGACTTTCACAATTATAGGACTTTTGCTCCATTTCTGATACATATGTCCATCTGTCCCCTTTCTGGTCTATTAACCTCAGTGTCATTTCCAGAAATAACCCAAAAAACTACTTCACCAGCAAAACCTATAATTGTGATATGGATGATGGGGTCCATTAATGCATCAGTCAACAGAGGCCTCTAAGATAATACAGATTTTAAGGTGGTCCTTGTGGGAACCAGGGTGCTGGGTAAGGGAAGGAACACACCTTTATCATCTGAACAGAACATGCCAATTACCATCTTTCTGTAACCATCAACTCTGTAATATGCAGACACTCCATATTCTGCAGAGCATGACCTCACTCTGACATGGCTTAACCAGCAGTAAAAGAGCTCATTGGCTATGCTTTGTGTAACTTTCTCTTCTATTAATTCTCTCTCTTATCTAAATTAACTTCTAAATTTTCCAAGTTCTTCAAAGACACAAAAAAGGCATTTGCTATGGGATGTAGAGTATATACTCATGCCACCAAGCCTGTACCCTTACCACTGTGTATGGCTGTTCTCTTAGGTTCGGTAGCTCAAGTAGTTCTCCAAAATGAGATTAATCTTCTGCCTGGGATGTACAAACACATTCAGTCTACATCCTTATCAGACCATCATTCTGACTGGAAGATTGACAAACATCTTTAATTTCTCATTGCTGCTTTATATCACAGGAACCAAAGGAACCACCGAAACAAATGCCATTAAGGAGGGCGAGTACAGAGGCTGAACAAACAGCTGTGGACAGAACCTACACAAGACCAAGCAATGAGCTTATATTTGACAGTAGAAGCACAGAAACTCCTGAGTATTGCATGATTTGAGCACCTAGTGTTGTTTTGCAACTTCTGTTGCATTGTAGGGAAAGCATAATGCAAACTACCTGGCTCCACCAACCTGATAGAAAGTCAGGAGGATGAGTCTCCTTTGAGAAGTCTTCCCCCCTGCCCCCCAAAGCTAAACAGATCTGTTCAGGACTGCTGCTATCACTATGGTTACAGCCAGCCTCTCCAGGAGCTCTGTTTGTACCACTGGCCCTAAGAGTAAGAGAGAGAAGCAGAGCCACAGCAATGGATCTGATGAAGACTCAGGCACAGACAGGCTGGGGTCTAAATCTCTGCCTGTCCTGTGAAAGCAGGAGGAAAGCGAATAGAAGCTGGCTGAAGAACTGGAAGACTTCACAAGAAAAACTGGGAAATAAATGGAAAAAAAAGTATAATTCTGGTGAGAAACTCCCAAATTTTTAGTGCACCTCAGGGCATTAAAATGGAGTCTACATGCCTTAGATCAGCTAAGAGATGGGCATCTCTGGGGCAGAATTCAGGTGTGAGGTGTGATGACTCAACCCTTACACATGCCTCCTTCCCTCCACGTGTGTTTGAGTGTGAGGTTAACACAGACCAACTCTATTTTTCTCACTTCAAAATCAGTTAAGAATTATCTTTGTGCTTCAAAAGGCCATTCCGTTTGTCATTAGTATATCTCCTCTCCTTTAAGGTTTTCATTATTAAGTTGAAAGCACAGTTACAAAGAGTCAAGAAAGATATCGCCGATTCTGTGTTATTTTTAACAGCAGGAACCCTCTCCAGCTGCTTATATGGTCCTCATCTAGACCTCACCAAATTGTGAGCCTGTGTTTCACAGAGCCAGCACACCAGGCAACTTCTTAGGACTTCATCTGAAACTGCCCTGTGAAATGGCAACCTCAGCTCCCCATCTGTTTAGTTCTGGGCAGCTCCCTCTGTGATGTATCCTTATTCAAGATGGCTCCTATTTCCTGGGTGGCTCTCTTTACAAACATCAACTCCTGTTTTGTGGGGTTGGGTTATTTTTGGGGGAGTGGTGGCTGGTTTTAGATCCAAAAGCAATACAGCTTCAGTAGATCACATCCCTTCACTCTGAACTTAAAGGGTACTAATGTCTTCTTGTCTTACCTTCTTAAAGCACCTTAGATTTTCATTAAGAAACTGCACAAATTTTAAGGCAATAGTACAGATTATCTGACTTATCTTTTGCTTTAACATTTTGACACTAGGAAGATATAAAATTAGCAGAGTATTAACAATCACAATTTTTGGTGACACAGGTAAGGATCTCAGTGACAGTTACTGTTGATAACAATATGGACTAGTTCAGAATGTATCTAGACCTTCACACCAAAGATGTACACTAGATGTTAATAAAAGTTGCATCAATAATTAAATACTTTGGCTAGCATAAAGTTGAAAATGAACCTGCTTGCAGGAAATAAAACCATTCTAAATTTCTGCTGTGTGAAATCAATAAATTCCAAAACAGCTTGTGTAGTTGTTTTCTTTTTTCTTCTGTAATGTACCAGTTAAAAAGGAAGTTTCTCTTTTAAAGTCAAGCCATTCTAAACTCCTGTCAGTATTACCAAGAAAATTTCAGAGTCACTCTTAATGCCAGTAATGGAACATGAAGTATTGTTAGATCCCAACTGTTTCTTTCCTCCGAAATCACTTGGGAGTATGATCCCAATAACTGCTTGTGACATACAGAGAAAAAATTGTTTGTGTGCCTCTGCTAGGACATGCTTCTAGGTGCCATAAATCATGTCATTAATGACAAATTCCTAGGCATTGAAGGTAACATTTCTGTGGCAACAAACAATTTCTAAGTATTACTAAAATTTGTCCATACTTGAACAGTTGACTATAGTAATGCTAAAGAGCACAGTATTATCTTTCTGTGCAGCTCCATGGTTTATTTATTTGCTACTCAATATGGAACAGAGCTGAGAAGCACAGACACATTCTCACTATTAGAATATAAGAGTCTCTCTTACCGAAATATTTAAAGTTTGCAGACTCCTACTGCTGATTGCTAACAGCAATATACACTTTACATCTTTTTTTTGAAATGAAATTCCTCTCCATAGTTAAACACTGTATTTGAGAAAAGCTTTGCATCTTGAAATCCAAAAATCTCTATCTGCTCTGCAAAAAAGGAGATTTAACCAATACTGACAATGTCCAAATCTGAACCTGTTTTCAGTGGTCCAAGGCACCATTTTACAGCTATTTTGGAAGAGATTTCCCACAAAAAAGCTACCTTGAACATTTGAGCATTATTTTAACAGCATTCTCAAGCTTTCAGGCTACCTAGATTTTAAAATCTTGGTGGTTTTAGGTAAAAAAGGAAAAAAAAAAAAAAAAAGAATGAAGTAGTAAAAAAGCTGCTGTTTCATACTGTCACAGACCACAATCCCTTGTCAGCGTTCTGCTCTTGGTATAACAAATGAAAATGGTGCCGTGTGTCTTTGTATGCAACACAACCCAATTATCACTTGGTGTGCACAACTCTTCAATCCTGACTGTACGTAGTGTTTTCTCCAGCTAATTAATAACATGCTCTGACATCGTCTTCTGAAATTTGTTCTACCGGCAGCTCGAAGTAATTGCTACCAGTGCCATTTCGTTTAGACCCCACCCACTTAAATCACTTTACTCCAAAACTAAGTTCAGCCAATTTATGGTAATATATGTACTCCCCATTTCCCAATACTCCACGGATCACTCCGGTTAGCTTCAATTACACAATAAAATTGTAGCAATGCATCCTCCCGAATGTGGCTGGGTTGTAACCAAGACCTGTAAGGGCACCTTAGATAACAGAGAGAAAACCCTTCTGGGCACATATTTCAGATGTTTTTGATCAAAACAACATACTGGAGAAATCTAGTCTATGTGCGCTTTTGGGATCCCTCAAGGCACTATTTAAAGCGCTCGCGACAGGACCATGATGCAGACCGGGGAAGCATCAGTGGCTTCGGCTTTCCCGAGTCGCGGATCCCCACCGGGACAGCCCCCGCGTGGGAGCAGCTCCGGCCGTGCCCGCCGCCACCTCCGGGAAGCGGGATGCGGGTGGGGGAACGGGGTCACCTGACTGCGCCGGGCCACCGATCTGCGGCGGCAGCGGCAGCGCCGCTCGGCTCCGCTCCGTCCCGCCCTCTGCACCGGGCTAGGGGGCGGCGCTGCTGCGGCAGTAGCGCGGGGATTAGGCTGCGGGAGGATTAAGCCGCCGGCTGGAAATAGCAGCGTCGGCTCCCGGGCGTGGACGCCCAGCGCATCCCCGGCGGCGGCGGCGGCGGCGGGAGGGGGCAGCCCGCCCGGCACCTGGGGCTACCGGGGCCGGGGGGACGGGGGGGGCTGCTGCGCCGCGGGGCGCCTCGCCAGCGGGCCGGGCCGGGCAGCGGTCGCGGCGGGGGCCGGCAGTGCCCTCCCCGGAGCGGCGGCAGGAGGACGGGAGGGAAGGACGCGCTGACAGGTCGGCCGCTGGCGCTCGGTCCATACCGCTGTCCCCCCGCGCCGGGATGCTGCATGGCGCTGGGCGCCGCCGCATCCAGCGGCGCCCCGCTTCCCGGCTCGGGGGGGTGGCGGGGGGTGTCCCTGTCGGGGCCGGGGCCGGGGGTGGCGGTGGGGGAGGCACCGGGAGGGCAGAACATGGCGCAACGGTGCCATAATCTCCCACCGGGGAGGCGGCGGCGCGGGCGCCGCAGCGGGGCCGGGGCGCGGCGGAGGCTCCTCCGCGGGTCGGGCGCTGCCGAGGCAGGTGCGGGAGGGCTGCCTTCCCCCCATCCCGGCGGCTCGCACCGTATTTGTGTGCAGCCTCCCTCAGCTGCCGTCATTATTTCCCCTTCATCTGTTCCTCGCAACGCCTAAAATACCCTCCTTCCTGCCCCGGGCGGCTTCTAGCGAGGCAGAGGCTTACACAACGGGGCGGGGGGGCCGCGCCTCGGGAGGGGCCGGGCTGCCCGAGGGACCATTGTGCGTGTGGCGGGGCTGTGCGAGTGCCCGTGTGCGTGCGCCCCTGCCCGTGCGCGTCCCTGCCGTGCCTCCCCCCGGCCACAGACCCGGCATCTCCCCCTCCTCTCTCGTGTCTTTCGCCCCTGCAGAGCAGGCAGCAGCCAGCACGCCGTTCGAAGATGTCGGGTCAGACGCTGACAGATCGCATCGCAGCTGCTCAGTACAGCGTTACGGGATCGGCCGTAGCCAGAGCCGTCTGCAAAGCCACCACGCATGAAGTGATGGGGCCCAAGAAGAAGCACCTGGACTGTGAGCATCCCTTTTTGTTTGCCCAGCGAAGGCTGAGGAGCCTGCCCGCAGGGCACTTTAGTGGGCCTTTGAGCCGGCTGGCTGTCACGCTTGCTCTAATCCAGCTTGCAAAGCATGAGGGTGATGGGAAATCTCCAGGAGAGGATGAGTTATTATTGCATTTCTTCTCTTATTGCATAATACTGCTCTTTCGGCCATTTTTTTTCCTCATGACCCCTTGCCTTTTATCCAGGTAGACAGTGGAAAGAGCGCCTTATGGAGCAGGGGCTTGGGAAGAAGGGAGAGAATCAGACACAGGGCAAAATGGACACACTCTTGCCACTGCCTACTTTGGTCAGGGTTAAGCTAGGATGACATATACATAAATGATATTCCCACAGCTGGCCAAGCACCAGCATGAGCAGGGCCATCTCCACTTCTGAAGAGGTTTGGGTGATGGCGTGCTGAAATGGCAAGGCAGTGGGATAACACCATGCTGTAGATTGGGACAACCTTAGGAGAGTTTTAGGGCTGTTGCTGAGGTCCCAAATATCAGACAGCAACTTTGTGAGCTGTCCAGTAGTTTGCATCAATGTTTTATTGAAGATGGCTGTCGGCTTTATCTCGGATTTTTGATGTATTCTGGACTGACATTAGCTAATTAAGGCATGAAGCAAGGTTGAGGCAAAATCTTTACTGGAAAACAATGAGATAGTCATGTTTCATCCTGACAATTTCATTTCAACTGTCAGCCCCTGCTTGGAGACACCAAGTAGTAGAATGGTGAAAGAATTTGGTCGTGTGATGTTAATTGGCCCTGTTTACCAGTAGTATCTCTGTCCAGCATTGAACTTGGCAGATTAACAGCAGGTGTTAGTATCTAAAACTAAGTGGGTTTCCCATGGTTTTTTTGGACATGGTAAGAAGTATATTCAAGTAAAGATCAGCAGGTTTTATACCAGGCAGTCTCTTGGCTGCTGGCCATTACTAAGTAATGCTGGTGCAGGTGCTTGTAAGTACAGTTCTGATGATGCAGTATTTGTTAAAAGGGGGTAGAATTACTTCTGGAAAATAATTCCAGATTTCACTTCTAATGACTTTGTAGCTTACCCTTCAAGTGACAAATAGTAGGCTGGTCTTTCAGTATATCTAGATGCTCTTGCATATGTGTCCAAGAAATGCTGATGTAAGCAGCATTGATTGAAGACTCACTGGAGTCTAAACTGTAAAGTTTAGACTCCAGTGATAATTGGTCTTGCTATCATATATTCTGTCATGTTTTCTTGTGTATTTTAAAAAATCATCTTGGTTATTGATGTCTCTTCTATGTTGTTATTTGGTAGTTGTCAACAATTTTAATCTTTTTAAACACTTTTTAGGCTGTGTTTGGACTGTCCTACACAGACCTTATCTATTACTAGAAGCTTTAGCTTAAAAAAAGCGTAGCTCATGTGTTTGAAAGCATGCTGTTTCTATGTGTCTCTGTGTTTCTGTGTGTATATACATGTATAAATAAATTCACTATCTGGAATAGGCAGGATTAAAGTGAGGTAGGAGTAATCTACCAGTGTTATAGTAAGGACAGTAAAGGATTTGTGTTTGGATATAAGCGCTAATATTACTATTTAAGAAAGTGGATGTACTGCAGACAGAAGCCAGTAGATTTCCACAGAATTTCTTACCTACCTGTGTGTCACACATAAAAGAGGAAAAGAAGTTATCATTTCCATAGGAAGACCTATGCTTGCTCTTTTTTTTTTTTTTTTTTCCTTTCTTTTCTGTTTTTCAAGCTGTAAATAACAGTTCAGAGTTTTATTGGCTGGGTGCATTTCAGGTGGGATAAGTAGCATTTGAAGATGTGAAGAATGAAAGGTTAAACTTCCCAATGCCTTACAATAAGTTTTATGTCAAGGTATGGAGGATTTAGACGATTAAAAATTCAAGTTCCAGAGAGTGGTGGTTGGAGTGATGCCTTATGAAGAGCTGTAATTCTGGTGTTGGTGTTTGAGTTCTGTGTCCTTAGGGAACTCCATAATTTTATTTAGTGTCTTAGAGGCCAGGTGTCAAGTCACACAACCTCTCTTCCCCTGCCCTACTTAGCAACTGGGCTTTGTAAATTAAATTGAGAGATCAACTATTTAACATGGGTTAAGTAGTCCTTTAAGGATAGGATACAATGATGCCCGTTCTCATATGTTTTCTGCAGAAGATAATAGTTACAGAGGGTTATAGGGAGATCATAGGTGACAAGGTGAAAGGTGGTGTGTAAGTAAGGGAGAAAATAACAGAATTAATGTCAGTGTGGAAAAGCTGAGCTGCTAAGTGTTTACTTTTGTGTGTTTTTCTGTACTTGTTATAGCTTTCAAATCCAGACTGTAATATAGATGCTGCTGTCTTTTGGCATGGGCTCTCAGTGCTGGACAGGCTGGTCATGTGAAGGAGCACTAAAGTATCATTTGGTTGCTATCTTATGCTCTTTAACAGAATTTACCATTTTCTTAAACTCCAGATCTCCCACTAGTGAATTTTCAACAACTGCTGGAAGTAGTGCCAGATGGCATTAAATGAGCTTCTCAAGTCCCTGTGGTGGGAAAAGGAATGTAAATCTAGGATGCTCTGATGGTGTGGGACAGTTGAGCTCTGACCATTTTCATCTTACAAAACCGTTGTCATCCAAAAGTTGTCTAAAAATCACCACAATTATATGGACTCCTCTTCCTCAGCTGATCAATGTTTTTTAGCCAAATTATTATTCATGTGAAGAATAGCAACAATGGGGAGTTAGCAACTTCATGTTGATGCAGTGGGAAGGGCCATTGCAGTGGGTGAATGAGGCATATGGGCTACATTAAGGATATATAAGCTGATAATTCAAGTGGGAAGGCAATACTTGTGCACAGCATAGGGGTTTGATTCTTAGAACTGTTCTGAAAGATGTGTTAAGGCTTCACCGAGGGTTTGATTGTGTGGGCCAAGTAAAAGGCTGCTTCCAGCCTCAAATGGGAATGACTCTGATGGTATCAACAGGGAGATGCTTTTGGAGAAGGGAAATAACATGACTGCCAAATGTGAAAACACATGATAGATGAGGGAAAAGTGGGTAGATCTCAATTCAGCTCTTTTTATAGGATCTCACTCAGAAACAGACCTTCAAGCTTGCATTTAGGGAAGTGAATTGGAAACCAGTGAGGTTGTTGCGTCTGCAGGTGGTTGTAACAAGTTCCTGTTTGTAAAAATGATAGAAATGGCTGGGATTTTCCTTGACTTATTTTGCTGAGTGGATTGCTTTGCAACAGGAGGAAGTTCTGCAGTGTGCATTCTGAAAAGACCACATGTGTTTCCTCACTTCTTCAAAATATTTCTCATAAGGTAGAGGACCTTCTCAGAAGCCTGATCAAGAGCTGGGAGATGTTTGTGGAAAGTCAAAACAAAGTAGATGAATATCAGGATTTGATTTTCTGTGGCTGTGGAGATGACCTGTGTATCTGCTGGATCTTATTCTCATCCCAAGCCTAATTTTGCATATTTGCACTTACCTGGCAAGCAGAGGCTCTAAAAAAGAAGGTTATAGTTTAATTCATGGTGCTAACTGAACTGCAGGGCTGCTGTCAGTATTTTGCTTGTACAGACACTTCTTTCCTGACATCTTCTACCTTTCTTTTGCAGTCTCTGGTGTTGACCTAACAAGTTTGAATCATTTTGCTCTTTAGTGTTGAAATAGAAATGTCTGTTGACCAAAAGCAATGTGTTGAACTTTTTTGCCTAGGCTTAGTAAATATGATATTGCTGGGTCCCACAGGTTAGCCTTAGAAACCTCTGTCTTATTCCTGGGAATGTCTGTCTCTGCTTTTTGGGAAAAGTTGGGGGTCAGTGGATCAAAAGTTGGGGGTCAGTGGATCAAAAGTTGGGGGTCAGTGGATCTACCTCGAGTCCCTAGAGTTCAGTGTCTTGTTGACTCAGTGGGTTAAAGGATGAGATTAACTAGGATGTGTATATTTCAGAAGTTGTTTGCTGTTGAAGTGATCTGGGGAGCGTTCCAAGACTGCTGGCACTTGTGGCCCTTTCCTAGTGGGAGTAGTGCAGATGTACTGCATTGCTCTGCAGTCCAGGTGACTCTTGGGCTCTACAGCTGTGGGACTACCTTCAAGAAATTTGCTAAAAACAGAGTCCCTGTACACACTGGGCTTAATCCTTCACATTTTACTAAAGAAATTTCTTTTATGTCTCACTGTATCTTGTATTGCAGTAATTTGTCACAGTTTCTGTGTGTCAGAGAACTGACTTTGTTTAACTGTTACCACTGAAGATCAGCTGGAATGCTGTGGCTTAGTTTTTGTTGTCATAGCTGGTGTGGATTTTGTAGTGGGAACTCCTCTGTCACCCCATTGAATTGCTATCACACCTGAAAAGAAAAACATCCAAGCAAGCAGTTCTTGTCTTGAATAATTCTTTATTGGATGTTGGATTAGCACTTTTATTGTGTGTAAGGACTCATCATCAGTTTTGTGTTGAATGGCTGTTTCTGTGGGCTTTTACCATGTCCTTTCCCAAAAGGGTATTGAGGACACACTTCATTTGTGTGTCCTCAGCATTTGCAGACCTTTGAATAGGAGTACAAATAAATGTCTGTCATGGGTAAGGTGAGGTAGTCAGAACACTTTTTAGATTAGTTGTTCTTGAGTATTAAAGTGGCATTAACTTCCAGTTCCCCCCCAGCCCCAATACTGTTTTTAAGGCACGTGTAATACTAAGAGAAGGCTGCCCTAATCAAGCTAAGACTTGGCCAATTCTTCAAAATGTATTTGAATCAGGGTGGAAGTTTGAATTCATGTTAAGATCCAAATGTTGAAATATGGGCAGGATCACTTGATCCTGTGCATTTCAGCTGTTCTGTGTATAAGTTGTCTTACAGTGCAATGCCTAAGGAAAAGAAGAGGGAAGATGAGGGAACAGGAAAATGAGTAGGCACTGTAATATTAAACATTTTTTTGTGCAAGCAGTGTAACTTGATAAAGATTGACTAGTCCTGAGGCAGGTATTCTTAGTCTTTTTCATGAGTAAACAAGATCCTTCTGTTAAACATGTTTTGTCAAGGTCATGGAGGACAAATTCTGGGACGAGTCAGGTCTTGCTGTTGTACTGACTTCCATTGTAGACTGAGAATGGAGTAGCTTTTTATGAGATGGTCAGGATGGCAGTGTCCAGAGAATGATTTTAATCACTTCTATTTAGTAGTTGAGTATGTTTCATAGTAGTCTCATAGTGTTGCTCCCTTAGATCTTGGCAACAATTGAACATCTTCTAAATGACAACAACAAAAATCTGCAGGTTTCATTGATTTTCTGTGTTTTGATTTCATCTGTCTGATTTGCCAGCCTCACTCTTATACCCTTTATCTTGTGTGCATGCTTTACATAGCCCTGTCACATAGTGAGGAGTTCTGTGAAGTCTCCAAGAAAATGCTCTGTATGTATGGTCAGTCCATTCTGTGTCTCTATCATGTGAAGAATCCTCTGAAGTGCTTAAAAGTAGATGACAGCATAACTTGGAAGGGCATAAAGCATTTTGAAGGCTACTCATTTTCTCTGCTTCTTGCTGGACTAAGAAATTGGTAGCCAGAGAGGAGAATTTCCTGCTCTCGCAGCTCTCACTTTTGAAGAAATAGTGTAGTAGAGGCACACTGCTTTTGGCATTTTCCTACTGCTGCTCAAGATTCTTGAGACTACTTTGCTCTTCCTGCCCTGCTTACCTTCCCCCAGTGCTGGGTGTCCATGACAAGTTGTTGGCTGCAGGGCTGGCCTCCATGAGAAGAGACCAGGATGTGCTCTGTGCCAGACACAGCCAACTCCACAGTGGATCTGCTGCAACACACAGCTGAGCCCATCCACAAAGTTTGTGGCACCTCAAGGAAAACGAACTTAGGAAAAAGCAGAAAATACGGAACAGACAGAGGAAGTGGGAAAAAGAAATGGCAGAGAGAACAGGAAAAAGAAATGGCAGAGAGAACAGCAAGGTTAGAGGTGGAGCAGGAGGTACAGGATGCACTCCATGGTGCTGGAGCAGATATGCTCTGCAACATCTAGAAGAGACCCCTGTTCTCAGAAGTCACAGCTGCAGCATTTCCCAGTGCTGCTAAAACCTTGCCATGTGCATTGAGTTTACTCCCTGGCACTGAGGAAAACAAAGGGATAGACTTTCCTCAGTCAGCTGTGGACATACAGTATTGCTGAAGGAGCTGGCTCCAGTATTTCTGAGTATGGGGAAAGATTGGGGTTGGAGTGATGACATTATATCCTTTCCCTGAGCCTTACCATAGCCTAAAGGTAAGTCCAGACAGTATCAAACAGTGCCCTTAAGTTACCACGCCCTTTTCCTTTTTTTGGAGCACAGATCAGGATGCTGGTAAGGGTGGAAAAGCACAAGTTCTGTTGTGTGCCTTGAGTAAATACAGGAGCCTCACCAATGAGTGATAAACCTTGCACCTCCAAGCTTCAACACATGGCATGCAGATTAGTAATAGTGTTCTGGCTGGTTTGGAGGGAGGGGTTTCAAATATCGTTAAAACAAAAAAGCAAGGAGTAAAGCAAGCCAGGAAATCAGGGTCTGGATCTCATTGCAGGAGATATAAAGAAAGGATGGGTCATCTGGCACAAGACTGAGCCCTGAACTCAGACTAAATGAGAAGATGGAAGAAGTCTTCCCGGTGGCCTTGCAGGCAGTGATCTGTAGTGCAGGGTTTGCAGCAGTACTTCTGTTCCTCTGAGTCAGCAGTATCAGCAGGATTGCAGTGTGAAGCCTCACTAGTGAGCTGATATCAGAGTATCCCACCCCATCAGATTCACCAAGGCTGCTTGATTTTCCTTCTGCCCAAAATTTTGCTTGGATGAGAGGTGGTGGCTTGAATTAACCTGAATAAACCAGATGTTGGCAATTGCTGGAAGGCAATTGGAATACTTGGCAGAGTCCAGCTTGTCACTTTGCAGAGTATGGTAAGGTCTCCTTTTTCTGGAATCTTGCAAACCATATGCTGGACACTTAAAAGCATTCTTAATGCTTTTTATCTTGCTATTTTGATCATGTTTTCTTCAGAGCTGGCTGAAAATACTGAAAATCAATACAAAACATATTTTGTTTGTGCTCATAAAGCCTTCTCTTTTGGTTGTGAAACACATTTACTAAAGCAGTTGAGAGTTGTAGTTCACTAAGAGAGGGAATAGAGTGTACTATCTATCTGCACTAGCATCACAAGTGATGTTGGACATCAGCCTTGAAATGAATGTAGGTGGAAAATACTAGAACAGTATTTCCTGGCAAGTGGGGCATTCACTGGGCATCACGGTTTAGTTGTAGGCACAGGAAATGACAGTGCACAATATTACCACTGACTTCTGGACCAGCCAAGTCTAAATACCTTTCTGTGTCTCTTTGCTGCCCAGGATAATGTGATCTCGTGCTTTGTTGTAGATTATATCTGCATCTTAACTTAGTTTAATGAAAGGGATTGGATGCTAAAAGGCCCTGATGTTATGCTAATGTTGTGTCTTTATGTAATTTTTACTCTGGCCATCTGAGCAGAGGCAGCATGTCAGTCAGTTGCCTTTCCTAGAGCCTGTTTTTTACTAGCTATTGATAAAACTCAAATGTGTTATGATGTTTTTTGTAGAGGGGATTTTGTGAGTAGATAGACATGATCATACTTGAAGACCACCAAACCCTTCCTCTCAGGACGTGTCTGCAGCTTGAGTCTGACTTGTGGCAATCAACTCCTTTTGGTTGTAAGCCAATAAGCAAAATTACCACAGGTAAAAAGCAAATTGGCTTTTTACAAACACTCTTGTGTTGCAGTTGGGCCACGGAGTTCTGACAAAACAGTTGAGCCATATGCTTTGACAAGGTTGCTTTACTGACTCAAAGAAGGAATAAAAAAGAAAACAGCCTTCTTTGCTCATTGTTTTTAAGTGTTTAGGAAACTAGGGTATGGCTGGGATGCAAAACACTGGTAAAGGTAGATTGGAGAGTTTGGTGTCCACTTGAGCTAAGATTGTTCTACCATGCACTTAAAGGACGTGTCTTTTCAAGC
This sequence comes from Serinus canaria, assembly GCF_022539315.1. Classification (NCBI taxonomy): domain Eukaryota; kingdom Metazoa; phylum Chordata; class Aves; order Passeriformes; family Fringillidae; genus Serinus; species Serinus canaria. Next base: position 79,204,427 of record NC_066316.1, read on the forward strand.
AAGTGTCTTAAACTTTTCTGTCCTAAGAAGTGATACAAGGCTGTGGCTTGACTGCTGACAGTACAGTGCATCACTTCAAAGTGACTCTTGGCTTTGCACGAGAGCAGATGACATGATGGCAGCAGGTGCTTCCATAGCAGATGGTCAGGGGTTAGCCTGCAGAGCCTGGCAGGCTCCTGGTGCCTCTGGCACAGTTCTGTTATAGATCTTAAATCACTCTGATACTTTACAGAATGTTCTAAAATGGTCCTCTAAGAAGCGAGAGAAAGACATGACTGCTTGAAGCATGAATAAAAGATGCTGACTTGTTGCCCACATTGTTTGAAAGTATGCAGGTTTACCAGTGTAGGGGAAGGTCCTCAGAGTAAGGCAGTGGTGGGTGATCCTGCCTCAGTGCAGGTTGGCACTGTGATGGGCACGTCTCCTACATCACTGGGGAGACGACCTAGATGCACTTTGGGGGAGTTGAAACTGCTTTTCACAGGACTCTTCCTTTCACTGCTTGCTTCAGGGAGTGTAGGGCTTGTATGAAGGGGGCAAGCCAGCTGGCCTTTTCCTGCCTCTGAAGGCTGCTGTTTCTCATTATGTGCATAAAGGTCAAATATAGATTAAAACTATCTTATCATTGCATCAGTCTTTTAGCAGCTCTGGAGTTTTCAAATCCAGCCTTTCCAAATGGAGACTTGGGTTTGGATCCTGTTGCGTGGCTCTGGAATCCAGAGTATGTTTATTGTGCTTGTAGCTCCTAATCTAAGTTTTACAGCTTCATCTTAATGTATTTATAGGAGAATGTACATTCTTAGGGATAGCAAACCAGAAGCAACTCACCATATTTAGTGTGCCAGTGTTTTGAAAACATGTACATTTTATCAGGAGTGATGTTCTGTTGCTGGCAAGTGAAACAATGGTATTTTCATATGTGGGCCTTACCTCCAACTTTCTGATCTGATCTTTCATTCTATGAAATGAAAGACTCTGCATTAGAGTTTTTCTGTTTTTGAGAAGTTGATTTAAACTTCAGATTGCTCTGTTGGTGGTGAATGGCAAGAGTGTAAACAAGCAAGGTTTGCTGTGTTTGTAATACGTGAGTTTAAAAAGCTGCTTCTTTTTCATCAGAAAGCTGGAAATTACTTAGTATTATGACACCTTTCAAATATCATGCTCCATATCATGCTTAAGAGTTAAATTGACACTTCTGGGTGTTCCAGTATAGAGATCCGACTCTGCCCAAAGCTTTGCTGCCTGGATATGAGCCTGTGTGATGGATTCAAAGTTCCTCACTCATCAGCAGCTTGATAGGAGACTTCTACTGCCAGTGGCAAATGCATCACCCAGAGGCATTGGTGACTTCAAACTGTTGATGGCAACTTACTACTGGCAGTTTTTTTTGTAATGTTAGCAGTCCTTACTGCATCTTCTGTCTCTCAGGTGGATGTTCCATTGAATTTAACATTCGGGGGTTTTTGCAACATCAAGAAATCTGCAGTATGTGAAAGGCTACCAGATCATGTTGAAGAGTCAAGTTTATTTGAAGTAGACTTCAGTGTTTTCAAGATTTTTGAGATTTTAACTCACCGGTCTGTGTGGCAGAAGAAAAGGAATTTTGTTTAACTGATGCAGTACAAGGGAATGGACATAAAGGAATTGAGCAGTTTAATATTTTACCTTTTTGTTTTATTTTGCTTTTCTTAGCAAGGAGAGGGTAAAGCTGTGTCTAACTTTCATTTTGTTAAAAGGACAAGGCACGGAATTCACATATGAGGCAGCCATCTGGTTTTATGGACTCTTCTGCCTTATGGTAGATACACAGATACAAGAAGATGGATTGAAATGGTAGCAACCATGTTAGAAAGTACTTGCTGCTTGGTTGGAGCTGCTTCAGCATGCTTCCAGGAGGTCATACTGTTGCCCTGGCTTGTGCAGAGCTTTGCCTTAACACTTGGTTTATTTTTCCTACAGGTATGTTCATGTTTTCAGCAGGGCTGCCTGCGTGGTTGTGGGCATTTCATTTCTTGTTAAAAATTTCTGGTTGTGTCGTTATGGGGCATCCACTGATGAAAAAACTGGACTCAGAATAATCTTGCTGAGGGAGTATCAAAAGCATGGACCATGGCCTGGATATTGAGTCAGATGTGTCAGCTTCTGAGGCTGCCTGGTCAACTGATCTCTTTCCAGCACAAAGCCTGTAGCTAATTACACTGTCACTGAAGTTTGTTTGCACATTGTCTCATCCCCACCCAATTTTTATTTTTATTTTTTAAATTTTTGTTTTGTTTTGTTTTTATTCCCAAAATGTCACAGCTAAGTACTGGAGCTGGAACAGGCTTCTTGCAATATATTTTCAGTCTCGTTCAGCTTTTTAGTGGATTGCAAATAGCTGTTCTGGGCAGAGTTGATAGTGTAGTGATAGTTTCACTTCTACAAGTTTATTAAAAACAGATGGTTTTCTGAGGAAAGGGGATAATATGGGGATAGAATTCTTCTCAGACTGCAGCATGGCAACTGAAAGAGCTCAGGTACCATGCCTCAGCTGATTACCACTTTCTGCCAGATGTTTTTGGAGTGTTAAGATCAGCCCAGCATGTAAAGGCTGATTAGGATTAGAAGTTGCTGTAGTGCAGAGCTTACAGTAAATGGCCCAGTGCTGTTGTGGCAAATGTGAAATCCTTGTGTGTCTAGTGGAGCTGTACTCTCTGCCTAAAAGCTGCAGTTGATCCTGTTGCTGATATTCCAGTGAACTCCCAAGTGATGATAGTTATGAATTGATACAGCCAACAGGTAATGTTAGGGGTTGGTCACTTACATTGAAAGGATAATCACAGGCCACAGCTGGAATCCTGGTATCAGGCTGTGAATGTGCCTAATGTCAATAGGCAATTGACAATAGTAATTTAAGTAGACTTTATTGACTGTTACCCTTCTAAGCAATAATCTTGCAACTCTATAATGCCTTTAAAATTGCTTTGTTGTTTGCAGCAAGAGCCAAGATGCAAGGGAACTGTCACTTTAATGCTTGCATGGATGGAGAGAACAATTCCCTTGGAGGAAATTGAATAAGTGCTTTGAAGGCTGGGCAGAAGATTGGCTGGTGGTTCCAGTTTTGTCTCTAAATTAATGCTTATTTTGGTTAAGGCTACCAGGTTGGAAGTGCTGAAGGAAATGTCTTGTAGAATGAGGTCTGAGATTTGCCATGTAGGCTAAAAGTTCCTTTTCATGCAAAGTTATTGGTCAAAACCTATTTATAACACTAGCTGGGTTTTTTCCATGTCTCTTCTTACCCTAGAGTTTGGCATTTAAGAAGCTATATTACAACGGGATGGGGAATAGCATTTCTTCAAGACAACTGCTGTTATATTTTAATCTTACAACCATTGGTTGGTGTCCACCAAATGCAAATGGATTTTTTAAAATCTTAAACTATGAAGAACTATGCAAAAAAGGCACTGCAATAAGGATTTGTGACTCAGCTCTTACTTCCAATAGATTAATAAAAGAGAGAAGTGGCACATTTAGCTCCAGAATTATGTAGCGTTTCATATCTAGTTAAGCAGAAATGCTTAATTCTTGTATTTGAGCCAAAAAATGCATGTTTCTGTCGAGCTGGTTGTGGAGCAGAATTTGTGTGGAAAGAGGGTTGGAAGTGAGTTCTGTGGATGAGAAGAAAAGATCATTAAAGCTGTGATTTCTCATCTTTCTTCTACTTTCCTGAACTTGTATTATTGTCTGAGATGGATTCTTTGATATTCAAATTGAGTGAATTCTGTACAAATGAGGTTCAAGACTGAGCTTCTTACAACTTTGGACAGGGAGAAGATTCCAAGCTTGATAACTAATACTTTTCCTATAGTGAAGATGTTTTAAAAAGCTGTGGTGGTTGTAGTGGAGAAGAAAGCAAGCAGAATTCTTGGACCATGGGGCCTTCCCCCCTTTTTTTGGTGTTCTGGCTTTGTGTGTGTGAGGCTGAAAAGGTGCTTTCCATAGTATGTTTCTACTAGAATGCTTGTGTAGCCTGTCTTCTTTATTCTAGGTATGTAATTGCTGACTAAAGATGAAACTTTTATTCTTCTGACTGGTTGCATCATGGGTGTCAGCAAGGTCTCAGACTTTGTTCATTTAACAATATATATTTTATATTAACAAATATATTAATAGCTATAACATATATTAATCACTAATTAATTTGCAGTCTTAAAGACTATACTTAAAACTTCAATGATTGCTCCTTAACACTTCATTGTGTTGAAGTATTTGTCCTTTTTGTTGCAGTTGTGTTCTAAGTATTTGTCCTCACAGGAGTCTGAGCTTCTGCAGCTGGCCTGAATGTCAGTTCTACTGCTCTCCTTGAGAGAACTGCAATGTAAACATTAAAGGGAGTGCACACTGATCTGCCCAGTGCACAGAGGCAGAGCTCTAAGTTCTGGGAACTTTTATGTAAAAAATATTCATAGTTAATGAAACTTGAAGGAATTGCTTAAAGCAAGATCAGGGGTTTTTTTAACACAGTGTAATCACATTTTCCCCCCATCATTAATACTTAGAGAGACAGCTGCTGTAGTTGCACACTTTTAGGTCCAGTAGAAGGCCATCTGATGGTTGGCTTTTATTTCCTGTTTCCAAGAGAGCTGAATCTGAACCTCTCAGGAGGAAAAGCCATACATATAAATAATTAAGTGCAACATAACTGGTGTAACACTGCTAATGAGCTGGGGTGATTTTTGCAGATGACTTAAAGCCAAATATCTTGCCTTGATATGTTGGTTAAGGAGGGGTGCAAACCATATGGAAGCATGTCAGACTAAAATCCAGCAGTGGGTATGGGCAGCAGATTTTTCACTTTGTTTCAAAAGAGGTATTTGATAAAATAGGAGGTGGGGCACTGTTGTATTTAAAAAGGAAAAGTGAGGTAATAAGATTAATTAAAATCTAAGACTAATTAAAATCTCAGGTTGAGAAATTGGAGGCTACTTCAAGAGAAATTTGCAAGTACTCAGTCATTTACCCTGTCTCTCTGCAGACCCTTCATGTGATTGATAGGTTCTGCAAAACACTTAATATTTTGGGTAGTACAATATGCCTGTGAGTAGGCAGAGAGGAAGAAATACTATATAAAAGCTTGTCTTGGTCTGGGGTGCTGATGTTTGGTTCAAAGACTGATTGTTGTGACCTCTCAAACTTCAGGATCTGCAGTAAGTATTTGTCCTCAGGAGAGTCTGAGATTTATTTTGGAAGTAGGAGGTATTTGAAGTAAGGCTGGAGAGAGGAGGTAGCACTCTCAAGAGCTACAGCTGCACTGTTGGGAGTGTAAAAGAACTGGAGAGCACATGCTCAGTGGAAGATTGTCTTTAGGTTTGTTGAGCTGGCATAGGCATGGAAGTTCCAAGGCACTATTTGAAAGTTTCTGGACTTTGATAAAAGGTAGGCTTGCTGGCATCAAGGTGAGATACAGCAACCCTTGAGGAAGACTTTTGGGGAGGAAGGAGGAGAAGCATGCACTGCTGTGGGGGTCATTGTTACAAGCTAGATCAAGATGTGTGTTTGTATAGACAGGGCAAGCTGGAAGTGAAAAGAAAAAGTAACAAATTATAACCTCAGAAATGAATTCCAAACTCTTTTTCCATTGAGCTGCCTGATAAAAAGACAACAATATTCAAATTAGCTGATGTTCTTTCTTATGAGCAATTGTTGCAGAAGCAGAAACTGGTAAGTTTGTTCTGCTTTCTGATACTGCTTTGTGGTCAGGTTTCTGTAGACGGGGAAGTTCAACTCTTGCATTGGTTAGCACAGTGCTCCAGTAGCTTCCTAATACAGTTCTGTCTTGCAGGGGAGGGACTCTGCTCCTACTTGCCTACCTAATTTTCTTAGTTGATGCTTGTAAACTCTTACTCTGAGCTGCTTCTTTCTGTTTTTGACTAGCTTGGATTTGGAACAATCCTGTGTTTCCTTTTCAATAGGTTCAAGGCATTATTTAAATACTTATAAGTGAGGAAAAAACCTCCTGAAGATTATTGTAGCATTTGAGTAGTAGTGAGGAAGGTCTGTAAGGAGGTTACTGCTGGAGAGATTTGGCAAAGTTTAGGAACTGAATGTATGACACAGCTCAGATGCTGAGGCAGCTTGTGTGTTAATTCAGTCTGGAATGACAGCTGCTCTTAAGTTGGCATTGATATTTCTCTGATCAGAGAGGTCTTTGCTCTGCTGCTGTTTCTCTGCATACTGAAATGTAAATTGTGAATAATTAATCATGAACTGGGAAATCCCAGGTCTGCTTATTAGAGAATTTTGGGGGGACGGGGCGGGGCAGGAGGGCCAAAACAAAACAGGAAAAAAGCCCTGCTCAGATCCAGAATACCATCTGGAAAGGTAAAGGTAAAGAGTTTCTTTAAAGTATTGTATGATCTCTCTCGTTAAGAAAAAAAAAAAAAAAAAAGAAGAACTTGAAACTAGTTTTTAATGAGACAGAAAGAATCTGAAATTCTGAAACCTTTGGAGCGTTCTTACTGTTCCTTTTCACCTTATGAGCTTAACAAACACTAAAGCTAGTCCCATCCTTTAGTGGACTCTGAACCCTCTACCATTCTTGCTCTCTTGGGCAGGTTTGTCTTTTTATTAATGGAGGTGTTAATTAGGGAATAGAAGCAAACCTAGAGTATGATTAAGTTGCAGTTGTCTTAAGTCAGGGTGAAAAAATTGGCCTGTCCAAGAGCTTAAAGACTGTGGTTTAGATTTGCGTTATGGTGTCAGAGAATTGATAACCATTTATTTCTTCTACTGCATTGCATTTTCCATCTCAAAGCTTGACTAGAAAAGTATATTGAAATAAAATTATATTTTTTAAAAATATCTTTAATTGGAGAAGTCTTTAGTATAGCAACTATGAAAATGTGAAGAGAGGAAGTAGGAGAAATCACATATTGTGATTTGGCAATTGTGATTTAGTCCCACAGTAAACAAATGGGTTAAAATAAAGCATATATAGGTCTTCATTTTCCAATTACTTCACTTTTGTGAAATGCTTCTGTGGTAGAAGCCCTTGCTGCTGCTGCAGTACAATTCTGATCTCTGACTGTGCTTGTCATTTGTATTTGGGCTTGGTGTCTGGGTTTGGGGATTAGCTGTCAGGGTACTGGATGCCTGCAGTAGCAGAAATTCTTCAGGAAGGTACCTTTAATCCTTGTTTGCTCTACTTGTGTGTGCCCCAAATGGAATCAGCTTTGCAAGATTGCTTCATATGGTTTCTGTTGGGTTGTTCTTCATCTGTTACTTCTTAAAATTACCTATTTTGTATTAGCAAACGTACCTGTGACTTCCTTGGAAGACTAATCTTTATTGTCTCTTGTCCATCCAGCAAATGTCTGAATCTGTATATTTTGAAAATGTGGTTTCTAGATTTTTTTCCTGCATATGATTTATTTTTCCTTGTATCTGTTCTTCCTTACAACATTAAAGTAAAATTAATTTTTCCAGCTCTTATTTTAAAATTTAGCTTTGCCACCAAACTCTGCTGCTCAGTTTTGTAAAGTTAGCTGTGCTGGTGCTTCATTCCAGATGCTGATGGTTGCTGGTAAAGCTGAGACTCTGTGATACTGGGAAAAGAAACCCAGGAAATTTGAATACCTTATCTTTGTGGTGTGACTAAATAGGAAACAGCTCTGCAAGAATTATTCCCCCACCCCCAATCTCATTTTTCTGGCCTCAGATGACAAGTGACATCTTCATGCATGGTTTAATTCTTTTCTGTGCATTGAAAGTAGTAGACTTAATTTTAATCGTGCCTCTCTATTTTGCACACTATAATTACTCATGTCCTAAAACATTCCGAGCTGCAGACTGAGATGCTGTACCCTCCAGCAGTTTGGAGAGGAGGCAGAAATGACTGAGTGACTTCAGAAGCAGTGCTGTGGCATCATATAGCAGTGCCCTGTTGTCTCCATTGCCAACATTTCTGTGGATGGGCTGCTCTGGGGTTTCACTATCCAAAGTGCACCAATACACAATTTATACAATTTAGAGCATCACTCTTTCACAGAAATCTACATACTGAAGCCCAAGACTGAAAGCTGACAAATTTGATGCATTTCCTTATATGAATAAGACAAATGTTGTCACCTGCAGTAAAATCTTGGAGTGGGGTAAACAGTGAGTAAGCCACTTGTGACTTGCTTCTAGGCTTTTACAAACCACTGTCATCTGTAATGCATGAATCAGCAGTACAGAATAAAAGATCATCGGTCTGTTTGTACCACAGGATAAAGGAGAATTCTTGGAGCTCTGTGATCTTGAACTGCTGTCATTCAATAGCATGGCTTTGCTATTATAATACTTTGTCTGCAGAACTGCCTCCTTCAAGGGGAGTATTTCTGAGATTATAGCAGTAAACACATTTCAGAAGGTGTTCTGCAAAAAACTTCCATCTTCCATAACCAAGACAACAAAATGCCATGACAACATACATTTTCAATTCAAACTTGGCAAATGGATCACATAATTTTTGTCTCCTGTATCCTCCCAGAAAATCATTGCCCTGGTCTGAACCTGAGGACAACTTGCAGCTTTTATGCCCACACAATAGACAATTTTGTATGCAGGCAAGCAGTATAGTTTTCCCAAGCTTGTGACTCTGAGCTAGAGATCTCTTGGATCTTAAATAAACAAAGTCTTTGTAATAAAAGGTAAAAAACACATAAAGATTACATGCCAGGAATTTAAAAAAGACACCAACCAACCAACCAACAAACAAACAAACAAAAAAACCCTGAACTTTTGAATGCTCCTGGTACAGCATTGTGGATTTCTGTACACACCAGGTGGGTCTCAGTCGCTGATGTGACTCATTGATCTATTTAGACAGATTTGTCCTCAGGACTTTTTCTGTCCTACAAAGGCAGAATCAGTAGGTGAATTCTGAGCCTTGACCTTCCACTCTTGGCAACATTTATGCTCTCCATTGCTTAGGATTATGTAGGGAAGGGAAAGGAAGTTTGCCAAGTGGTGACCCTACTGCCCAAGTGAATTGGAGTCCTGTAGACTCACATAGTTTAGGTGTGCCAGGAGCAGTCACAAAATATCCTGTCTGCTTTTGAGGCAGAATATCTGTCATGACTGAGTGACTTGAACAGTTGGAGGAAAATTTCTTCTGTAGAGATAGGGAAGAAATTATTAACAATGTTTCCTCTGAGGGAAAGTAAAAGATGAGTATTTTAATTTCAGATAATGCTTAGTCTAGTAGTTCAACTTTAAAATTTTTTTGCTTAGCTCTTCCAGTTTTAAGCCTTGGCTCTACAGTTAGATCTGTGTTTTGTGCTCTTGTGTTGCATGAAGTTGTCTCCTTGAGTCTTGCTGTGTCTGGCATCACAGAGGTTTTGGGCATGCAGTTGCAGTGTGCAGTTTCCAGCTGTGTCTCAAAAATGGGTGATAGCTTGTGGAAGGTAATTGCTAGCTGCCTAACTGGAGTTGGTAGGTAACAGGGGATGTAGTAAATCACAGATCCTGTGGAATATAGAGGATAGTGGAAAACTTGCTGCCCCACTGTTTGTGATTTAACTGCTTACCTTAGTTTCACGCACTCTTCTGTGCCAGTTTACATATTCTTAATGCACAGGACACCAAGATATATGCTATCGTTTTTCCCTGAGACAGTCTAATGTCTTATTTCTTCTGTGTGAGGTGTAGTTGCTTCAGTATAAACTTCTGTCATTCCTTGTGTTCTTTCTCACTGTTGAGGAGGTGTTCATGCACTTTTCTGCTTTCTGGGTCTGTAGAAGCTCTAGGAGGTGTGCTGGAGCTTGCTGATTAGAGCAACCTCTGGGATGACAGAGTATCTGTTTCTGGACATGCCTCTTTTTGCTGATGTGACTGGGTTCAGTGTGCTTGACATGTTACCTGTAATTGAAGAATTCAATAGTGCTTATTTCTCTAACCCAGAGGTAATGAACTGTGACAATTAACTCAAAATCCTGCGAGCAGTAAAGTCACAAGTTGTTGTGCACCCTAACTTCGTCTGGGATAAAGATGGAGAAATGTTTGGTCATAGCTTGGGACAGAACTGTTGGAAAACTGTTGTTGTTGAAAGACTAAGACCACTGTAGCCATCAGCATGTACTAGTATAATCTCAGTTTGGGTTTTTTGATGGTGGTGTTGTTTTGGTTTCTTTTTTTTGAATATGGAATGTACGCACTGAACTTCCTGTTTGTCACAACCACGCCTTGCAGCCTGGTGGTCTGAGAACTTGCCCATGCTGCAAACTTTTTATCATACTTGTAGCACCTAACACCTTCCTTTTGTCTCTCCTACAGACTTGATCCAAGCAACCAATGAAACAAACGTGAACATCCCTCAGATGGCCGATACACTTTTTGAGCGAGCAACGAATAGTAGCTGGGTGGTCGTGTTCAAAGCCTTAGTCACCACACACCACCTAATGGTCCATGGCAATGAGGTAAGTGTCAGCAGCTCTCTCAAGGCCACCGAGTTGGCACTGAACACACTCCAAGCCAAAAGTGTTAGTAGTGCAGAGGCATCTTGTCTGAACCAGAAATGACCTGAGAGCAAAGGGCAAGAATGATTCTTGGTGAAAACTTACTGTTAGCAACAGAGTTGGGTTCTTACCTGTCTTTCCATTTACAAAACCCTAACATAAGAACAAGATGCAGCCTGTGCCAGGATGCTGACAATTTATGCACTGAATCTAAAAACAGCTACACAGGATCAAATACTACCTGGGAATTTTTGACTAAGGTCAAATGTAATGTTTTGGCATGTGTAAACTGCCATCCAAATAGTTGCCTGCTCCTCGTGGGTGTTAAAATCTTCCTAGAGCTTTAAATTTAGCTTGATAGCCTTTTAGATCAAGTTATCCTTATCCTTGCTTTTTATTGACCTGTATGGACAGGTATGTCTGCATAAAAAGACAGCACATTTAAAGAACTTCAGTATGACTACGTAACAATTCCTCCCCTGGCTGTATATAAAGTATTGTCTTGCAATGAACTTCTCAAAGTGTAAATTCTTACTCCTATTTTCCCAATCCAAGTTTTGGTCAATGCTCTCATCTGATTTCTCTAACAGCTCAAACAGGCTGTTAGTCCCTGTGTTTGATGAGAGGCTTTGCTTGTTATTAAAACAGGCCCTCAGCTTGGCTGAAACTGAGGGCTTCTGGATTGAGAAGACTGGGACTAGCCTGGATGTGTGCTTTGTTAGCAGATAAACCTTGAGCTCCCTCAAATCCCTGAGAATTTAACATTTTTTTATTGCTCTTCTTGCAATATATTTTGTGTTTTGCTCATAATCTATTTTTTATCTATACAGTAGAATATTTACTAGAGATTCTGACTAAAAGTAGTTAATCCGAATGGACAAAACGTTTTGGGGAAGGTGTTGCAGGCTAAGACAAAAATCAATGGTTTCATGTTGTATGCTGAAAGTAGACTTGGTAATCTTGCTGGTAGAAGGTACAAAGCCTTCAGATACAGCCTGTGATAAGAAATATTACTTTGTGTTTCAGAGATTTATTCAGTACCTGGCATCTAGAAACACATTGTTCAATCTCAGCAATTTTCTGGACAAAAGTGGATCTCATGGTAAGCCAGCTTATATATAATCTTAACAAGATTTTAAATAAGATACTATTGTTAATTTTCTCCTTAATTCATAAAATATAAATAAGATAAAAATATGCTACTGAAGCCTTTTTATGAGTACCTAATAAATACAGGAGCACAAATGGACTGCTGAAAAACTTCAAAACAATATTTCTGGTTTCCTGCAATATTTTTACTCAAAAGGTGAAACTGTACAAATCCTTTAAGTGCTGGTTTAAATCTGGGCTGGGTCAGCTATCTCCTTAACTCCTATGGGTGTTAAAAGTTGAAGTTGATAACTTTCCATTTGTTTTTTTTGGTTTTACTCAGTCTTAAATAGTAATTTGGTTGCTTGGGGACACTGTGCTTTTTAGGCATGATCTATAACTTCTTAATGGTTGGCACCAAAAGAACTGGTTGGTTTTGATTTGATTTGAGTAATGAATTTAGAAAGTCTAGGCAGAAGTTAGGGACTCTTTCCCTCTGAATCTTACAAAGCCTGCTTTTCTGCTTTTCCCTCTGGAATTATTAGAGATTAACAGAAGAAAAGCTTGTTTTGTGGTAGCTCTACCAGAAAAGAGGGAAAATATAATTATTCAGCTGTCAGAGAATATTTGTAAATTGTATGCATACTACAGACATGCTACAATAATGGGCAAATTCAAAGCAATGCCACATTATTTCATCTCTTGAAGTAGACATGTGACACCAAAAACAACTTTAGCATCTTTTAGATATGGTAACAGAAGGAAAAAAGCTAACCAAATACTGAATGAGCTCATATAAGCTAAACATTATATATGTGTATGTATATGTATATGCTCAAAGACACTGGTGTTTGGCAACAATTAATTCTGTTAAATGCATGCATTTGTGTTCTTCACTACTTTCTTTAAACTTAGATTTCCATTTCATAGATAATGCACAGTGTATCATAGATACTGAGGCATCAGATTTGGTAGTGTTATGCTTGAATTGGCAGAGGTACTTAATGATGGGAGATATTAAGGAAAAATATAGTCAGTGACTAAACTGAGGGGTGTGGATTGTTGGAAAGGTAGCAAAAAGGGGCCTAAATTGAAGAGGAAGATGACTTGCCTTCTGCACACATTTTTGTGGCTTAGAGGAAGAAACTCTGGAGGATAGGCTGTAATACTGACTGCTCAGGTGTCATAGGCTTGCAAGGCACTGAAGTTTGAGGCCCCTTGTACAGTATTAAGTGCCTTGAGTGGTTCTGGTGTAACAGTTCAAGGAAGGCAGTAATCTCTGTGAATATCATGATTTCTTTGTTCTGGTACACCAAGTCAGGGGGGTTTTGAAGGTCCATGTAAGAGTCAGAGTGGCTAACATACATGAAACATCAAGAGTGTTTAAGTTGAACTTGAGTTTTGAGTTGAACTTTGAGTCCTGGAAGTCATGTACCAAGTTCAAGTTCAGTAAAACCTTTTTGTTAAATTGATGTTTTTCCCCTGTTAATAGAAAGGTAACTTTTTGGCCACCAAGTAATGTTACCATGGGGGGGCCTCTAGCAGGTTTCCCCTGGAACCATGCTAGTGGTGTATTGTATGAATCTGTTGGAAACAAAACAGTGGTAGATTGTTTTGGTGTACCACTACTGATTTTTCTTCAGAAGCTTGAAGATGTCTTGTTCTGTATGTGAAATTGCATAATGTAAGACAAATCACTTAATCTTGGGGTGCGTTGGCTGTGTCTTATCATTTACTAAAGAACTTCTGAAAAAGCATGTAAATGAAATGTAAAGTGTGAAAATTTATTTTTTCAGGTTATGATATGTCCACATTTATAAGGCGTTATAGTAGATATTTGAATGAAAAAGCATTTTCCTACAGACAAATGGCATTTGACTTTGCAAGAGTGAAGAAAGGGTAAGCAAAGTTTAGATATGTAAATTAATAAGGTTGTCTGACCCATGAAATTCTTATTTGTGGCATTACACTTAGTTTTAGTTTGTCAGTAACTTTGTTGTTACATGCTTTGTGTAGCTACAATGAAAAATCTTATTTTTAAAGTACTCCTAATTGGTTAAAGATTGCCCAAAGAGGAGAGGAAAGACTGGGTAGTAAGACAAATATTGAAGACCAAAGTAAGGTGCCTTGTGAAACTGGGAGCCTTTAGTGCTAGATTTAAATCTTACCCCAATTAAATATTGCTGCAGTGAGACTGTGTTTAGGATTTGGAGAAGGAAACACTCTGAAGCTATGTTTAGGGTGTTTCATTATTCTCCAGACACTGAAGTGAACACCTGAAGTTATTAGCAGGCAACAGAGCAAACAGTTATAAACTGAACAGAATAAAGTGGTAAACTGCTGGCTTTATTTCCCACAAGAACTGTGTTAAAAAAAAAGTTGACCCAGCTCAGAGTAGTGTGTTGGTATTTGGGAGGACATTTTTCTGGTCTCTGACTCCTCTAACTGGGATTTTAAGGGCTCTAGATGCTCTCTTGAAGCACTGTTGACACAGCAAGTGGCTTAACACCCCCTGAAGGTGCAGCTTGATGGAGTACATACCAAAGATGCTCCTGCTAATCATGAATTGCATACAGGATCTTTCTGGCAGTTCTGGTGTGTTCTGCAGCTTGGGATTCTGACCTGTTAATGCAGGCATCACTACCAGGCTGTTCACTCCTGCTTCTCAAGCAGCCAGGAAGTCTAGGGCCTACCATGGTAGCTTTGCTGTGTAGCTGGAAGCCATTCCCTTAGTGAGGACCATACAAGTTCACTCTTGAACACTTGATGTTAAATAAAGTTAAGTTTGGGCTGCTGGGGATCCTACTGTTCCTGCCTTGCTCTAAATTCCTGGAAAATCTTGCTATGCCTGTTATTTCTGGTGCTCAGAACAAGGTGCTGCCTCAGAATATAGCATAAAATAAGTCAGAATAATTTCCAGTCTGCATATATATACACCTGTCTGCAGCCAGAACAGGGCAATACATAGTGATGGTTGTGCAAATCATAGTGTGGTTTGTCATAATCAGAGATAAAAATGACCGTGCTTGATGACTGCTATAAGACTAAAGATGGCACTTAAGGAATGCTACACATCCATGGACATGTCAGCAATGAGCTGCCATTAGTTATTCATAACAAACTGTGCACAAAGTATATCAGTTCTCTAGGTACTTCTGTGTGTTTCTAGTTAGTCATTTAAGCTCCCAGTGTCATCTTTCCATAATGAGATCAATCTCTTGCATTCATCACTCTAACACAAAACCTTTCCTCATTTGCTGTCAGGAAGGGTGGCTGGATAAAGGATTTTTCATACCAGCTCTCACAATGACATGAGAAGCTGGAGAATCAGACTGTGGTTTTGAAATGGTTTTAAATGAGTTATAGGTGTTTCAAGCATAAATTTTAGACAACAGATCAGTTTGGGGGAAGGGAGAGAGGAAAAAGCATGGCTTCTAATCTGTATTCTCTCTTGCAGAGCTGAAGGTGTAATGAGAACAATGGCTCCTGAAAAACTGCTGAAGAGTATGCCAATATTACAGGAACAAATTGATGCACTACTTGAATTTGATGTACGTATTAACAGTATTAACACTGGGCAGTGACTTATAAATGATGCATTGTAGTGAACACCTTTCACCTTGTAGGTAATGCTTTACTCATCATCCCTTAGTGAGGGCCAAACAATCCCCTTTTCAGTGTCCCACTGAGGTATCGTGGCCAAGGGTGGCCCTTGCCCATAGGCATGAAATATAAAGATTGCAATTTTGGGGAGAACTTGGGGTGTCATCTTCTGCATCAGTGAGGGGGAAGAAACGGACAAAGCAAGGAGACTGAGCACAATTTTCTATTTCTTGGCAACCAATTTGTTTTGAGGGAAGGAAAAACCCCATTAAAATAGCACATGTACATTGTTTGTCTTCCTCAAAATCATCATCTGGTTTTCAGCTGTGAACTAAATTTGCTAATGTTTAATCTAGACTCTTCGTAGAAATAAGTGTGTACAATATATTTATCATGCTTTCAATGCTGATGGGATTGCTTATCTGACCTAAGGATAAAAACAGGAATCAGTTGTTGTAGAAGCCACAGTGTAACATTTCAAAGAGATTTTTGAAGGAATTAATTCTTCTGTTGTTGGTGGGCAGCAAGATACACTTTGAGGTAGAAGGCAGAGCCCACTACAGCTCTCAGAGGAAAAGCTTTGAAGTACATCTCATTGTGCTTTCCATTCCTTAAATGGCATAGGAATTGTGATAGTGCTCTCAGAAAAGGAGATATTTTTAAGAAAAGAAAGACCTTTTAATAAATAAGCACATATTTTCTTCCCAAGTTAATGTGAGAAAGGATCTTGACATCATTAGCCAAATACATTATCTCATAGACTATTAAGTTTTTGTTTAGCTCTGCTGTAAACTGCATCTTTTGTCCATTTCATTAAAACTGTAAACAGCATCTCTGCCTTCCTCTTCATCATGGTAAGTGAAGGAGCCAAAACTAAGGTGTTTACTGTTGATGTGGATATTCCTCTGCTCTAGTGGATTGTTTTGGAGTGGTGGAGAAAGCAATCCTTGATCTGCTAACCAAAACCTTTGTTCAGTGTCTTAGCGTGAAAACTTCAGTGCTTGATTCTGTCTATAACAGCACCAAATGTCTGGTGTAAGCCAAAATGTTTGCATTTGACACTTGTTTTGTAAATAACTGATATTTTATTTGTAGGTTCACCCAAATGAACTGACAAATGGTGTCATAAATGCTGCATTCATGCTTCTGTTTAAAGATCTCATCAAACTTTTTGCTTGCTACAATGATGGGGTTATTAACTTACTAGGTAAGTGAGCTGGCTTTTATCTCACGTACCATGCATGAGTGAAGAATCAGTTTCAGATCTGCTTCAGTTTTTTTACTTTCATTAAAGCTACATTTTTCTTGACTCTTCTAATCTGAAATGAGAGAAAAATTTAAGCTGTACCCTCTTACATTAGTGTTTGTCTGAGGCTGGATCATCACAAGTCCTTAAAGGTGTGCAGATAGGTACTTTAAAGACAGTGACCATCTCTGTGCTTAAAGAAATGTACAGTGCATGTGTAATATGTCCTGCAAAGTTAGCAGCTTCTGCATTTTTAAGATGCCCATATTTTTCTGTTATGTGTGACAGAATCAGTTAGGCTTGAAAAGACCTCTGAGATGGTTGAGTCCAGCCTGTGACTGTACACCACGTTATCACCTAGACCATGGCACTGAGTGCCATCCGGTTTCTCCTTAAACACCTCCAGGCTTGGTGACTCCACCACCTCCCTGGGCAGCCCACTCCAGTGTCTGATCACCCTTCTCTGAAGAAATTCCTCCTGATTTCCAACCTAAACCTTCCTGGCACAGCTTATGACTGTGTCTTCTTGCTAGCTGCCTGGGAGAAGAGACCAGCCCTCACCTGGCTATAACCTCCCTTCAGGTAGTTGTAGAGAGTGATAATGTCAAGTGATAGCCTTGTATGAAGTGATATGCTCCTGCATAACATTCCTGATCTGCCTGAAAGCATGACTGCCAAAACTGGATGCCCTCCACAACCCTACCTACCATCAGCCTACAATGTGTAAAGGAGGCTGTGAGCACATTCTGAAGCTCAGGCAGCCTGGTGTGATCACCAGCCTGACACAATGGGTTAGGCATAAAAATTCAGTTGGAATTTCACTGTCTACTGCTACTTAAAGTGTAAGTTCAGGTTGAAATATGTGGCAGCTGTGTTTAATAATGGACATAAATGGACTTTAGGGACTACTTAAGTGAAAAAAATACAGTTCTTTGAAGTGATGACAATTTGGAGAGGACATATATTAGTATGTGTTTAGGTATCCTTAATTATTTTGAATTTTAAGTTGGGTAGCTGGTTCACCTGCTCACTTTTCAGTCTTTAAAATAGTGACACACAATCACATCCAATGCTGTGGCTAGCTGAGGTTCAATTTTATGGCCTGTGTAATTCTTCAGCAGCTCAGCAAGCCCAACTTCAAAACTATACTAGGCAAGAGATGCCACTAGATTAATGCCCAAGCAGTAAATGTTAATGTAGTGTCATATTCTTGACACGTGATTTTTGTGAAAACTAGACTTGCTGAAGTAAGACCTAATGTAAGACATCTTAACTGAAATTTACCACATTATTTCTTTAGAGAAATTTTTTGAAATGAAAAAGGGACAATGTAAAGATGCTCTTGAAATCTACAAACGGTTTCTAACTCGAATGACCAGAGTATCAGAGTTTCTTAAAGTTGCAGAGGTAAGTGGCTTTTGGTCTTATGAAGGCCAACACTTAAGTATTTTATGATTATTTTTTGTTTGTTTGTTTGTTGTTTAGCACAAATTTAAAATATTAATTGTGCTTGTTAAGCATCTATCTCAATGGATCTTGGATCTATTGGATCCATCCAAGTGGATCCGGATCTTGGATCTGCTTCTTCAGGTCTTGTAGTTAAGTTTGCTTAGGACTTCTACATGTCTCTATGGTGCAGCCAAACTCAACTTTCCTGGTCAAATTAAGAGATGACATAACTTGAAATGTTCCAGTATTTTTGAGAAATGCTGTGGTAAATGCATACTTCTAGGACAGGGTTGAACATTTGAGGAAGATACAGCAATTGGGAATAGAAGCATGCAGATTTTTTCAGTCTGTCCTTTTAGCCTTTGCAGCCAGCCTTAAGTTAACTGTAATGTGAGATTGTCCCGGTTTTGCTCCTTGTTATCATCCTCTTATGTGGATAATAGGAATATTACATGGTTAATTAACTCCTTTGCTGGATTCCCATTTGTGGTAGTTGGCTCTTTGGCACAGGGTGCACATTTTCCATGTTTCAAACTTCATTATAATGGACAGTAGTAATGAGCTGAATAAAAGTTTGTTTCTTTGCTAATTCACTTATCTGTGGAGAAGCCTGATAGACTCCTTAATGGCTTGTAATGTCAGATATGAATATTGAACTTGAGGGAGTAAAGTGCTTTAGAGGCACGGGTCAGCTTTTTGGACAGGGGTTATAGTGACTCTTCTTCAGGACTGTGAGGTGCAGTGGGGCCTGCTCTTCTTCTGCAAAAGCTGAACTAGCAGTCACTCTGAAGAACCACAGTGTGAAGCAGCAGGGCTATTAATAAAAGATTGCAGACTTAGACCTTAATTTGTTCTCCTCTGAGACAACAGTATATGACCAGTGTATTTCAGTATAGAGTATAAGGTCCATGTGTGTGAAATCAAGCTCTGTTTTCTTATCCTTTTATTTTAAATGGATATTTAATTTGTGGAGGGAAAAAAAAAACTGCTGCAGGTTGTTGAAGATAGCTACTGGAAAGATGGACATGTCCTTTCTAACTTTGTGGTATTTTTCTAAAGACAGGGTGCATTATAGCTTGAAGAGCAGTTCTACTCAAAATTAATGCCTGCTGCAGTGGAATAATGCACTTAGATTTTACCTTTACTCTTTTATCTCCACAGCAAGTTGGAATTGACAAAGGTGATATCCCTGATCTTACACAGGTAAGCTTCTCTTGTAGTCTTTGTGCATTTGTATAATAAATAAAAGTTCTGTAATTAGGAAAGCACACAGGAATGCAAATGTTGGTGAAGTCCTACCACCTAACACGCTGTAGCTGCTGGTCCATTTTAAGTATCACTTGCAAGTTGGCCTGGGTGCCTGGCTTTGTGTTTATTGTGGAGAGGGTATTCACCTAGAGGAGGAGATCCGTGCAAAGAGTTCACCTGTGGCAGTTTTGATGCCAGTAGAATTGGAGCAGAAGAGCAACCCAACCTACTTAGCAGCTGCAAACCCCAACTGTTCACACAGTTTTTGTTCATGCAGTTTTTGATAGCCTCTTGAAAGCCTGGTTTAAATCAACATCAGAATAGTGATGTTAAACAGTTAAACACCACTCTCAGTTAAACACCACTTAAAAATTCTGAAAGGGAGACATCGTGAGAAGGTGGGGATTGTTACTATTTGTGGATTTCAGATACAATGGTGCTATAAAGTCTGGCCATCCTTTCAGCAGACAAAAGCAGTGTGTGCAATATCAGACCTAATCTTGAAATAGCTGATGCAGTGTTTTCCCCTTACTCTGTACCTCAGGGTCTCTTTTTTAATACAGTGGAGTCAACGATGAACTAAGTCCTTAAACCAGGAGAAATTTCATCACCTTAATGAAATTTATAAATTTCTGTAACACTTCTGTCTGACGTTGCACCAGCCTGTTCTGTGTCATTAGTCAGTGCTGCACTTGCTCAGCAGCCCCTTAGTTACTGCTACCTTCCACCCCATGAGCCAACACTTTGAAAAAGAACAGTTCTTTTGGAAGGAGGGGATCTCCAATGATCATTTCACCCAACTTCCTGACCACTTCAGTCTCTGATCAGGTAGTCCCTCACAGCTGTATTCTCCCAAAGGCTGCTTGGGACTCACTTGCTAAGGCTAGCCTGAGACAGAGTATGTGTAAGACCTCAACAGCATATTTCAGAGAGAAATAAATAAATAAAAGGTGAATAATAAACCTGAATTTCAGCTAACAATTAGTACATAATTCTATGTAGTATCAATGGTACACCTATATTCCTATAGCAAACCATGGCAATAGTTGGTAGTGTTCTGCAAGAAGTTGGTTGTGTTACACTCCTTATGTACACACTCTGTAAATCTAGACAAGTGGTCCCAGTAGTGTAATCTGACAGTTGTCATCTTTGGAGTTTATAGTTTGGCTGCATAATTTTGGAGGCTGAAAAGGCATCTTAGTAGCTAAAAATATTGGCTCATTTTTATTTACTAGCATTTCCTAAAATATGCCAGTTTTGCCCCTAGAAACTAGTGGGGAACCCATATCTAAGGTTCCAGCACAATGCAGACTGATAGATTATCTAATGTTAAAGCAGTATCTAGAAGAAATTAAGCAATGTTCAGTGTTGAATATTGGGTACCAGATAGTATTTCCTTTCCAAATTGTTGCATCTGAATAGAAATTTTCTGAAGCTTCTTCTCTGAGTTCTGTTTGATAGATAAGCTTTATATTACCTTGCTAGTTTTTAAGAAACATTTGACTAATACACTGCAAAGCTATAGAAATATAGCTTTGAATATACTGGAATATAGCTTAATTTGATATATATATTAAATATAGCTTATGAATATACTGGAAAGCTATCTAAAATGTCTAGAGATAACTGGTAACAGTATGCAATCTTTTTTTTAAATATTTCTTCTTAAACATAGCTTTTACTTACATGTTAAAGTCTCACAAGGTGTATCTTACAATATAGCCTTTTTTAATTCATTAAAGTCTGAATCTCTCTGGATTTTTTAGTTTGTTTTACCTTTCTTCTTTTACTTTCTGCTGGAGAATTCTTATAACTAGGTCACTTGGGTTTAACCAATTCTTATTATGCCCAAATGAATTAAAAGTTAATAAATATGCCTGTAAAAGCAGCAAGGTCATGATGTCTCTTCATTGCTTATATATGTAGGATGTATTTAAACTCAATCTGTCATTTAAGATTATTTTGAGCGTTTTAAATTTCTGGATGTGTTAAGTTACTGGGTTTAATGCTGAAATCAATATGCAGGCACTGTGCATTGTACAGCTGTGCATTGGTACTAGCAGGTGCTATGCATCCTGAAATATCTGATTCAGCCAGCCAGCTGGTTTTTCAGTATAGGAGCAGAGAATTGGCTGTTTCCAAGCATCACAAACTGACTTGTTTGATAATTACATCTGCCCTGAAATTAATGTTATTTATGAAAATAACATCATAGGTATTGCTGTCAGGAGTTGTGGCTGATCTGAAAGAGACTGGTAAAGAGAATTCCCTGTTTAGAGACTGATGAACTGATGAACTTTTAACCCTGATGAAATATTCAATTATTATGTGCTACTGTGTCTCTCTAGGGTTTCTTCCCTTCTTGTTGATCTTCTACTTATCCAGACTCTATTTTTATACTGGAATAGCTAAGCCCAGTGTGCATTTACAACTACTTTTTCTATCTGCCATTGTAACAGTAAGTGCCTCTGGGTATTGGCTGCTGACCACAAAAAAGGTTGCTTAAAATAAAATCTAAGATCAGGGATGCCTGAAAAAGCCTAGTTTTTTTATAGATGTCAAAAATAGGAATCTTTCTGCACTTCAGGCTAGCTGCACAGTAACCTCTGCCAGGGTACCATTTTGAGAACAGCTATAAGGTTTTGTGATGTTGGGAGTCTGGAGCCAAAGGTAGCTCCTTCTGGGGGCATTGGAAAGGACTGTGTTTTGTTTAGGCTGGAAATGCTTTCTAACCCTCTGGCCATGAAAGGGAGGGATCTGACTACAAGCAAAACTAAGTGTGACCTTGAACCCATGAATCTTCAAGTCAGCCCTGTGGATGCCTGTGCTGTTGTCCATGTTTAACACTGATTTAAAACATGATGAGCAGCAGCACATCCTGGATTTAGGCTTCAGGTGCTGCACAGTGGAGGTAAACATTTTCTCTCTGCAAATTTGGATCCAGTAACACGTTTTTGAAAACTAGCTTTGCCTGAATACTTCTAGCATGGAAATCCACTGTTTCCACACTGGTGTAAATAAAGTAACTGCATGAGCAGGCACATCATGGACTTCAGGGAAGTTGCTGCTGGATTTCAAACTGTGGTTAGATCACTGCAATACACTGAGGTGTGCATCTTTCTCTTCACTTTCAAGGCTCCCAGCAGTCTCATGGAGACCCTTGAGCAACATCTAAACTCACTGGAAGGAAAAAAACCTGGCAACAAGTAGGTGTATTTGTTGTGTACCATATATCTAGGCATAATAGAGACAGTGTGAGGTTACTTGATGTTTAGGTTTGTCTCCCCAACCTCTTTTTGTCACTTAGCTAGAAAATAAGACAAGGTTTTCCTTTCCTTTACAAAGTCATCTTAATGGCAACCTTTAATTATTGATGGTGGGTGAAACACACAGAACAACTAGACACTTTCCAAAATGAACTAAAATTGCTTGAGGAAAGCCAGTAGAAACTGGGGGTTTGCGTGCTGCTAAGGCTTTTAGCATCAAAATCTATTTCTTTTCTAATGATTTTGCATCTTCATACTAGATACTTGCCATGGCTAAGTCTAGGAAGGATTAAGCTAAACCTCTGTTTTCTCTTTCACTGTTGCTATCCTTGCAATTTAGTGAAGGGTAAGTACATACTTTTACACATCACTTGCTTGTAGGCATGGTTCTGTGTGTTTTTAAAAGATTTTCTTGAATACTTAGAAATAGATATTTTCTTTGGGTTGAACTAAACTGTTCTTTGCTGTTGTATATAGTCATTAAGTTATTTTTTTGTCATTTCTGTGATTAGAAGATCTGGAAATCTTCTAATCTGTTCTGCAGCTCCTAGGACTTACCCAATTCAAGTAACTTATGGGATGGATGCTAGTTCAATACTGGTGCAGCTTTATCTTCAGCTCCTCCTTTCATCTCTTAGATCAAAGCAGCTCTAAAAATATGTAGCAGTATTTTCATACCTCATAATGAAAGCAAACAAATGCCCTGACGTGCATTTTAAGTTATGATTAAGGCTCTGTCAGTTACTGTTAGTGTGATTTTTGTGCATGTGGGAGAACTTTCAGATTGAACTTTCCAACTCACTGTTTTCATACTTTTAAATGTAGTTATTTTCAAGTATTTCTGACTTTCTTTAAAAGAAAGTAGACTTTGAAAATTTGCTGACACATCCTCAGAAGACTTATGTTAGAGAACTGCTTCAGTATTGGTGGTGTTCTGCTGCTGTTGCATGGTTTTCTGATGTGGTGACATCTTGCCCCAGTAACTCTTTCCTGCTGGGTCCTCTAGGCCCCAAAGCAAGATATTTGCATGCATCTCTGCATTTCCTCCATTTACTAGGGCTTATTTAAAAGGCAGAATAATCCTTTGATGCCAGTTAGCTTAAAAGATTTATTTAAGATTTGAAGTAAAATTTACATTCCTTGTCTAAAGTGGCACATGGAAGTTTGAGAAATGTAGAGGGCATGCAATTGAAGAGATCTTCAGAAAGATCTCTTCATGCTTAGGGTTTGGTCTTTTTGCAGGAGTTTTGATGACCAGAAACATAGTTTCAAAGCTGTACTTATCTGAAAACCCCCTTTTTTTTCTAGATCTGGGGCTCCTTCTCCTCTGAGCAAGGTAAATACTGCCAGTTGCTATACTAGACAATTCTTGTTCAGGTGATATGGTTCAGAACATTGTAAGGAGTTAAATTTCCATCTCTTAATCTACTTTTTAGACTTTGCCACCTAATTGACAAAATTAAATCTTTTAATGTCTTTATAAACAGTGGCCCCGTAAGAGCATGTCACTGTTCTGAAGGGCCACAGTGCTTGTGCCAGTCAGGATGCTAAGGAGCTTCACCTGGATGTGATGACTGCTCCTTATGAAAGCATAAAAGATACACATATTTTTATCTCAACTTGTTGTTTTTTGTTTGGTTTTTTTTTACTTTCATTCTACCTTAATTCTCACATCACCAAGAAACTTGCTCCAGGGTATTTCTCCTCCAAATCCTTCACTCCTTCCACAGCTTTTTAGGAGGGAGTTCTGACTCTTTTAAAACCATGTTCATGTGAAAAACTAGGAAGAAAGGAAGAAAATTTTCATCCATTATACCTAGTTTCAGAAATGACCTTCATTAGTGAGACTGCTGACCTTAATTTAAAGCAAGAGTTGCCAGTGAAAATGCCTTGGTTTGAGTGTCAGATAAACTAATGAGCTTTATGGTGTTAGTAATAGTAGCTCCTGGTATCCCTGGAGCATTGCCAGGTGCCATAGCTGTGTCTCATGGTGGGTGCTGTGGAGGAAAAACTC
Source organism: Serinus canaria (assembly GCF_022539315.1). Lineage (NCBI taxonomy): Eukaryota > Metazoa > Chordata > Aves > Passeriformes > Fringillidae > Serinus > Serinus canaria. Next base: position 79,228,817 of record NC_066316.1, read on the forward strand.
AATGAAATCTTCTGAATCTAATGCAGGGGGTTCAGTACTTGATTCTAGAGAAAGCTCTTAAATTTCTTTCTAAAAAACCCACAACAAAATCAAATGAAAATAAAAAAAACCCAAACTCCCAGCTCTGCTGTTTATTAGGGCAGCTGGTGAGAACTATGTGATGGCTCAGAAAGTGTTCTTACAGCTTTAACCACATCTTCCTTGATGCACATGAGGGATTGGGACCATTAATGGACCATTGGGACCATCAAACCTTACTAAAGCTTTGAGGAGTGTCCAGAAAGCTTACACCCATCTGCTAGAGTTATGATGATGGGATGGCAGTAGAAGAACTCAGGAGAAAATCTCTTCAAATTTGCCATTCTTTTTCCTTCTTGGAAGTGGTCAGAATGGCAAACAGTACTAAAATTAGGACTTGTTTTCAATTGTTAGATAAAGGATCTCTAGCATGTGAGATGCTGTAGCAAAGCTTACAGTATCTTTTGGAATTAAATTAACACTCTACAAAGTAACTTGAGTCTTCAAGTTCACAGAGGAGTTGTAATATACTCTCCTGGGTGTCTGTCCTTGCCATACTTGAAGTATCTTTATCCAGAACTGGAGCAGCTGATGAAGCAAAGTCATAGGATGAGCTCTCGTTTGTATCTTCCCAAGGACTTAACCCTGAGCACTGTTGATGGCTCTTTAAACTCTCTTCTAAAGGTTTACAACTAGTTTCTAACCATTTCTCTTCTCTCACCATTTCTGTGGTTAGAGTACTGAGGTGCTGTTGTGGACAAACAACTAATTCATTCCATAGACAAAATGAAGAGCCTGACAGTTATAGAAGGAAGCAACTCCTTTAGAATAAACCTTGTAGAAACTTTTTTCCTTCTTTGAAGTCACCTTGGGGTTTCTCAGCTCTACTACCATCTGAAAACTTAGTCCAGTCTTCCTTAAATTATTTCAGAGGAGAAAACAGCTCACAATAAAAAGACATTATGTCAAAATTGGGTTCTTAAAGTATGTGCATTTGTGCATGAGCTGGTTGGGGAGAAATGCTGGTATATTGAAAGTATATTTGAAATGTTTCTCCAGTCTTCTCCAGCCACAACTGTTACATCTCCTAGTTCTACTCCAGCAAAGACTATTGATACATCTCCTCCAGTTGATCTTTTTGCAACTTCCTCTACAGCTGCTCCAGTCAGGTAAGTTAAAAAGTGTATTTGAGTTACTGAGCTTGATGTAGGTACCAAAGTAATTTGTTTGTTATTTAAATGTTCTAGATGAATAAGATCTGGTTTCCTAAGTAAATAACTGACTGGCTTAACCCATAGAAATTCTGCCAATTCATTGCCTAGAAATGCAGGATTCCTGCTTTCTGGCATGGCATGATGAAATATGGAAGGAGAATGGTGCTGGTTTCGTCACAACAGTTATTTTCTCTGTTTTCAGTTATTTTCTCACTTTTCATTTTCTGTTTTGGGTGTTGCGGTGGCTTTCTTTTGGTTTGGTTAGTTGGGTTTGGGTTGGGGTTTGAGATTTTTTTTTGTTGGTTATTTGGGGTCTTTTTAAAGAATTTTAAAGATCTTGTAGATCTATTTCAATGACATTATCAGGAAATGGAAGTAAGTTAATGTTTCCATCCTGGGTTGTAGCATATTCTTGGGACTCACTGCACTAGAGGTGCTTATGGCCACTGCTCTAATCCTAAAGCCTGAAAAAAAAAGTCTCTATTTCATCCAAACTAAGGTTGATTCCTTAATCCAGTCATGACTTAAAAAAAAAAAATTGATTGAAATGGACAAATTCCTCCAGTATTTAATGTCTCACTTCCTTTTCTTGGCAGCTCTTCCAAGCCATCCAGTGATCTCTTGGATCTTCAGCCAGATTTTGCTGGTACTGGGCAGGCAGCTCCAGCACCTGCTCCTGCGGGCGCTGCTGCTGCTGCTGCTGCTGGAGGCACTTCGTGGGGAGGTAGAGAAACCTCACTGTCAGCATCCCTTCTTGCAGTCTCCATCTTCTTGCCTGGCTGAACTGAAATCTGCCTCTTTCTCTGCTAGCACAGGATGTTCCCAACTCACTCCCAGGCTTCGGCTGACCTGACAGTCAGGCATCCCTCTGCAGCACAAGGCTGCTGCTTCTTTCCAGGGATATCCATAATAGTATAAGCTGCTTATAAGGGCCTGGCTGCAAAGCTGAGGGAGCCAGGATTATGTGACTAAAAGTGAGCAGGAGGGGGATGGATGAAGGTGAGCAGGTAGGGTAGGCATTTCAAAACAGAAGAACCAGACCTGCTTGCATGTTTATTGGCAAGGTGGGGCCAGAAACCAGCTCTTCTGTTCATGGAGCAAAGGCCACAGATCAATAGGAGGAGAAACAAAAATAGCTTTTAAAACAAAAATGCATGTAAAGCAACTGGTGGCAACTTAGTTCTGCTGCAAGTGTGATTACCCCTGACAAGCCATAACATATTTTAATAAAGTATCTTCTGTGTGTGCTTAGAATACTAATATGGAAATAGAAATAGAGGGCTAGCTGCTTTCAAAGAGGAATAACTAACCAGCTCTCTGAAATCTGACCCTGTTGTTCCAGGCAGCAGTAGCAGCTGGTGATCTGGAGGACCACAGTAAATGTAGGCAGTGCTCACTCTTGTCCTGTTAAAACAAGGAATTAGGCCAGTAAATGTGATTTAATTTATACAGTTGTAAACCGATTGTGGTGTAATCTTAAGGGATCCTGTGTGGCAGCTTAATGAACTCACCAGCCTGCTCCCTGCAGGAATGCAGCACTGAGTCATGCTGACTCTGCTGTCAGTGCTCTTACTGGCTGCTGCTGCCTTCTGCAGTCCCTGTTTCTGTTCTTAGTTGTAGTTCATTAAAGGTGACATTGTACTTCAGCCACTTCATTAAGAGAGAATAGCTAGGGCTGTCATGTAGATACTGTATTGCATATTCTAGTTTAATCTGTTGAATTAATTTCTTTTTTTATCCCTGCAAATGTCAATTTTATTAACAGAAAGATAATCTTACCCAGACAGCAAGACCAGAGAGTCATCTATTCTAGGATGCCTGGGACTAATTATTCTGCAGTATTTTGATTGTGTCCTATTTGTCTTACTTTGTCATTGCCAAGCACTGAAATACAAGCTTTGAGATATTTGAAAGAGCATGAAAGAGCTAACTTTTTTAAGCAGTTGCTCATTCCTGCAATAATAGAAATACAAATAAATAGCCAGTAATATTGTAAAGTATTGATTTGCATAGAAAATGAAAGCTGATTTTTTTTTTTTTCTTTTTGGACAAAACACTCATAGTTTGGAACCCAGGTGTTTTTATTCTTCTACTAAAAACTCAGGTGTTTTTATTCTTCTACTAAAAACTTTAAAATTGACCAATAATGCCCTTAGTCTTACTCCATGACAGAAAAGGACAGCTAATTATTTTCCTATGGCCAGAGTTGTTACTACCCTCATTAAGTATACTTCAGTCTTATCTTTCAGAATAGCATTTTGGTAACTTAGTAAGCTTCAGCTTTGTCTGCTCTACTGCGGGCAGCAGTCCAGATGTGATGACCTGTTACTGCACTGGAATCTTGCTTTTTGTTATTGTTGGGTTTGTTTTGTTTTATTTTTGTTGGGGTTTTGTTTTGTTTTGTTTGAAGTCTCTGACAGAATAAAAGTATTTCACCTGGAGGGTAGAGCAGTACTGAGGCAGATCCCTGATGCAGGGTAGTGAGCTCTCCATTCCTGGAGATTTTTCAAGACCTGACTAGTCTGAGCCATGACTGACCTGATCTGGTGTTGGGAGCACTGTTGTTCTGAGCAGAAGGGGGGACAAAATGACCTTCATTCCACCCAGGACTTTTGGGAGGCTGTGCAGCCATGCCTCCCTGCTACTTGAGCTGCCTATTCTTCTGGGCTACAGCAAGTTAATGTGGGAACTCATGAGAAAATAGTACTAGAGGGAGGAAGCTGGAAGAAGTGCTGTGGTTCAGAATAGGCAGGAAAATGTGAATATAAATACTTCATGTTGCAGCATTAATACATATCAACAATAAGCAGTCCTGCTTTTCTCAGTCTCGCTGGCAGTGTAGATTCTATGTATTTTGGCATATGCTATATATTCAGTTTATTTGGATTATATTTGGGGTTACGTACAGTTCACTATATTTTGTTGTATACCTACTGTATTTCTGAATACATAATATGTCATTTACCAAGTGAACTATAACTTGTGAAAATATACACTTCTGTGGTATCAGGAGACCATCAAGATAGGATAATATGGTGCCTTGCAGCATACTGCAAGGAGAATAGATAGCCATTTAGCAGGTAGAGTAGAATATAGTGTTACAAAACATACAGTAGGTCAAAGTCTGCCTCTTTGTGAGGTTTTACTCTTGGATATAAAAGCAAACTGACTTGAATTTCTGCTCTGAACTACCTTACAGTATGCCTTAGAACATGGATTTGCTAACAGTATTGTTACTTTAATATTACTGTACAAAAAACCATTATTTTTAATCATTCCCATATTAAGACTAAATGTAGATTGCTGTGCTGGATAATTGTCACTTCACTGTATTGAGTTCTATAACATAATAATAAAAAAGGCATTGAAGACTAAGCTAACAGAACTTAAAAGTTTGCCAACAGTTGTTTATTTCAAGTCTAGCTGTGAGACATTCACCTGGTGTGCAGTAATGGGATACCAGAGTGCTGCATTTTTAATGTACTGTTCTGCTCTTTTAGAATAGTATTTTGGCTTAGTTCAGCTTGTGCCATCAGTCTCAAGTAGAGCTCGCCCAAGGAACCAATTATGAAAATTGTAAACAACCTAAATGCAGGGTTTTGCTGCCTTTTTTACAAGTGTTGTAAAATAAAGACAGATTTGTGAAGGTAGGGCTGCGCCTGCTGAAATCATTTTGCTTCCAAATACTGACCCACAGTAGAGCTTCAGGACTCTGCCTGCTGTTCAGTGTGGGTAAGATGAACCCATGACCCTGTTGTGGGTACAAAGAATCTAGGAGCAGCACTGAGATACCAGTTAGTAAATAGGGAGCTGCTGAGCTCAGACTATCCTAACTACAGAATAAAAATTTAATAGGAGAAACTCATTAGTTTTTGCAGGTTTTTTTATATCTCGTAGTTGATTTTTATGTAGGCAAAACATAACTCTGTGTTTGAGCTCAATCTGACTGATCTTAGAGGACATCAAATTGTAGGAAAGTCTGTCATTAAAGATGCTTCATTGGCTTTCAGGAACAGTTGACTAAGGAGCCAAACTTGGAGCAGAGCCAGTCTGCTTATGCTTATGCTGTCAACATTCATACTCCTCATAGCAAGTGTTAACAGAGTTAGTTGTTCCTGCAGAGCATGTTTGCTCTATCATAAATGCAGAAAAGGCTTTTGAAGGCTTTTGCTCTATTGATTGATCTATTTATTTTGCACTTGGCAGTTGTCCCAAGTCCAAGAACCACCACCAGTTTGTCTCTCAGAATATATTTGGGGACTAGGGATGCCATGTATCATATCCTGAAGTAACAACACTATTTGCAAGGTGCTCACTGCTAAAGTACCCTTACTTTAGTGCCTGTTCTGTGAAGGGTTCTAGGGAAGTACTGGTTCTGCTGTGAAGAGTTATTAAACAGAATGAGCTTTGTCATGTCAGAATAACTTCCTGAATGTTAGAAAAGCAAGTGTAGAAATTATGTTTGTAGACATAACCTGGACATGTGATTTAGAATGAGCATTTGGCTAATGAACATCTTCAGTCTGGCAGTTCTACTAATAACTCTGTTTTTTTATTCTGCTGCCATTTTAATGGACAATCACTAGACCTCTTGGGAGAGGGTGAGTAGTATTTTCGATTACTAAGACCTCTGTATGTTAAGACATACAGAGCTTTTTTGACTAAAAGCTCCAGCTTTCTGGAGCTGAGCAACTGTGGTCTTTGCCTTTCCCCTTACCTTTCCTGTGTGCTCTTCATTGCATGGTTGCACACAGATAATCTGGCTGCACTTTCCGGCGTTACCTCGGAGCCGCAGATTTCCGATCCGTTTGCTCCAGAGCCTACTGCGGCTACTGCTCCAACCACCGACACTGCAACTACTACAGCTGCTGCCACCACAGCTACCACTGTCCCTGCTGCCACTGCTGAAGTGGATCTCTTTGGAGGTTAGTTTGGTTGCTGCAGTGCTCCACACCAGTTCGTGATGCAGTCAAAGCAGTACTGAGCTCAGCTGTGTAGTAAGGCCTCTGGTTTTACCAGCTGCATCTATATGGAAAAACATATGGAAAACTGTAAACCTTTAGACTGAGTAACCTTATGATTGAACAGCTAAGAACAGTAGTTCTCAGGGCCACCTGGGGGTAAGCAGGAGTTGTTTCCACATTATTCAATAACTATGTACTCTACTCCAATTTCTGAGAAAAGCAGCTGTGCTTTTGTAGTTGAAGAGGATGGATGTGGCAGGGTCCTCCCCTTCGTTACGTGTCACGCTTGTGCTGTGTTGTGTTTCTTTTGGGTATTTCCTGCAAACAGACTATGGAGCCAGCTGAAATTACTGCATTTCAGCTATCTTGAATCTGGGTTTTATTTCACAAATATTTGCAGTAAATTGAAGGGGTGATGAACCTGAACTAAATGTCAACTATGCAAACAATAATATGTAAAGGAAAAAAAGGGAAAAAATATTCTAAGAGTTGAGTCGTACTCATTTAGTTTCTAATGTTATCTGCTATCCACTTGAGTAAGAATACATTTCCCACTGTATGTTGTCAGTTTTCTTGGTACTCCAGTAGAGCAGAAGGCTTTCCAACAACCAGTCAGAAATTACATTTTTTTTTGGAACAATATGCCAGTCCAGTAATGGAGAAACCTTCTCATTTGCAAACTATGTTTAAGATCACCTGACTGCTGTGTTTTTCTAGTTTTTACTTCTCTCATGCATACTTCCAGCATGACAGGGGATGTTAGGAATAAGTAATAGCTTATTTGCTATCAAGACTGAATTCCAGTATCTTCCCTGTGGGGTGTGTTTATTTATCACTTCTTGACAGGAGTGCCAGAGAGGTCTCATACACAAGCAGTTTGACTACAAAGGTTTTTTGTTAAGCCTGAAAGTTCCCATAATTTTTTTTTAGGAGTGGCTTCAACAGACAGCACCAAAATATGCCCTGTTAAAGTGCTGAAAAGCCCTAAGCAAGGAGTACAACTGCTACTTGCTGCTTACCCCTCTTTTTACAAAGATTGAAAATAATCCAAGTGCCACAAGATCAGCTTGTTGAGAAGCATCTTCGAAATTGTCCTGGGCAAGGTTCTTGATGCCACTGGGAGTGAGCAAGAGTCTGATGTTGGTTGCTCTCAGGAGCCTGTTGCAGAAGCCAGGGCCTGTGCTCATTAATAACCCTGCAGAGGCATAGAGTGTGAAAATTATGGTATGTAAGCTCTGAGGTCGAGCCAGTCTTGGGTACTACACCTTCAAATTGCATTTTTAATTTATTAACTTGGTAATTTAGTAATTAATTTTATAATTAATTAATTTAGTAATAGGTATATGACTTTTTGAAAAATGAAAGGATAGTTAAATGGATAGAAATCACTGTAAACTTGAAACAGGATTAGAAAAACAACTACCTGTCCTTGTTCTTCCAGTCCTACAGCAGCAAGGTGCAAATTTTTTTCTACCTTTTCCACAACTCTGTGCCTGGAAAAACAGCTACTGCCAAATCATGTGCCTGCTTCCAGGCTTGTCAGGCAAAGACCAGGATGTGTTTAGTTTCTAGAGATTTAACTGATCATTAGATAACTTAGTGACGCACGTTAAGAAGTGGAGCTTCACCCTTCAGTGTGGAAAGAATTTCACTCTTGCAGTATGTGGACTTCTGTGACTTGATCTCTATTCCTTTAAAGAGAATGTATTTTGTCACTCAAATGCAATAAATCTCCAGTGGATTATATATTAGATGCTTCAGAATGAAGCAAGGTTCTGTTATTATGATAGCAGAAAACCTCTTGCTCTCAGTAAGAAAAATCTCAAAACACACTCAGCAGTAAAGATACTTTACAGTGCCTTCAAGACATCCAGTGGACAGATGCTTTTAAAATCTGTGAGTCTGTATTGAACTTCCATCTCTCTGCCCATGGCTTGAATTTTTCTTTCAGCCCTCTTCTGAAGGCTGTGCTGTAAGTATATTCTAGCATCATCTGCTAACATTCCTTGTTACCTTAAGACTGTAAGAAGAGGTTGCAAGAAGAGGTTGGTTTTGGGCAGACACTGCTACTCTTGAGTGTTTGTGATGCTGGACATGCTTACACTTAATCCTATTAAGTAGGTATTTCACCTTTCCTTCACTGGAGATAGAGTCTTCAAGGTCACCTTAACTTCTTGCAGCTTGCTAGGGCTTTGTTGCTTCACACGATTTCTTGTGGTCAGGTGTGGTAGGAGAAGGTACGGGAGCAGTGATCTCAGAAGAATGTAAAGAGTCTTCAGGGAGTGTCTGTGTAGGGAAAGAAGCTGAAAGCTGCAGGGAAAAGGCGGCCAGGGAAGGAAGAAGCAATAAGGAGGCTTTGGAATAACTGTTGACTGCACTGTATGGCTGATGCTTCAGCTGATAGGAGTCTGCATGCTGCCTAGGGCTGGGCTTTGTCTTTGAGAGATAAGATCTGCATTATGTGTTCATTGCCAACGTGGTATTGGAAAGCAGATGAGAAATGCAGGATTGATCCAGCATAGCTTTTTTAAAGACCTCCATCTCATTAAGAGGCAAACTTTCAGTGACCTGGGCCAACTTGAGGAACTCCTAATCGTGTTTCAAAGACAAACAAGAGGAGGCTGTTTTCAAAGAGCAGCTGGAATCATTCCTGTGAAAGAGAAATGCAAAGGTAGAAGACAGGGAAAATATCTTGATATGCCACTTAGTAACAGAATTTGGGAACAGTATTTTTGACATGCCTATTGTGCGCTTGAGTTACATTTTGTTGTAAGATTACTCTGTAATCAGTGCGAGTAACAAGTCATGGCAGACACTGTGCAAATGTCAGTTATTAGGCATTAAGGTGACTTGAATTGTAGGTAGGCAGAGCTATGGTCTTTCTGTAAAGAATCTGCAGGCAAAGTGATGAAGACTTTTGGAAGTTAAGGTCTAATGAATGTCCCTTATGCTGGTACATGCTGGTATAGCAAGCTAGCACTTAGTTAATAAATACCAAACAAACAACAAATACTTTGCATAATTATTGTTATTTCCTATCTCTGAGCATAGTGAAATATTTCTTAATAACTCAGGTCAGGTGTTCTATGTCAAATAGTAATGAAGGGTGACTGAAGAGGGAAAAATCTGGAAACAGTTTCTTGTGCATGCTTCAGTTCTATAATCTTTCCTCTACTTGTGACTTCCACAGGATTGTTTCATGTGTTTCATAATACATTAATGATTATAAGTCAGTTGTATCATTTGTGTGAGTAATTTTGTCAGGTATTGATGCCATGGCGTGAAATAAAGCCTGAATTTCTGAGATGAAAGGGATCACTCTGCAGGAACACTTATTTTGCTGCAGACAAGATGTATTGAAGCACTGCTTCAGTGTTTAACAACTTTGAAAGCCCCTTGTTTGCACATTATTTCAGCAAGAACTATATTTATGAATACAAGTGTATTGCAGTACATAATACATACCTGTCACTCCTGGCAGATGTTCCATGCAGTGTGTACTTGCAAAGGTTTCAGCAACATCTTGTTAAGTTTTCAGGATAAGAAAATCAAGTGGGGACCATATGTTACTTGTTTCTAGAAGTCAAAAGCTAAATTCATTTTTTTAGACAGGAGATGCAAAAATATAAAAGAATACAGTAACTGCTTTAAAGGGAGAAAATCTCTTACACTGCTGAATGTGCAAATGTAGTGTTACTACAACAATATGGAGGAACAAAGAAGAAAATAAACTGTCCTTTTTTTAAACAATAAAATATGCAGATGTAATTGTATCTATTTTTGCATGTTATGCTAGATTTTAGCAGAGGGCAATTGTGCAGGAGCAGCAGAGCCTTTTGAAAAGAACTTAAAAAGCACTAACTTAAGAAAAACCCAATGGCAAGCCCTTGGTTTAAGCTGTGAGTTGCAGGGTCACCTGTTCAGGTTGGTGTGTCTCTATGTTCATGTAGCTTTCTTGAACTATCAGAATAACTAATATTGGGAGTTTTTACTATGACATTTTTTGTTTAGATTCCAGTATGAACTTAGGTTTTTATCCCACATGCCATTTAACTCAAGTCTGATGCTGAAAAATTTTACAGTGCTTGGCAAGAACCTTACTCAGAAGTGTCAGCAAAAAATAAAGAAATAAAGCTGGTGCCAAACTGTTTCCTTCCATCTGTGAGCTAGAAGGAACTTGTGCCCACCTTAATATCTATGGCTGTTATATGTGGAACTTAATAGCCTAAATCTGGATAGGAATAGGTATCACTCTGAGGCTGAAGTGATCCCAACATAGAACTAGTGACTAGCTCTGTACATTCTGAATTTCTGCCTTAAATGTTATCTGGAGTCTGTCATTTCATTCTGGGAAGTAAATATAAGTAGGGGTGATCACTGTCTGTGCTATTGGCCTACAAGCTTGTGTGGGCACAAATACATTTCTTTGGAAGAGCCCAGGGTGCCCCTTCATCTGAAAACTGGCCCTGTAGTGCAAAACTGATCACACATGATGCTACACAAAACATCTTCTCAAGCAGGGTGATGCAAAACCCTTCAGTTCAGTTCTGTGCTGAATTCCTTCCACACGGTGCACGCCAGTGGCTGGTACACAAACAGCACTGGCATGTTTGACTCATTCTGATGTTCTTACTTGGACAACTGCCATCCAGTTTTGTTGTTGAACAACCCTGTTACTTGAAAAATAGAATTATGTTTGAAATGGCTTATTAGCAGGCCTTTTTTGCTACTAACTCATTTTAATTCTATTGTACAAGACTAGTGGGCTTTCTTCTCTTCTGTTGAAGTTTTGATGCATGTTTTTTTGAGCTTTTTAGATTACCTGGCACGAATTTGTTTTTAAAATTGTTGTTTTCATTTTAAAATTGACATTCGAGTTAAAGCATGTTAAGCTTTTTCCTGTGCTAATTTGACAGTGCAATTGCAGTATTCCCCAAAAGATGTTTTTAACTTGCTAATTCTTGTAGCAGTAGAAAAATGTCCTTTACAAGCATCTTGAAGTATTTAATCCTCATTGTGCAGTCCTTTTTTGTGGATAAAATGCTTGCCTATGAGGATAGTCCAAATGGCACTGTCCATTAGGACTACTTCATAGAATTAAGAGCACAAATGCTGGTTTAAGCCTAGAAATAATGCTGTTCATAGCTTGAAATTTAAGCATGCCACTTGGGAACTGGCAAACAAAAAGAAAAAAGCAGTCAAAGAGCAAGCGGCAAACAAAAAAAATTAAAAAAATACTAATGAGCAAGTCATTCCAAAACCCCAAACCAGTCACTTTCTCTGACTTGGCTGGTTGGCCTAGAAGTGATCCTAAAAGGACAGACAGGTTATGGCTGGCCAGCCATTGGTTAAGATGAACAATCTTAATCTGTTTGAAGCAAGATGAGTAAATATAACCTATGCATCACGTTATGGCTTCAGAAAGATCCAGTTGGAATACTGTTAAGAAACAAGTAAGTTCAATTTTTCAGCTGTTGCATGACTGACTTGGCTCAAAGACTAGAAATGGTAGTTGCAAATATCTACCAGAGTAATTGGATTGTTATTCATAACAGTGCAAGGCACTATGCAAGTAAACTCACAGTTGCGGATTAATCACATGTAATACAGGCTCTGAGCATGCAAGTTGTTAATATCTGCTCTTAAGTTAATTTTGGGTAGTACATGAGCATGCTGCTCTGAACCCTTATACAATGAGAATAATGCCTTCTTTTGCACTCACTGTGCTTATTGTGGGCAGCCCAAGAAGCTCCTTCTACAAACCCTGTCTAGAACCTGCTTGTGTGGGGTTGGGGAAGAGACAAAGCGTTTTGCACTGCATGAGTTGTCTTGCTGTTGGAGTAATTACATTCATGTTGTATAAGGGGATCTACCTATGCAATTTAACTTGGTTCTTTTACTATATTTTTCTTCTCTTTATTCCTTTTTGTTTTTTTAATTTCTGTTCTTAAACTGCACCCAAGATGCCTTTGCAGCTTCTCCTGGGGAAGCCCCTGCAGCAGCTGAAGGGGCAGCAGCACCAGCTACCCCAACCCCTGTAGCAGCAGCTCTTGATGCATGTTCAGGAAATGGTGGGTTTTATGTCATTAGATAGTCTCTTGTTTTGCTGGGTTTTGTTTTGTTTTTAAACTACATGGCAGTGTGTTTTTCTGAAAACTTCTCTCTGTTTGCAATTGGTAAAAACAAACTTTAGACTGAAGAGCATGCTTAACAAAACTGCTGTTTTCCGAGTCCCAGTGACTTCAGGTTAATTTGGTAGTGCTAATGAATAGTTCTGTCAGTGCTGAGCTGAAAGCAGTAGCCTGGATAGTCCTTTGTCATATTTGGCTTTTTGGCCTCGTCAAAGAACCTTTGAAAGTTCTCCCCTCTGTAACTTGGCTGCTCAGCCTTTTAGAGAGTCTTTATTTTAGAGAAACTTAAGTAACATGTCTGGATAAGTAAGCTAGATGTTAGAGAGACCTCCTGTGTGTGCGTGCGTGTATTTGCAGTATGTGCATTGCCTATAGTTGCTTTGTTCTTGACTTCCTCCCTCACTGATCCTAAGTATGCATACACATATATTTCCCCTCTCCTTTTTACAAGACCCCTTTGCCCCATCCGAAGGTAGTGCAGAGGCTGCTCCTGAGCTGGACCTCTTTGCTATGAAGCCAACAGAGACTGCTGTTCCTGTAGTTACCCCTACAACTAGTGCAGCCACTCCAGTTCCTGCAACAACTCCTTCTCCAGCTGCTGCTGTTGCTGCTGCTGCTACTGCTACTACAGCTACTGCCACTACCACCACTACTGCCACCACTTCTGCTACCGCCACCACCTCCGCTCCTCCTGCTCTAGATATATTTGGTGGTAATTTTGTTTTTAACTCTTTGATTCTGGTGGATTGATCTGTCAGGAGTACCAAATGAACAATTCGTTGTTGCATGCGTGTTGTGTGCTAGGCTTTCAAAGCAGAGAGCCTATTAATATCAAATGTGATGTGCAAAATTGGAAACGTCTGTTTTCAGTCCTGACTTTCAAAAATGAGTTAAAGATATGTTGTGTTCTTGGCCTTAGATTTATTTGAGTCTGCTCCTGATGCACCTGCAGCACCTAAACCTGATGCTACTCCTAGCATAGATCTCTTTGGTACAGGTAAAGAGAGAATTCTTCTGATACTCTGCTGCTTTGAAGCTGTGTAGTGGTGTAAACTCATTTGAGTGACACTTACTTCTCATTCTTTCTTTTATTCCTGGAAGATACATTTTCATCTCCACAACCTGGAGCTTCTCCTGTGCCTGAGAGTTCTCTCACTGGTGATCTTTTATCTGGTGAGTGCTTGTTTTCACAGGCCGTTCCACAGACTACTGGGTTTGGACTTTTTTTCCGAAAGTTAAAAAAAAAAATCAACTTACTGCCAATTTACATCTTTAAACTGAAATATCAAGAATTATTAAGTTCTTGGTTTGCTGCTTTGGTCACAAGATGTGCACTTGCTGAAGACGCAAATCATGAGGTGGCTGACACTGAAGTTCAGTAAGTAAGTGATGTGGTTGTTGGGAGAGCAAATCCTCCTCTAAGCATAAGAAAATGCTTAATAAGCAATGTTTCCTTTAAAGTAGTTTTCTGTTTTCTTTAAAAGTGGTTTTCAGTTGCTGTGTGAGAAATGTAACACTTTCTGTTTGCAGTTCTGGAAACTATTACCCGAATTTACCAAACCTGTGGTACTAACTGTTGGAGCCCATGTGGCTTTGAAATATTTAGCTATCACTGTTGCCTTGCTGATACTAAATATTATTTATCCTATGCTTACTGCAGTGGATGCATTTGCAGCCCCCTCTCCTCTACCCGCTGCCTCTCCAGCAAAGGTGGATTCTTCAGGTGTGATTGACCTATTTGGTGGTGGGTATTTTTGTTTCCTCACCACTTCAGAGTTGAATCACTTCATTTCAATTACCTTTGCGCTTTGCTAAAGCTGCGGGTTTCCCCTTCTCAACTTTTCTGTGTGGCCTTAGGGCTGAGTCTGGCACCCTAATGAACTGCAAATAAGCTGTCGGTGTGGTCGTTCTGTTGTCACAACACTTGCCATTCTGTCCCCGGTCAGTGCATGTGTGGCTCTCTCTCAGGAGTCCAGTGAAATTCTGCTCTGTCCTTTTCCTTCGTTGCTAATCTCCATGGTCATGCTGTTTCCTCTCAGTTCCGTTTCTCAAAGCAGCTGAAGTTTTGAGGGTGACTTGTCTCACACTGGGTATATCTGAATCGTGGGATTTGACAAGGTGGAAATTAGGATGGACACAACCAACTCTAGGCATGTTGAAGAACAGAAGTGGTGCTTAGAAGCAGTGAATTTCAAACATGAGTAAGATATTCCTCTAAAAAGATTTCACGTGAGCTACTGGCTTCTGGCTGGAATGATTCCAAACTTTCAGCCAATGCATTCATCTCCAAAGCCCTGTTGTCTTGAATTGTGTGATTTGTATCTGAGAAGAGGTCCAAATAAAGGAGAAGAGATTTCTTTCAAGTGCTGGTTTGTTGTACATCCTTTTTTCCACCTGAACTTTGCATCCGTGGTACTGCTCTGCAATAAGGATGGCCAAGCAGTTTCATTTTCTTCTTCTGATGTATGAAGTGGCTATTCTTTTGTCATCTTTTGATAAGTGATGAATTGATGTATTTAATATCGAATGTCTCACTTTTTCGTGATGTTTTCTGGAATTCCCTTTAGATGCTTTTGGAAGTAGTGCTTCTGAACCCCAGCCCACTACCCAGGCTGCTTCTAGTTCCTCAGCTTCTGCAGACCTACTTGCTGGTAATAAAGAACTTCTAAAAACTTGCTACTTTAGAGCAATACTAAGAAATGGTGTTTGAAATCTTTTCTGTTCTTTGGGTGTAGATTGTGAAATAAAATACTTATTCACAAGATTTCTTAGTACTTTAGATGTTTTAATTAAAACTAGAGTGACTTATAATGGAGGCAATATACTGAAGTACAAGCTAACTTCCTAGGTTATCTTCTTTCCATGTTCTTTGTTTTTCTACCTCCCACACAGCCTTATTTTTCTGTACTGCTCACTGAGTATGAGTGTCTCCATGAAGTTTCTTTGTCTGTCTGTAGCAGTACCAAAGTTAAGCAATATTTCAGGCTATGCTTCTTGTTCCTTACTGCTAATTAAACTTTGAGTTCATTCAGTTTGGTTTCTTTAACTGGGTTGAGCACCTAAATGTTTGTAGCTTGAATGACTGACTTGGTAGCAGTCTTGCATTTAGCCAAGGAGGGTGGGATGATGAGAGCATGGTATTCTGAGCACAAGGACAGAGAAGTGATAGAGACCCTCTCCTTACACTGGGTAAGATGAGGTCTCACACCCTACATCAAGAGTTGGATGACTGTAATATTTTAGTCTACACCCTACAGATAAGCAGCTTCAGCTGAATTCTTTGTGTCCTATTCTCAAAAATTCATGCTATACCATGTATTGTAGTGGCTGAGCTAAACAGCTGTGACTCCTCCCCATCCCAGTTTGAAGTTTTTAGAGAACAAAATCCCAACACATGCACTTCTGGTTTGTAGAAGACTTGGCTTAAATTCTCCCATGTTTCTGGAAGGGGAATTGGTGTCATGATTTAAATTAATGCTACCCCAGCCCAAACCAGCACAATTTGTAGAATTGGTGGGCAGGTTATCACTACATTTTCAAATATCTTCTCAAAGCCTGGACATTGTCTAGTAGGGCTGCAGGAATGAAGGAAGTTGTCTAGATAATAATGAGGCATACATCCATTCTCAGTCAGCCAGCCAGATTCTTAAATTGGGACATAATGTGTAAATGCACGCTAAATCTTTAGGACAGAGTGCTTCAGATTTTAAGGTGGAAGACTACTTTTCTTTCCATATTGCTTCAATAGGTCTTTGTATTAGTTTATAGATGGCTTAAGGCCATAGATCAAGTTTTAACTAATAGATTCTGGAACATGACAATCTTTTGCAGTTACATGTGCTATCAGGAGACTGGGTCCAACAGGGTTGTTGGACAGAAGTTAATTCTGCCTATGCAAACATTACAGTACAAAATATTTTATGTCATTATCCATAACTAACCTTAAATGCAAGTTGGACTTGTGCTCCAGATGGCTTTAAACTTCAGCAATGTGCACTCTGAATCTGATGAGTTGCAATAAATCAAAACCTAAATTATAAAAGGGATGTTCTAAGTCTAAATACTCAAGCAGACCTGAAGCAGTTGGGGTGAGTTGATGATTTTTTGAAATTTATTTTATTTATGTTTTCAATATACATTCCAAAGAGCTTCAAATAGATTTTATTTTTTTTGGTTTTGGCAGACAGAGGGAGTCTATAAACATTGCAGCATATTGCTAAGCATTTGTTCACTCTAGATAATGGCAGATGTATAGCCTGCAGTGTAATCCAGTTTTAAATTTAAGAGTGTCTGGAGTTCATATCATGGCTGAAGGCGTGTCCTTCATGGTTTATGAGTGTTTGGTTGTGCTAAGTGTTTATAGGCATAATGTTATGAGTATACTTACTATTCATAATTGCCTTACATGTTCTGCTGACAAATGAGTTCCTGCCCCTTCTTGGCTGGCTTAGGAAATTTGGAAGAAATGTTTTCCTACTCTTAAGCCTTTCAGCAGACAAAACCAGGACTATGCTGATAAATAAAACAGTCTAGCCATATTCCCTTCTAGATCTTTCTATCCAATTAAACTGTGTTCTTGTATGTCCTAGCATGTGTACAAATAACATGTTCTTATATGAAATCTTACTTGATTGTGTAAAAGCCACCTCAAAATCAGGCAGTTGGGGGTGTCCACACAGCACATCTAACTCAGTTGCTGCTGTTTCTTCAGTCTTTCCTGGAGTCTTGTGCAATCTCTAGGCGACTAGCAATCTAGTTCTTTAAGGAATTTTTATAGCTTCTGTGCCTGCTATTCCTCTTAAATTGTGCAAGGCGAAAGGCCATCAAAGTAAGACCATAGTCATCATACAAATCTTCACCAGAAGCTGGGGAGTCATCTCTGCAGTTCCTGGAAAAACAGACACTTTTTGGGGCTTTGCAAAAGCTTACAGAACTTCCTAAACAGAATCCTATTAATGGATATTGGCTCATACCTTTCTGCCAGGCTCCTTGTTCTCACTCAGGAAGTGGAAAGACAGGCTCTTTAGGTGGCTGCTGTGCTTTAAGAATTGCTGCAGTGAACTGCCTTTGTCATCCCTGTATCTGGTCAGCCTGCTTCTGGTCTGGTTCTGTGGAGATCTGTACTTTTGTGCAGATAGTTTAATGCACTGAGCTTTGCCTTGGGCAAGTGGGCAGGTGATGATCTAGTATTTCAGCAGGTATCTGCTGCAGACCCCCTCCTCAAGAAGAGGCAAGTAGAGGAAGTCTCTTTTAGGCAGCTGGAGAAAGCACCACTATCACAAGCTTTGGCACTAGGGCAACTGGAGCCACCACAGTACGTGCTGGAAGGGAGATGGGGAGAGCAGCTGGCATGGGCAGTCTGGATGCATTAGAGAATCTCTTGATGTGGAGCATACCAGAGTGAGTTCAGTGGAGAGCCACAGAGATGATGACGAGTGCATATGACACATGCAGAGAGGCTGAACTGGGCTCATTCAGCCTTGAGAAGGCCAAAGATGCTTATAGATGTCTAAACTCACAGCAGCATGCAGAGGAGGTTCTTCTTGGAGGTGCACAAAGATAGTAAAAAAAGGAAATGTGTGTGGGAAACTCATTAAATACTGTGATGGTCTGATGTGACAACAGGCCACCCAGAGAGGCAGTAAGAGCTCCTCTTGAAGGTGCTAAGGCAAATGTCTGGGCAACTTGATTTGATTAGACTGACTTTAAACAGGATGTGTGGCTGGCTGACCTCCAGAGATCCCTTCCAACCTACATTATTTCATGACAAACTTATGTCAGGAATAGACTGTGGAGAGATGAGGGCAGATCTCTGATGCCAGCGCGTTTTTCCATATTCAGGGTTAGCTACTGTGAGCATGGGACTTGCTGTGGGCTGGGATTTGGGTTATGAGGGCCTCTTGGTTCCATTATACTAAAGTAAGCCTAACAAACATAGGGAAGCTCACATAGGGAGGCTGCTGAAATGTTCTTTATTTTAAAATGGCCTATTTAAAATCGTCTTTATCATTCCACCCTCTATAGACTGAGGTTTTGGTAAACAGTCTAACAAGGCTGACTCTAATGTTCTAACCTCTCTCATGTGTTTTTTAAAGGCTTTGGAGGTTCCTTTATTGCTCCCTCTCCATCACCATCCCCAGTCACTCCAGCTCAAACTGGACTACTACAGCCTAACTTTGATGCAGCTTTTGGGACAACAGCTCCAACAACTGGCAGTTCATTTGATGCATCAGGTGAGCTACAGGGTTTCTTCCTGTGAATTTTCTGATACACTTTGTGTGGTAGATGAGTTAATGACACCATATTTAGGCTCTGAGTACAAGCGATCTCAATGACCTCATTTTTCTTTCTTACTGGAAGAACCTCAGGGTGGTGATAAGGATGGTGTGTGCCCAAGAGCTCTCTGTGCCCATATTTTACTCTACCATGTCAGTAAAAGACAAACTAGTGTATACATCATCCTTGCATGTGCCTGATAGCATGAATCAGGAATTACACAAACAAGGAAAACTCTACTCTGTAAATCAATATACAGGCAAGTCATGTTGCCACTGCCCACTGCTTCTGATGGTGCTCTGGAGCCTGCATGGCACCTTAGGGTACACACAGCAGAAACTGCCCTAGAGTTCTTTGCCTGACTATAAGCTTAAACTGCTATCATTTTGTTTGCATCTCTTCCATTCTATATTTTTCATGCTGGGTCCTTGCTACAAACTTAAAATTGGTGAGTTCTACAACCGTACAAGAAAAAAAGATGGAAATAATACTGCTGCTTGGTTATTTGGTTGCTTGCCAGTGCACATGCTACCCCTCCCTGTTGACTTAAAATTAGCATGTACTTCAAATACAGATCAGAAGATAGAACTCAGGCATGAGATGTACCAAGCAGTTTGACTTCAAGGGATCTAAAAAATGAACTTCTGAGTTAGATGACTCGACTAAGGAGAATAGCACTGTCTGTGTGGATGGTTCTGGTTCCTTCTGATCTCATAAGATGTTAGTAGGTTTTCCCAATTCCCTGCTGCTTGCAAGTGAATAGTAACATCTTGAGACTGCCAATCCTGTCGCTGTGAGATGTCAAGGTATAAGACTGCCTTTGCCACAGTAATTCTGACTGGTGTTTGCAGCAAGATGTTCATTTTAAAAGCCTTTAAATGAATATCTCCTGACAAATGTGTGTGCATCTGACATCTCTGTAAGGATGGTTGTAAGAAAAATAGTGTCATGTGGAAGTGGTGCTGTATCTATGTAGATTCAATGCTCCAATTAAATCCCGTTTAGGCATGTCTTCTCATAGTAGTTTTCATTGGTATAGTTTTTTGAGGATTACTGTACATTCAGTGTCTAGTAAGATGACATGCATGCCCTCGTTGGCATTACTTTTAATGTCAAATGGTGTTTTGGTAAGACTTGTGGTGTGGTCGTCTGTGCTGTATTCGTTGAGCAACAGCAGAGTAGCAGGCAGTGCATTTTTGATCACAGCTGCCGTTCTTACTCACTTTCCTTTCACTTCCAGTGTTTGATGGCTTAGGTGATCTTCTTATGCCAACTATGGTTCCTTCTGGTCAACCTGTAGCACCTACAGCCACACCAACAGTCCCTGCTGCAGCAGCAAGCAAAGGCCTTGGAAGTGATCTTGACTCGTCTCTTGCAAACTTAGTAGGCAGTAAGTGACAAATTTTGGTTTTAAGTGGTGTGGCATGCATGTTGCTTTTCCATGGGGCAAGCACCTGCCTATTTTAGCTTGCTTCAGTATCCTGTCCTCCTGTTCTGCTGTGGAAACTGGGGAAGCTATCAGCAGGAATAAGGCTTGGTTCAGATAGCTCATTCACTTAGTCTGGGTTTGTCCTTCTTGGAGCCCAGGATCTGAGTCAAATAATGGCATTTGTTTGCTAGGTATGATTTGTAATATCTGATCATTCCAGCCACATTTCAGAGGCACATCAGACTCTTAATGGATGTACCCCTCTGTAATAGATGGAAAGGTGAAAATTGTCCGAAGTGTCTGATGGTGGTTTAAGCAGCAAAGCTGGTGGACACCAATAGCTGACTTCATGTTTAATGAGACAAAGAGCAGCTGAGTGCACTCAAGAGCAGGCCTTCTTTCAGGGGCAGGGAACTTACCAAACATGTTCTTAAAATGCTGAACTTAAATATGTGCTTTTCTGTAGTAGGAAAAAGGGCTAGAGCCTTCTTAATTAGAGATCAGTAGCTGCAACTCCTCCAAAAAAACCTAACAGAGGCCCACCTAGGCTAAGGGGTAATCCTGCTGAAGTTGCATAAAATGAATATTCCCTTAGTATATGTAAACACACCCCAACAAAGATGTAACTGATGTTATGATGCAGGCATGGCTGTTAGGTGTGGAGGAAAATACTGTGCTTAGAAGTCAACAAGACTCTTAATCCCTTGAAATGTCTTCTGCAAATCACCTGCTATATTCAAGTTTGGAGGAGAAAATCAAACAGCAGTTTATGAATTACAGGACTTACAATGGTCCTGTGAGAAGAGTACTCTTTAAAATTTAACTTAAGACTTTTTCCAAAGGGTAAATAAAGAAACTATTTGGAGTTTCCATGTGTGACCAAGCAGAAAAAACAGTGGAAAACTTATCGGCATTTATATGTATGTAGAATACAGCTTTTTATTTCTGTATGTGTAATGAGGAACAGAAACTAATGTTACCAATCATGGTAAATAGTTTGGTGCCCCTAAATAACTTGGCATTTTGTGGGCCTAAATATAGTTACTTGGGTTTGCTTTTGAAGCAAAAAATACTTTCTCAAGTGCAAGACATCTGCAGGGTTTCTCATATGTTTGTCCTGAAGAATAGGTAGATGTGGCCAGTCCTCTGATGCTGTCAAAATGAAGACAGCCAAAACTTTTTTGCTCTTGATATGCCCCGATGCAATGAAATGTAAGCTGTTGCTTTGGAGTGCTTCAGTTTCCTAAATGTATGGTTTCTCTTTTATTTCCTTTTTTTCTTACCATTTTCAGATCTTGGAATTTCTGGTACAACTTCTAAAAAGTAAGTTCAACTTTGCTTAAAGATAAAAGGAAGATTTTACTCTGCTGTAAAGCACTACATATGTTTCAGTGTTTATTAAGAAATAATGAATTGCTTATATGTTCTGACCTCCCAATCCAGAAAAATTCTGAAGTGTTCTATTCTCTACAGGTTCACTGAATAATTAAGGTTCAGTGTTCATCATATAGCTTATAAAATTTCTGTCTTTAATCTGAGTGTTAGAAATATTTTTTCTTGTAAATTACTGTCTTCATGTTGGATAGCTGATTTCCAAATAGCTTATAATGAACTAAGAGTCTAAATAATATATATTTGTACAGCTCCCCTCAGTAATCTTTCCTAATATGTAATAGTTTTATTATATTTTTACAGATGCTGGATGTACTTATTGTGTAGGCATTGAAATACTTCAGAAATAAAAAAGAGGCTCATCCCATGCAGTGATAACCTTTTTGCAAAAAGAAATACCTAAAGCATTGCATTTATTTTTTTTATCTTCCTAATCTAACTTCTTGCTTGTGCCCTGAGCCTTCCTCTGTATGCAACACTTCAAAATATTTTGTGCCTCTGTGGAAATGATAGGAGGGATGTGTACAAACACATCATGAGGTTTAGCCCCAGAATGTAGCTTCCTTCAATCTGCTTTGTTCAAATGGTGTATTTTATTCTGGGTAGGGCAGACTGTAACAAAACCTGGTTTTTCGACAGCCCTTTTATTCTATGAATGATTTGTTTCTCTTGTATCTATCAACTTTTTGCAGAACTGAATGCTTTCCTTCTTCAGTGTCTGAGCAAGATTTCCAGCCCTGAAATGGCCTTTCAAAGACATCTAGCAGGCAGCTCTCCTGCCTGGCCCCAGTAGAATAGGCAGTAGCAGTCCCTCTTCCTTCTTTGCAAGGGTATATGTGATCTGTTACCTTCAGTCAATACTAAGTAAAACTTCTCTCTAATTCTCACCACAAAGGCCATAACCATGTAACTGACTTCAGCTTAGAGTGTTCTGGTGTCTACTGCTAATAACCCTTGAAACTGAGTGTCACTAAAAGTAAATCTTTCTGTTAATAACTGCATATACCATAAGCTAATGTAGCTGCACGTCTAATGCTAATGTATGCTGCAACTGCTCTTCATTTTCACCATGGAAGTATGCAAGTAATAGCCTGCCTCTCTCCCTCTCTGTTAGGGGAGACCTGCAGTGGAATGCTGGAGAGAAAAAGTTAACAGGAGGAGCGAACTGGCAGCCAAAAGTAGCACCTGCAACATGGTCAACTGGTGGTGTCCCAGGTGGTCCTTTGGTAGGTGGTTATTCCATAGATAGCACAGGTATTGGACTTCCAATATTTCATGAGGTGCAGTGCAAGCATACCTGTAGGGACTGCTCCCCTCTACTGAGGCTAAAGAGTTTGCTTCTGTGTAAATTATATGAGTATTTCAAGTCACATTTTTAAAGCTGGTATAAATACAGCTGGTATAAATAAACCATTGAGTAGTAAATGAAAAATACACTAGCTTGTGTATCAAGGCATTGCTCTACCTGTGGGCATTTCCAAGTGTGTGATCTGGCCAGGATTGGGCCCAGGTCAAGTGCCCAATATAAAACACTATAGATCCAAAGCTGATGTACTATAAGGAGACAAAATACGTTGGTTTTCCTCAAGTTTTACTGGATGAAGTAGATCAAAAGACTACACAGTATTCATACTGATCAGGTACCTGGTGGTAGATTGAGAGTGGGTAGCTTATTTAGCAGGGTAAAGCAATTTGAAAAGGTAAGATGACCCTGTAAAAAGTATCAGAAGGCACTAATTTTGAGAGAAGAGGGTCAAATTGAGCTAAAAATCTAAACTTGGAACAAGAGCAACTTGATAATGAATGAGCTACAAAAATATTCTGAAGAGGAGTAATACCTCATCTCATCAAATGTCTCACAAGGCTTAAAACAGCCTCCATCTGAATGAGGTTGGGTTGGCAAAGGAAAGAAAGAACTCTGAAAGGGGACCATGACCAGTTCAGTTCCTTGCTGCCACAGTCAGGTGTTAACATGACTCTGAGCATATTCCATAATGTTATGGAAGACACAAGAATTCTCTGTACTTCACTTAATGTGTTAGTTGTAACATCAACTTTTTTTCTTGATAGAAAGGCTGGGCAATACTGTACAGTGTAAGTGAATTTTTTTTGACCTTTTACTGCACTTACTAAACGTGAAGATACTAACAGCACCTCACCTGCACTGCAGTTACTACTGCTGGCTTTAAAACTAGCTAGAAGCTTCTAACACAGTTCCTCTTGGACTCTCTGTCCAACAGACAATTCTCAGGCAGTGGGTTGATTATGGCAGTAGTGATTAACCATTTCTGTGCTGTAAGCTTGAAAATTATCTCTTTACTGCTTTACTTGGATGTGAACTACCTGATGTCTTGTACTGCCTAAAATTTTGTGCTTCTGCAGCATCAGTCTGGTCTCGTAGTGATTTTACCATCTGATAAGTAACTGGTCTTTCTGGGAAGCTGGGTAGTTTTGATAGCATTTCATGAAAGATAGGTGTTGTATATATTTCTTCAAAATCATGCACTTAGGTGCTTTTTGAAACCAAGGTCTGCAGGCAAAATAAATATTAATGAAAAAATGAAGCTTTTATTCATGTCACTGTTGAACCACTTAAGTTTTGGTGACTTATTTCCTTCCTTGTGACCTTTCAATTCCAGGATTAAAATCTGCAGAATTACATCAAACCCCATTCCCTCGAGTGACCTTGTGCTTAGAGGACAGAGCAGACTCAGTTTGTATGGCCATTTTCTTGGCATCTGCCTAACTGGATATTGAGCTACAATGTGTTCCTGTAAAAGCAGTGGGATCACTGCATCTGATGTCATTAATCTGTGTGGTTTCATTTCTTGCTTTACACATCTGTGTTCAGATCTTGGTTTTAGTTTGGAGACTCTGCTAGCACAGTTCAGTTTTTAACTGAAATGCTCCCCTGAAACTTTCAGACAGGAATAGAGTTCATAAATTCTTAGCCAGAAAATGTAGTGGTTTTGATAAATGGTTCTGGCTGGAACAGGTTATCTTGAATTGTCTCCAGCTTCTTAAGAAACTGGCATATTTTAGTCTGGAAGCAAGGATATCAACCAAGGGCACTAAAATGCAGCATTCACAGAAGTGGACTGTACAGTTCCAGCATATATCCAGAGACACAGTTCTCCTTTGAACTGTAAGTGTGGTAGCTTCTCTCCAAGTGTTGTGGGATGTTACTGAGTCAAGGTGGGTGGTAAGGATGTGGAGGCACAGGCACGACCATACAGCTCCTGTAACAGCTTGAGAAATTGTGCCAGTATGCTTAGGCCATACAAGAGCTGTAATGAAATCCTACTGCCCTCTTTACATCCCTTCCTTGAATACTTTCTGCCTCTCCTCAGAGTTGTTAATAATTTGGATTGTATATATATCTGTGAAAAGGAAAGGTTTAGATGCCTTCAAGGCTATAAGGAGATACTGCATGGGAGTTACATGGAAGGGAGCCAAAAGGGATGATGTGTAGGCTGTGCTAGATAAGTGAGCTGGGGTGGCCTTTTTAAAGGTGCTCTTGTGCTGTATATCCAGTCAGACTACTAAACTAACAGTTCTCTCTTCCTGAATTGTAGTGGAAGATAACCTTTTTTTTGCCTTTTTTTATTTGAATGAAAAACATAATAAATCAAGCCTATGAATGAAAATCATAACAAGATAAACTAAACAGTCCTTAGTAAAGAATATAATGGTTCTGACTGAGGTTAAAGTGTGTGAACTTATCCTTTAACTCCAATGAATTTTGGTGCATAATTATTTTTTCTTCATTGTGAGCTAATTATAGCCACTATTTTCTTTAGCTTTACAATCTGCTTAAGCTTTTACTAAAATACAGTGCTACAATATGTTATGAAATTGGGATGCTTTCTTATGCTATGTAGAAGGAGAAGGAAACTGTGTTTTCTTGAGCCTATTTTGAGTTGTAGTCAGTAAATGGACTCTGTTCATGAAGAGAACGGAGCCTATCACCATTGCTTTCTTATGAAGAAACAAGCTGAGCATAAGGACTCATTCAGCTCTCCCATTCTTTGAAGCATTGTGGTTTTGAGGCTGCATATGTGCTGCATAACAGTCCTACTTTCCAGAACAGCTTTGAGAATGCTGGAGACTCTGTGTGGTTTCCAGATGGTTGCTGTTAGACTTTTGCTTTTTTTTTTTGCCTTTTTTTTTTTTTTTTTTTTTTTTTTTTTAGGCGGGAGCTGTGCCTCCAGCAAGTGCTGTTCCTGCAGCAGGAGGTACTCCACCTGTCCCACAGCCAGGAGCAGCATTTGGGATGGTGAGTCTCTTTTGCTACACTGCTCTCCCTCCCTCGCCCAGCCCCTGCTGACTCAGTGTTGGTTTGCAGCCCCCAGCAGGTGCAGGGGTGCCCATGATGCCCCAGCAGCCGGTGATGTACGGGCAGCCGATGATGAGGCCCCCGTTTGGAGCCGCCGCTGGCCCTGGTGTACAGGTGAGCATCACTGCTACACCAGAGCTTAACTGCTCTCCATGCCTCTAGAAGGTAGCTTGTGTGTGTGCATTATCTCAGCTCAACTCTAGCTCTGGGTCTGTAAATGAGATGTCATCAAGGATCAGCTGCCTGCCTTGCAAATCACATGAACCGCCTGGATTTTTTTTCTTCAGTTGCCTTGTATGAGACCAATGGAACAGGTTTGAAAAGTCTCCTACAGCTAACTACATCCAAGATCTGGTTTTGAATAAAGCTCTGAGTGGAACTCTCAGGCATCACTATTCTGTTCACAATCTACCAAAATTTACTATAGCTACACTCAGCAGGTGATGCAGCATAAGCTGTAACACCTGTCCCAGGCTATTACTTCCAATAGAGTTTGGCTTGTAATAATACTGAGAAGAAAAAACCTTTCCAGAGGAGATGAAGGAAATTATTTAGCTGTAGTATTTTTCTTCTTGTGAGTCAGAAGTCCATCTTGCCTTTCAAGTAAGGAGGGAGATGGAAGGTGATGCTGCAGCTTCAAAATCTCACTGGTAACCCCGGAAACCAGGCTACCCTGGTTTTGAAAATACTAAGCAATCAACATATAGCAAACCACACTTTTTATGTAGGGAACTTCATTCCCAATGAAGCTTGTCATGGTTTTCTGTGTAAAAATAGAAAGAACTTGAAACTGCTCTAAGAATATACTTAGTCTTGCTTTTCCTCCTGGTTTAAGCTATCTCTGCACTTACCAAGAATATTATGATGGGACACAGAAATTTTTTTCTGAAAGAGTGGTCATCAAGGTGCCAGGGCTACATATAAAATATTTCTTGTGCCCTGAGCTGAGCTAGGAATGGGGAGGAGTAAGGACAGAGTGGGAGAATAATTTGACCACCATAGCCAGAAGTTTTGCATGGAACTTCAAAACTGATGTTTTCTATGGAATGACGATTTTTATACCTATCAAAGGAGGAACCTAGTATGATCTAGTCATATTTCCAGTTTGTTTTGGACTCTTATTTACATTACCAATGTCAAATAATTTGTACTTAACTGCCAGTAACAGGGATTTTCAGTCCCCTGCAGGATGCGCTCTGCTTGCTCTGAACCTTGGTTTTTAACATCTAACAGTTGTCTCTTCTGTCTGGGTTGAAGGTTCTAATGCTATTCTGTTTTACAGGGAGGGAGTGATCTCAAGCTATGCTAATTAGGATCTGCAGTGCCTATAGCCCTAGCCACTAAACCTGCCAAACATTGTTAACCCTGTAGTAAGGATGGAATCCAAACAATGCTTGAGCAAAACGGCTGGATTTGCAGGCAAATGAGAACTTTTTATGCTTGCAATGTGCTTGTGTGAGAACTGCCTGTGTCTATCTAATGCTTGTGTATTCTTGTCTGCTTTGTTTTTTTCCTGCCTTCCTGGCTGGCGTCTGTCAGCTTTCTCCAAGCCCAACTCCTGCTACTCAGAGCCCCAAGAAACCTCCAACAAAGGACCCATTAGCGGATCTTAACATCAAGGATTTCTTGTAAACGATAAGGTATTCTGTGGCTGCCTGCTCGAGCATGTCACACTCTGGTACATGTCTGGCACACAGATGTTGTTTAGGTTGAATATGACAGATAAAATCACAGCTGCAGAGCTAGAAACATGCACTGTAACGAAAACCAAATTCTCTGTCCATACTCTCAACTTTAGCTTGAAATCTTGACTCGCAGATAAACTTTTCCTGACTTTTGCTTTTGGCCAAAAAAAAAAAAACAAACAAACAAAACACCTATCTTTAATTCATAACTTCCATTTTTTTCCTTGTCTCCTTTCTGTCCAAGCATTCACATTTGGGTATTTTCTTGAAGCTATTACTGAAACACATAGAATGACAGCAGGGTACAAATTCTGGGTGGAGAGAAGTGGTGCCGAAGAGGCTTGTTTCAGTCTTGTGGGTGTTGAAACAGATTTGGTATCGTAGGTGTGAAGGTGTCAAAAGGGGAAAAACTTACAAATTCTTGTCATCAAGGGAAAGTTGCTTGCAGCTTTTTACTGCTGCCAGCTAATGTTGTACCCTGTCATACAATTTTTCAAGGCACTGGAAAAATTGAGTGTTTTCTGAGTGCTAAGGCTGTGAGGTCTTGAGCAGTGCTGTGTAGAGCAACAGTGGGGAAGAGTAGAGGAGTAAATGCAAAGAAAAATGGAGGAGAAGAAAAAAACTAGTACTGCATAATGGGAAGAAATAAAGGCCAAAACATTATTCTGATAGATCTGGAAGGCCAAGTAGGAATATAAAATTGAATTAAACACTTAAGCCAATTAAAAAATAAAGATGCAGAAATAAGGTATGCATTTTATAATTAAGACTAGAATAAAGTGTCTAGAATAAGGTGAGGAGAGGACAATCATTACATAACTTTAAAGCCTTCTTCATGAGTCACTTTTCTTCCTTCCTAGAGCTTAATTCTAAAATTTGTTCTGAGCCCACTCTGCACTGAAGCTGGCAGCAGTGATTCAGGCTGCTCTTAGCAGGCATCTCCCAGTCCCACTTCACCCTTCTCCAAATTCCAGCCCCAGAGAGGTGTACCTGGCACTTGGCAGAGACAGCCAGGAGTGGAGATACACCACTGCTGGGACTCACTGGTTTCAACTTGTGTGTATAATAGAGAGATTCATAACTGGCTGTGGGAAGACTGCTACTTCACTAGAATCTGATGGTAAATCCTTTGAGGTGTGAAGAGACGAGCAGATTTCGTGCTCTTTGTAGAACATGCTTTGCTAACTCCTTATATCAGTTTTCATCTAATACTTTTCTATATTCACAGCTGCGTTTTTTCTGACTGGATGCTAAAAACGTGAGTTTGGAGACTACAAATGGATGCTCAGAGTTTCTCAGTGAGCCACCAGTACCAAACCCAGTGCTTACTCAGACTTTCTCTTCCTCCTGAAACGTGTAGCACAGCTGTGAAAGTGAACATTAGGAATGTGTACTACCTTAGCTGTTATCCCTACTCTCTCGAAATTTGTGTACTTGGGTTATTTGTGTTTTACAATTTAAACAATGGATGTATGTTTCTGATGCCTTCTAGTGCTTTTCTGAACCTATCCCACAGGGGCAGATTATGCAGCTGTTGTTTGGTGAGCCATTTGGAGCAATGTCTGTGGTTTTTGAAGGTTTCAATGTATATAACTTTTTGAGGACACCCAAAGTTTCCCTAGGACTCAATTTCTCCTTTATCTATTACAAAACATAGTGTGATAATACCAGATAGTAAAGAAAATACTTACAAAATTGTGCAGAATACTCTTTTTTTTTTTCCAGTCACAGGAATCTCAATTGTCGTGAAAAAATGTTTTATTTTTGTGGCACTGTATATGTTAAAATAATTTAAAGTAAGATAAAGGAAAAATTCCATAACAAATACCTTTTCAATGATTTACCAAGAATGAAAAACCATATCTGAAAGAACACCATATTTATTGCTGTTTTTATTTTTAAATCTATTTTAATTCTTTACGTTTTCACATTTATAATTGGCATATTTATCCGTTCTTGCTAAACGCATTGAAAATAAGTAAAGGGTCAGTTTCTCTCCGTGTAGTTGGGAAAAAGCAACCATAGTTGTGCTGGCAGTAAGGGATTTCAAACACGAGAGCACTTTTTGGTATATCTGTAGTCAAAACATTACAAGTGATGTTACTCATCTCTGTTCAGTTCTTCCGTACATCTCTTAATTTAGTGCTTACCTGTGTATGCCTTAGGATAGTGTTTTCTCATTGCCCCGAATGCGCTGTGAGTAGCTTTTGTACTATTGGTGATTAGATTTAATTCTGATCCGGAGATCCATGCCCTTTACTGTACATACTGTGTTCCTTTAATTTTTATTTGTTCTCATACTGTTTCTGCTGATGGCTTGGTGTAAGATCTTGACTCTTCAATGAGGTCACTGTTGATCAGTGTTACAAGTGGCTTGGCAGTCCTCTGTAAAAGCATATTGGGTTGGAAAGATATTCACCTAAAGTCTTTCAAATGAACTATTTAATCAATGTATGGTACCATTAAAAGTGGTTGTATCTGAATTTGCTGTGGGGATAACATACACTGTAATGGGAAAGTTCTATAAAAAGTTAATTTCAAAATGGCTTTTCTTTGTATTTCAGTTTAAAAAAAAATCTCAAACAAAAAAAAAAAAAAAAAACCCAAAAAACAAAAAACCCCAGTGCATGTGTGCCCTCTGAGATGCAATAAACACCTTGATCAAAGTAAATATCTTGTTGGCCAGTTTCATACTCTTTAAGATGTTGAGCACAATAAATACTCTGAGAGGGGAAAAATGTGTTTAGGTCCTGACACTGATTGGTGAGTCATATGGGAATGATTTTTATAGAATCACAGAATGATTTAGATTGGAAAAGACATCTAAGATCATAGAGTCCAACTGTAACCTAACACTGCCACCTCCACCACCCATCCATGTCCCTAAGTGCCACATTGACAGCTTTCTTCCCTCATTGTTCCAATTTTGCAACCAGTTAATTACCAAGTGTGTCCTAGAGGATTTTTTTTCACAGTTTCTTTTATGTATCTGAATAACCCCGTTAGTAATCTAATCTTACTACCATTCCCAGCTGTTTTCAGCTGTGCCCAAATGATGGCAACCACCGGTTGCCAGGAACAGCCCCCTGAGCCTCCTGGGCACAGGGATTGCCCCAGGACCATGAAGGCCTTCCTTGGAAGGGTGTTGGGTGGAAGGGTGGATGGGGGGCAGGGCTGCACTTGGGGGACCCCAGAACCCTTGTGTCACAGTGCCCCAGGGCGGGATAAAGGGGGCATCGATTCTATATCTCAGCCTCATGATGAGCTCTCGGTTGCATCCCAGTTTTCTGGATTAAAAAGGGGTAAGGCTCAACAAATCACTGTGTCTCCTCACTATTTGAGGACCTGGACAAGGTCAGTATCTGCACTCCCAGAAAGGCTCACCATGCCTGTGTGGTGTGTCTTCCTGCCTGCCTGTGTGATGTGTCTTGCCAAATGCAGAGAATGCTTGACTTCTTACCACTGTGTTGTGCATGTCTTCTCAAAGTGAGGACAGCATTTTCAGAGGAGAATCATAACCAAACAAGTAAATATATTTAGACCAGTTCATTAGTGTCTTACTCAAATTGAGATGATGAGCTGCTACTCACTGAATTGCAAATGAATGTTTACAACATCACATGTTTTAAGGGGCCAGACCTCAGGGAGAAGGTTTTCTCCTTGCCAGGTACAAGCCCCTACCACAGAATTGGCGTTCTGCATTAGCTTAATCCATGTCCACAGCCCTTGTCCTGATTTTGTTTAGTTTTCTGTAGATGTCATGGCCAACAGCTGTGTGTGTGTGATTTGTTACCCTGTGAGTAAATAGAAGCCTGGACAAAAAAGAAGCTTGGGGGCAAAGCATCCAGAAGTTTGTTCACTGTGGGAAGTAAAACCAGTGTATTTCCCCAAATGCTGACTAAGGCTAAACAAGTGACTTGCTCTCCCTAGCACAAAGGAATTTTAAAAACTGGCTTGCAAGGCAACCACGTGGTTGTCTCCTGGCCTGTTGACAAGAACATGTTCTTGTTATCATCTGAGTTTCATCATCCAGGCACGAACGTGTCTGTGTCCTGCTATGACTAACCACTTTTCAATACAAGCTGTAGGGAAGAGTGGGTGGAAAGGAGTGCTCCCATCTGCAGAAAGAAGAAACTGTCTCCTTCCCCTGCATTTTTCATGAGGGGAGAACAGATTTCAGACAGCTGATAGTCCCTTATCCAAGTTCTTACTGACCTGTGTGCTGACTTCTTCAAAAGCTGGCACGAGGCATTTGTAGCTCCTCCTTAAGCTATGAGTGCCTTAAGGAGTGGTAAACACCTGGAGAACTTGAATTCAGCCTGTTGCAGAGGTTTGAAAGAAATCCAAGTCATTCTGCAGAATGGACTCATTCTCTATTTTAATGTTTGGAGTTAGCATTGCCTCCTACTCCGCTCCTTTGTTCATTGATTTTAATTGGCTTTAAATGAAAATTTTAGATGTAAATAAACTGTAGCTTGCGTTGATGGCCTCTGGATTGATGCTGGTGTTTCCACAGATGAAAGCTTGGATGGTGAGAACTAAACCTCTAAGTTGTCTTCTAAGATCCTGGGGACCACCTTAGCCTGTCAGGCTGCTACCTGAACTTCCATTCTTAAGATTTAGAAAGGCAGCTGTAGAGGCTAGTGACTTGCCCTAAAAACAAGCAGGAAAGTCAAGAGCAAAAGCTGTTCTGGGATGGGGGCAAAAGGGAGGGAAAGGAAGATTTACTTCTGATTTTCTTTTTGGGGGCAGACAGCATCTAGTCCATGAAATGTCTGGTGGCCGCAGCTGACATTGTTTTGTCTTGGTGACATGAACATTTGCTCCTGCCCTTCCTTCCTCGTCTTTCATCCCAGAAAAAGAGCTGCATGCTCAGGTAACTTACTCTGCATGGGGAAGGAAAAACATCTCAATAATTCTTAATGCCTAGACAAGCCAAGTGAAACTTGTTGTGATAGGAGTAGTGTCACTGACATAAAGATAATACATGAGCTAGTGATTCAGACCTTCCAGGACCTGAAATATATCAGAAATTTTATTCAAACAGAAAAATCTTTTTTCCGTGTGTTATACACTGCTAGTGCTGCAAGCAGTGTGGGAAGTGGCAGACACTGAGTGGTAATGAGGGGCTGAAATAAGAATTTCAGAGATGGGACTACAGAAGGAGAGTGGCTATACATACTTTAAAGCAGACAGCACTGCTATTTCTTCTGCTCCAGATCTTGGCTCCTGAAGCTTCACCACCTCTTCCCTTTCCCTTAATTAAGCTCTTCAAGTGATGTGGGCAGCAGAATTCCAGTGCTTGCTTCATTGCCCGAGACATCTCTGCATGCACCTAGAGGTGTGAGGATTGTAGCCTTTGGGAGTTAGCAAAGGCAGTAAACCTGAAACAGAAACTGAAACAAGCGAAGAAATGTGTGTCTGGGTGTGGCACCCACTGCAAGGACTAAAGAGAGAAAACCTGCAGTCTGATGGTGCTGGAGAACTTGTGGAAGGGTTGGTGAATGCCCACTCTGCACAGCACTGCGAAGCACCTGCGTTAAAGTGCTCATGGTGAAACATGCCCAAGTTTGAGCCATATTTTCAAAATATAGTTTATTACAATGGAAGAATGTGGCAGCAGCTCTCTGGCCACAGAGAGAAACAGACAACTCCCAGGTATCATTCTGGGAAAGGCTGTGAGAAGCTCAGAGAAAAGAATGAGAAACAGTTCTTAACTTGCTGCACCTGGTATTGTGAACATGTGGAATGTGTTATGGAGATTTGTTTACCAAAGGGAGGTTTCTTAATTAGCCAATGGTGTTGGTGTTTTGATTAGAGGACCAATTAGGTCCACCTGTAGTGAACTAGGGTATAAAAGTATGGGTTTCTTAATAAAAATTATCAGCCTTCTGTAAATGTCTTGAGAGTCTATGTCAATTATTACCCGGTCCTGACCCGTTGCACTGACAGAAGAGATTTCTCCATTAACCTCAACATAATAAAATTCTAGTAGCCATCTTTTTAAGAGGTCCTGCCAAAGCATTATCCCGCTCTGTTGGAAGCAGAGATTTCATGCCACTAAGTGCACCAGTGAAGGCAGATCCTGCACAGTCTGAGCCAATCTTTCCAAGTTAAACTGGTAGTTGGAGAGAGGTTAGTAGTTTTCCAGGAAAGTGCAGGGACTGGTAGGATCTGGTGACATAGGGTAGGAGGGATCCTCTCCTCACCAAGAACATCACCTTTCAATAGTCCTTGTCTGTGCTTTTGTCTATCCAAGTCTGGAAAGAGGCTGACTGTGTGGGAGAGGGGATAGTATTGCATCAAGGAGGGAAAGGAGAAGACGGATGCCCTAGGGAATGGTGTGGAGGATTAGTGGTGTGTTCTTGCTCTTGGGGCTGCAGGCTGTCTGTAGTTAAGGAGGGGGGTGGGCACTGGAACATTGTGGCTACAGAGTGACCCCAGGGAGGGGGTAGCTCTGTGCCCTCAGCCTTGGAAGCTGCTGCAGGCCTGCATAGTGGGTATTAAATGTCAGCAAAAAGATTTTGTGTACAAGAACAATTTACAGCTGCAAGCAGACACCAAGCTTTAAAAGACACCTTTCATACTCTGAGTGTGTCAGCATATAAATAAAAGCGGTTTTTTAAAATGCTACTGAGATGCAAGCGTAGGACAAGTTAAATTATGAAGTTAATTTTAAGATTATCCCTTCTGTGTCTACAATGTGTCTGTAATTACACCCTGTCAGTCTGAATTGATCAGTCAAGAGGGTTTTTAGTGATTCTTCTTTTCTCTAGTAATCCCACACTTTCTCCAGCCGACTAAAAGAGCAGGATTGAATTTGTTTTGAAAAACATCAAGACAGAAAATAGATCACTACTCTTTTGAAAGATGGAAAAACTAAGTTTTTAACAAAGGAAGAAAAAGGGGGGGGAGACAGTAACACTGAGACCAACATACTGCATAAACATGATTGTCTTACTATACAAATTCTGGCTTAGGTAATAGAGCATCTTTGAATCTGCCTTTGCACAAAAGTTCACAGCCACTTAGAGATTGTGGTTTAGGATCTGTTTCTGTGGACATGTCTTTGGGAGATGGAGCACATCTTCCCCTTTGTGCTTGAAAAGAGAGGTTTCCAGCAGTGTATGAAATCCCCACTTTCCATCTCACCTCCATCCCATCATGACAGTGCCTGTCTATAATCCCTGCTGCTCAGGGGCGAGCAGACACACTGAGCTTTCCCAGCTCTGTGTTTTGTGGGACGTGAGCAGTCCTGATTTTGAATATAAATAATATAAATAAATATATATATATATATATATATATACACTTATTTACTTATTTATTTATATAAAAATTTATTTATTTAAAGATACAAATAAATATAGATAGTTAAATACATTTAAGATTGTAGGCAGCTGGTGACTTTTCCTTGCTGCCTGGGTCCCAAGTATTGCAGTTCTCTTTGTGAAAGTTTGCAACCTTGCGCCCTTGCGAATTACTTTCCCGTCATTCTCATTTCAGAAACGGTCTTGATGGAAATCCAACTGCTTGCCTCTTTTCATTTTCTTCAAGATTTGAGTGTGTAGAATTTGCCTAAAGATCCTCTGGCTCCAAGGCAAATTGTACTGTAAATGTGCTTCTCTCTCAAAACATTTGACTGCCTTGATTCCTGTAGGATGGCTGAAATGCTTTGCTCTCTAAGGCGTGATCGAGGCCCAGGCAGGGACAGAGGCAAGGCAGCATTCAACACACTCCACCTAATTTTGAATTGACACAAAAGTTCCATCGATTCCAGTTGTACACACATCACCCAGCAGTGCATCTGGGCTTGTGCATGGACAGTTTTTAATCATCTTCCTAAACTTACGTGAAATTATATGAGGCTACTTATTTGGATTTTTTTTTCTCTTTTGAACTTTATATTTTAAAATCCAAAATATGCAGATGAAAACACTTTGTTACCATAGTCCTTGTACAGACAAGAGAGTTGATTCCCACTGATTAACAGAGACCATACAAAAAAAACTGTTTTTTTTTTTCAAAGTAACATAGAAAGATTACATAGTGACCGTAAACAGATTTTTTTCTATTTAAATGCTCAGCTATTGTTTAGGATTGTAAGTAGCAATTGTAAAACTAATGTGTGTGTGTGTGTATAATTCCCTAATGCTCTGCACACTCTTTAATCTGACATACCAAGAAAACCTGTTTCTCCTGAGCAGCTCTTAAACCGTGTTTTGCTGGAGGACAGGTAATACTTGTGTCCAGGTATACTTAAGCCTACCTGGTTTCTCCAGTATTTTCAGTTATCTCAAAAAAGTTCACCTTGTGGTTCCTAAGTGGAGAGTTGTCTTCTCTTCTAAAACATAGTTTGACAGATTACATTCTTGATGATTACTAAAATGCAATATTATGTCTTGGTAGATATGTCTTGCACATATCTATTCAGTGAAGAAAAATGTAATTTTTAAAAGGGTTACACTGTTCTGTCCACCCAAATTATGGTATTTTGTATCAAGGATTGATTTCCCTGCAATTTTAGAATCCTGGAAATTATTTATTGCAATAAGGTGACTTATGTATCTGTTAAAATATTTTCTTTAGACATTTGGCTTCATGACTGATCACCAAGATTGACTCTAATCCTACCATGTCATTTAGCCTGGCTTGTGGATTTTTCAGACAGCTTCTTCGCCCCCCCCGCAACACAACAGATGTTGAAGGCTGGATCTGTGTGGGTTGCCTATTTTAACAGCTTTTAGCCATACCTCCAAGAATTTGCAAACATATCACTAACAACCTCCATGTCTCTTTAGATGAGGAGTGTGTACTGAGAAATGGGCAAATCAGCTACGTTCCATTCAGCTGCATATTTTAGAGAAATGGAGAACTGCAAAAGAATTGCAAGCCCTGGAAGCAGTAACACCTAAACCAGGCTGTATCCTATGAACTGCTTCTGTCATTAGCAAGGAAAATCACCTCAAACCAACAATGCTGTCTTTGCTGTACCTTTACCCCTTTGAGGCTAACACAGGAATTGTCCTAACTCACATTTTAACCAGTTTAACTTCAGTAACCACTGCAGTGTTGCAAGTGATGGCTCTGGAAATCTTGAAATGAAGTAGCTGCTCTCATGTATGGATTATAACCCAGTTCAGCACAGTTTGCATGAAGAGCCTGTCCTGGATGTGCTTCAGTAATTTAATGACCTTCAAAATAGCTGGCAGGCTTTGAGAATATTTTTTTTTTCTAGTAGCAGAGTTCTGCATGCCAGCCACACTTTTCCATTTGAAACTGAACCTACCATGGCTGGAAACTTGAAATGGTAAATCCAGTATTTTGATAGATCTGTCAGAGATGGAGGAGAGATGCAACTGAAATGAAATAATTTTTCCCTAGCCAAACTAAAGAGCTAAGCTCATCCAATCTGTGCTTTCCTGGGACAGACTCTGGTGTGAAATACAATATTTTTCTCTATTTAGCCAAAGAATTTTATTGCCAGTATAAAAGATCACCATAACTATGCATACTGTTTCATTTAAAATTTGGCTTTCTGCTACAGAAAAACAAGACCAACACAGAAATGGTCTCTCTGCATTCCACTGCAAAGGCCATGCAGTCAGAACACATGAAGGTTCCACTTCGAGACTGCTAGGCAGGGTGATATGATAGAAATCTCACTTATCTACTCTAGTTCCCTGGATAATACAAAGCAGGTTTTTCTAGAAGACCTCCATCATTCCACAGCCTTTCCAAACACCGCCTAAGAACATCATCATGACCTTCACCCTGAAATTTTGCTGGGTTTTTTGCTATGTTAGCTGACCATTCCTTGCTGCACATTGAACTGTTATTTCTTCTGTGCACAGGGATACCCTCTTTGTTCTTTGCAGTAGGAGTGATGGTATTTGGACAGTTATCATGGTCACACTTTTGGCTTATGCCCTTTGTCTTCAAACTTTCCTTTCCAATCCAGTTTTCTAGATTTCAGTCTTGGTATTCTCTGCACACTGTTTGACTGTGGCACCTGTGCCTTCCCCAGCAGGACTGCGCTGTTGGGCAGCCTGTGCTCCTCTTAGAGACCTTCCTGAAGAACTGTACTTTAAGCAATTGCTCTTCAGGATACATTGTAGTCATTTTGGAAAAAAATGAAAAGAGAAAAGAAGAACAGAAATAAAAATTCTAAAAGTAATTTTAAAAAGCTTTAAAAGGGAGAAATTTGACTGTTTAAATAATATCAGTATAGATCATGACCGTTGGACTCTTTGTGACATTAATGAGACTCAGCGCACTGCTAAATCTTTATGAAATAAGAAGAAATTTGGGAAGGAAGAGGGAAGCTGTGGGCTGAATGTCTCTCCACATCCTGCTTTTCTTGTTCTTGTATTCCTTTTTGCATCAGGAACTGTCCTGGGAAAATTCAGCTCACTGAAAAGATGGCAGAGCAGGGAGGCTCTGGAGGAGATGGGACTAGGCATCCTCCTCCGACCCTCAACTGCAGCATCCTCAAACTCTGTTTCTCCTGCATGTGGCCTGCTCATGCACCTGGCAGGAGAGACAGGAACAAGAAGCAGGTGCAGGTCTCTGGAGGATGATGGGAGAGGGGAGGGAAGAGACAGGACACAGCATGTTCAGATGCCTCTCAGATAAGGACGGTGATAGCATTAACAGGTTGAGAGCTCAGGTTTCTTTTCCTTGCTAGTTGCACTCATTCATGCCATGGGTTATGTGACACAGGTAACAAGGGAAAGAAACCAGTGCAAGGAAAAGAACCATCCTCACCAAAACCCAAGATATTTCAAACCACCACAGCTGTGAATATGGAAGGGACAATAGTGAGAGGCAGGACACTGATCCAAACTGCTCTGCTCTCATGGAAAAGTTTGTGGGTATTAATGGCCACAATATCTGGACTGGTTTTTGTTTACTTGTTTGTTTGTTTGTTTGTTTGTTTGTTTTCCCAAAACCCAGTCTCATCAGTGGGTTACTTATCATCATCATCCCTACATGCCTTTGGGTTGCCCCAGGGCATGTAACACTATCTGCTGAAATCCTAATACTGTAATTGGTGGAGCTGCCTGAAAAGCCCTCTGGTAAGAGATGACATTGGAATCTCACTAAAATAAAAACAATACAAAACAAAGAAAAACAATTTTTTTAAGGCACATAGCCAATAGGTAGTAGGAAAAAAATCCTGTAAAATCTTCTTCAGAATGGCTGTTTTGGTTTTTTGTTTTGTTTCGTTTTGTAGCTTTGGTTTTTGGGGTTTTTTTTAGCCATTATTTTAGCAATTATCTGCTGCATGGGTAACTTTTTTTCCTACCAGTCTTGTACCTCTATCTTTATCATGTTTCTACCAGGAGCTGGTTCCACAGTAATGTTGCCAGACAAGCCTAAAAATTTACAAAAATTTTGCTTTCAAATTAGGAAGAGGAACCTGGCTTCTGGATCTAGAAACGTGACTTCTTATGTGTCTAAAAATACTTACCTGGAAGCCTAGTCTTTGCTAAATTAAAAAAAAAAGAGAATTACATTGTGGCCTTGAGTGGAAGGTGGCTGCACCCCTCTGTCCCAGGACTGAGTAATTTTGGCTGTGGATGTGGGCTCTGACAGCTGTGGCAAGCGAGGAGCACAGGAGGGACAGCACTGGTTTGGCAAGCAGGCTGTGCTTACAGCCCTGGCTCCTCCTTGAGTAGGAAAGAAAGGGCTGCCATAGGGATACAATGCATGTCCTGAGTTCTTTCCAGTACTGACAGTGCTTTTAATTTGTGCTGTTTAATGGTGCTGGGGAGAAGGGGAGGGAAGGCGTGTGCATTGTGCGTACTGGAGTATGGAGGTTCTGCCCTTTCTGTAGAGCTGTGATGTTCTCTTTCACAAATGGTATGTAAAGAAATGCTGCAAGCCCTTCCTGAAACATCTATAACTGCCCTTTTCCAGGCTTTGTCCTTGGATTAGCCCTAGAAGGCTGTGCTGCTGCAACAAGACATTACCTTAGCAGTAGGCTCAAGTAACTGGTATAATAAACTTCACACACAGCCAGCTACCAACCAAGTTTCTGCCAAATTTCTGCAGGTGTTGAGCACATGTGGATCCCACACAGGCAGATCTCCCTGTCAGGAATCGTTTGCTTTTTGTTTAAAACTGTCATTACAGTGGATCTTGTGATAGGAACCATTTGGAGCCCAGTTAGTATAACTTGATTAATAGCATCAAATCATTGCCATTTTTGCAGTCATTTAAACCAGTGAAATTAAATCAGTTTCCTCTGGAGAGCAGGATGTGCCTCGGAGATAAAACCCTGGGCTTGCTGCTGCGGTCCAGAGCCAGTTTCTCCCTCCATCAGCACGTGTGGCAGGAGGAGCTGTCAGGGCTTCCCAGAGTTGTTTTGTAAGGATGTCACAAGATTGTTCCTTAAGCTGGCAGCCTGTGTTTATGTCGACTCAAAGCTTACGAAAGCATTTCCCAAGGCCAGCTCCAGACTTGATGTGTTGTCTTAGAGCTGTGAACACTGGTTTGCTTTCAGTGATTTTGCCTTTCATTCTCTGTTTGCAGCTGTTACCTTAATAGGAACTTGAAGTGGCTTCTCTTGAACAGCAACCCAAGCTCCTTGTTATACATCAATGCTTGGGCATTACTTAATTTAAAAAATTTCAAGTGTTTGGTGCTAGAGTAGAAAATGAGGTGAAAATCCAAAGTGGGCACAGTTAAAAAAATTAAAAAGTGGGATTCTCTCTCACTTAGAAAGAATCCAAGGTAGGCAGGAAAGAATGAAATGAAGTTGGAAGTTGATATGAAATAATGAAATACAATTAGTAGCAGCTGGTTTTGTGCAGTTTTTTTTAAGCTTTTGAACACTGTTTTCTCACCGATGCCTGATTTTATCTAGCATGAACTGGTAAGGAAAAATCAGTCTCAAGAAGTGAAGGACTCGAGCACATCAATTGAATGAGTAGCATTATTGGATCACAGATCACTGTTTACCACGTTAATTGGCAAGCAAGGAAATAAATTGAGCAGTAAAGTGGACACTGACAAAGCTACTTTCCCTTTTGAGTATTGGCTTCCTTTTTATTTCTTTCAGAAAAAGAAATTTACAGGTCACAAATGGCTAGTGTATAATGTTCTACAAGTAAATATATATACTATGTGATGGGTCAAATTTCCCTTCAACACTAAGCATTGTAAATGAGAGGAGAATGGGATGCAGCATTTGTTTACAAGAGCTTACTGTTTCAACTCACTGTTATTAAAAATGGCTTCATACATCCTCCACGTAGATGCAAAGCAAGATGTATAAAACCTAAAATGTCAGTGGCAACACCCTTGGGAGGCTCTGCTCACATCCACTGCTTATGAAGGCCAGGTCTGAGCTCAAACTCACAATAAGCAGAGAGAGTTTGGTAGCACAGTAGGTCCCTGTTGCTGTGGAGTGGTGGTGGGATAGACAGCTAGGATTTTCTTTCACCACAGCTCTGGAATGCATCAATGTCCCGCACAGACACATGCAGAAAAACCCATACACCACACGTAGCTATAAGCCCTCCATTGCCTTTATGCATAAACTTTTTATCCCAAGTATTCCATTGGTACTTTTCTTAGAGGTGACTTTTGCCCCCTCTTTGAATTAGTAGTAATTCCCTTTGGGGTAATTTAGCATTCTTTTTAGTGTGTGTGTTGGGGAGGGGAAGCCCCTGCTGGCGTTCAAGGCCGTGTTGTATCCCCACTACTGTTGGTTCATTCCTGTACAGAGCCAAAAATATTTAACTGATGAATCATTCAAGAAAACAGAAAAGAATTGTAAATACAAAAACTAGTGTTACCTCTGAAAAGGAAAAAACAGAAATCACATTTTCTCCCATTCAGTAAGGCACTGAGTTTTTTGCTGCTGCTCGTGGGCTTCACCTTTGCCTTCTCTCGTCCTCTTCTTGGCCCTGCTTCAAAATGCCCACAGAGAGATACAGCCACAAAGGCTCCACTGCTGTGTGCTGTCTCCTGGCTGCTTTCAGCCTTGATAAAGCAAAGCTTTAAACAGCATTTTATCCATAAATTTGGAAATTAAACTGGAGCAGAGGGAGTGGGAGAATGCTGCAACTGCAGCCAAAGGGCAGCTGAGTAATTTGTCTGAAAACCAGCCCAATATGGTTCCATCCAAAGTTTTCAAACTCTTTCACATGAAAAAGATGTAGAGCCATAGCAACTGCAAAAAGTATGGTGTGTACATAATTACCAAGAGGCACAAGTAAATATTTGTGTGGGTTTTCCAGTATATCTGATTTCTTTTCTTAGTAATAACAAGTGAAGGATTAGCCATTATCAAGATCTAAAGACATATTTGAAGCAGAAGGAGTGAATGATTCATCAGGAATACCTGCATGATAAACAGCATAAGGTGCTACTTCTTTGGATGTTTCCTTGTCTGTTATTTGGGTAAAGCCTTTTGAACATTTGTTAAAAACTATGGGAAATGGGAGTATGACTGGAAAATACCTGCACAAGGATCAGGGTTGTATGGGAACGTTTTAGGGCTGAATAGACATTTGGATAAGATTCCAGTTCAAGCCCCCCAAAGGCCACGGGGGTGTGTGATCCATAACATATCTTGGAATGTATCTTCCACCAAAAAAACCACATCCGTGCCAGTGGCTTGGGAATGGCCTGCAGGGGACACAGCTGTCACCTCTGGGTCTCTGTTTGTGTTCCCTGAATGGAGGCTGAGAGACATTTCTCAGGAACAAGGCATTCGCCCACATCATGGCAAAACGTAGATTTCAGCAATGAAAGTCCCCAAAAGGACTTTTTCTCCAGATCAAAAAGTTTTAACCCTATTTATTCCCCTGTGGCACTTACTTCTCCCCATATAAAAGCTAGTGGGTAAGACCTTGCCAGACCCCTGATAAATATTACTTGTATTAAACACACTGTTAATTACAGGTGTAATAATTCCTTAACTTTCCATTAAATATTTCCAGCAGCTATCAACCTTGCCAAAAATCTCTCCTTTTGCCCTCAGAGAAAAATCAGCACTGGTTTCAAGGGCACAGAGTGAAGATAATTCTAAGAACCAAGATTATCATATTTTACATATTTCTAATGTGGCCTGGTTCAACAGCTCTCCAAGGCAGAAAGTGTAACTATAGAAAACAGCAGAAACAGAACTAATTACTTATTTTAGTATTAATAACTTGTGGTGTAGACTATGAGTCATTTCCTTGCTGAACTAAATTTTTTTACTCATCAAATTTGCTCATGGAGTAATTATCTTGAAGACAGGGAGATTTTTTTTTTTCCCAGAACAAGTTTAAAGAGATGTTAATATCTTGTAAGACCAAGTCCCAGATGATTCACTGAAAAATCATTAGAGGCACTTAGAGATTGAAGTTTGTGTAACACAACCATGGCTAACAAACTACATCATGACAGAGGAAAAGAAAAACAACAGAAAATATTTATTGACAGAATAAGTGCATCATATAATATCTTAACAGAGCAAAGGTTTGCATTTTTTTTCTCAAATGGCTTGTCATTTTGCACAGTTAAAAATCTTCTAAAGTTTTCTGTCTGTCTTAAAAAAGCAAAGAACATGAAAGAATTCTCAAAGCTACTTCTGGATGTTTTTAATCTAAATGCTCTGACAATTGGAGCAAAAGACTGGTGCAAAAGGGACCAAAATATACTTCCAAATCCTTTGAGATGAGAGTGAAATTTTAAGCTTTCAATTTATTAACATTCTTTTTTTCCCCCCAGTCATTCTTTAATCCAGGAATTTGTAGATGGAACTATCTGCAATAATCTGTGCTTTAAAATTGGAAGCAGTTGATAAAATTTCTATGGATGCCAAACACAAACAGAAGACACTTGAAAAAAATTTATTGCCTAGAATTTCTAGATACATGCAAAAAATGGAGCCAACATTTAAATGCCTTTAGTCTGAGATTTTTTGCTTCATTTTTTTTTCCCAGTGGAGAACAGCCTTTACAGGAATCCCAAAAAAAAGTTCAGGTTTGAGAAGCTCCCTTTACTCACTACATTCTTGGTGATCCAGTGTACTGGGAGGTTCATACTGCATAATCTTTTGGTCAGAACACGGATCTGCTGCTTTCCAAGGACACTGAATGAACAGAAGCATAATCCCTGCAAATTCAGGCATGGATTGTAGATCAGGGTCAAAACGCCTGCCTGCCAGCGGTCCCTGCCACAGCCTGAGTCCTCTCACAGCCCTTTCTTTGTTGCTGTTGGCTGGGAAGAAAAGCCTTATCTTGAACAGTGAAAACTTGTCATGAAACTTGTGAATTTCACATCTTAATTCATACTATTAAGTGTCTACCATCTGCCTACTCTTTCTCACAGTAGGTGCCTCTGCTACCTTGCAGCCATTTCATCTGTTACTTTGCACACTTTCTTTTTCCCTTGCATACCATCTCCATCTTCCTGGCCTTCCATACCATCTACTTATTCTTTCTTTCTCTTTTATTTGCTGTTTGCTACCAGGTCATCCCTTATCAGCAGAATAGAAAGAGCTCCCCAGCTGCTTCTCTCCTCCACATGTGGATGAGGTTTTTTTTTTTTTTATTTGAGCCATATTCATACTGATTCATACTCCATATAGACACATAAATCTGCAAAATTAAGATGCTAAATCTTAAGGAGTCAAGGAGTTTCATTAAGCAATTATTACAACATTGGGTACTCTATACCTCATGTAAGATAAATCA
The DNA here is from genome assembly GCF_022539315.1 of Serinus canaria. NCBI lineage: Eukaryota > Metazoa > Chordata > Aves > Passeriformes > Fringillidae > Serinus > Serinus canaria. Next base: position 79,272,959 of record NC_066316.1, read on the forward strand.
TTTCTCTACATAATGTTGTGCTTTTCTTTTGTTAATACAAACTTTGACTTAATTTTTCACGCTGCAGATAACTCCCTTGACTTCCACTCTGTGTCTCAGTGCCTCAGATTAAACACATGCACAAACACCTTGCAGAAGCTGGTCTGGGTGTGTTAATGGATTGCATATGAGCTTTATCTTTGGCCCTGAAAAAAACTTACTTGTTGACTTTATAAATTTCAGTAGCCCTCGAGGAGAAAAGAGATTTGACTGAAGTTGTTTTTTCCTAAAGCTGGGAATACAGTTAAATAAAAAGATCTACTACAAACTGTTCTGGAAAAGAATTAGTACTGATGAAAACAAATGATGTACACCCTGGTACCTGACAGAGGAAAAATCCTTTAGGGAAACATCACAAGGGCTGGCAACCCAGCCTTGCTGCTGGTGTCCTAGACAACAGCAAGATATAATCTACTGGGATCACATTGTCCTCCTCATATTTTCTCATTGGTAACTAGATAGTAACTGCAGGTTTTTAAGAAAATCTGAGATGGCTCAACAATTTTTGTCCCATTTGCAGTGGTGGGTATCAAGAGCTCTATGCAGAACATTGAATTCCTGGGATTGTGTGCAAGTACTTGATTTATGAACTGAAGTTCCTGTAGTAGGTAGTCACAATGCCTACATAAAGCATGGATTTCTCTATTAGACCAAGTAGAAGACCAAAATGTTGCCCACCATGATGAGACAAGGAAAAGCATTCTGTCTGTGTCTTCTTCTACCTGCATTCTCTGGCCTGAAGGTGCTGACAACACCAAAACTCAGTCAAAACCACCATGGTCTCCAAGCCTGTGTATTTGCATGTGTTTGTGCATGGGCACTGAGACACAGAGGTTTGTTTTAAATTAATTTGTATGTTGCTCTGGCCAACCTCTTTAGTCTTTTAGTACTACAGAATGAGCATCTAGTATTTATTCTCTGAAAAGAAAGAGGTTTTAGCAACCTGGTATGGAAACCTCAGGTTGCAGCTGAGATTTTTACAATAGATGATTATTATAACTGACAGCAAACATTTTTCATTCTTACCTTGCTCCAAATTCCCAAGGTGATAAAGAAATAGATTTTATTTCTTCTTCTGAGGAGGAGCACACCTACATAAGACTCAAAAAACCAAGAAATTCACTAAGCTCCCCCAGATCAGTTTTGGACCCAAATCAACAATGACAACAATTGTAAAAAAACCCATGGACCTGGGTTGTCTTGTGTTAGATTAACAACGTGGTACCTTATTTGTCACAGTAACTATGGGAAAAGGCACTTAAGAAAAACATTACAGACCTGACTAAAGAATACTATAAATCTGTTGCATAGAGCAAGAGTATTAAATACTGGACTGAAGTGATTTAAAATTACTGTCAGCAAAGCCACATGTGTTAAAAGAGATGTTAACAACAATAAAAAATAATTAACCCTAAAATCTTAGAGATTCATTTCTAAACTTTAAAAATTATTATTTGTTTTCTGCAAACAATCACACAAAATAAAATTAAAACATAATAAAGGAAGAAAAGCTGAGTGTTCCCTGGAAAGGCTGACGTTAAAAGAAATAGTTTCCTTTAAAGTGAGATCTCTTCCAATGAATGAAATATTGTTAGGGTTATGATATGGAAGCAAGTATTAAATTTTTATGCTTTGGCAATAATAGGATAAAGTTGCCTGCACATTCAGTGTGTCAGGTTATATACTTTCAACCACATACCAAAAAAAAAAAAAAAAGGGTTATTTAAAATCATATTATTTCATCAAAAGCTATGACAAGCATGTTTTAAAGATTCCAAAAACCAAAAATTATTTTTAAATATTCTATTTTTTTTCTCCTGCACAGGAAGAAAATGTATTTTGGTCAGCATAAATTTATGACAAAAAAATTAAATATTATGGTGGTGAAAACTCTGAAAGTATTGAAACCCAAAGGATATGATCAGAAAGACACAGTATCTTTTTATGTTATTAGATTAACATAGCACCATAAGAATTCTGTGTACTTCAAAATCTTGACATAAAATAAAAGATATAGACTTACATAGCAATCAACAACAGTTTTTAAGAAGGTTGTTTGTGTTTAAAAGTGTATAAAAGTCAAGCTCAGCTTGTGTCTTCATTAAATACATGTTTCTGCAAACATATTGAACCAAATTATTTGCTAACTACTGCTGCTATCTAACAAGATACCTTTTATAATGCACAGGATAGTTCTACCATTCAGAAGGTGCCATAATTTAGTTGGGATAAATTTTTAGTTAACCCTGTAAATCATGTTGTGGTGGAGTCTGAATATAACATGATTAAAACCACACACTTTGCAAAACTGTATAAAGCCAAACTAAAATATTGATTTCCAACTCCCAGTCTAATGCATACTATCCTATCTATGAAGCTGAACTTGTATAAAAGTAATTTATAAAAACTGAAGAAATGTTTAGCACCCAGAAAATATATCATCTGTTAAGCTCCAAATGATTGTCAAGAACCACTTCAGGAGTCAGTGACTTCTCCCAATGGTAAAGCTAAACATTTGACTAGAAACTAAACCTACAGCTCTCCAAATACTAATTGGAAGGCAAACGCAGTGTTTATAGCTTCTCTAAGAACATTTAAAGGCATTAAATATGTCTAAATGTGTCTTCTTCTTCCAAACAAGGAAACTTTTTTTCTTTGTTGTTAGTTTCTCTTTTGCTGTTTTTACTGAGCAATGGAGTGAATTTTTCTTTAAGGTGTAACCCTCAGCTACAAGAATTTGGAATTTCCATGGGAGTGTTCCTGCAGCAACCAGAAGAGGAAGTTTTCCAAACTAACCATCATCAACTATAGTGCTGCTTCTCAATATGGACCTGTGGTTTTAGAGAATGCCAGAATGATGTCTTGTTCTCATGCAGTTCATTCTGCACACGCAGGAACATGCTATATGCACAACTTGCATTTGAACAATTGGAACAGAACCCTGAGAATAGTAAATCCATTGGAAAAAAAAATAGATATTGTTTAATAACACCAGTTTGAGACGTTTCAACCCTTCCTCTGGGGAAAAAAATGACAAACAGGTGCAGCCATTTTTTTCCTCAAGAATGACTCAAATTTATCACAATTGCAAACATAAATATAGTTTGGGGTTTTAAGTGCGTATCTAGGTTGATTACAATTAGAAATGTTTTGTCTGACAATTCTACCCCTACCCTAGAAATTCAGCATTCCTTAAGTCACCAAAGCACTACTTGTGAGCTTTGAGTTCAAGAATGTTCTGGTGTGATGTTCTTCCAGTCACTGTTGCAGCCGCCTTTCACTCTGTGGCAGTGAGGGTGCTAAGCAAAACTGAGGCTCGGCTCTCTTCAGCCTTGTGTGCAATTCTCATCATTCCCATGTATCCAGAAGCAAATCTGGGCGTATTTGAGAGGAGTAATTCGTACTGCTACATTGTAATCCTGCTGTTCGCCATTGATGTCCACCCACTGGTGGCCTGAGTAAACAGCGATGATCTTGCGTTTCCACTTCTTTTTGTTTGGCTCCTTCAGACGGAGATAGATGCCAGATCCTGTGGAGCCAGGCTCAGCATCACAGTACTGATAGAAGAGATCATTGGACTCGTCAGAAATGCTACAAAATCTATAGACCAGCTGCCCAGACCGATCATTGTCAAAACCTGAGAAGTGGATCATGCTCCCAGGCATCATTTTGATTGTTGGGCTGATTCCCAGCTCCATGTATTTCCTTTTGTGGGGACGCTTGAGCTCAAGAACAGCATAATCATAATCCAGGGCAATATCCCCAGAGACACCCTTAAACCAGCCTTTTGGGATGTGCGTGCTCTTCACCCGGGTCCACTGGAAGGAGGGCATGCCATCTGAGGTCCCTTGCTTCCTCCCAGATCCCCTCTGCTTTCTCTCATTGCCTTTGGATGGTCGCCTTAATTCTGCGGCGGCTTTGGGATCCTCTTTGGCCGCAGAAGTTTCTCTCCTATTTCTTTTAGCACCTTTGCGTTTCCTGCCGTTGCCTCTGGATTTCGTCTTCATCAGGCCCACCCTCAGTCTCTTGCTGCCCTTAACATAATCCTTGCCATTGTGCAGGCAGTGGGCTGCTGTGAGCACGTGCTTGGGGGAAACGAGAATGCCACTGCAGCCCGTGGAGATCTTCACAGCTGTGTTGAAGGGAAAGTTGGTCATAAACCTCTTGTCATAGATACTGAACCTACTGTCTGTCCCATATATCTGCCTCTTCTTCCTCAAAGGCCTTTGTGTGGTTGTGTTTGCAGCTGGGTCAGGCACTGCTCCGAGGACATTCACTTCAGTCAGGGTCCGTGTGCCGTTTTCAAAAACAGTCTCATAGGATAAGAGGCTCTTCAAGTCAGACAAGCTTGGCACTGGCAGTTTTCTTTGACATTCAATTCCGCATACACTGTTCAGCTCTAATTTGGTTTTTGCTTCAAATTTAGGGCTGTCAAGGGAGAAAGTTCTTTCTCTCACAATCTGGGGAATCTTCTTTAAGTGCCAAGTAAAATCTTGTTCAGTTTCTGTTCCATCACTGAGACCCAATATAGGTATGAAAATTATGAATAGCAGTAACATGTGCTCCATTTTATTTTATTTTTTTCTAAAACAAGAAAGAGAGGTTTGAAAGTACACTTTGGAAATATATACAGTTATCTTAATATCTTCTAAGTATAATCATGCAATTTTAGAACTAACATCAGTAGAACAGAATTCTACAATCTGCTCAAAATAGAAATGCCTCGGCTATTCCCTGTTTTGCCTCTGACTCTTCCAATTGTTTCTAGGAAGATGGATGCAGATAATCCAGCATCCATGCTGAGCTACCTACTGGAAGATGAAACCAGCTGAGTTTTACCTGTTTTTCCCTCAGTGGACAGCAGTCTCAGTCATTCCACTTGGTAGAACATCCTGGTTTCATTCATTCCAAAGTAGAACATCCTGGTTTTATTTATTCCAAAGGTATGCAGTTACATATTACATTTCTGCTTCTCTTTTCTATAGCTATATAGTAGGAGGTAGAACACATTTGGAAACCCTCAGTGTATTCAAAAGTTGGGATCCAAGCAGAGATGGATAGACAGACTATGAAAATGAGACTTAGGAACCTTTGGGAAACCCGACCAATTGTGCTCTTTCAGGTAATGGCCAAAACATGGCTTTAGCTGATGACTTTTAAGTCACCAATGGTTCTCCACTACCCAGATGAGAACTATGAGTCTGCCTGTATGAAAAATGGCACTTGCTAACTGCTATCCCAAGGAACCAAGGTATTCTAGGATAGACAGATAATGAGGAAAGCAGAATGTTGCTGGTGTAGAGGAGTCTCCTGGTTATTTATACATGCGGCAAAGCTCAGCCGAGTAGGAGGGACAAGTCTGGTTACTCATCACATGAGTTAACTTTTTCAGGGTCCCACAAAGGCTGTAGGAACTGTGCTGTCTGTGCCTAATGGTCACATGTGGAATGCTCCACCTAGATGGGGTGATCCACCACACCAAGAGCTAATACTTTAAATGGGAAAGACAAAAAGCAGTATTATTCCCATCTCTAGTTGGGAAACATGCAAGAAAAATGTAACATTGTTAGAAGTCTAAGGCAGAGCCAGAAACTGAACCCAGAACTCTTGATTCTGAACTCAAAACATTACTGAAAAGACCATTTTTTTCTTTTGGCAGCATTAATGTCAGTGGCATTATCCAACTGCTGGCAGCTGCCACTGGGAAACCTGTGCTCGGTTCCAACATCCTTCATTCCAATTACATGGAAACCTCAGCAGTGAAGAAAGAAAGGGGTCTATGATTAAACTTTAAAAGGCAAGCAATTCAAGGACTTGTATGTGGTTAAGCTCTCTGGTTTGCATTGCAATGGCAGTGTAGGCCAGGGCAAACATAACCACTTTGCTTAATTTTAGTTTAGAATAGTAGAAGTGGTGCTCTCCAGTGAAACATTCAGTACATGAAAAAAGAAGTGGGGAACATCACTTTCAAAGCTCTGTAATGGACCAGTGACTCCTATGATTTTTGAGGCATCTGTACCCTATATACACACATATTTATTGTGTACAATAAGTAATTTTTTTTTTGTTGTTAAGTGAGCACTACAGTTCAACCACAGCTTGTTGCTCCTGATGCCAAGAAGAGGCTGGATTTGTTTTAGCATAGTTTTAAGACTTTTCACCTTTGCCAGAATGGAACACCAACTTTGAGCTGGAGTCCACTTACTAGGATATATATATATACCACATTTTACAATACAAGGAAACCCTCCCTGGCTTTAAAGTTTAAAGTCCAAAACTCAGGTTTTGGAGAAGATGTGGGGACTTTCCTAAGACATCTGGAGATTACAGTGACTCACAGGTCTGAACTCTGGGGTGTATGTGGTCATATGTGAAGGTTTTGAAAGCAGAGCTGGGGAACCATCCCAGACAAAAGATTTTGTAGAGGGACACCAGTTGTTCACACCAGTGTAGCTTATTGGTATAGCAGAAATGTGCACATTTAAACATTAACTTTGATATACTAAGTTACCTTCAAATTGTTGCTTCAGGGCCCAATTAGCACTAAATCTGAGGAAGAATTACTGTTTTATATATCTGTGGGTAAGTTAGAAGATGCCAAAAAAAAATATTATAATGAGAACATAAATGGTCCTGGTCTGCCCTAAGGCCTGCCTGATTCTGACACTGACTAAATGTGTTTGCCTAGGGTAGAGGATAGGGATAGGGATAGGAATTGGGCAGCCAGGTATGCCCCTCCTCCCTCACAGTTTCTTAACTTACAACCAGTTGTACCTGGTGGACTTTAGAGCAGAGGTGGCTTCTGTAGTGTAAGGAAACCTTAATTAATTTCTCCTCCATAGTTTGACAGTCTTCTCTTGAATACAGAATTTTGTAGCCATAGTGTTCTGCACCCAGGAGTCACACAGCTTAACTACACATTGTATGAAGAAGCATCTCCTTGTCTTTATTTCCAGCTTGACACAAACTAGCAAGCAAGGTTTGAGGATAAATAATGTGATATTCATGCAGAAAAGCTTGTTTAAATTTGCTCTGCCCTAATATATCTGCTAAACAAGACAGTTCTAATACCAGGCTTGAGAATTATTTTTTTTCTATTTTTCCCTTGAACACTCCTCCCTTTTTCAGCTTTTCATAAGGGTCTGGATATTTGATATTCCTCTGTAGCTGAACTTTGTGAGCCCTAAGGAAAGTTCAGTCACTAACTGCTTGTTCACATAGAAATTCTGGGTTGATGTCATTCCACTGTGATGGCTGATGTCTTCCCAGATGATCTCATAAACTAGATTTATAGAAAAGTCCATTTTTTCCCTCTCTGCTTTATAGTGAGACTTTCTGCAAGCAAAATGGGTGGAGTACCATGGCTCCCTTCTGCCACTCTTTAGAAAGAAAAAAAACCTCAAAGCACAGAACCTTCCATAGATGCCTTGGAGCCCTCCATTTGAAACACGACACTCAAGTGCTCACTACTTACAAAGGCAGTCTTGGAAGCCAAGATTTTCTTCATTTATAATGAACCACTTGTCACTGGGAATGAACTAACTGCACTTCAGGATAACTGGAAGAAGTTCAAGGAACTTGATAAACGCAGTAATTCTCATTACAGACCAGAGCAGTGGTTCTGCTAGGCAGCTTTGTCATTTCCAGCCCTGCATTTAAGACCTGTTTAACCTCATCTTTACTGTTTAGAGGAGGCCAGCTCCCAGCACGGTCACTGTCAGCAATTGCCATGGCCCAGCACAGGCTGCTGGCAAAAGGGAAACACAGGGCTCCTCTTGCCAGATGAGGAGGATGGAAATGTGTAGATGGGTGCAAAGATAACTTTGCAGGGTGGGAGAAAGGGAGGGAGAATACAGCCTCCAGGAGAAGGAGGAAATGTCCTGAGAAGGCTTCAAGCTGATTGCAAGAAAAAAACCCTCAATTCACCCATTCTCCACTCTTCCTCCACACCCCAAGATGCTCTGCCCTGTCCTTTCCTTCACTCCTTTCCCGCACAGACTTTGGGTTGGCTTACAGTAATTGGAATTCTTGAGTCAGCTCTTTAAGGTATGATGAATTACTCGAGAGAAGACAAGATGGAAACCAGAAAGGGAGAGATCCCCAGCTATATGAATATGTTGAAATTCTTCCTCCAGTTTCCAAACTCCAGTTTGGAAACTGGAACTATCAGTTTCCAAAGCTGATAACTTTGGTGGCATTCCAGCTGCCAGGCGTATCCATAGAAGTAAAACTACTTTTAGTTCTTCTCATTTCTTGCTTCCAACATTAAACCTTTCTGCATCCACAGAACAAAAACTACCAATTTTTGAGGATATTCTTCAAATATTTTGTCCTACCTTACTCCAGCTGAATACATGTCAGATGCTCAGGAAAAGGCTTATAGTCAAGCCAAACTAGAAGAGGTTTCTCTTTAGGCTATTACGGAAGAAATTTACATGCCAGTGTAGCTCAGACAGAAGAAAAATTCAGTCCAGCTTCCTGACAGTGTTTTATCTTGGTCTGTTTGGTGCAGCCTCTACCCTGAGGTTTTCTTCTTCTTGTGGGATAGTTGATACATTTCAAACTAAGCGTACACAATTTGAAATCCAATTTCTAGGCCCTAAAATAACAGAGACTGCTATAATAACCATCTCCTTTAACTGTCTTTGGCCTTATTCTTGAAATGACTGGATGTTGGAATTCACAGTTATACTCTGACAAAGCAAAACAGAGAACAAATTTTTGATATCTCACACTCCAGGGAAGAAATCATTGCCCTAATCTTATCCACCACTGCTCCCCCTGCCCTCCTCCAGGTGCGTTTACTCTGTACAGTGGTGTATGGATGTCGTCCTCCTCTCTGATTTGCGAAAAAAAAAAACAAAACAAAACCACTGCGGCTCTTGCCTCTTGCAAAAATTTAGGCCGCTTCAGTACCCATCGGAAGAGCTAATTTTACACGGCGGCAGTGACAGCCCATTTCTGAAATCCCACGGGCGGGGAAAATGAAGCGCCGCGAGTAAGCGGCGCAGTGCCCGCCGCGGCCGCGGGGCGGCGCTCCCGCAGCGCCGGCAGCGGCTCCGTGCCCGGTCCCGGCCCCGCGCCCGCCGCTCGTCCCGACCCTCCCGCGCCGGGACCCGCTCCGCGCTCCGCCGCACCGGGAGCAGGCGGACGGCAAGGAGGTCGCGCCCAGGCCACTGCTCGGCTGCTGAGCGGCTCCGGAGATCCAGCCCTGCCAGCCGGGCAGCGTCCCCGGGACGGCAGAGTGGGCTCAGACCGGGAACGGGCCGGAGGAACGGCGGGGACGGGAGGGCTTTGCCGGGATGGCCGCCTTCCCTCTGCCCTCTCCGCTGTTGCCGGACCGCTCCTGTGTGTTCGCGCGTGAAAGCACAGGGCTGCTCTAGAAGAAGAGGAGGATTTGGAGAGTATGCCTATATCTCTCCTCAGGCATTCCCTGGTCCTGCTTTTCGCAGGAGGCTCTGCTTCTCCGCTCCTGATCCGAAGGAGTTTCCTCCCTCTACAAAGCCTGAAAGTTAAGTACCTTGGCAAAGCTCTTTTATTTTTGCTATTCCAGGATAAATCTGTTTCCAGCAGTGACGAATCTGGATGAAATTAGTGTCAATTCCAGAGGAGCGCGGAGATGGTAGCGCTAATACTGAGGGGATGAATCAGAATTAAAGGAGTTTGTTTTGAAGGGTGAAGAGGCTCCCTGCCTGCTCCCTGCAGAAGGCACAGCACAGAGACAAATTCCCGAAAACCCAATAAAAATGCCCCTTGCCTCAGTCCCGTTAAGCCGTCTTGTGAAACCGGCTTCAAATAAGAAGAAAAAGCAAGGACCAGATAAACTCGTGGCGTTTTAGTCCTATCAAAAGTACATGCATCAGGCTGCAGAGGCAGGAACTTTATACAAAAACTCTCAGCTGCCAAGCTCAAGGTACTGACATCGCTCAGCCCCATCATTTTTTAAAAACGACCCGCGTAGGAAGAATGACATCGCAGAAAAACTACCACCTTAGAGACGCTGGTTTGCTCGCTGGTTAGCCGGTTCCCCTGAGCCCCCGTCCCCAACTCCGCTCCTGCCCACCCAGCCCTCTGGGGGCTGCCTCTTCCCCAGAGACCGACGCCGGGAAGGGTCTTGGTCATACCTGGCAGCCCGCAGGACGGACGGAGGGGAGGGCGGCCGCAGCCCCGGGGCTCAGGCTCCCGGCTCCCCGCTCCGCGCAGCTCGTCCGCCGCCCAGCGCCTGCGGCTACTGAGGACGGGGCGGGGGGAGCGGCCAGGTCTTCCCAGGCGGGGGAGGGGATGGAAAAATGGAAAAAAAAAAAAAAAAAAAAAGAACGGAAAAAAAAAAAAAAAAGAAAAAGAAGGCGAGAGGGAGGAAGCTGAGGGGGAGGGCCAAGGGGAGCGGAGGCAGATCCCGGTGTCTCCTCGGATGGGATGGGAAGGGAAGAGAAGGGGCTCTGCCTGCGGAGCGGGGAGGCGCATCGCCCCGGCGGCGGCTTCCTCTGGGTGACCCGCACGGGGACGGGGCGGGAGAGGCTGCCGGGCCGGGGTGGCGAGGCGGGGACAAGCGGGGAGGTGGAGGGACCCCGTCCTAAGGGAAGGGCAGCGGGGCTCGCCCCGTTCGCACCGCTCCACCTGTGCGGGCGGCGGCAGCGGGGAGGGCCGCTCCCCCTGCCCCGCCGGAGCGCTCCTGGGGAAGGCGAGGAGCGGAGAATGGCGCTCCCACGGACCGTGGCCTGCCCGCTCCTCCCTGACATCAGCCCTGTCTCCCAGCCCTGCTCCTCTGGAGCACCTTGCTCCTCAGGGATCCTCCCTGCCCCCTCCTCTGGACCATTCCCGCTCTTCTGGGCCTCAGAGGACGGGTGAGAAGCACCTTCCTCCTTTCCTCTTCATTCTTTGTTCTTCTTTGCTTTCCTCCTTTCCTTCGGTGTTCCTGTGGTTTCTTCTCCAAAGGCAGAAAGCTCCGGGTGGAGATCTGTCCTCCTTGGATCACCCCCTGGCACTACAACAGTGCTCTCCCCAAAGCTGTCCACTGCCACACAGACGCACAAGGTGACATGTACCCTCATAAGCAGTTCTGCTAGTGCTTAACACAAGAACTTCTATTGAGTTCATCTGCTGAAAACTCATTTCATGCTAAATGAAGGCCCATTGATTTGCCAAAACCAGCAGGAAATTTGTGGCATTGCTGGAGATCAGAGTGAGATCTTCAGAGTGCTGCTTTGTGTTTTTAATCATAGGCATATCCTTCTTTAAAAGTCTTAACTTCAAAAACTTAGTGGAACCAAATTTTTAAACGGGTTGGAAATAAGGCGTTGACCAGCAAACTGCAGCCTGCAGTTTCACTTTGAAGACTGAGGCTTCTTTCTTCAAAATTTAGATTTCATTTGCAGTTCCGGGTTTGTTGTTGTTTGTGCACAAAGCAAAACAGTAATAATATAATAATACTTCATGAGCCAGAGAAAATTACCTGAAGAATTACCAATGTAATTAACAAGGCAAAACAGAAATGTAGGTAAAGTAAAGTTTTACAGCCAATATATTGAACAAAAGATCTTCCACACTGGGTGAGACCAAGGGCTTGCTAGACCAATATCAGGTTGCACTACTGAAGGCAGTAGCTCCCTCCAGCACTTTCACTGCCACCAATACTTCAGACTCAGAGATTTTGTGAGGCAGGTGCAGTTTCTATGACCTTAGCAACCTTCACTGGATTTCTTTGTCAGGTTCTTGCCCATCTTCCCTTTAACCTACATGGATCTGTAGTATCTACAACTTGCTCTGGTGACAAATTCTCCAGGTCAAACATATCTTTGTGCAAAATCTTGTCTCTTTTAGTGTCTTTTCAACCTGGCTACTGCTATCTTCATTTGATGCTCACTAGTTCTCTATCACATACTCTGTAACTCCTCTCCCATCCTGAAGAATTATATTTAGGTTAGCTGAGCTTTACATCAAAAACATTCCTGTTTTCCATCCTATTGCTGACATCCAGGGACCAGAAAAGCATCTGAAGGAAGATGCATCCAAACACTTCTTGGCAGTGGCAAGTAGAAAATGAGGAGCAACAGCTTGCTTGGACTGGGCAGCTGTGTGGAGCTACAACTGCAGCTAGGGAGGTTCAAACTGGTCAAGGGGAAAAATTTCTTCATCAAAAGGAATATGCAACACTGGAACAAATGACCCAGGGAGGTTGTGGAATCACCATCCTTGGTGGTTTCCAACACTCAGATAAACAAAGCCACAGCTGATCTGATCTGGTGTTGGCAGTAGTCCTGCTTCAAGGGAAAGGTTGAGCTGGGTGACCTGCAGAGGTCCCTCTCAACCAATATTTCTATGGTTCTTTACCTACACAGAAGATGCAAACAAAATATGGATTTTTGTGGCAGCAAAAAGATATTATTTCTTTTGTTCTTGGCTGATTTCTTAATACTTGCTATTATTTTTAAAATTTATTTTAATTTTTCATCTGGTGATGACCAGGCTGATGTTCTCATAGGGCCGTTTTCCTAACTCCAGGACTCTTTCCTGAGAAGAAATGACCAGATCAGATCCTGCCATTTCATACCTGAAGTAAGGGCCCTTTTCCTCTTGTGCAGTACTTTGCATCTACATTGACCTCCCCTGAAATTTTATTGCTCAGTTACTCCCATAAACTTTCCTGCACATAATCAAGGTAGTCTCATTTTTATTAACCAAAATAATAGCCTCATCAGGCTTTGTCACTGACTGCTCATCTCTTTTCCAGACCTTTTATAATTATGCTGAATAGTGCAGCACAAAGCAGGTTGTTACTTGTAACCTATCATCCTTTGCAAAGCTGATCCCCCTTATCCTATACTTTCTTTCCTGTTTTCCAGAAAATATGGATGGCACAGGTTCATTTCTTTTTGTTGAACTCTGGGTGTTGGGATCTGTGTGCTTTCAACCCATCAGTCCCCTCCCTCCTAAATTTCAAATTTAAATAATTTTAAACCATTTTTTCTTTAATTCTGTGTCCTGGTTTAACCCCAGCCAGTACCTAACCCCCTCACAAGTTCTCACTCACTCACTCACTCACTCACTCACTCACTCACTCACTCACTCACTCCCTCACTCACTCACTCACTCCCTCACTCACTCACTCTCCCCACCACAGTGAGATAGGGAAGAGAATCAGAAAAAAGTTAAAACCCTTAGTTTGAAGTAACAACATTTTAGTGATTGAAATAAAGTAGGGCACTATGGGAACAATAACCATAACAATATTCATAGTAAAAAAACCCCAGAGGTAGCAAAAAAACCCCAAAACAAAACAAAAAAAAAGAGGAATAAACATCCAGAAAAACAAGTGATGCACAATACAACTGTTTAGCACACACTGACTGAAGCCCAGCCCAGCCCTGAGCGTGATCTGTGTCTCCAGGCCAACTCCCCCCAGTTTATACACTGGCAATGACATTCTGTGGGATGGCATATCCCTTTGGCCAGTTCAGGTCAGCTGTCCTCATGCTCCCACCTGGCTTCTTGTGCCCCTTGTCACTGGCAGAGCAGGAGACACTGGAAAGTCCTGGACTCAGGGTAAGCACTGCTAAGCCACAATCAAAACATCAGTGTATGACCAACATTGTTCTCATACTAAATCCAAAACACAGCACTGAACCAGCTACTAGGAAGAAAACTATCTCTACCCTAGTCAAAACCAGGATGCCTGTTTCATTAATATTTTATTTTTCTCATAATCACAAGATTATACAATATAGATAATTCTTCACAAATAATGAGAGATTTTTTAAAGAATAATTAAATTATTAAAATTTTATTCAAAATATAGTTTGCAGAAGATGTAGCTTAAGTATATTTCAGAGTACTGATACCTTAAAAATACACTGCATAATATACATGGTAGGGCTGTAAAAATATAATTGTTGGAAAATTTACAGCATGCTAATTTTATCCTTCAGAAGTAATTTTATCTCTCAAAAGATTAGCAAACCCTTTTGGTATTTTTAAATGTTCCAAAAATAAGTTTGAGATCATATACTAACTGAGAGATGTTCACTTGCAACTTTGAAAGAATGATACCTAAATTTAAAAAAAAAAAAAAGTCAGAGAAAAAAAAAAATCTGCATTAACATCAAGAATGCCCTAACTTCTATCAAAATTCTTTCTGCATATCCACAAAGAATATAAGGCAAAAACCCCAAGTTTTTACCATCAGATTTGTAGCCTGGGTTTAAGTGAATTTACAGAACTTTTGTACTCTTATCTTGGGCTAAATAATGCACAAAATGGGTTACAAAATGTTCCCAAGTAAGATTCTCTCAGGTTTTTTTTTTTTTTTTTTTCAGGTAGAAATCTGAGATAAGAACTTGAGCTTTCCCTGCAGGGATCATACACTGAGCATAGATGTAGTGGCTGGGCAGCTGCTCCTGGAATGTCATTTGGCCCTGCGGTGCTGGATGAACACGTGGGCCTTGCACACATCCAAAAAACGTTTGATCACAGCAGCAACATGCCTTGTCTGAAACCTCCTTGTACTGCACCTACCCACAAAATATTCTTTCCCATGTGGATTAAGGGAAGAGAGGCAGTGCAACTCAGGAAAAAATGAAACAAGGTTCCTGGATGTAAAAAAGAATGCAAATGCCTATAACCAAAATAAAAGTTGTTGTATTACCCACAAGAAGTCAGCTTTAATCTCTTCCCTTTTTCTCTTCAGTTCTTCTTCTACTTGTGTATACATGCAACCACATACTTTATTCCAAAACTAATAATTACTTGGATACTGCAGGTAACTCCCTTTTCTTCATACTTTAATTCTCAAGTTGAAGCTTGAGTACTTGTGGGTACTCTTCCAGCTCAGCTGATATATGTTTCCCTTCCTTTCTACTTTTCTTATCCCAGGCAGATTTTTGGTCCCAGACTATTTTTGGTGAGTTTTAACACTTTTCCAATTCCCAAACTCTAAACTTGGGGTAACTCATTGGCTTGTGATGAATGGACGTGAGATATTTCCTACTGCTTTCGGAACAAAGGGATGTGAATTACAATGGATATTTCTTACAGGATCACGAATAGTCTCCATGGTAGTGTCTCTTCTGTGGCAGCCTGTTGCCACAGAGGCCCTTTTGTTTTGTGGACCAGTGGGGTTGGTTATTGTGCTGTTCAGAGGTGCCTGTGACACAGTGCTGACCGGTTAGACTGAAACCCTGAATGAAACAGGCCTCTGTTAGAGACCCTGCCTTTGAGAACTTGAAAAAGACGCAAAAACTGCAATACATGGCGTAATTGTTTAGCAGGGCACACAATGGGGACAGAGAGGATGACAAACAGCGTTGCTAGCTCCCCTGAAATGCTAGAATCCAGGAGAATTCTGCATAGACCAGTGGACTATTGCAGTACAGCGAGATATCCACTGAGGATTGGGTGTACAAAGCACTGCAGTGCCAGACACGTGGAGGTTAGCAATGAGTGCACTGCCATCAACACAGGAACTGCAGATGACAAAAGGAGGGATGTGAAAGTTGAGGTGTCTAATTGTGACCTGATTTTCACAATATCAGTTTAGATATGTGGGCAAGTAATAGACATGAAAAAAGCCTCACTTTGTAGTAGCGCAAACTGATGAAGTCCCATTTCTGAGTTAAAACTGTGCCAAGTTTGTGATCAAATCAAGCAAATGCATGGAGCTCTGAGCTACCTGGTCCAGTGAAAGGTGTCCCTGTCCACACCAGTGAGGTTGGAACAATATAATTTTTAAGGTACCTTCCAACACAGGCTGTTATATGATTTTATGGTTTTTTCTTCAGTGAGGCAGCAAGCAAAAATAAATGTGGTTCTGCCTCAGTATATGACCCACATGAGAGAAGCTCTTTTAACAGTGCAGAAAGTAAGTTAGTTAATAGCCCAGTCACCACCCAGCTCCTGACTTTTAGCACTTTTTTATGTCCCTCTAGAGCAGCAGTTGAAAATGAAGCTGGGGGCTCACTGTTCTAACATTTGTGCACTTAGTAGAAAAGCAGAGTTAATTACTCACTCATCATTGCTAAACAAACAAAACCTACAGTTCTTACCTGATGTGTATCATCCTGGAAATTATTTACATATATATATACATTTATTTATTTATATATATATATATATATATATATATATATATATATATATATAAATAATGTTCACTTCATATCTGTATATATGTAATGTTCACTTTACAAAAATATATATATATATATATATATATATATATATATATATATATATATAAAGTGAACATTTTCCTCAAGGAAAATTTCCACAAGAGGTACTTCTGGAGATGTGTCAGTTGGCAAATATTTTTATGCATGCAATGTGTTGGCAGGTTGCAAGCAGGTACTGTTAAGGAAAAAAATCCAACCCACACCATTTTTGTGAGCATACTACTTTGAAGGAAATAGTTTCCTCTGACTGGCATTCCCATTGAACAGCCCATCAGCAGCTTTGCTGGAAATTCAGTGAATTACAGATGCTAATGCAGCATACCATGATATGGATAAATGACATATTGATGTTAGGAGAAAAGAAGTTCATGAACAAAGACTCTGAGAAGCTTTGGAAAAAACCCCAAATTTGCCTGGCTAAAGCTGGATATTCATCCCCTCCCCAAGCCTCTAAACTCCTATAATGGAAACAGCACACCACAGAGGAAAGTTAATAGAGTGACATTGACATGTAAGATAAAATTAGATTTTAGCTACCTTCAGCATGATCGACCCAAGAGAGGGAAAAGAGAATCCAGGGAAAGATGAACTGGCAAGGGACATTGCACCTAATCTCACTGTTCAAACCAGCAGAGGGTGAGTGGCAGTGAAATGTACATCTTAAAAGGCCTGAGAAATCAGAGGAATTAACAGCAATATGTTACTGGAAAAAACGTGACATTCAGCATAAAACTGAGTTCCAAACAGAGTACTCAGCTTCCAAACAGAATATTGAAGCAGTATTCCTCTAGCAGTAGGGACAAAGTAGGGAAACATGGAGTAATAGAAATCGCATTAAAAAAAAATTAAAAAGGGATATTAGCTTTAATGCATGGGTATTATGGAATACAGTCTTTATTGTCAGTGTTAACTGAAGGTGACCATAAACCCTTTACTGCCATTGTAAACACACTCAGGAGAGTACAAGACTCATTTTTCAACTATAGCTGCATTAATTTAAAACTAATACAAACCTGAGAGGAAAAAACACACCTAAAAAGGACCATTTACTAAACCATATTCCATAACTTTATTCCATCACAAGGCAAACTTTTTTTTTTAATTCTTACTAAAATGTAGGTATCAAATCAGAAGAAAACCTGGTGACACTGTTTAAAAATTCCATTAACAAGCTTGAAATAGCTGGATGTTTCTGCGAAAATTATTAACTGTGTAATAACTAATAATGGTGGAAATTTTAAGGTTTCACTTTAGACTTCAAACTTAATCTTCCACTGGAATGAACACGGGCATTTTATACCTCTGAGAGTCATAATTACTGGTAGGAAAACAACATTACATTGATTGCCAAAACCCATGGTGAATATGGCATCAGGGTTGCTAGGTATGCCTTGTTGCCATCTAGATAAGTGCATATTACCTTTGTGCCTCTGAAGCTGGCATGGAAAACTAAGGCCAAACAACACCCAGGACATGTTTTTAATGCAGTCATCCATCTTCTGTTTTCCACCTCATGTAGTTGCCTCCTGTGTCTTCCTGTTCATTCATGCATTCTCACCTGTGACCCCACCCTGTGTTAGGCAGGACTGGGTCACACTGGTAGCAGTGGGGAAGCACAGCTGCAGCTAAAGAAATGGGGGAATCTTTCTTGTGGGTGATAGAGGAGATGGAAGTGATCACTTATAACCATCCTTCTTGGATCACAAAGCCTCTGCATATTTCAGATAGTTTTAAAGCTGTCTGTAGGTTTTCAGTATGCTGCTGGAATCATTTCCACATGCTAACAACCCAGTAAATAGTTCAACGAGGAGAGGGAAAGCAGAAATGCCTCGCCCTCATCAGACACCCGTTCACACTTTCTCAGCATGGATTTCTGCAGTAGCATGTGAAGAGAATCACGTCTCCTGACTGTTATTCCAACTGTGACAGTGCCCTAAGGATTTCTGGAGATCAAGAGGTTACAGGCAGAAGTACCCTCAAAGGCAACCTATAGATAAACAGGAATATCTATTGAAGGATGATTTTGCCTCTTTTTTTTTCTAGTAAAGTCTGACCTAAATTTGAATTTTATCTTAGTAAAGACATGTCCTAAGACTGTCTAGCAACCTTTCACTGTCATTCATGACATGCCCACGTTCAGGAAAGATGCATCCTCATGCAGTCACAAAAAGACTCAGGGGTCTCTCCCAGAAGAGTAGTACTTTTTGACAAAGGAAAGACAGAAGAAGGAAGATACAGCATGCATCTTTTTCCCTTGTGCTAGGCAAATTAACAAAATATGTTGACTTCTCTGAAAAATTAAAAAAAAAAAAGAAAGATGACCAAAATTAGGAAATATGCTATAGTTTTCCTTTTCTGATATTGCTTGGGAAAACTGTAAATTTGGGCATAAGTCTGGTAATTGGAAAAACAAGAGCTGAATTAACCATGATACAAGCAGAAGTTTTTGGGGGAAAGTTCTGCTCCTCTTCATTCCTGCCTCACAATTCTCTCATAGATTGTTTCAGCTATAACACAATAGAGCATGCAATGCAAGCAGCACAGAGCAGGACACAACTAGCACCTGGAAGTTGATTGAATCAGACCAATATTTTCAGAGGGATCTGTAAATTAAAAGGAGCATTTTGGTTTATTTATTATCCCAGAATATCTGCACTTCTTATTTTGAATGGCTCTTTGAATTAAATGTACTAGAGAGTGCATCTTCAGTGATATCTTCAACAATTCTACAGATTGTTTGATACCAATATCATATTCATACCTACTAATTTATTTGGTCTTCTTGCTGGTACAGCTAATAAGGTAAGAGAGACAAACCCAAAGCTTAAAGTTAGATAGTGAAATGGGTTCTTTTTCACTTCACTTTGTAGTAGGTCTCAAGAGAGAAAAACAATGGTGGGGATTCAATAACCACATAGATTCTCCTCCTCTACCCATTACAAATTTTTCTTCTGATTAACTCTCTAAACCACAGTCTCCTTGCAGAGTGTAACAACACTAAAACAAAACAGATGTGAGAAGATTGACTTTAGAATGAATTTCATGCAAGTTAAAATAAATGGAAAGTTATAGCTCCAACTTGTAATGGAAAACTGATACTCTTCAGAATTATCACCCATCCACATACTTCTGCTCAGCCAAGATTTTTAAACTAAAAACTACATTTGACTCAGTTACCAAATCCTCCTTAGCTGTATGTTTTATCAAAAGTCCCTAAGAAGAGGTTTGCCTGCAACTTGTATTTCTACAAACCTCACCTTGCTTGCAGCAGAGGCAGACATTTATATACATTCAGATTATTACCAGAAATCGTGGGACTGCTCAGTGTACAATCCTTCCCCACCACAGCAAGCATAAGCTAA
This sequence comes from Serinus canaria, assembly GCF_022539315.1. NCBI lineage: Eukaryota > Metazoa > Chordata > Aves > Passeriformes > Fringillidae > Serinus > Serinus canaria. The sequence goes on from NC_066316.1 coordinate 79,292,523, forward strand.
GTGTCTTCACCTGTGGCTTATGTTTCCCCATTTTCTACTCATTAAGGGGCTGCTTGCTATTATGATGCCAACTCCTCTCACTGCCTGTAACATCATCCAGTGCTTTTCACACATTGTGTTGAAGCAAGCACCATCAGGGCTCACCTGCTTCTGCTGTTGGCTCTCTCCATTTCACTTCAAAAGGAGCTTCTCTTTTGCTTCATAAGGCCCCTTCAAATGCTTCCTTAAAGCTCTCCCTTTCTGTGACACACAAAGAATACTTATCAGATTTTGGCTATTGGTGAGCAGAAACCAAGCAAAACCAAGCATGCAGACCATCATTTTTTTATTATGTCTTTGTACTCTCCTTTCTCTCTGTATGCCATTTACACTGTATATCAGCAGATGACTCTAGAGTCCTGGTTTAAGATGGAGACTACACGAGCAATTATAACACAAATAATAAATTAATTTTTGCAGCATAGGATGAAATACATGTGCACAAGTATTACTTCAGTTGTCACAATACAGGTTTTGGAAGAAATCTAAATATGTGTCGTTGCTCTGCTTTTGCCATTACCTGCTCTGTTTTAATCACAATTACTGTTAGCACACAGTTGCAGCAACAGCTCTGCACTTCCACTTGAAAATCCTGGGTTTAGCAATTCATGAACTGCATCTAAAAATATATCCTCATTTGAAAACTGGCATTCAAGCAACAGTCTTCAATCACTTTCTGATTAAGCATATTTAGGTAGTTCAGCAGATTTATCTCAGAGCACAAAAAATGCCTTTGTTCCAGGAAGCAGTATATTTTTCCATGTTCAGAACTGTAATGATATTGTTCTGTATTTCAATTATCTCTGAGCTTTAAAAAAAAGATAGTTCATTTACAGTGTATCAGCTTTGTACTTCCTTATGCTTTGACAGTCAGTGCTGAGTAAAAGGAGGAAGCCACCATTTGTAGTCAGATGGATTAGAAAAATAACTGTAGCATGCCAGAAATATATGGAAAGAGCTGGTCCCTTGATTTCCTTAGGAAATAGATGAATATATGCCTGATTTAAACACTTACTGCAGAACAAGATGGCTTTGGCCTTCCAAGTTAAATAAGCATCCAGCCAGCAGAAAGGCTTCCCAGTAACAGAACAATAAAAGGGAGTTCTCTAGGATAATGTAAAACTCTTCCAGAGAATGAAGGTCCCAAGTTGCTTAGAACCCCTTCAATCTCATTTGTAATTCCTTGTTCCAGTTATTGACCCTTTTTTCTCAAAGCCAGGAAGATTTTACAATGTGTGGACATCTCTTCCAGCCCATGGAGGACTGTTTGAACCTCAGAAAGGCTGAGAAAAGTTACAGAATTGTCAGTGACTCCATCAACTCTTCTGCACTTTCCCTATAAGATCTGTCAAACTGGAGGGGAGGAATTAAAAAGGAAAGGCCCAGTCGGGCTGGCTTAGGATTTTGCACATGACCAGAAATTTCAAGATGTCAAAATTTTCAACCAATCAACACTGTTTACTTCAGGATTAGTTTGCATTGCTTCCTGGATCCTGTTAAAGGCCCAAAATGGGATGTGGCAGCAATCTAATGTTTAGAAAGGGGGCATCTGCCCTCTGTAAACCTCATAAATGTAATAGCCCCTGAAGTTCATTCGGCAATTTATTCAAACTTTCCAAAGGTTACACAGGCCTAGAACAGCATAAGCACTATTCTCTTAGCTTAATTATTCCTAGATATGAAGTGTTGCTCACAATACACATGTGTACTTTAGCCTTCTGACAAATAATGCAAGGATATACTTTCTGTAAGGATGCCAAGTGCATCACTTGCTAGTTATTTGATTTATTTGAGTATCCCATTGCAAAAAAATGCATTATTTAGTTACTAAAATGGGTGATGTAAAAGTAGAGAAGCAAAAGTATTTCCAGAAAAAAATTCACTACAAATAATTTTCAAATTATGTGTACAAGCAGAGCCCATCAAAAATATAATTCTGTGTGCAAACTTCTTGAGTGGAGGCCATACCAGCTACCACATAAGAAAATTCCCTTAGGGAGGTAGACTGTTCATCTGGATTATTAACTGGGCTCAGGAAGCCAAGATTTTTGAAAACAGTTAGTGATTTAATAATATATGAATACGACTCTGAGGTTAAAATAAAGCACAGAAACTAAAATCCTTAGGGAATAGGATATGACTAATTGGAAGATTCATTATCTTTGAATTTTTCTTTACATTATCATGGTCATGCTTTGTTGACTTCAGCATATTGCATTGCTGCTTAGCAGCATTATTATCTTAACCCTGAAATATTCAATTAAGGTTTGCTTGAATGGAGTTAATTAGGAAAATATGATGGTATTCCCATGATGTGATCTTGACTTCATTCTTTACTTCTTTATTCTTCCACTTGCCAGAAAGAATTGGAAACACTGCACTCAGTTCCACTGAATCAGCTCGTTTTTGTAGAACACAGAACCACGACTGGTGAGTCTCATTTATTAATTCTAGGATGAGTATTTTTTGAGATGATTACAGGAAAATTTCTCCTTATATGAAATATTGATATTTTCCTTCAACAAAAGATTTTTTTTTACTTCTAAGACATAATTATCAAAAGATATAATTATTAATTAGCATTGTAAATTACCAAAAGTGTGAAATACTACTGGATAAAGGTTTTAATTTGTAGAGTGGGCCAAGCTTATGTACCTCTGTTAATTTTTGTAGTTTTATCAGTTCTGCTAATATTTGCAGAAGTCAAATTCCATTGTTTTGCAAGAAGCAAACATTACAAAACTGAAATTATTGCTTAGACTTGAAGTTCTAAAAATGTCAGTTGTCTATGTGGAAATTAGGATAATTTTTAAAATCAATGTTTTAAATAATTTTTATTCAAAATATCACTGGGCCAAAAATACTACATGGTTTAGTCATAATTCAAAAAGACGGTAATAAAATCACAGCAGTTAAAAGAACAAAGATGTATTTATTAACCCTGTTAATAGAAAATTAATTTGGTTTAACTAAAACCTTTTTATTCTTCCTTCATTCCTAGCACACAACAGTGAGATTGAAACAGTTGGCAGAGACCTTTCTACCTTTCAACCCATGTTGATTTTAGTCCCTAGTTACAGTTATTAGCTAAAGCCCTAAAATCAATTTAGCTAGTCTTAAATAGCTTCCTAGATTTCATATGCAGTGCTATTACAGAATTGCAAAATTAAGCTTTGTGCTTTGTAATTGTGCAGTCAATGCAATACATCTCACAGAATGGAAACCCCACCATGGAGCCCACTGGGCTTTCAAACTCCCTCACCACTGGCTCCTCTTTAAAGTATTTTACTTGAAGAATCTCTTATTGTGTTTGATGAAATATCAGCAGGTTTCAGGATCTGCTGATTGATAAAGAGAGTGATCAGGTCCTAATCTATGGGCAGAATTATTTCATAAAGATCAAACAGAGATTTTCATTTCTCCTGAAGGTAGGAAAGTAGTTAGAGAAAGTCCTGTAGAGGATGAATTTTGTGGGATAGTCACAACTGCTGTCATATGGTAGAAAAGGTGAAAAACAAAGTCTAGGGCTGTCTTTACAGAAAAAAAGGATGCTTATTTTAAATAAATAGATGATACCCATATGATCTACTCTGGGTATTATTTCCTAATTCAGGCATTCACAAGCTCACAGAAACAGCTGCAAACCTCATTGTAAAGACTTTCACTCAGCCTAAAGCATCTTGTGTTTCCTGAACATGCTGGAAATCAGCTGAACAAACCCACAACCAGTAGCCCTATCATAGTACCAGGCACAGTTGCTAAGGGAGAATACATGAAGCTTTGTTAATTTTTACATTGTGTTGTTTATACCCATTCAATAAGAAAGAACTAATAGCAAGGATCTGCTTTTACATTTAATTGACCTAAGCTCCACTCAACATAAACCCATTAAAACATATGCCAAGGAAAAATTGCCATTTGAGCTGTTTCTCTCCCAGCCCATTGTCATCATAGCTGTCATTTTTTTCCAGTACATTATTTAAAAATTTAATTGCACACAGATTGGCATAATGACAGTATTAGCAACATAGAGTATGAGCCCACAGAATTTATATAGCTAATAAGTCATAAATTGCAGTTTGCGTAAAAAACCTAATATTATAAAAATATTAAATAATAAACATTAAATAACTAATACTACAATAATGGGTTTCTTTAAAAAGAATATAATAAAATAATTGTGTGAAGAAGCATTTATTTAAAAATTAATGACTTGTCTTGCCTCATTTTGTTGACTGTTTTCATAACACTTTAATGCATTCAGCGTATCAATACCAGTGTAATGGAATAAGTGCTAAGAAAGAGATGCTTCACTGTTGTTGTTGATTCTGATCATTGTTCTAAGTCAACTATTTCAGTTAAACTAAACCTTCAGACCAGCCTTTGACCTCATACGTGTCCATTTGTTTATTGATTTCAGCTGAGACAGGACCAGGGTAAAAGTAATTGCAAATTATTTTCTTCCATGAGTTCCACGTATCCAATTTGGATTTCTTTCTGAGACTTAGATGTAAGTCACTTCAAAGCTTTCACTGCCTCTGACTCAAAATGTCTGTATCTTTCCCTAAGTTAATTGTCTTTCTGTGGTTTTTCTCCAGCAACTGTATTTAGCAATGGAGGAAAAAAAAGCAACTCAGCCTACAAGCTCACAATATTCTGTAGCTTCGTCTGCTCCATCTGTTTTAAGATGAGATGCTTTTTGTATCTAGGAGCTATCAAAGGAAATTTTATGACTAGAGTGAAGACAAGGAGAGCTAGTAAGGCATGTCAGACAAAGGAGGAGCATTTACTTAGGCTTTCAAGGCTCAGTGCAGAGCAGTTAGGATTTTTGGCTCTGAATCTGTTGAAAGCTATAGAGGGAGCCTAGAAAGATTAGCTTGAATGGCTAAAGTTACCTTTTTGGAATACTTCACACTTGCCAAACTCTTAGGGGGCTAAATTTAGAGGAGGTAAATCCCATTCTGACTGTGCTGCAATTAATCATTAGCTACTTTATTGCAACTGTCTCTTACGATGAAAATTAGAGAAGAATTATTTTTTTTTTCTGGATTTGGGTTGTAAGTATAATTAAAGATAATTTTGAAAAGTAACTTCTTAAAAAAAACTATCAACATTTTACTACTAGAAGATACATTAAAGAATAAATTATCTTGATCAATTTAAAGAAAAAAATCAACCCAAACAGCAAGGGAACAAGAATTTTTTAGACTATATATCCTGCAAGTAATACTTGTGTTTTTGTGGAGAAATAACTATGAGTCCTTAAGTAAAGGGTTAAAGTCCAAAGATATTTAGAATAAAGTCTGAAAGCCTGCATTTTGTGGTCCTGATGCTTCCTTTGTAATTTTTTTTAGGATACCATAATAATGAAAGTTTTTGTAAATAGGAATGGTAATCCAGATCTTTATTTAAAGTGGAATTTGTCTCTCCAAGATTCCCAGAGTTGTATCTTTTATGGGAAGATTGGATCCACACTGTTCTATCACTTTCAAAATATGTAGCAGAGATTGTGTCTTGAAACTAAATATCTCACAATAAATACTCTTAAAAGTTTATCATTTTGTTTTCCCATGCCACTGCTTTACACTTCTCTGCAAGAAAAAAACAGATTAAGAGGAGAAAAATTCCAGTACTTCAGAGGTGGCTGTTTACACAAATTCCTTTCTCCTTGATATCAATTACAAAGAAGATGGTGTTCTGTACTGTCATACTCCTTCTCAAACCATGCGTCCAAATTAACTGTAGGAACATTGACTTTTGAGCTGTTATATTTGCTAGCTTAGCAGAAATGGCAGATTTTCTCCTTTCTTTCTTTTTCTTTCTTCTTTCTTTCTTTCGTTCTTTCTTTCTTCTTTCTTTCTTTCTTTCTTTCTTTATTTCGTTCTTTCTTTCTTTCGTTTTTTCTTTCTTCTTCTTTCTTTCTTTCTTTCTTTCTTCTTTCTTTCTTTCTTCTTTCTTTCTTCTTCTTTCTTTCTTCTTTCTTTCTTTCTTTCTTCTTTCTTCTTTCTTTCTTTCCTGCCTTTCTTTCTTTCCTGCCTTTCTTTCTTTCCTGCCTTCTTCTTTCCCTCTATTTATCCAGTATTCTTGTGATAGGTTTGTATTCTTTTGCTTCCTTGTTTTCCACTGATCTGGAATTCCAGTGCAAGACAATCCTATGCACAAAAATTCTGACAGATCTACATAAACTTCAGAATTGTAATAACCTCCAGCTGCTCAAAGAAAGACAATTCAGCAGCAATCTTTAGTTTATAGACCTATCCTGTCACTTCATGATTTTGGAGAATGCAAGAAATCCACATAAACGTCATTCATGTTTGACCTGCTCTTTCATAAATGAACAGTGTAATAAAGAAATCTGCAATACATCCTATTTCAGATTCTAGCCATGCAAAAGCATTCTTCTTTTAACAGTCATCAATACTAAGACTTGCTCACATCTTGTCGAGTCTTTGTGCTATAACACAGAGAGCTGAAAACAAAACACAAAATTAATAAGTTTGGGGAATTTCATGAGCTGGTACAATCATGTAAGTGTTTTACACTGTTCCTACAGCTGTGTGTGTGAGTAAATATTTCTTGTCAAACTTAGACATGAAATTTCAGGTTTCAAATTAAAACAGCACTGGGTTTTGATATGATTCTGGAATACCTTCATATTTTTAATGTATCTGTCTGTCAAACTCTTTTTCATAATAATAAATTATATGAAAGTATATAAAATACTTTAGTAATTAGAGGCAAAAGCAGAATTTCATGATGTATTTCAGCATTCTGTATTTTAATGAAATAACCACAATCCTGTTAATAGCTACTGCAATTCTGGCAGAGATATCAATCATAGGAAAGAAAACCCAAACCCAATAATTAACTAGACAAACAACATCAGCAAATTAAGACACTTTAGAGTTCTGCCAAGGAAAACTATGACTAGTGAAATTAGATACAAGATCAATCACTGAATGCAGCAGGCTTGGCAGAACAGAGTCAGAGTCAGAGTGTCAGAGAAAACTCATGAGTCTGGGAATATGCGCCTGAGGACATGGACAGGTTTAGTAAATAAGAACCCATGCCTGCTTGAGATTAAGAGGCAGGAAATTCCCCCTGGGCTCCTGCCCCCAGAGGAAAGAGGACTTGTAGTACTAGAAATCCTTGGCATAGTGTTTAGGGTGAGTTGTTGACAGATAAGGGAAGAAGATGAATGAGGAATCAGCTTTTCTGTACAAGGTCAGCATTAATTCTGTGTGAGAAGGGAAGAGGACTGAGAAGGCTGGTGCAAAGAGTAAGGAATCAGGGAACCTGCATGCTGGATGAAGAAGAGAGCACTCCACATCCTTGTGCCTGCTTGGGAGAGGACATCAAGCCTAACTACTGCATGTTTCATTCATTAAAGGAAATAGTCAAATTCACTTCTAATTTACTGAGAGCAGGTTTTAATATATAACCTTAGCCTTTTGCTTTTGTTACCTACTGTCAATATAGCATTCTGCATTCTCAAGCAGAATGGCAAATTCCCTGATTCCCTAGGGATTATTTCCTAGGGAATTTTTCTGAAATTAGATAACAAACTTTTCTGGCAAATTGAGCTCAGGGAGATGACATATGGAGAGTGATGTATGTTAGGTCTCTCTAATTGCAGAAGACATCCAATTCTGTAGAGAAGATATGAGAAAGGTACCACTAGTACCTGAACATACCCCTTTGAGCCTTGTGAGGTCTTCTGTTTCTGAAAGTAGCTACAGCCCAGCGTGGAAGGAGAAGGAAGGGGAATATTGTCCTCCCATGAGCACAAGTTTCTTGAAGATTTCTTGTTTCTGTACACTCTCCTCTCTCAAACTCTTACTACATAAGCCAAATCCACGGCCTTCCAGGACAAAGTAGGTACCACAGACAATATTTGCAGGTATACTTATGACTGAGGTAAATTAAAAATGGTGGCCAGTGTGAAGACCTGCAAAAATACAGGTGATTTATATGTGATTTATATTCACTGAGTGTCCAGGTAATAAAATGGCAGATAAAACAGAGTAGAGATTACCATAAAGTGATATGTACAAGAAGAAACTATTTCAGCTTAACATATACAGTGGTATACCTAGAGTATATGATTAACATTATGGCCTGAAATCATGCCATATAAATAGATGCTTCTATGAAAATACCACCTCATGGCTAAACAGCTGTCAAAATGTATGGAACACAATAAATATCTATGTGAAGTAATGGATATAGAATATATGAACACTTCACAATAATTGAATGCAACAACGTAAGGTAACAATACTCACAGACATAAACATACACAGTTAGACTTTTCGGAACAGTTTGTTTCTTTACATTTGCAGTGCTGCAAATTAGGCCATTGATCCTGTAGTTACAGCAAAATCATGACTAAATTCAAACAGACAGCAAGTGCCTTAAATCAGCCACCACTAGGTGTTTCCTACACTACTGTAAATTAACAAATGTCGCCAACATTAACAAATTAAGAACATGTAGTGTTTTAGAAAGCTAGATTTCAACACTACTGTAGTATTATTGAAATTAAAATGGAAAATACTAAAAGCCTGTTTTAGCAGATATTGTAATACAAATTAGTTGTACAAATCCCAGGCTGGATACCACCATAGTGTATTCTAACAGCCTACCAGTGGATTCCTTGGCCTACAGGCTGTCACCTACTGGAGGACCCAGCACAGCTGTGGGGTGCAGAGGAAGTCAACCCCTGCATTCTTAGTGAGATAGAGCTGAGTTATACCTCCTGGCATTGTTTTTACTGTTCTCAACTAATTACGTTTTTCATTTCTTCTACAAAATTTATTACCTACCAGGTGCTGCTGTGTTCTGAAATGTTTGTGTAAGTAGCTTTACACTCATTTGTCAAATAAATTAACCTGGCATATTCTTTAATACCTTCATTTTTTCTAACTAATTGTAAATCATTCATCCTCAGACAAATTTAATCCTTAATGCTCTGCTGGATTTTAATCAAATAATAAAACTAGTGATACAGAAACTACAATAGGATTTTAAATCACTACAGATTATCTGGATAACATTACAAAGGCCGTCTTGTCACATGTCCAACGATTGGACTTACAAAATGTCTTTTTACTGACAGAGGTGGGTTGAGCCTAGCTGGACACCATATGCCCACAAAAGTCTTTATATCATTCCCCTCCTCACCTGGACATTGGACAGAAAATACAACTAAAGGCTCCTGGGTAAAAATGAGGACAAGGGAGATCACTCAGCAGTTACTGTCATAGACAAAACAGGCTCAGTCTAGGGACATTAATTTAGTAAATTGTCTATCAAATCAGTGTAGTATAATGAGAAATAAGAGCAAATCTAAAATCCACTTTCTCTCCACCCCTACATCTTCCCAGGCTCAACTTCATTTGTGAATTCTCCACCTGCTCACCTCCAGCAGAACAATGGGACAGGGAATAGGGTATCAAACAGTTCCTCACATTTTTCTGCCAGTCCTTCCTCCTCAGGGAAGGACTCCTCACACTCTTCCCCTGCTCCAGCACAGGGTCCCTCCCACAGGAGACAGACCTTCATGAACTTCTCCAACATGGATCCTCTCCACGGGCTGCAGTTCTTCATTAACTGCTTCAGTGTGGGTCAGCCTTTAAGGGGCACACTGTCCCAGAGTGGGTCCCCTTATGGGGACAGCAAACCTCCTGCTGTGTGGGTTTCTCGCTCCATGAGGCCACAGGTCCTGCCAGGAGCCTGCTCCAGCACAGGCTTCCCACGGGGTCACAGCCTCCTTCAGGCATCCCCCTACTCCAGGATGAGGTTCTCCATGGAATACCTGCTCCACAGCGGATATTTGCTCCACCATGGACCTCCACTGAGGGGCAGCTGCCTCACCATGATCTGCACCACAGGCTGCAGGGGAATATCTGCTTCAGCACTGGGGAAATGTGAAATCACATGCAAACTGAAACTGAACAGTGAAATTAGTTAGCTGGTGGACAAGGGTACCTACTGCAGCATATTTAGTACATAGTATTTGCAAACCCTTGCAAGTCACTTCCTAAAAAAGAAAATTATATATATAACATTTGAGTGTTTTTGCTTTCCATTATAGCCCTTCTTGCCTAGCTGGCTTTCCTCATTCAACCACTTCACAGACTAAAGAAACATCTTCACAACAGTCTCTACAACAATGTATTTGCTGACAAATGGAACAGCCAGTAATTGCAAGATTCCTCATGTCCACTGGCAGGGTCTCTGGCAGAAGGTCAAGTTCTTTTCAGAGTCAACTACAAAGCTCTTTTATCTACCTAGAGTGGGTCTTTCTAACACTTGTTTTCTATTTACATTGAGAACAAATTTTCAGGTTTTGACGGGTACCTCAGGGACAAGTATATAGTGCCACTACCAAGCCAAGTTATTGCTGGCATTCCACCCCTCCAGCCTTTTTGCATCACTTCTACATGCTGGTATACAGCTCTGAGTGCATCATACAGAGTGCAGATAATTACTTCAGTTAGCAAAAATCCAGCGGAAAATAGTTAATTTTAATTAAATTGAGCTGCAGATCTGCTTACTGTGTTGCCTCCACAAACAGCTACAGATACAGAAGTAGGTGACTTGGGATGGCACCACAGCCACATTTAAAATTTATTCTCCTTTTTCACACTAAAATGCAGTGTATATATGAGTGCCAGTTATATGACCCAAAATTTTTCCTTTTCTAAAGAACATATGCCCAGTATGTTCGAAACAGTTTTCTACTCTCCCCTCATTTCATGGACTAAATTACTGTGTAAGTCCTAAGTCAAAGTTGCTCTGCCTTCCTGCCTGCCAAGAAAAGGTTGGTTTTTAATTGGTACACTTGGTAATAAGTAATCACATACATGAATCAATTATTTCACTGTTATGCTGTGCAATCTACATACATCTAAATGTTTAATTCACAGAATCACAAAATATGCTGATGTGGAAGGGAGACACAAGAACAACGCAGGATTTATTAAGCATATTTTTAATTTACTGGCCAAATTCCCAGTTCGTTATTGCTTGATGAAATAATAACAAAGTTAGAATGTGTTAGATTATTTTTTGGTATTAATTTATTTTTGTTAATAATTTAACATTTACACAGAAATATACAGCTTATCATGACCTTAACATCATTACAGAGTAAAGCGGATGGGATATTGTAAGTTGAGCTGATTTTAAAGTCCTCCAGTTTAGGTTAATAGTCTATCTTCTGCTAGACAAATAAAAGAGAAAGACAAGATTGTTTCCTTTATTTAGGACCCATCCTCTGACAGGAGTAAATGATGAACAATGCTTCTTGGAGCAAAGCTCTATCTTGAAAACTGTTATGCACTGACCTTAGTCCAGCATCTCAGCATCCAAAGACTTGGATGAATGAGGGCCAGATCACTCAGCATCTTGCAGGAGGGAATTCATAGTGAAGCAACCTCTGCAGGAGACAGGATCACTGCTCTTTAGAAATGAGCAGCCTGTTACAACACAGGGTTCACTTACCAGTGGGAAAAAAAAAAAAAAAAGAAGCTAAATAGAAAGGCAGATTTAAAGTCTTCACTTCAAGCAGTCTTTTAATACATCTTGAATTAAACATGGTGTCCAGGAATCTGAATTGCCATTTGAGAGAAAATATTTTGAGACAGCAAACATATTTTTAGAAACTACAGGAAAGGCTCATCATGCTACAAATTCATATGAATGCCATCTCTAGGTGTAAAGGAGAAGACTCGGGAGCTAAAACTATGAGACACGCTGTACCTTAAGTCCAAATGAAAAACAGACCTGCTAAGGAGCTTGGGGTGAGAAGGGAAAGGGGACTGAGAGCTACTGCAAGGCTGGCAAGAGCTGCAGAGTATTCAGTCTTATTAAGACAATTGCTAACAACTTTGGGACAAAAATAAATAATACATACCATTCCAAAGCCATTGATGTCTTCATAGTGTCTTTCATCAGAAATAAGTAAGAAAGAAGAAATGTGAGATTTACAGTTGTAGCATGGAGTCCAAAAGCAAGATAAAGGATATGTTCTTCATATATAATGTTTTTCTTTTGTAAAACATGACATAGCTTCTTAAAAATACATTGCAGTAGGGTCCATGAAAAAAATGTGGCCAAGGGAAAAAAATCAGAAAGTGAAGCCATGGCTGAGATGGAACTTGCATTTTATTTTTTTTTAAACATCAATATTATATTCTAGGATGAACTATCTCAGGACTGCTTGATTCACAAACTCCTTTAGAAATATTTGCTGGAACACAAAAAATACTTCCCAGATATTAAAGAAAGTGGGTTACTGGTTTCTGCATTCAGATACATTCCAAAAATGTGTCTTTTTAAACTTTAAACGTGTCTTATTGTGTAGAGTGATCAGTAATGAACACACATGTACTTTGGTGCATATGAAAATAGTGGCTGAGACACCAAATGTTTGATATACTGCACATGCACTACTCATTAATTCTCCCTAACAATTTATAGGCAGAGCTTTCAGGTTATCTAAATATAAACTTGCACATAGCTTCAGAGCTTGGAGGGTTCACACCCTTTTAAAATGCAGGCAACCTTTCTTCTCCATGAATTCCCTTTAGGCCTCTATAGTGCACTTGCCAAAAGGCTGAAGCTCAGCAGGTGTGGTCTTTCTGTAAATATTTCCCAGTGGAAGTTTAATGTGAACCTCTCACACATATAAAAATATAATATGAAGAGAAATGTTTGCTGGATAAGGACTTCAGATTTAAAAATCAGAGGGTAAGGGACTATGTGTTTACATATACACCTACTATATGTATTTGAAAGCTGCTAAATCATTTAAAGGCACAGTTCTAGAAAAGCCATAGGCTTATTCTGGAAACCAAAGGATATTCAGGGTACTCGACACTCAGCATAATGTTTTGCCAAATGAAAGCAATAAAGTGCAACTACATGTTTCCAGGTAGGTGGCTTGAAGATTATTCACTTGGTCTTTACAAAACAGTTTGTAGATTAAATGTTGTGCAAATGCTATGCGTAATTGAACATACTCTCAGTGCACCTTGGCACTGTCAAGCTTGTTAGGACACAGTGATTACAGTGGTGCTTTTCTGAGAGGGAGATTACATTTCTCACAGAATCTGTTCCTGACCCAATCACAGTGTGTGACCTTGAAGCTAAAACTGACATACCAACATCTGGCCTGAGAGCAACCATGTTATACTATTTGAATTATCTTTTAAAGAGAAGTTAAAATTGGTATCTTGTAAGGAAGTTACCCTCCCCCTTTCAGCTGAACAATCTGTTCAGGGCTCCGAGTCTGGACTCACTGCACATCCCACGTAGCTAATTCTTAGAACAAACAATTCCTTTGGGGTCTAAAACGCTCACTGGGTTCTGACTCAGTCAGAATAAATAATTTCTAGCAGGAAAGAAATCAAATTAGCTCAGTTTTGAGGCACACATGATCAGAGAAGTAAAAGCAAGACACCAGTGTAATTTCATTACAAGGAAACTGACTAGAGTCAGTTACAAGAAAAGTTACAGAAAGATGCTGTCTACTCAGTTACCTACTTTATGGAAGCACTGTGTGGACCGTTAGCTCCTGCCTCCTACAAAACTCCTTTCCAGTCCACATATTTCACTAGTTAATGCTGCATTTACATCACACAGTGGAAAAGAATTGGGGACTCTTGCACGGGAGGTAATTAATTTTTTTTTTAAATTCTAGTAACAAAAGCGGGGAAAAGCCCACCACCTTTAGGTGGCTGTTTAATGAGGCAAGATCTGTCACCTTATGATGGAGAAGCACTATTTCATGTGATAAAGAATTCTGAAATTTTGCTTTAAGATATGCTAATAGTACTACATAGAACCTTTTTTTATTAAGTTTATTTCCTCATGTCCAATCCACTACCTGCTGTCTGCATTACCAAGGATAAATGGATATTAAACCTATGGTACCTCCACCACACTGTGATTTCTGGGAACATAGCCCACATTCATTGTGCCACAATGACTGGAATCCTTTGAGACAGGCCTGCTTTGCTAGAAGACTGTTGACCCTCCTCATCCTCCCTGCAGATGTATTTGAAGGTATTTGTCAAAACCCTTAATGTTTGGTTTTCTATTTGCTTTTTTCAATTTCTGCCAGAGCATTAACTAGTAAGCTGTTGTCATCTATTCCTGCTGGTAAATTTATGGTGGAATAAGCACCTAGTGAGGCTGCAGCATCCAGAGGCTGAATATGACAACCACTTCATGGACAGCCACAATAAATTCGTAACTGCCTCTCTGCAGACCAGTGCTCCTAACACGTGGAATTAGCACAGTACAGTAGGATCACCCTTATGCTTTGGAACAACAAGTTGGTTCACACATCTGAGCAGCTGAGTAGTGCAGCAGCAAATTGCAGTGGTGCTCCACAGTACAGCTATGTGCACATTGTATCTGTCTCCTGCAGGCCTGGTTAGTGCTGGCCAACCAACATTAACACTGTTGGGGTAATGGAGGTTTGGCCACAGATTACGGGCATCAGAAGTAAAGCAAGAACTGGATTTCAGAGAACAGGGAGCTCACACTGCATAGGGAACAAGGGTAATATTCTCGTATTACTAATAGTACCATTAGCTCAGTTACCATAAATAATGCCACCTGCAGCATTTTTGCACTGTCAGGGCAAGTTCAGAGAAGAATTTTTCCATACAGAAAAGATAGATGATAACAGGATTTTGAGAAATTCTTGTATTTTCTGACTCATGAAACTTGTCTTCGTTGCCAAATAGAGCTTGGCAAAAGTAAGTCTGACTGTATGCTTACAGCTGCAGGGAGGGAGGCAGAGTGAGATGCAGTTTCAAAAGTCCTTTCAATAGCAAATGAGTGAGTAACGAAATGGCAGATTATATTCAATCCAAATATTAAACATACACAATGGATTACTTTAATTTACTTAGCACCACTTAGGAAAGATGCCTCCAGGTCACTGTAGCTGTTGTACTTCCCCCAGCTGCGCCTTCCTTTAGACGCATGTCACAGCACAGACAGCATGGGCTGTATAGAAGTGGGATTTGCTGAAAATCAATAACATTCTCTTTTTAATGGAGATTTAGAGGTTATGGGTAAAGCCATAAGGGAAACCTGTGGTGTGAGCATTCACTAGAAGCATTATAAGGACTGTAAAAGCAGTAATAGTAGGATAGGGTAACAAGTAGAGATAAGTTTATTTACATGTTTATTTATTGTACATAAACACCTAAACACATTTTGAGTAATGTTTTCCTTCAAGAAGTGTCTTCTTACAAGTATGAATCAATAAAACTGCTCACAAACTTAAGCAAGAAGACACCTGATTATTTTCCAGGTAAGACATTTAATGCTGTGCAGTAATGTTTTTATTGGTCCACTTCTAAAATTTATCATTTACTCATTTTTCTCCTTACAGCTTATTTATTGCCCAAATTTGTTTAATTTTTGGATAATGTTTCCTCAAATAAATAAACCATGCCCTTCAACTGTCCCTTGCAGTCAATTATATTAACTAGGACAGCTATTCTTTGGACATTTTATAAGACACTGAAACTCTCCTCTGAACTAGGCCACCAACTAATTGCTATGCACAGGCAACAACGCCACATTATTTCTGAAACTCTGTCATTCTTGTCCTGTAATTGCAAATCCACAGTAATGGTGAATTATCTTGTACATGACAACCTGCAACCAGAAAATCTGCTGTTTAAACAGAGTCTCTGTTATTTCTTTTCTTTTGCACAACAGAAAATAACATTGGACATTTTTACAAATTATGGTCAGAAGAAATAATCTTAACTTTGTAACAGGACATAATACTATTTGGAAACATTGTCAAACTTCAAAATCACCAGGTTAGTCCATCTTCAAAATATGCTCTTAGAAACACAGCATCCTTTTGGGGTTTTGGTATGGGAAGTAATTGTTATCTCAGTAGAAATCTTTATTAGATGATTGTTGGCTTCATATTAAGAATTTATAGTATGCAGAACCACTGTATTAAAGCTATAGTCTCCAGACCTTTGAGAGGTATAGAGCTGTATAGAAAGACTCTTTGGATGACAAGGTGAACAGATCTACCAGTGAATAAGTTCCTGGGACATTGACTGCTACCACCTGAACAATCATGAGGTGAGAATCATCTTAAAAGCGGTTGGAGAGAAACACTCTTCTTGATGCTCTAGTGAAGCATGAACTATGAGCCCTCACTTGAGTGTTCTCTTTCAGGTGCTAAGTTTGGTAAAATGATAAACAGTGAGATTGAGTGCACCCTCAGCAGGTTTGTAAATGGCACAGAACTGTGTCGTATGGTTGACACGCTAGTGGGAAAAAAAGTCATCCAGAGGGACCTGGACAATCTTGAGAGATAAGCCTATGTGAACCTCCTGAAATTCAAAAAGGCCAAGGGCAACCCTAACCCTAGCCCTGCACCTGGGCCAGGACAATCCCAAGCACAAATACAGGCTGGGTAGAGAAAGGACTGAGAGTGTCCTGGGAAGTCCTGGGAAGAAAGACTTGGGGGGTTGGTTGATAAGGAGCTCAACATGAGCTGTAAAAGTGTACTTGCAGACCAGACAGGCAATCACATCCTGGGCTTTGCACTATGAAGACAGGCTGAGAGAGCTGGAATTTTCAGCCTAGAGAAGAGGAGGCTCTGGGGAGACCTTATAGCAGCCTTCTACTACCTACAAGGAAGATGGAGAGGAATTTTTTACAAGGTCATGTAGTGACGGGACAACGGTAGTGGCTTTAGACTGAACTCTTTCAGGTTTAGATTAGCTATTAGGAAGAATTTATTCATTATGAAGATAGTGAGGCAGAACAGGTTGCCCAGAGCAGCTGTGGATGTCCCATCCTTGGAAATGTTCAAGGCCAGGTTGGATGGGGCTTTGAGCAACCTGTTGTAGTGGGAGGTGTTCCTGCCCACTGCAGAAGGTTGAAACCAGATGATCTTTAAGGTCCCTTCCAGCCTAGGCCATTCCACGATTCTTCTTTTGCCCTTGTGTTTTGCACTCAAAAAAGCTGTCTAGGCCTTTTACAAGTAATTTCAAACCAAGCATCATTGCCATTGATGCCCATGATCCCTTTACCTAGTCTTTACAGCCTCCTGTTAAAGCAGAGTGGCAATTCTCTACCTCTAGAAGTACTGCCTCATCCTTCTTCCTTGATGATTCAACTGATTTTAACTTTTAATTGGTCTTGTCTAAATTATTTGTACATAAAAAACCTAAGCAGGGCTGGAATCTCATGTGCTAAACCTCATGTGCTTTGGCAATTGAACAGCCTGTAAAGGACCCTACACAGTTCCCTTTGCATAGGGAAGGGTTTCCTTGATGAACTAGAACTTGTGTTTGAGCTTCTGCCAACATTTTCGTCAGAAGGTTTGTTTTTAACATTGCTAATGATTTGGAAAACAAAACAGAGTTTGTAGAACAATCTCCAAAAAAATTTATGGTAATTAGCACGTGGAAAAGAAAAAGCCTTTCATGGGCTCCTGTGTATAGGAGACGAAGTACTTAAAAGAGGAAAATTTCTGAGCATGCTTTGTCTGTTGCTAAACTGTTAAAATTCCTGTGCCAGACATAACCATGGAAGCAAACAATCGAAGCGCACTTGCTAATATTATTCCAAAACTATCCTAAAGGTGCTGAAGTTGTTTGAAATTTTGTCTGTAATTGGCAGAGCTGAAATAATTCACCCTCTTTTTATAAACAATGGAAGGAGTCTCACAGATTTTCCACTCTTATTGCTGGAACATGGATCTGATACAGCAATTTAAGTAAAAGTGCTGTTTGGGGCCATTTTCTAAATCCTACTATTCCTATCAAGACAGTGAACTCCCAGCATTAAGATACAAATCATACCATAAAGTCACAGTGATTTAATTCTGGCATTCAAAAATATTCAGTTCTAAATTCAGTGTTAGCACAACTAAAATGAAGCCAAGAAAATTTTGTTCTGAGACAGTTAACCAAACAGTCTAAAAATTTTTAACTCTCCTAATCTGAAACATTCCTCTACAAAATACCTCCAAAATATTTGAGATGGAAATAAATGTGCACATCTAAATTTCTAAAACTATGTGCAGTGTTAAATATAGGCATTTGCATTAGTGATGAAAAAATAACATTATCAAGATTTCCTATCCTTCAGATAAGTAGGCTTTGGAATTTAGAAATATTTTACATACCTCGTCCCCAGCCAATTCAGGAAATTAATTTTAACAGGATATTTCAAAGAAGATTTGCTTGATTTTGAATAGTTTAAGGAGAAGGAATATGAGTTTTCACGCCTTTATGTAGGTCATTTAAGTCACTCCTGAGTGTCTGTATATTCAAAGTACTGGCATTTAAAAACACCTTTGAAATCTATTACTCCTCACATTAGTTTTGTTCTTGTGAGATGAAAAGACGACAAATGAATAGTTGGGCCTCTAAAGTTTTGGGGTATTTTTTGTAGAAATAGAAAAATTCTTAGAAAACTGCACTATTTGGACAAATACTAGAAAAGGGTTAGATGCTTATTTTGAGCATATTTATTCTTCTTGAAACATAAATACAGACAGAGTATCTTCTGAGAACGTGCTGCACTGCGGCATGCATATTTTAAATGCCTTGTGCTAGATTTACTATAATAACAAGGACAGGGTCTACCAGTCAATATGTTAACACTGGCATGTGGGAAAATTAAAGACTCATTTTACTCCAGGCCTACTGTGCAGTGTGAGTGGCTATGTTGACATGCAACTACTTCTATATGTCTCTTCCTAAATTACATCTGACTTGGGAAGTGCTGCAAGTTCCTTTTGTTACCATGCATATGTGGACATGGTCTCTCAGTGCTTCAACATCTCCAGCAACAAGTACTGGGCCAGGCATGGCTTTTTTCCTGTGACACCGGAACAATGGAATGTTGACTAACAGAAATTGTAACAGGCATTCTTGCTGTTTTATTTATATATATATATATATATATATATAAATATAAAAATGTATGTATTGTGCTGAAATAAGTCTAGAATTTCTATGAACCCAGCAAGGGATTCCAAAATTGTGGAGTCTTACGATACTTACCACTAGTTGTTGAAGCTCAACAGTTTAATTAAATTTAGTGCAAGTAGGATAAAACCCTTAGCAGAAAGAGATAAAGCATGAGAGGTATGAAGCAAGTTCTGAGTAAAAATCCCACAGGTCAAACACAAATAAGCCTCAATAGAAGGAGAGTCAGAAACTGAAGAACGGGATCAAAGAAAACTGGTGAATTCATGAGGAGGAACAGCCTTTTGTGGCTCTAATGAAATTCCTGTAAAAATGCCTGTATGTTCAGAGAATTTGTGACTCTCAGCAGCCTACTACCTGCAGAATCACGTAACAGTCCATGTCGGAAAGGATGTCTGAAGTTCATCTGGCCCAACCTTCTGCTGTCAACACACTGACCTTCAAAGGTGGATTGATCACAGCCTTGTCAAGTTTTGAAATGCTGCAGGCATGAAACTCTTCTACCTCTCTTGGCAGCCTGCTTGAGTGCTCACCACCCTTCTGCTTGAAAATTTTGTGCTTAAGCCTAATTGATGTTCTCTGGGTGCACCCTGCTACTGCCACCTCTCAGCACTGCCATCCTCATCTGTGAAAAGAGCCTGGCTCTGCCTTTTCCATACCCATCTTCTGGCCAGGGTGCAGTGTGGGCTGGGGCCACTGGTGTCCCAGTTTGGGCCAGCAAGGCAGGCAAGACGTCACCAGTTGTGGCTGGTCCCACCATCCCCACAGAAGGAGGAGGGCAGGCTGGGGCAGCCGAGGGCAGCCCTGTCCATGTGCTGTGCTGCTGAGGCTGGTCTGAGGCTGAGCTGAGGCTGAGCTGAGGTCAGCCCAGTGAGGGTAACCAGGGTCAGGGACAGCCTCATGACTGTTGAGTGACTCTGTAGTGACGAGGCTGTGGAGGCCAGGCTGGAAAGTCAGCCCACAGGGGGTCAGGGTCCAGGACAGCAGGGCCCATGGCCAGGCCCAGGCAGGGCAGTGGTGCTTCTGGGGCAGTGATCGATGACCCTGAGAGCTGATATGGGATATTGAACCATGGCAGGCTGGGCAGGAGCCCTGGCAGTGTGGGCTGGGACAAGCAGGCTGGCAGTGCTCAGAGTGTCAGCACTTGGGCATTTCAAACCTTTTATGAGATTCTGCTCTTCAGGAGCACATTGTCTACTCTGAAGTGTGTATTTTAGAAAAAAACCCCTTTGTGTTATAAAAATCACTTCAAAATAATAGAAAAATCATTATTTAACAATAACCTCATGCTGCTTATACAGTTCAATTTTTGCTTCTCCTTCAACCTATGTAAAAAAATATGTCCCAATGATGAAAAATTTGATTTAATTTTCAAATTACCTAGCACAAGTCAGGATTGCTACCCACCACTGTAAAATGTTTATGTTCAAGAGATTTTAAAATGCTTCAATTAGTTTGTAGATCATGAAACAATTAATATTTTTTAAAACTAACCTTGTGTCCCTGCCAAATTTGACTTGGTATTGCCAACCCAACAAAAAAAATTATAACTCAATAAAAATCTGCAACTCAGTAAACAAATGTATAGACACAAATGTTTCTATAAATACATGAGCAGCAAAAGGAGGGTTAAAGGAGCGTCTCCATCCTTCAATTAGTCACTGTCCCTGGAGGCATTTAAAAGTAGTGTAGGTGTGTCACTTAGGGCCATGGCTTAGTGTTGGACTTGGCAGTGCTGGGTTAACAGCTGGACTCAATGATCTTAAAATCTCTCCCAATGAACTTACCCAACCTCCATCCCCTCACAAAAGGACCCGGGGTTATACCGGATCACAAACCCACCAGAAGTTAACAGTGTTGCACTATTGCAAAAAAGCAAACATTGTGCTGACAAGTTTGGGGCACTGGCATGGTTCAAACATATGAAGTAAAGCTTTCTATTGATTCAGGGCTGATGAGGTCTTGCCTGACCCCACAGTGAGCACCCAACTGTTACTGGTAATAGTTTGACTACAGATCTTAATGAGGTAAGTCAGACACCAAACTCAAATACCACCATAAAAGTAGTTAACTGGATGCTTTCATCAGGACATAGGAGTTCTCTTCTCCTTCTTCCAAAACTGGTAGTCCTGAATGATAACCCCTCCCCAGTATCACAGCAGGATGTGCAGCTCCCAAAATCAACAATGGTTCAAAAAGTAGTTTGAAGGAGTCAAAATCCTCTGATCATCTGATCCTCTGATCACTTGGGAAATATCCTGTAAAACAAGGATATTTCCCAAGTTCCATTCTTAAATATTTAAACACAGTGAGTTATCTTAATTAAATACAATAAAGAAATTTCTTTTCCTGGACTTATCTGTCCTTACTACTGGCTTGAAAAAGCAGGTTGTCAAGTTACTGGCTGAGATAGAGTTAATTTTCTTCTTAATATCTGGTAGAGTGTTGCATTTTAGGTTTAGTAGGAGAATCATGTTGATAACACTGATGTTTCAGCTGTTGCTCAATAATGTTCACCCTCAGTCACGGACTTTTCATTCTCTCATACTCTGCCAACAAGGAGACACAAAAGAAGCTGGGAGGGAGCACAGGCAGGACAGCTGACACAAAGGGATATTCCATACCACACAATATCATGCTCATTAAATTAAATCAGGGGATTTGGCCATGAGGGGCCAATTGCTGCTCAGGGATGGGCTGGAGTTTGGTCAAAAGGTGGTGAGCAATTGTCTTGCGCATCACTTGGTTTTTTTTAGGTTTTACTCCTCTTTTTTTGCTACCTCACTTTTAGTTACTATAATTACACTGTATTTTACTTCATTTCATTTATTAAACTGTTCTTAACCCATATGTTTTACCTTTTTTGAGTTCTCCTCCCCCTCTCAGGAAGTGAGTGAGCAGCTGCATAGTGCTTAGTTTTTGGCTAGGATTAAATCACACCACCAATCTTCCTTCTAGTCTTTTTTTTTCCCTAGGACTGTTTCAAGTGGAGGTTTTCATATATCCTTAGTACATGTGAGGAGATTTGAGAGAGACAAGAAATACAGAAGGTGGGAAGAAACCATAAGTACTTATGAAAAACCATGAGTAAAAGTTTTAAAAGTGTTCCATAGAGAAACCATTTGAAAAAAGAATTAAGTGCCTGCCAGAAGCGCAAAACCACTGTATTTTCTGTCAGAAACACACCAATAGTGTACAATGTCCACTAATAATCTGAATGTGGGCTAACATTTACAAAAAATCTATATTGTGTACACAGCCATTACAAATAATTTGGTCACTTACAAAAGCTTTATTTATAGTCCTATAAATAGGACTATATTATGCCATTATTATGCAATGCAGTCCTCTTTTGGAATAATGACCTTTGACTGCAGATTTAACTGTTGAGCATTACTTCTTTGGACCCCTGTATTATTTTTACAGTTTGAATATTTTTAGGTTCTAGAAAAGCCACTCTAAAATTTTTCTTGATCAAAGATACTCTGCAAAGGCAATACAAATGCACAACTGAATTTGAAGGAAGGTATAATGTCTAGAAGAAAAGTAATCACTAACAGCAGACTTGGACAAATAAATCCTTACTAATCTCATTAAATGGTAAAATGTTCCAGGTCTCAAGTGGAAGATTTTTACAGGTGACAGGTGACAAATGACACCATTTTTTCTTGTTTCTTTGGTCTTCTTTTTGAGTTGAAAAGACTTGTTGCCATTCTTACAAATCATTTATCTCAAAAGATAGTTATGATTTAGTTTTTATTAGTGTTTGAACATAACAAATGGAAAAAAATTGTATTTTTAGGAAGATAAAAAATACAATTTTAGGAGGAGTAAATGCACACTAAAAACACAGTAGTAAATGGTTTCTGAATTCTGATTACATTAAAAAAAATTATATATCCCAATGAATTTGACTTTAGTTAGCTGCTTCACTACCTACCTTTTATAACTCGGGCAAAGTGAGTCAGGACAAGTACTTAGCTGGGGTCAGACCTCTGAGCAGGTACTCACAATGATTGCAGTGACTTTTCACATAAATCAAAGAGGGTGATTTTATAAACAGTGTTGCAACGTGAAGATAAAAATTACATCAGTACACATTACTCTTGGACTAAATATTGCACTAGGTAAGCATTCTTTCAGAATGGTTTCAGTGTACTCACAAAGAATGGAGAAAGGATGTTTCTATATTGTTTTTCAATTTTATAAGTAAAAAAGAGCTGAAATGAAACCACATACCCCTTATACTTACTAAAAGTAATATTCAAGACTTGGGTGAGGAGGAAGGTATTTAGCTAGTCAGAGAAATCCAATGAAAGCTGGATAATTGATCAGAAAGACTTGGTTTAAAGTTTTGGAGAAAATTTTAATTTTAGTTGACTGCTTTATATAATACTGAGATGGTGGAGCAAGGGACAAACCTATTTACTGAATTTTCTGCTGACTTGCAAGTCAAGTTTCCAGAAATAGAGACTTGGAATGCTTCCAACTTTCCTTTGTTAGTTATCTGCAAATAAACTTCTCAGAGCTACTTAATAGGAAACTAGGTAAAAGCCAGATTCTGTGGAAGTTTTTTGTTTTTTTTTTTTTTAATAAAAGATTAGGTAGTAGTATGGATACAAGGCCTACTGATTAAATGTGAAGAGGTAAGTTTGAAAGAGCTGCAAAATCTCTATCTCTTCATTGCTGCTTGACAACAGAAACAAAACCCTTCTAAATTAATCCTCTAGTCACACATTTAAAGCTGTGTAAATTCTCCAGCAGGATTACAGCATCCATATGGAAATTATTTTTGCTTACATACATGAATTTAGAGGAATAAAGCCACAGTGATACAGCACACAATGGGTTGTATGCAAAGAATTTCAGAACATACCGAAAACAAACGTCAGGGCCAGCGGTACAAACCAGCTAAGCACCTGCTCTGCCCCGGTGCTCTCCATCCTGATCAGGCATAACGTCAGCCACCACAGCTGAAGCCAACCCACAGCTAATTACATCAAACATGCGCTCCGGACTGTACGAAGCTATGCAGTCCGTCCCCTTCGGGAAAGATTGGATTTCATGGCCATTTAAATAGCAGAAGGAAAGTGAAACTTGAACGTGACTCAAGCGCAGAGGCCCGGCTCCTGCGTGAGGCCGCGCCAGGGGGGTCAGCGGGGTCCGGGCCGATGGGGTCCGGGCGCGGTGCTCGGCAGCCCCTGTGCCAAACCCGGCGTGACGAGGCAGAGCCGCGCCTGCGAGCCCCCCGCAGCAGGTGATCCCAGACCGGCCTCCTTCTTCGGGCGGCCCCTCCGCTGCGCTAGAAGGCAGCGCAGCCTGCATCCCCGGGCAGGGCAGTGCTGCGGCTCCGCACCCGCGCTGCCCTTCGCACCTGGGCGGCCGCCCGGCTGCGCGTGGAGCAGCCGGTGACTCAGCGGCTCGCCGGTGACCCCCTCCCGCAGCGGCGGCGCTCCGCCACGGCTCTGCCCCCTCCCTCTCTCCCTCCCGCCCTCCGGTAGGATCATCCCACCCTGTCGGGCGGTCACCTCAGCAGGAGGAGCCGCCGCTACTTTGCCTCCGCTCCCGCAGCGACCTGACGGCAGTCAGCCCCGCCGCGCCGCACCATGCAAGCAGGGAAGGGAGACGAGAGGAGGCGGGACGCCGCCCGGCCCCTGCAGCTCACCATGAAGAGGGGCTACGAGGTGCTCCGCGACCCCCACCTCAACAAGGTAGGGGCGGGCAGGGCAGGTGCTCCGTTGGGCGAGGAGGGCGGCTGCCCTCGCCCTCACCGCGGCCCCCGCGGGTGACGAACGGTCCTGCCGGGCGCTGCCTGCGGAGCCGGGCCCGGGGGCCGCCTCTGGCCGCCGCCACCTGTCACGGCGCAGCGGCCGCCGGGCCGGGGCCGGGGGCGGCGGGCGCGGGGCAGCCGCACTTCCTGCGGGCCCGGCGCCGCTTCCTCTTCCTCCGGGCGGCGGGAGGCGGCCGGTGCCCTGCCCGCCGCCGCCCCAGCGGGCCCGGGCCGAGGAGCCATCCCTCGGCAGCTCCCAGGGGAGAGGAGCTGCAGCAGCAGCAGCACGGGGAGGAGGATGCTGCTGAAAGTTACGCCGCTCTGATGCGAGTTCCTGCTGCCGTGCTTCTGTTTTCCCGGTACCCTCCTTCTTTTCCAATCCTCTTCACGGATGCCCCACCTCGTTTCCTGCGGCTAGAGGTGGCCGTTGTTGCTATCCTGCGTTTTCTCCCCTGGAAGAGTGGAAAATGTGTTTTATCACAACTGTTCCTCTTGAAGCTCTAAAATGCAACTGCAGTTTCCTCCCCGCTCTGCATCAGCTAATGCAGTCAGCTTTTCTGAGATGCCATAGCACAGTAAAACCTTTTTGATGTGTTTCCAGTTTGCTTAAGAATGGTAATTAAGCTTCATCAGACTTTCTAAACCTGTAAAACTAATCTGGGAAACATAAAACTGAGTAGGGAAGTGTTTGCACAACTGCCTTGATAAATATTCAAAGTTCAAATAATAGAATAATTAAATTAGCATGACAAGCCCTGAATTTACTGCCAAAATGAAAATTGGTTAAAGGTAGATAATAAACCACACCTAGCACATGATGCCTTGGTCAGACCCTTACCTCCAAATTTCACCTTGCACATTGACTGGAATGGTGCTCTGACTTGTATATCTGCATTAGAATGTATATACAGTCATGTTTCTTATAACCGAGTTGGATAAATTGACAAAAACCATGTCTCTAGTTTTACTGGACAGGTTGACTCATCACTAAAAGCTCTATGTGTAAGTTAGATGAATAGTGCTTTTATTAGTCTTGGTGCTTGACTACAAAGTTTCCTTAGAGGCTGTCTTAAGTCTATGTAGGCCTGAGAAGGTCCCCTGAGGTCAGGTTAAAGGAAAATTTACCAAAATATAAAACTCCCAAGAAGAAACCAAGGAGAGGCTGTTTTGCTCGGGTTTGGATTTAAGCAGCTGTAATATTGATGGAAAAATTCTGATTCAGCCTAACCAGGAAGGAAAACCCAACAGAAAACTCACCTTGTTTAAAGAAATAAAAAGGGGCCTGTTCTAAAATGCATTGACTGAAGGGCAGTCAGAGGCAGGCTCATTGCAATGCTCACACACCTTACATCTTGCCTCTGAACAGAGTACAGTGAGGATGGGTTGTCACAGATGGAGTGCTAAAGAGGAAGGGCATTGCTTGGTTTTAATATACAGCAGAGAAGAGTTACAGAATATTCTGAGTTGGAAGATACTCAAAAGGATTATCAAGTCCAGCTCTTAAGTGAATGGCCTTTGTGAAGATCAGACTGCCAACCTTGGTGGGTTGGCACCATGCTCTTCCTGGGTTAGGCTTTATTCTTTTGTACTCCCTCAGCTATGGTATAGCACATGTGTACTGTAAAGCAGAGAATAGTTGTTCATTACCAGCCACATCCACCCAGTGAACAAAATTTGATGTTGGAAATGCTCAGCTGAAAAATCTGGTCTTTGTGCCTGTGAGAAAGGTCTGGTCCTGGTCTGGTTAAGGACAGGTAATCCCATTTTCTGACTGAGACAGGTGATGTTTTTGTGGGTGTAGATGTATTGCACCCTAATACATGTATAATATGTGTATATTTGATTCTGTGTAGGTGCACTAAATTCAGATACATTGAGGACTGCTCACATGGTTGCCAGTTTGATAGCTTGTGGCCTGCCTGCACACATGGAAGCTGCTACTCCCAGTTCACTTTCAATTGTCAAGGCCATTAAACAAGCATCAGGTTGCTGAGAATTCAATTTAAAGTTGATAAAATATCTCCTTTAATGATTCTGAATTACAGGGATTTCTTGCAGTCCTGCAAGGTGCCAGAACTTTCTGCTATCTTGGCCCTGTCAAGAAGTTGCAATTTCTTAGGATCAGCACTTTCTTTTGGATATGGTGCCAGTTTTATGAGGCCTTTTTGCATTTATGTGACAGAAGTAGACTGTAAGTACTAAATAGTGGTATCTAGCAGTGACTTGTAGAAAAGAAAGGCAAATGATGTTTTCAAGGTCTCTTAAGAAAGATATCCTGGCAAGCAGGTAAAACTGAATTGTTTTACCTGCTTGCCAGCTTCAGCTTGCAAGCTTGGGGCCTTACATCCTCAAATAACACATTCCTTTTATCAGAAAAATTGAAAATTTTACATGGAACCATTCATACTTGAACATCTTTAAAAACAGATGTAAGAAGAAATAAGTGCTAGATTTAAAAAGAAAAAAACCCAGTCAAAACAGAAAACCCAGTCCCAAAACCCTGTCTCCATTTAGGTGCTCCATTTAATTGCCCCCCTCATTCAACAATAAAACTTGATTTCTGCATGCTTGTCCATCGCTTTTTATACTTAACCTTCCTGGCTTTTGAGAGAAAAGGTTGTGTGAACGCCAGGGTAAACACCCAATTTTCTTCTTTTCTGCTTGGCTTCTACTTCTGCTTGGATGGCAAAATTGACTCCCTAGGCAATGTCATTCTTAAATCCTTTATGTTTGACTATGTTAGTAATTCACAAACATATCCAACCTTCTGCGGGAAAAAGTTCAGTAAACAATGTTTGGTGGTTTTGTGATTTGTTTCCTGTCCCTTCCCTCCCCATCTCCTGTAAAGCATTTTGGGTCCCTGACTGGTTTGTGCCATCTCAGCAGCAGTGATACATCAAAAATCATGACAAACAGTGGATTGTAACAGATTGAATTTAATTACTTGAGGATGTGTGTCCAAGTCTATGGACAATAATTGTAATTCAATTTATTGTCTGAAATTTTAGCCTGTTAGTGTTTAAAAGTGTATTTAGAACCTTTCTGGTAATTGTCTTTTTCGCTTAGGCAACCAGACACATTGTAAATAGCAATGACAAGGAAAACAAACAGAGTTTCACTTCTTTTCACTGAAATAGATTTGGCTGGGAGTTGTATGCTCTTTAAGCTGATGAGCTACAGAAGTGTGGAAGTAATTTGCTCTTTCCCTACTGTAAATCTCATTTATGCTTTGTTCAGTGGACAAGTTTACAGTTTTAAGGCATGCAGTTTAACACTACAGTTTCATCTTTAATTTTTTACCTTTTAATATTTAAGTAAATCGTATTTTCCTTTAAGCTGGTTATTTTCAGAATCTTGGTGCAAAGATAGACAAACACGCATTTCAGTACAAAACTTTCCCAACAGCCTGTATTAGTTGCCAAGTGTAAACTCTTCCCTGACTGAGAAACTTTGCCATGGGAGAAATGCTTTGTTTCCAGGCTGCTTTTATATTCTTGCAGAGCAATTCAGTGAGCAGTAAATAAGTGACTCTATTAAATTTAAGTGCTGGAGAGCTCTTTCTCCTCCCCAGATACCTAATTTTAACTCCTCTACTGAGTGACTGCTGTTGTCATTGCTGAATATAATGTGCTTGTAAACTGTTTCCTTTCCCTTTTTTTCTTTTTCTTTATTCAAGTTGCACTAAAGCACTGTAGAATTTCAGAACAGACTGTCTGATATCTGCTGAATATCTGAGAGCACTCAGTGTCCATCCCACATGCAATTGCATTGGTGTTTTACTCTTATGTCTCCCAGATGTTGTGCCCCTGAACCTTAGCAGGTTCTCACTAAGTGACATTAGCTGTTGGCTGGAGCTGATTGTCAGTACATTGACTTACTACGGGATTTACTATAGAAGGACCATACTGGAACAGAGCAAAGGTCCATTCATCCCAGTGTCTTGTTTCTAACAGTGGCTCAACTGGAACCCTCAGGAGAGGCAGAAGAGTAAAGGTGCCTCTGGTGAGTAATCAATTCCAGGCTGAGGGAATGAGCAGGTGATTAGACGGTCATTAAGATATGAACATATGTCCCTCCTGTCAGTTTACGTATGCTAGGTGTACTAATTTACTAAAAAATCAATTGCAGTATCTTAGAGTATCTTGAGTATTTTAGAGATACTCATGGACTTCCCATTTTGCTTTACATTTCAGATAGTGGGATGAGAATGCTTGTGAAATACAGATAGATTTTGTTCTGTACACAACTAGTTGCCTCTCTAAAAGCAAGTTTGATTTTGATTGAGTGACATACAAAAAAGGTTTTATGACTTTGATATTAGTGGGCAACCCTGCAACAGGTCTCAGAAAACCCAAACCTCAGTAAAAAATCAGAAGTATTCCAGGGAGATTTTCTCTGTCTGATGGGTAAAATAGAAGAAACATTTAAGAGCTTCCTTTAAATAAATCTATTCCTTATCAAATACTGAGCAATAGAAGACTATTTTTTCCTTCCATAGATAGTGTTTGTATTTTTGCATCCTAAACTTGTGAGTGCTTTGGGTGGGTCTTCTGGAGTGGCCAATGCCCAATGAATGTTACTGTGGCCTTACCTGTAGATAGCTAGTCTGGAAGAAAGCTGATAATGTTGGGGATGGAGGAGGAAAACACTTATTTAAATTGGATATTAGAATTATCTACAATTCATAATTAATTTGTAATATAGATTTGCTGGAAGCTACTTCATATTGCAAGGGATTATTTAATTTTAAGTGGTAGTAGGAATGAGAGTGTTTCTTAGATGAGATAATTGTTAGTTCCACATGAAAGTAAAGGTATAATTGGAGGAATTCTTTTTAGTATAGTTGCTGATCATTCTTACTGTCTTCTACTTCTTTTGACTTTTTGCCCTTTAAAACTTCGAAGTTTTAAAAGTAGTAGTTCTTGGTTCTTATCCCTTCTAGATCATATAGCAGAGCAATTCTGATCTTGATAGGGATAAGCACGGGATTTTTCAGGTCTTTGACAAGAATATGCGGTATAGTGGTTGTGCTAGGACAAAAAGTGAATAAATCTGGTCTTTGAAGCATTTTAGAGTGAACTCCTATCAATTTTGCCCATATGTTTGACAAGCATTACATTTTTTATCTCTTACTGGGATCTTTGACACTAGTTGCTGTTCTGTGGAATGGCATCTTAAACCAGGAGGTTCTTCAGGTGGCTCATACAAGAACTGTTTGCTCTTTAGCAATGAGGATCATAAATTGCAGGCTGGCAGAATGCAGCCACCTTGTGTGCTTGGGTTTTGGCAAGGGTGTGAGCTTGATAATGGCTCCCTGGTGGGTGGGTGAGGAGGTTGTCACGCTGGGAGTGTATTCCTCCTTTCTGTAAACACCTTGTTGAGGGGTGAGGGAGGAGTAGTCATGCAGGATGTCTTTTGTATGACTGCTTTTTTTTTCAGTATGTCTGGAGAGGTTTTAAAAAATAATTTCTGTTCTTTTTTCCCCACTTTTCTTATTTTAGTGTGCAGGTTGTCCTGCATACTGCTAATAAGGAGAAAGTCTTGGAAAAAGCACAAAGAGTTTAAATCAGATTATTTTATCACTGTCTTCTATTTAATGTATACAGCTAACAGTGTTCATTGCCTCCAATACTTTATTCCTGACCTAGTAGGTAAGTTGCTGGGGTTGGTGTTATGTTCTTTTCTTCCTGTTGGCCTCCAGTTCTTTGCTCGCAGTTATGAAACAGAGTGCTGAGACAGCAAGTTGGGAACAAAGTTCTGTGACTTGAATTAAAAGCAAATAAAATGAAGGAGAAGAAGTTATGCAGTAAGCTAAAAAGCATTAATAGCAACTGAATAGTGGTGTAAGTTGCCACAGGAAGCTGAAACCTAATACTGTTTTCCTGCAAATCTGCTTCAGGCATTAAAAACTATTTTCAGTTGTGTAATTTTCTTGTGAACTTCAGTAGTTGAATACAAAACTGACCTTTTTACTTTTGATTGAGAAATCCTATGGCCATTGGTTAAAAATGCCATTTGAATAGAAACATTAGTCTTGGCACAGAGCACCTTGTAAGCAGAATTTCTGTATGTATATAGAGTTAAATGTGCCTTTTGACAGTAGGGTTTATAGAGATGCTGGCCAGAGTACTTGAGTGTTGTTTTTTAATCCTGCTTATGGATGCTGACAATAAATAGGAGTAGAGTTCACTGAGGAATTTTACTTCTGTCTAGGTAAAATAAACTGTGGAGAGTATCTTGGAGTACAGAGGTTCTTTTTTGCATTCTGCACTGT
Source organism: Serinus canaria (assembly GCF_022539315.1). Lineage (NCBI taxonomy): Eukaryota > Metazoa > Chordata > Aves > Passeriformes > Fringillidae > Serinus > Serinus canaria. The sequence continues at coordinate 79,323,607 of NC_066316.1, forward strand.
ATATATCCAGTTCTGCTGAATCTGCTGTATCAAGCAGTTGCTGAAAAAAACAGAAATTGTGGCCGTAGGAGGCACAAGGTTCCCTCCCCCAGCCCTGCTTTCCTTGTCGGGGGGAGAAGGAAGAGAACTGTGTGTGACAGAATGTTTCTTATTAACCAATGACCAGAGGTTAAAATGTACCATCTTTGCTTTGTCATGCTTTCCTTCCTTGCCTGCTAGGTGGGCTGTGTATTTCATTCATTACTTGCTTCTGGCTGCTGTTGCCCATGCCTGCAGGGGTTGATGCAGATTTTCATGCCAAAGGTCTCCTTGCTCCAGACTCCAGAGGTCTGAAAGGGAGTATTAATACCCTTCAATTAGGTCCGTCATTAAATTTTTTCCAGTTTATAGTTGAGAATTTTTAGTGGAACAGATGTTTCGAAGAAGCTTCAAAAACTTCAGTGGAAGATGTAATCCTGGTATTTCAGCTGCAGTAGCAAGTGGTTTGTCCTCCCTGCAAATCTGAAGAGCTCTTCTAAGATGTCATTTGTGCTCCCCTGGAGGGAGCAAATGTGTGGAGGGAGCCTGTGTACTCTGTGGCCCATCCTAGCATGGAAAGGGCAGAAAAGAACAGAAATTACACTATTGGTTTGTGTGCCTGTCTAATGAGATTGGTTGTACAATAATAAAGCTTGTTGGTAGTAGGCCATTAGTTAAGCTTTGTTTGAATGTTCTTGTCATTCATGGAGACGCTTTCTCTGTAGTTTGTGCCCAGATCTGGCCTGGCCCGACTGGGAATAGTTTTACAGAAATTATCTCTATTGTCTGGTTTAACATAACGCCAAGGAGCTAAATCTAGTATACAAAACAGGCAATAGAATATGGGTAGGATTACCAGTTTGTAATATTTGGTAGCCAAAATTTTGTACAGGAAACTGCAGAAAACATGACACAGCAAATATGTACGTACAAACTAGGAAAGGTGGGACTTGGAACAAACATCCCCATGGATAGGTAGAAGAAGCAAGGCTACTATATGCATTAAATTGCAGGAGACTGGGGAGAGGCTTTGGTGCTTCCAAGTGTTTTACCTGATGTAAAAATTCAAATATTTAAATTAAGATGCTGATGGTTTCTATTCAGAGACAGAGGATGAATTTGGCTTGACACTAGAATCTTCTGTCGTACCATTCAGGGAGAAGAGTATCATACACAGTCACCAGCACTGCTTTCTGGAAGGGCTTGCAGTCATGACAAATCTACCTTACCCAACTGATATATTAAGAAGTGTTATTTATTATTGGTATCCTATTGTCAAAACCTATGAAGTGACTTGTGGTTCTGAAATTGCAGCTGTGCAAGCTCTCTGTGGATTGGGTTGTATGTCTGTTCAACTTAAAAAAAAAAGTCAAAGTCATGGATGAAGTCAAGGAAGATAGGGGAAGCCATCTAATAGGTGCTTTAAGAAATTTTCAAAATAAATTGAGTAATTTTAATTACTATTCACCCTATGCAGCCTTCATAGATTGAGCTGCTATGTCAGTCACTCTTTTCTTTACCTTAACCTTTCTCCCCTCAGCAGCAAATTTATACCTTTAATTGAGAAGTAAATGATTGCTGTCAGGCGTATTGATACTGAATCTCCATTAATTTACATTTTAGAAACATTTCTCTCTTTTTTTTTTCTATTTCTAGAATGAAATTATGTGCTTCCAGAGAAATAAAAAAATTGCTGTGTAATTATGTGTTGGGGTATCATTATGATTAATTTTCTTGATTTCGTATGCCCCATGATAGTAGGAATTTTAAGGCTGCCTCAAAGGACTGCCAGTGTGACACACATTACAGATAGCTCCAGGAGCTGGAGCTGACAGGATCTCCCAGCCATAGAAAAGCTAAGGATTGACCATTCTCACAAATAAGCTCATGGCATTTATGAGGATGATAAATTTGTGTAGGACGGTGTTAGGGAAAGACCTAAGAACCTGATCCTAATATCGGTTTTAGTATAGTGTAAGCTGAGAGTAAATGAATGATAGAAGGATTCAAGAGAGGAAGCTGCTGCAAAACTGCCATGAAATTAATAATGCATTAATCCTGGTGCATTAATCCTTAAAAATACAAAAAAAACCCCAACCCACTGTCATGTGGAACCTTTGAGCTCCTTTAACCTTCACAGATTGCTTGTTTCCTAGCAGACAGTGTAGAAAGAAATGTTGAAATATTCATGGTTTGCAAGGTAAGTGGTTTTGGCTAGTCTGACTAATTTGTTTTAAAGTGATGAATATTGCAGTATCTCATTTTATGTTTAATTAAGATGACTTTAACAATCCAAATCTTTGGGTAATTTCAGTGATTAAAAATACTGTGGAGAAAGCTAAATTTGTTTCTCTTAAAAACAGATCTCTAATTTTGTCTGAGAATTACTTATGCATATTCCTTGGTGTATAGCTTATTTTAGGAGTTAATGAAAAATAACCCCTGCATTGCATGCATAAGGAAACATGTTTTGGTCTTAAGCTTTGCTAATGTCATTTGTTGCATAATTCCGGAAGCAAAAATCCTGCCTTAGAAGAAGGAGGTCACGGGACACCCTGGAGGCACTCCTTGCAGGCCACTGTGTACTTTCTGTTCAAATCAATGTTTGTAATTTACTTGAACACTGTTAGTGGCTATTCCTGTGTGAAACATAATACTCTGAGCAGGACCTGAATTTGTTTACAATATAGAGGAAGCAAGGAAGCGCTTTTTATATACATAAAGAACATATAACATAGAAGTGAAGGAAAAAAAGCTCTTACGATCTGATTACTTCTGACTTTCAGCCAAAGATGTGGAAATATGTCAAGATGTAGTTGTCTGGTGTGGGAGCTCAGAAAGCACATTCCTCAGTCCTAAGATATAAGTGAGGCATAGAGCAACCATGAATTTTATCATTGCTTGTTTATGCTTAGGTTTTACTTACTTTGTTTGAGTAGCAGCTGTTGCCCATTTCTGGCTTAGAAATATTTTTTCCCCTCAAAAAATGAAGTCTAATATTAAAATGAAATCACTGTTCTGCTACTTCTTATCCCTTTTATCATTAGAAGTAATTTGAAAAATTTAAAACACCTTTGGTTCAATGTAACTTGGCTTAAATATATGCAGTTTATTTATGCATTCTGTTAGTATTTTAGATTCATCTGTCTTATTAATGAATTGTGTTTATCTTTGGAACAGAGTAGGTGCTATTTTGGTATCCATTTCAGATTGGATATCACAGTTTAGTTTTCTTCCTCTTGTCCCTTGTGAGAGGTACCCTTTTAAGTTTTCTTTTGGCATGGAGTTTAGATAGTACTGCTCTGCATGAGAAGAACAAGAATTATTTTGACATGCGTAATTCCTTTTTCCACAAAGGCAAAAATAATTCTGGCTTTTTAATGACCAAGAAAAAATAAATCTTTGCCTTAAATTGGTCCTGGAAGGGAGGGCATAGAGGTGATTATGAAGCATGCTGTAACATTTATGGTACTGGTGTCTAGCTGACTTATTGGATTTCATCCTCCAGATACCTGACTTTACAAAGCAGATTTATGTGCGTGGGATGTATTTACCAAAGAGGCCGTAAAGCCTCTTTACCTAAATAGTAAAAAAGAGTTTAATAGTTACAGATAAGTCAGAATAGAAGAACATAGTATTGTCCAAGTAAAATGAATAACTGAGTTTGCCAAAGCACTTAGCATTAGTTTGATTTTACTTGAATTTTTACTATTGAAAGGTAAATTTATCTGCTGCTATTTACAGAAAAATGGAAAAAATTGTGAAAATTATTTTCAAAGTTTTGATTTTGTGCTGTTGCAGTTATTGGAGTAATTCCCTAAAGTCCTTAGGTTTACGTAGCTTTGGTTTATCCCAGGCATAAGCCAGTTTCAAAAGTTATGTCCTAGGAAGAAGGGCTGGGGAAAAATTGAGAGCCTTCTTTCTGGGGATTTGGATTCAGTCTCTTGGACCTTCTGCAGGAGTGAGATCTTGCAGCAGTTTTTTCTTATCTCTGTCCAGTCTTTTAAGTCTTCCTCAGATCATATGTTTTAGGTGACTGCTTGACATGTTAATTCCAAAGGTTTCCCTGAAATTCTTTCCTTGCTTTTGGCTGGAGCTCTGGGGGACAGTTGTCATTTCAATTCTGAGATGTCATCTCAGTATGTTTCAAGTTGCCTGTATCCCAGGAGTGTTTTGAAATTCAGTGATGCACATTTATGACTTACTGTAGTCTTGGGAGAGCATAAAATCTGTGTGGTTTATCTGGTTTTGTGTTGTTGCTTTTTGTTAAGACAAGTGTCCATGACAGATTCTCTGAGGTTGAGGCTTACCAATTGCATAGCTTTCTGTAAATGAAGTCTGGATACAGCATTACTCTTGTTCATGTGATAGAGGATTTAGCATCTGCCTGGGTTTTTAGGTCAGTCAAGGGTCAGGTAAAAAACCAGCTTGCTAATTCTGAATTATGTTTTTAAATTCCAATAGAGCATGCAAGTTCTTACATTTATCACAAGGCAGTGGTTGAACTAAATGCATCTACTGTCGGTGGGGATAAATAAATAAATAAATATGGGTGAATAAGGAGGTATCAGAAAAGATGTCTTACTGCAATACAAAGAGAGCTTGCAGCACTCATCCTCAGCAGCTGCTTGAAAGGAACACTTTATCTAAGCTCAGAAAATGTAGAGCATCTCACTTTGCATCTTACCTGGGGAAACATAACCAGTGTGGCTCTATCTCGTAGCCACTCATGTTGTTTTTGCAGTAAGAGCAAAACTGTTCCAGGTCAGGAGTCTGTGTGAAACGGGAGCCTCTGAGCTCCTGCCAGGTCGTTTGTGGTACTGAACTCTTGTGCTTCTTGGAGTACAGGGATAAACACCAAATAGGAAGTAAAAAGTGAGAGCTTTCTTTTGAGTTGTAATTCTTGGGAAAAGAAATATTTCTGTAGAATAAAGGTCCTCATCCTTCAAACTAACATTATTTCCTAAACTTCCTGAACTTTGTGTCGTTTATGGCAAGAAGTAACTTTCTTTTGGTCAAGTCCTTTAACTATTCTACAGTAAGGAGTAGTGGTTAAAACACAGGTAAGAAGAATAAATTAAAATAGGGAAGCATCATATAGTTGTTATAGTGTACCAACAGCAATTTAAACAGGGGGTGTGGCTGACACACACCCTTTCTGGGTTGCTTTTAGCTACACTTGACAAATCTTTGAAAGCTTTCTTTGTCTTACTTCAGAACTATGTAATGCATATGAATACACACATTCCCCCCCCCCCCAATTACTGAGCTCTGCTTAATCAAGAGAGACAAAATATTGTAGTAGATTGGGCACTGGACTGGAAACTAGGTCATGCACTAAGAATATTAAATGTTAGTCATTTAGTTTTCTCATTTGAATAGGCAAACAGCATTTGGGAAGTGTTCAGGATGAAGTACTTGGTCTTGAATAATTAGTCATTTTAGATAGTGTTTATATCGTTGTCTTTATACTGCTATAATATAGTTTCTATGTACAATTTCTTTCCGGGGGGGGGGGGGGAATCATCTTCTAGTAATCAGTCAGCAAGCTGATGGTTCTTTAAAAATCATATCTAAGCAGACCCATGTTGAATCTTTATAGTCCTGACATATTTTATCCATGTCCTTTTACTTTCTGCTGTGCTGCAATTAAAGGTAGAGGGGGTGTTAATGAATATGCAGTCTCCTGAACATACAGTTTCCTAGATCCATGAAAATACATTAGACAGGACTGCAAATCATGGCCCATACTGAATGCTGTGGGGAGAAAATGAAGATCTAAATAGGCAGGAAGAACTCGTCCATCTGTGTAGCTAAACCTGCGACTGGCTTTAGGCCATGCTGTGCCACATGCAGATTAATTCCAATTAGTTGAAGTGGTAGCTGACCCTTGGCTGCCTCCTCTAAGCCTCCTGGTCCTGGGCAGCATTCAGAGGGGTTGCCTCCTTTCCAGCTGAAGGGGGGGAAGTGAGAAAGTGTTCAGTATTTATCACCTGAATGCCGGGGGAAACTCAGGTCAATGCTTCCTGCAAGAAAAGGTATTTTAACCTCCAGCTAGGCACTGTTCAGTAGCTTTTAACTCAGTGAAACTTCACTTCTTTAAGAAGCTAGAATTCATGTCTCCAGGACTTAAGAGCATGTCATGATGTGAATGAAGGCTGACTTTTTTAGGGTATATTTAACTGTTTGATGATTTTGCTAGCTGAATAGATGGAGGTGATACAAATTTGACACCCACTGTTTTCCCAAACTTAAGAATTTTGATGTTTATTCCCTAGAGAAATTGTCCTGCACAGAAAATGTGTATAAAGGATGAATAAAACCACCTTCTATGCTGGAGCTATTACTGTCAAAGACAACTTTTAAAAATGTTTTGGTTCTTTCCTAAAATATGCTAAAACAAATACATGTATATGTCTTTTAAACAGAAGGAGCTGCATACATTTTCTTTACGTATGACTTCTTATGATATTCTTGGAAATCACACTTCTGTAGTGTAAATACCCAGGAAAATAAGATTTTCTTTGATACATAACTCAATGCAGGTTTGACTGTTAGCAGAATGAATCTATTTGCACATCAAAATATAGAATGATATCCTAATCCTCTCCTATTTTGTAATAATTTCTTAATGCAAAGTGGATTCCTTGTTTTTGTTACCGGTTTCAGCAGTGACATGAAAGCCTACATGAGAAATTAATATTTGTGAATCTAATCCTGAAAATAATGTTTTAAGTAGCTACAGAAAAGTAATGCTTGTCTGGCCGTGCTCCAACTTGCTATCAGTGCAAATCTCAAAGTATACATGGTAAGCATTTTTTTTGTCCCTGAAAATACTTACATGCATTTATTTACTTAAATACAAAGAAATAATGTTTCAGCTACCATGAGGAAATGTGGCACATGCATAAAAGCCCCATTTATCTTATACTGACCTGTTACTTACACTTCATTACTTTACATAGGCGAAGCTGCCATGTGGAGAACAGAGCAATATGGCAGTAATAGACATACAGCTGTAGGGATCCAAAGCTGGATCTCTTTTGGTGAGTCTGCTCTGCATTCCCTGAACCTGTTATTCTCAGCAAATCTAATTAATAATAATAATAATAATAATAATAATAATAATAATAATAATAATAATGATAGTAAAATCCTCATTAATCTCATTTTGGTGCTGTGGGTGTTGTGCTAGCACTGTGAAAAATGCAGCTTGGGTTAAAGATGGTACAAACAGGAATTTTTCCTACTTGTCCTGTCCTTTCTTCACTTCACATTATATGTCGTTATAGGCAAATGGATTTCTGTTTCCAACACAAAATATATGTTTGCAAGAGCAGAACCTGTTTTGGCTGGAAACTTCTTTTGAGTCATAGCTTGAAGAGAGCCTCAGCCTCTCTAGATTGTGTTTGTTGCTGTTTGACTCTGCCTTGAAATGAGTAGTTAAAGGAGAATGCATGTTAAACATTGAGTGGTTTTGTTAGATGTGGCATTTGGGCTGCAGTATTTGAAATAATCTCAACAGCATGTCTTGGTTTTAAAATAATACCTTCTAAACAAAAGTATTCCCTCTCTTAGAGTTTTCCATGCTAAGGATCTTGCAAAGAGAGTATTTTTATGAATGTATTCCATTATTTAACTTACCCAACTTACCCAATGTCAGTGCTCTGACATTTTATCTGTATAATAAGTTTTGTCAAAGCATGTTAGTTTAATTTTGGGGAATTTTTTGGGGGTGAATTTTATTGTGTATTGCACTGCAATTGGCCGGTCTCAATGAGGCTTTGCAATACTTTGTCCCAGATTAATGAACTAGTTATTTTCTGTTGCTAAAAACTGTGGTGCTTCTTGATATGATCCTTTTTTCTGTGAAGATTGTTGTCTGAATGCTGCTTAGTAAAAGAAGATTGTAATATTACAGGGAATGTGATAGTGTAATTCCTGTCAAAAGGGATCTCAGAAGTCCAACCTCCTACTCAAGGCAGGGTCAGGTATGGAGACAGGACAGGTTGCTCAGGGCTGTACCCTGTCAGGTCAGGAAAATCTCTTAAGATAGAAACTGTACAGCTTCTCTGGGCAACCTATGGATGTGTTTGTACTCAAGAGGAATTTCTTTTTTCATTATTTTTACTCTGAGCCTCTCTTTTACTTATGCTTGTTGTCTCTGGTCCTTCTGCTGTGTACTGCTGTAGGGAGCCTGGATCTGTCTTCTGGATAGCCTCAGCATAGGTGCTGGAAGGCTGCTCTTAGGTTCCTCCCAAAACAGTCTTTTCCAGGCTAAAAAAGCTTAGTTCCATAACTGGGGACATGTTTCAGCCCAAATCATCTTGGTGGCCCTTTACTGAACTTGTTGAAGTCTATAGATGTCTTTCTAATATTAGGGAGTCAGAGCTGGACTCTGCAGTCTAATGAGTGCCAAGTAAGCAGGATGATAATTTCCCTCAGCCCATATCACACCATACTGCTGCTGATACAGCCCAGGATACTATTGGCTGCCTTTGCCTGTGCACAGCAGTGGCTCCTGCTTAGTTTGCTGTCCACCATATCCTTTTTGACAGACCCACTTCTTCCCAGCCAGTCAGTCTGTTGCCAGCCTGAATCATTGCAGCCTGTATTTACTTTCTGGATTGCAGCATTTTGCATTTGTCTTTGTTGAATTTCGTAATACTCCTGTCAGCTCATTTCTCCAGGCTAAGTCCCTTTGGATGCCAGCCCTGCTCTTGGGTGTGTATATCCACAGTTGCCTCTGTTTGGTGCCACCTGCCCACCTGGTGATTTTGTGCTCCACTGCCCTCTCCAGTTGATAAAGATGTTAAACAGGACAGGTCCCGTTATAGACTTCTGAGGCACTCTTACTGGGAGGTGCAGTGGAACCCATTAACTGATTCCTTTTAGCCCCATCATCCAACAGCAGCCTTTTACCCATCTGGTTGTCCACCCATCTACACTGTAGTATTCCAACTTGGGTGCATGGATTTTTTTGGATCCAGTTGTCAAAGCCTTGCTTTAAGTGACATAAATGACATAATCTCTCTTCACTTGTCTGTAAGTGCAGTCATTTTACCATAGAAGGCAATCAGGTTGATTAGGGATTGATTTACCCTTGGCTTAAGTCCAGTCTGTGATTTCCTGCTTGCCTTTTTCTGTTCACTTAGGATCTTGAGCTGTACTAGTCCATGGTCATTACACCTAAGGCTGGCATTGATTGTTGTATCCCCAGTCAGATCTTCCTAATTTGTGAAAAGCCAACCCAGTTTCGCATCACCCCTGACTAGTTCACCCAGAATCTCCTATATCATCTCTGATGCTTTCCTGTAACCTCCTGGATCGTTTGTGTCTTGTCCCGTTCTTCTTCTTGCAGAAATGAAGGAGATTAAAGACTATCATAAGAACAGGGAACTGTGATCTAGAGACTTGCCTTGTATGTACTCAAGGAACAAGAACAGTTTGTCAGCCTGATATGGGATTACTGCTACCAGGTATTATTGCTACCTGCTGCATCAGAGATTTTAGTTACTTGCCTAACCATTTATATTCTTCTTGTAAAAGCAGAAGGAGGAGGAAGTGTTTGTATACCCATTGCCTATGTGCATGGCCTATATGTCAAAATTGTACATTTTGTTGAATAGGTGTCTCTTAGCAATATTGTGCAAGTTTTTGAATGCTTTAAGAAAAGAGAAGTTATTGTCTTTCTGGTTCCCCTGCTGCTATTTGTGGAATTTTAAAAGCGTGATTTTTTTTTTATTTTTTTTTTTTGTGTGTGTGTGATTTTGAAATCAGCACTTCTGTAAAGGAAGCACAGAGTAATTAGGGCAGCTCCTCTAGAAGCTGGGGAAATACTTACTCTGGTAAAAGTTAATTTTGTTTGTGTAAGTAGCTGTTGTGAGGAAAAAGTCTTATCAGAACCCTCTAGTTCTCATCCAGTCCTGGTCTTTCTGACCTGAGAGGAGGCCATCTGGGGCTGTTTCTGAAGCAAAATTGTTTGTAGTAATTTCAATGAATTCTACTAACTACTAAGTGAACAATCCCATCATCACTAAGGAACTTAATTTTACAGATTGAGAACCTTCTGGCTGGGCCTACAGAGCAACTAAGCTGTGATGATTTTATTTCCTTTATTTTCTATACCCTAGTTGTTTTTACTCTCCTCAGCTCATTTAGATTTTGGTGCTTGTAAATTAAACTGCAAGCCACAGTCCAAGTGTGCTGCAGAGGAGACATAAAGGGAAGGTTTTAAAAGCCTCCACAGAAGCTGTGTCAAGCTGTCTTCTGCTCCAGTTGAGTGAATTATTAAAGTAACTACTACCTCTGTTACTAAATAAAGTAATACAAAAGCTAGCAATGGCAACTTGAAACTCTCATGGCTAGCAACCTACAGATAGGTTGCTGCAGTTCAGAGTTGAAAGCGTGGTCTCTCTTGCTGTCATACCTGATTTCACTCACTTGGAAAAAGGGATAATCTGTTTTGCTAGATTTCTGCCTCTGATACTTGGAACCTTTTGTTCTCTGTTTTTTCTGTGTGTTTTCAGCTCACAGCTGTTCCCATGCCAAGTACCTTTCTTAAAGCTGTTTTACAGCTTTAGGTTTTACTTGGATTCCCAGTGTTTTCTGGATGCCCTAATAGTAGCTTAGAAACTGAGACTCAGAGTCACAGAATAATTTGGGTTGAAAGGGACCCCTGGAGATTATCTAGTCCAACTTTTTTCTCAAAGCAGGGACAGCTTCAAAATACTGCAACATGTATGAATGTAATCAAACCAGATCCAAAGGAGCCTGGTCGACCTATAGCCTAGAGGAAAGAGGAATGCCTGTATACTTTTACCTTTGAATTCCTTAAAAAGCTTGTCCCATGGCATTGAAAGGTTGCTTCGAAGGTGTAAAGCAGCCCCCATGGCATTTGCTGGCCAACTGACCACCTTCCTTGTTGTGGTCTAGACCTTCAAACAGGCTGGAGCTCTACAGGCTCAGCAATCTTGGTGACTAGAGAAGATACTTGTCTGCTAGAGGTTTGCTGACTATGGAGTTACAAGAGATAGGACTAAACAGTAAAGCTTGGCTGGCAATAAAGAAGACATATTGGGGCTGCACTTGACTTAATCAATGATAATAGAATAGAAGTAGCACGAAAAAAGGCTTCATGAGTCGGAATCACCACTGATCAGGAACCTCTTCAGAGAGAAAGCCAAAATCTGTTGCTGTAGTTCCTCTTGGAGGTACAGCTGTTTTTTTCAATTTGCAGTTGTTCTGAGTCATGTGCAATTCTTATGACTGCACAACTCAGAATAATTTAATCATATTATTCTTGCTTATGTTAACGTGTCAGTGGAAATCTAACAAGTACGTAATAAAAAAGAATGTGACATTTTTCTTTATTCTGTTGTAGAGAAAAACATAACACTTGATGTAGCCTGCGGTCATATTAGAATAGTTTCCATACCAGTCTCTTACGTCGTAAATAAAGTTATGTGCTCACATGTATAGATTTGCAACCAGTATGCAAGTAGTAAATGCTGTGGTTGATGGCCTGTATTTTCAATAGCAAATGGCATAGATCTGTTGATCAGACATCCACAATATATAATGTTAAGGATTTTTAATGAGATTTTGAGGCTTGGAGCTTTTAAAAATGATTTAATTTCTTTTTTGTTTGTTTTCTTTCCTTTGGTAGTGAGCAGAATATTTGTGGTGGTTTTGTGTTTGGTTGGTTTGAGGTTTTTTTGTACTTTTGAACTAACTGTAGTCTGATCCCATGAACTGAATGTCTACTTACAGTTCAGGCATATTAGATGAACTCCTGGAACCTATTTCTAACTGCTTTTTATCAAAAAAAAAATTCACTTCAAGTGCTACAAGACTGTTCCACAACATGAGTGAAATACAGTGAGTGGTGACAGCCAGGAAATTTGATTCAAAAGACTGCCTCCAGTTCAAGCAAAATACCTAATGTGCATGTACCTATGTATCATTAAAAAATAAGGGATTCAAAGCCTTTAATTGTCAGGGTTTAGGCAATCCTGTAGGCCCCAACATGTTTTAGTGCAGTAAAAATATTTCATTATATGTTTTAAATGTACACAGATGTATGCTGTGGTTTAAATCCATGCAAGAGAAAACAATAACCTTTATACAAATTTCACTTTGATCCGATGCAATTTATGGTTTTGCTAGGGCTTGAAGTTAGTGCTGATATAATGTGGTTTGTTTCTGCTTGAGCAACCATCCTTCTCATAAAAGGAAGTGGGAGAATTTCACCTGTAATAAGATCAGTGAGATTTGACATGCACCAAAATGTGGGCAGCGCTTTCCTGGGAGTGTCCTGTCATTTCTCTTCCAAGCTGTCATTTGCCCCAGCTGATTGAGTTGTTAAAACTAGCAAAGGCAACTTAAAATACTGCTGGCTTGCTACCTACAGATAATCTGCTGTAGTCGAGAGAAGTACGTAGATTTACTGATTTACTAGAATGTAGTGATGAAATAGTGAAAAAATTGACATGTAGACCTGACTATGTACAACATGCTTTTGCTTTTTTCCACTTATACATAGTAAAAACCTTCTCACTTAGGAGCAGTGCTTGGTCTGTGTGAACATCAGATAGGGTCTCTGAGTTAGAGCGATGACAATATTTCTGCTGTGCTTGCTTTAACTGGTGTTATAAAAATTAGGTGGGGTCCAATGTTCATAGCTACTAGTAACATATGCATGTGGTGACATGTAGTGATCAAACCAAGTGCTCAAATTCCTGCATCTGTATTGCTATGGCTATCTTCCTGTCTAATGTCTTGATAAAGTACTATTTCATAGGAGCCATTAAAAAGAATGAAGTAGCTAACTGTTAAGCTGATAGAGTAGTGTTATGAAGTCTGTCTTGCTATTGCTTAGTGCCAGTTCTAATACAAACAGTTGCATCTGAACTAGGTTTCAATGGGTGAGAAAGGCTGGTCTACCAGCCTTACTCACCTATTGCTGACCTGCTACCAGGATCCTAATCCATCTGCAGCTCCTCATGCTGGCAGGAACATACAGCATTTAAATTACCAAACTCTGATGTTTTTGAAAAAATGTGTAGGCCCTCCATTAATGCATTTTTCTTCATATTCATTCAGACACAAACCCCATAAAAAATTAATAAAGGGATCTTAGAGCTTGTTTTACCAAAACGTGGAATTGAAGAACACAATAAAGAACCAGCTTTTTTGGTAAAATGTTCTGATAGCTTTTAAGACCATCTGCAGGCCAGCTTTCCCATGAATTCTCATAGTATGGGAAGCGTGGGAAAGAGCATATAACAGTGTTTATATTCATTAATATTGGTGATGTATCCTCTGATTTTTATTTTGGTTCACTGCTGTGTGTATACCCAGGAAAAAACTTCCTAGAGTTAAAAAGTCCTGTAATAGAATGATCACCTGGAAAATTGTTGTTACATGGTTCTGTAAATCTTTCTGATGGTTAGACACTAATCCCTTACAAAATGTAAAACATTAATTTATGTATATAGAGCAGGTCTGGATAGGGGTTTTGAAAACCAAGGCAGAATACAAATTGTGTACTTCAGCATTTTTAAGTATCCCAGCCTGAAAGGTTTCCAGAAGGTTTTTTTTATTTTCAGGGTAGTTAGGTGTTTTCTTGTATTTCTAGAAGAGAAAGCTGGTGAAGTGCATGCAAGAATCACCTCATTCAAGGGGCTGGAACGCTTCAGGTTGTGTAAGTGTGTTCTACTGGGAAAGTGTCCTGACTGGTGTTCCATTTCCCCTTCTCTGCTTCAAAAAATGACATGTGACATTGCTATCAGCTCTCCCTTAAGCAAAGAAAGTAACAGCACTCTTAATTTCAGACATGGTGCATTAACCAGAGTTATATATTAGTTTTCATTTCATTTGGTTGCAAATGTGTGACCAGATTGAAGCAGGTTTTTGTGAGTGTATGCGTTTAAAGGGTGTTTCACACGGGCTCTTGACCAGAAATAAGATACAGACCAAAAATTATTTAACCAGACTTGCTTTGTTTTTTATAGCAATGATGTCAAGAGCTCTCAAAGGTTCTCTTGGGGAGGGATGGGCAGTGATTTTGTGGAGGGCTGAGCAGAGGCTCTGCTGAAGCAGCTGTGTCAGTAGAGCCCTCTCATGGAGATGGGGTGTGTGCCTAGCAGGAGGAAGTGTTTTGTCAGCATAGTTTTGCTGCTTTCTTAGACAACAGGAACTGATCTTCCAAAAGCATTCTTCTGCTGGCACATGCAGTGGGGCTGTTGCTCATGTAACTGCTTGGCTGCAGTTTGGGATTCCCTCCATGCGATCCAGCCTGGCACAGCCGTCTGTGCTGCCTTATGTGGGCTGGGCCTGGGCTGGACAAGAGCAGACGGGAGCTCTGCTGGGTCTTGGTATCGGCAGAGTCTGAGCTGAAGCAACATTCCTGAGAGAAGCATCTCTCTCTCCCTCTCCCTCCTCCTTTGCTGACATGTCTTACCATCTGTAGTGTTTAAAAAAATAGTATTCTGAATTACTTTTCTGTATGCAGATGAAAATTATCTACTCTGGAATTTTACCTTAAAATATATTAATCCACTAACTGATACTGTAGGGAGTTATTGTTGAACTGTGATAATTGGAGCTGCTTAACAATACAATATTGGTAAGTTTGATAATCCTCTCAGAATCAGTGTACTTTATTGTTTCTGCAGTGTCCACTGGCTTGTTTGTTTGTTTCTTTTTTTACTTACAATTCTTCAAGACTCAGAATTGACATAAAAAAATCCCTCCAGCTATGTCATTTTTTTATAAAGTCGGACTACAGATTTTTTTTCTACTTTTTCAAATAATGTGAGTAAACACCATGTAAATACTGAGGGGAAAAAAAAAAGTCTGTCTCTAATTGTCTCAGAACAATGCTGAAACAAAAAAATCGTGTTGAGGGTATAAATATTTCTATGATCTAACTTAGAAGTGATACTAATTATAATTAGGACAATAAAAAGAACATGATATGTGTATCTTTCCGCCATTTGTAATTTACATTAATTTACATTAAACTATGGATAACATGATATTGTTAATTGGTGGAAATGAGGTTAGATTAATTTTCCCACTTTTCATAATCCTAAATAGAAGTTTCTCATGGAAGACCAGTAGATCATGCTACAAAAATTTTTCTCAAAATGGAAAAGTTTGATTCAAATAAACACAGTAAAGCTGCCAGTAATTATCAGATATTTATTATGCCTTCTTTTGCTGCAGAGTATTCACTCATTGAACAGAGAAACAAATTCACTGCTATATTCTGCCCAGAAAAATATGAAGTTAGAAGAGGTGTCTTAGAACCTCTTACTCATTTTTCTAAAATAAGAATGTGAAAATAAATACTTAAAATCGTCTTTAAAAAAATATTTCTGCAACTTTTTTTTTCATTTTTTAAGAATTGTTGAAAGCTTATCCTTTCAATTTCTGAAAACCTGAATTTAGAAACAAAATACATATCCAAGCCCAAACCAACCCCACAATCCAGAAAATCCTGTCAAAGACCACAGGGGAATGGAGGCTGAAGGAAGGCCAACCTCGCCCAGGGAAGATAAGGATAGAACACATATTGCAATGATAGGAGAAAAGCTTTCAAAAAGAAAGTTAAAATTCACAGGGGTATCACAGAAATCACACATGGCTTGTTCTAAATTTTACTTGTATGAGAGGAAAGTTGGGATCAATGTTGAAAGCTGCTCAGTTCAGACCACTGCATTTATGCTCTGCTTATGATTTCTGTTCCACTGGGAAGTACAACAATTGTAATTTCAGATAATGAAATACTGTGGTTAAAGCATAATGGGCTGAACAATTTAGCATCTGTATGAATGAGCTGTGTAATGGGAGAGACTGCACTATCTGCAAGCCTGAGGACTGCGCATGTTATAAGGCAGGCTGCTTTTTGGAGTGACCTAGAAATGATGGAAAAATGGGCTGACAGGAATGTCATGAGTTTAGATAAAGGCAGATGAGCAGCTCAGCAATTAGGATGGAAAAACTCTGTGCAAGAGAATGGGCTGGGAAACAGTGGGGTGGAAAGAAGGCCTGTAGGAAGAGACCTGGGTGACCTGGTCACCCAGAAACTTGTCTTCCTGGCCTCTGACTCTTCCACTGTCAGTGGAAGAGTCAGAGGCCAGGAAGACAAGTTTGAGTGTGGGAAATTTGAAATAGTTCTGATGAAAAATAGAAGGAAAAATTGAGAACAGCCAAGTGTAGTGGGAGGCTGCTTAGAGAGAAGTGGAATCTCCATCCTTGGAGAGAGCCAGTACTCATCTGGAGATGACCTTGAGCATCCTGGCCCAGCTGGACCTGCTCTGAGTAGGGCTGGACCAGTGGACCTCCTTAAGGCCTTTCCAAGCTGCATGATTCTCTTGTATTTGTGGCTGTCATGAACTCTGTGCATATAATAATGCTTTGGACTTCATGGAAAACTACATTATAAACATTTGTTCTCTTAAAATTATGTCCAGTTGCTAACTGTTTTCCTATATTTTTAAAAAAGACTTTGTTCAAATTGATTCATAGTAGTGACATCTGACTTCTAGGGAGCAATGAAAGTGAATATAAATGGGTAAGGATGGTTCAGATGGTTAAGTATGCAATGGTTTTATGGGTTATGTGGGACTGTAAATTATCTGGTTAAAAACAGCATTTCTCTTTTCACTTTGATTCAGCCAAAGTGCCAAATATGTGCAGGTCAGGTGCTACTAAAAGAAATTAACCCAAGAAATCCCATTATTTCTTATCTGTTGCTCTGTTTTTCATTTCCCAACCCAACAGGGGCTAGGGTAAAGTGTTGTTATTCGTGGTTTTATATCTCTCATGGACATTCTGTCAACTTAAGGGCAAATTTTTTTTCTAAAGGAAATACTTTAGACATAAAGTTCGTAATTGCTTTAATGGGGACTTTAGCTGCCAGGAAAATATTAAGTGATGTGTGAGTTCATTACATCCACAAAGTAGTAACTAAAACTTTTTTTTTTTTTGAGTGCTCTTATCAAAAAGGGAAACAAGTTTGGGATTTTTTTCAGTTGATATGTATCTGCCCCTAAAAATAAGTCTGTGTAGGTCATCTGAATTGTGGCCCCTTAAAGCTGTCTGATGTTGGCATGACTTTTTTTCCTATCTAACGTTGGAGAAAGCTCAGGATGTATTTTAGTAGTTTCCTCTCTTTATAAGGAAAAAAAAATAAAAAAACCCCAAAAACAAACCAAAAAAACCAAAACAATAGGAAGCAGTCTCAACCTGGTCCTCTCCAGTGATAATTACCTGCTTCCTCTTCAGTGATAATTATCTATCAAATAGTGCTAGCCTGAGCAGATATTCTCAATTTCTGGTCAGCTGTTTCAGAGCCCAGCATGTGGCTGGATTTGTGGAGCAATGATGGAAGAAGAAGACGACATATAGTGATGTTTTTTCTTTTACTTGGATTTTATTCAAGCTGCCTGCAGTATTATTTATGGTTGTTACAATTTCTTTATTAAATAATCCACCTCTAAAGTCAGGCCATACATCTAAAATCAGCACAAATGCTTGGAAAGCTTATGGAAAGCAAAGGGCAGAAAGAAATAAGTGTTGTTTTGTAAACAGAATGAGTAATGGTGATTTTTGTAATATTGTTGTGCATTTGTCTGAAGTTAGTGAAAACATACATAATGATCTATATAAGTTTTGTGTTAATGGGTTAGAAGGTATGCTAAATCTCTGGAATTTTATTGTGGACTTCTGCCAGTGCTGTGTATTTTCACTCAAGGTTTCATCTGAAACAAACAAGCAAAAATGTTTTATTTCTGAAGGTTTCTGACTTTCTCGTAATGTAAAATTCCTCTTAAGAAGCAGGTGAATTGACTGGTTTTTGGTTTTGAACAGGCAGATTTCTTTAACAGTGTAACTGATAGCAAAGAATGAGAAGGCATTCAAACTTGACACAGTTGTTAGTACAAGATCTACTGATCTGCAGAGCTACATGAGCCCAGCCAAGAGGTTCTCCTGACCTACTTTTAGGTAACAAACTTGGCTATCACTGACACTCAAGAAATGACAAACATTAGATATTGTAGTATCATAGGTAGCAACCCAAACTAGAACCTTTGTGACTTAATTACTTTTACTAAACTTGTGTTTTTCTTCTGTTGTGTGCGCCAGATGATGTTTCTTTGGCAAATTGTGTCATCTATAGAGGAAGTTACCTAGTTTTTCAAGAATATGTTTGTATGTGTAACAGGATAAATGTGAAT
Organism: Serinus canaria; assembly: GCF_022539315.1. Lineage (NCBI taxonomy): Eukaryota > Metazoa > Chordata > Aves > Passeriformes > Fringillidae > Serinus > Serinus canaria. The sequence goes on from NC_066316.1 coordinate 79,341,873, forward strand.
TCTGAACACATACAATCAGAATTTTCAAATTATCTGTGTTTGAGTCACATATATACCTTTCACAACCTGTGTCCCTACTTTAGAATGTAAAAGGTTAGAAATCTCTAAATGCCTCTCAGTTCATTCTCCCACATGTGGAATAAGTTAAGAGTATCTAGTAGAGGTATTTTTAATGTTTTCTGTAGTACTACTAATGATAGACTAGTTTAAGCTCTTAAACAAAAGCTTTCATTTTACAGAAGTCTAATAAATAGTTCTGGTTCAACACAGTAATTTAAAGATTCCAGCTTTAAAAACTTGCCAGACTGGGAGATGCTGTCCCCATTGATGATGTGTTTTGAGTACCTGCTTTGTTTGAGGGACCCTCTAACCATTTGTAATTCCCGCTGAAAGCTGACTGGGGTTCTGGATTCATCCTTGTGAGTTTCCAGTGGGATAATGCTGCCCACCCCTGCCTGGGAAAAGAAATGTCTTTTGCACTGTGATTTGAGCTTTCAATCCAGGCATAATTAGGAACAGACGGCAAAGTAAGGTTCTTTGTGTGTGCAGTGTGTGTGAGGCAGATTGCAGCAGTCCAAAGCTCTTCTGGCACAATTACTTGCAGCACCTGTTTTTTCCTTGTGTTCATCTGAGCTTCATTTCTTCAGCCTTCACATTTGCATTTGTGTGTGTTCTCTGATCTTAGTGTTCCTTACGCAGGTTGGACTTGCTCTATTTTGTCTGTGACTCCTACCTTTGAGCTCTCTTTCAGTTATTCGTTGAAGATAAATCCTGTTACTGTTTCACTTGCTTTGCTACCTCTTCATTCCCCATCTGCTTGGGCCTTCTGCTTAACTTTTCCATTCCTATTGCTTTGCTTTCAGCCTGCTTTTTCTGCTTTTTGGCTTCCTTTTTCTGCTTACTGTCGTGTTCTTTTAGCATCTCCAAGCAGCTCCTTGTTGTGCCTTTACTGTTCTTACTTTTCTTCTAGAAAAGTCAGGTACTTCTCTTGGCCACTGTGAGAGGCAGATAAACACAACTGAATTGTGTTGGTGTCCCTGGTAAGGCTAGTGACTTTGCACTAAAAGTATTAAAGCTTGCTCCCTGTGTATTAAAGCTTGCTCCCTGTGAGCAGTGGTTTTTCTATACTAGAAGGAAGCCAGTTTTTCTCATGAATCTTGTAAACAAATCCTAAAGTTCAGTCTATGTAAATTACATTTCCTGCTAGAAAAATAAGCTGTCTTTGGAAAATCTTGCATATTATAGCTTAGACATATGGTCTTATTTTGCATGCCAGTACTGGTGAAAGAAATCTATTTCTTTCAAGGATTGCTTTGCTATGCTGAGAGACTTAAAACTGATGCTTCTATACAACAGCAGAAACGACTTTTGAGACCAACACTTATGGGGAAGGAGAGTCAACTAGTACTTCTTGAAACCAGTCATCCTGATTTGGAAGGTTGCCACTCCCTCTTCACATAGCCAAGTAGTGTAACCTTTGCCAAAACAGTCAAGACCAGTGGTGAAATGAAGGCTTTTGTTTTGTTGTGAAGCTTGCCATTAAGCTCTCAGTACATAGTCATCAGGAGTGATTGTGAATATCTGAAGGCTCCTTCGCCTGCTCATGAAATGGTCTGACTAGCATCTGGCAGTGTCACTACAGTACAAATAGCCAAGGTACAACAACCACGATGAGTTTGGTCTACTTTTCCATTTAAAGTTCCTACCATAAGCTGTCTAAAACCCCCCAAAGGCAGTTTGGTTGACTAAAACCAAAGAGCAGATTTTTGTGCTCTTTGAAATACTTTTGGTTCCATTTGTTTTGCCATTTGAGTTCAGAAAAAAGGTGTTTTGTTATATGTGTTCAGCCATTTTATTGTGATCCTTTAATCATCTAGAGAAAAAGCACAACACCTAGAAATGGAAAATTTTGTGTTACTGTCAAAATCTGTCTGTGCTGGGTTTTCTTGTTACTGTTTCTTTTCTTATCTCCCTATTTTTTGCCCTTGAAGACTGCAGATCCTTGACATTCTCATGTGGGAATTCCTGTAATAGTGAGCAGCAAATGCATTTGAAGTGTATCTACTTACTGTGAGCCTGGAAATAAGATATACTTTCAAATATGTGTAGGAATAGTAAAACTAACAAAACCCCTCTGATGGCTATGGCTACATTGCCAGCACTAGATGAATTAATATTTCTGTACTGTGGTTTTCTTCATCTTTAAGCCAGCAGGTACCTGGTGAACACTAAAATTCATTTAATTAAAGCAGCAAAGTGTCTGCACTTTCTGTGTGAAACAACCAGCACTGCCTCCTCCATTTGCATAACAATGCAGAGAAAGTTAATGTGCCCCAAAGGAAACTTCCCCTTGGGTGATCAGGGCTGGAAGTGATGCTTGTTCAAGAGCTGTGGATCCATGGGGGCATGGATTTCAGTTAGGGCTTTGTTGGAGAGGATTTTTTTTCTTAATATAGCCCTTAGTATTTGTGGTCTTTTGCGTATTTCCATTTTCTGTAAAAAGAATATGCTATTTAAACTTTAGGAGCTAATAAAATAAGTTTAGTGTACTGGTTTGTAATGTGGAAGTTTATGAATACAAATAAAATACAAATGTCTTTCTGAGCTGGTTTTGTTAGTGGATTTTTTGTTCAGTTTTGCATGAAAGGGGCTTAATATTGGTGTTATTGGTCTGGTTGACACATTAACATTACCAAAGGGACAAAGTTACTTTGTAGTTCACTGGTTATAAAATTGGTGAAAATTGATGATCCTTCATCTTTCTTAACCTGAGTGCATCTCTCATTGCTGCCTAAAATATGTTGCAAATTGGTATCTTAAGCTTAAGGACCCCATGTAAGACTTAAAAAATACTGGTCAAAGTATTTCCTTAAAACTGTCATTGTATTTTACCCTGCCTTCACTGCATAAATGTTTTTTTGGGGTTTTTTTTTGTGAAATGCCTAAGCTATTAGTCTGAAAATACTGTGTTTTGCCAGTTTGTCTCTTCCTTCTCTGTGTTCCTGGTTGCTCCATACTGTCTTGTGTAGATGCTGTGTTTATAGGTCTGCTAACTCAGTGTGTCCAGAACAAGCTTACACCGAGGACAGTGGCTAAAGCTCTCTCCAGATTAATTTGGTTTAAACAAGATACCTTTATTTTATACAAGTAATGGGTCTGGCATCGTAGTTTCTTTTAGGAAAGGGAGCAGTTATTCTGTTATGTAGCTAGAAAAAGCTTATAATGGGTCTGCATAGTTAGATTATAGGAAATGTGAAAAGTTAGAGTAGTGGAGCAGTATTTCCTTCAGATTCAAATAGACTTGTGTTTAATATTTATTGTCAGGTTACATTTTTCAACATCAACATAGAAAATTGCTTTTTAACATAAGGATTTGGTTCTTGGTTTGTTGTTTCTTGTTTTGTTTTGGTGGGTTTTTGGTGGATTTTTTTCTGTCTAGTACTTTTTTCTAGTACAACTTGTACTTTTCATGTTGTTTTAAACTCTAATTTCTGTATGTGGCACAGTTAGACAAAAGGGCAACTAATCTTTGGTTTGCTTTGAAAACGGTAGCAACTTGAAATGCATTGGGTCTCTTGGGAAGGGATTCTTGTCATTTTTTCACCTTCACAAATTTTCTTTCAGGTAGAGCTCTTGTGTGCCTGATAGCAAATTCAGATGGTTTTATATTGGCTGTTTTCCTTAACTACCACTCAGATTTTATTTCCATAATGCTCACTTTCCTTCAGTCTACTGTTTGCTTTGATGAGTCAAGCTCTTTTGGAGAGCAGTCAAATAAAAAGAAAAGTGATATACCCTATTTTATCACAGCTTTTTCTGTGGTTTTTTTCAGTCTAATCTTTTCTATGCAAGCAGATACTATTGCTATGCAGGTTGTAGCTTGGCAAAAGCAGAACTGTATGAATGCAGCTGGTGCAGCAGTTTTAAATGGAATTGTTCTGCCATTAGTAGATATCTTCCTTCAATCAACTAACTTTTTGCATACTCTGGAAGGCTTTGCATGACTTTACTGTCTTTGTAAAATTGGTTATTTAGGTTACAAAATCAGAGCTCACACTAAAGTTTTAGACTAGTTGTGTCTTTTTTTCCCTGTTGAGTTTTAAAGAGTTTGCCTTCCCAGTCAATCTGGCCCTTCATTTTATTTTCCTCCTTTCTTAATCTAAAGGGATGGAAACAAACAAAATTGTAGCAAAGTTCAGATAAGATTACAGTTTTCAGGAAGGTGTATGATGTATGACAATATGTACTCTTCTATCCCAAAGCTGCTATTTCAGATGCTGTAATAGTCTCAGCCTGTGGTTCTACTAATGAGTATGGCTATTGATGGCTAGATGGCATGTATAAGAATTCAGAATGGAAAAATAATGGTGAGCTTACTCAAAGTCTTAAGTTGGCAAATTTTTTTTGCCGTTTTGTTCATGATAATGTGAATGTTCAGTGACTTTTCAGCAAGAAGGAAAGTTTTGCAAGAGAATATTGCAAATAGGATGCCTGTGGTTACAGCAAAAAGTAAGACTTGTCGATAACAATTAAGGCTGTGCTTATAGATCAGGCGCATTCAGACTGTAAATTTTTCATGTTGCTTTGTATTTGATTTCAGAGTACTGCCCAGTTCTGAGAAAAAGTGCCAAGATTGGATGTAACAAGCTCCCAAATAAATGGTTTGGATAGACTTTTTTCATGAATACATGTACTACCACCCCTTAGACTGAGATAATCGAAGGACAGTAAGTTTCCATCTGTAGAATGGGAAATGCTTGATAGGTATGCATTATATGCAATAAACGTATACCACAGAAAGGCTTACAGATCACGTTGCCAGGCTGTTGTAATAGAAATACTATAACTATAGGATTACCTATGACAATGGAAAGTCTTAATCTCATTTATTTTGACTGTTCATTATAATCCTAAAAAAGAGAAAAGGGCACCACCAAGGGTCCCACTCAGACTGTCCTCAGTCTGTGGAGGGTGCCCAGAGGACTAATTTTGAGTAGACACATCACTAGACACAGTAAAACAGTACACTATCCGAGAGTAACCTGATAAATCTGTGTGCCTGGTGTTGCTCAACATGACAGTGCCATCAGCTCTCAGGTCACACCTCTGTAGTTCACCAGGCTGGCCAGTGCCCCTGCCACCACTTGGGACAGTAGGGAGAATGTGCACCATTGTAGTAGTAGAAGCAAAGACCACAGCATTGAGATTGTTCTCTGCTCCACACAACTCTGTGTTACAGTATTTAAAATATTTATTTTTGTTAATTGCTTATCGTGCCAATGAAATGAAATTAGTTGCTTAGTCCTAGCAGAAGCCCAGAATACAGTAGTTGGTAATCTGTTTAGTCTCTGAGAGGCAACAATAAAATCTGTTAAGCATATCAGGTTTATCAAATCCCCTCAGGATTTCAGGGCTTACTAACCTGTATTTGGTTAAGTACTTATTTCAGACAGATGGAATTTTTGGCAGTTACTGAAATTCCTCTCCTACTTACATGGAAATCATGCCTGACTCTCAAATAACACCTGATTTTGCAAATGTAAGTATTGTGTGTTGGAGACTGCATGCCTGGCGACTAAGCTTTATTTGTAAAATTGTGCAGTTAGAGAGGTATTATTTGGCATTTTGTTTGGAATAATTCTGGTTAACAATATATTTTATGTCAGCTGTCATTATTTTCATCTAAATTCTCTTTGTAAATAGGGATTCCATGTCAGCTATTTCACTGATAGCATTGCAAGCATCCTTTGATTGGAGTTACATATTAGAGATATGGGTACTGATTCAAAGCATCTACTATACAAGTAAATTAATATTTTAAGTAGAATTTCAGATATGGTCTAGTAAAGCCTCTTTCTTTTTATTTTTACATCTTTATTTTTAAAACACAACTATTGTTCAAATTACAATTCATTATGCTATTATTATATAAATTTAATATCTAAAAATAAATCTGTGTGCTGTTGCATCTTTAGAAGCCAAACAGTGTTGAGAAAGTTGGTAATTAACAAAATTATTTTTGTTACCATGCTTCATCCAGGGGGCTAGAGCTCTGAAGGGGCCTATAACCAGTGTTTTTAATCTATAGCATAGGTAAGCTGTATTGAAAATTAAAATCTGCCATAAGAACACACTCAACAAGTTTGTTAGTGATATGGTAAACTGCTCTTGTCGCTGGTTCCCATAGGCAGAGCTTTCCCAAGTAGTAATCTTTGAGGGTCAGTATATCCCAAAGGAGTTATAAAGAATAAAAATGGCTCAGAAGTATCCAGGGACAAAAAAAACCAAAAACAAACCAAAACCAAAACCAACCAAACAAAAAAAAAACCCAACAAAACAACAGAACAAACCCAAACCATATTTGTTAGCTTCTCTGGTTCTATAGTTTAAACTGTGTTTTGGGCAGTGTTTGGTCTTGTCCGCTAGGGGCAACCAAGAGCCAGGACAGGTCTCTCCAATGGTGGGATATCTCTGCTGGGGAATTGAGTCAGGAGACACACAGATCACAGTTAGTAGGGCTGTTATTAATTTAGCTGCTCTTACAAACAGAATCAGGGTGTTGCTGTTAATGAAAGATAACCACATCCATTGATCCAGCTCAGGGAGACAGCCACATTTTGAGACAGCCAGCTCTGATTTGAAAGTGTACAAATGCAGCTCTAGCAATTTTTCTAGTTACTTTGGGATTAAGTATCCCAAACAGTATGAATAATTCAGAGAAATGTGATTTCTCAACGGGACATGTGGATTGAAGAGTGAAAAGGATGGTAGAGGCTTGGTGTAGCAGCCACATATAGGCAATTAGTGCCCCCTGAGATAGAGAGGAGTGTTGTGCCTGGCTGTTGCTTGGTGCTGTGGACAGCCTGCTGTTGCAGTGGATTTATAGTTGATACTATTGCCATAATGAGCAATGTTGATTGTTTCAATACCTTTGAGCTTCCCAGTTCTCAGTAAGTGCTTATGTGTGCAAATCTGAATTTGGTCTGTAGTCAATATAGTAATTGGAGCAATTTGGATTAGTAACTGCAAGGTACCTATTCTAGAGTGAGCTTTAACTTCATCCTATAATTATCATGCATGGATAGATACCTATATTGCATATGAATAAGTAAATTTAGAATTTTAACTAGACCCAAGCCTTCATCCTACATTAAAGCACAGCATGCAATATATTTTTATACATTATTATCTTGGTGATTTCTTTTACTGTTTATTTGTTCCTGGCTGCTGTTTGTGTAATACAATCTTCTCAAAATTATGGTGAGGGGAGATTATGCAATGCAAAAAGGTTTTACACTATATGTGTATAATAAAACACATATATAGAAATAGTTTCTTAAAGCTGGTTTGCTTGCTTACATTCAGATAATTGTGTGCCTTAGCTTAAAGGATTGTTAAAAATAAGAATGCTGTGATGTGTCATTTATACTGTGCTGGTCTGAATCATGCTTGTGTGCGATCACTGTATCAGCTTATGGCTGCCAAGCTGCCCACACATTCCCATGATGAATTTGCCAAGAGAAGTCTGATCTCCTTCTGGCCATCTGCATTTGTTTTGAGCCATAAGTCTATGGGTGTGTGTATTAGCTACTGTATTTATCTGGGCTTTACTTGTTGGAAGCTGGTTTTGACTTTTGTTTCAGTTTCCCCTGTTGACTTGACTTTTTAAGTTTGCTTTTGAAAATCCTATGGACTTAGAATTGAGCTATGAGTAGGCTTCAGGTCACTTGATGTTTCTGAAGAAAAACAATTGTATGTTCAACACACTGCTGCAGATCTATCACAACTCTAGAAAAACAGTTTTGAAATATAAATGCAAAATGTCACAATATAGTTTTCCAACTTAAAGTACTTGTTAAAAAACTGTATTTAAAGAAAAGTGAATAAAATCTGTACCCTTTGGCATTTTATAGCTGAAACTAGGAGTTTCTTCTTTTCTTGTATGTCCAGAGCTGTGCCCATCAGCTATTGTTTTGTTTTTTTTTTTTTAATTTACTTTCAGCATGCCTCACAGTCTGACAGGTCCTGATGGATGCCTATGCATGGGGGCTTATCAAAAGGAGTACAAGTGCTGTATCTGTGTTGGGTTCTGCTGTTTACACTTCACCAGTCTTCCTTCTCTAGCTTTTCTCCTTCCTCATCTTAACCAGGGTAGATGCCTGTCTGTGTCTGGCTTTTCAAACTCCAGTGAAGGCACTTAATTAGCAGGATTCATTGCTAATTCAGGGATTTCAGCTGTATACCAAGACCTATACAAGATCTGTGTGTTAGGTACTGTAGAAAGGCAAGAAAACCACATTTTCTCTGACAGAGAATCTAATGGATTGTTAATCACTAGTCAGTATACTGATTTTTAAACCTTAATCTGAGATGCATAATCCATAACTAACCAATATGCCTCATGAAATGCCTAATAGAGAACTTTTTTGATAGCAGATCTGTCACACTGTGACTTTTCTACTTCTAGTCTAATAATACTTTAAATAAAGTCTACAGTATAAGTTGTTATTGGTGTCCATTGGTTCTGAAAGCAAAGCTGTCATCTGTTTGTGTTGCCAGATGATTGCAGCAGAAAATTTGTATTTTCATACTCAGTTTTCATTTCTTAACTCTGTGCTATTCATCTTTGAACTGTGATAACTTTCTGCTGTTGAGCATATTTTCTTGTTTTATCAATTTGTATTAGTCATCTTTCTCCCTAGCCTTCATATTGATTTGAAAGGATTTATTTTTTTCTCCAAAATTTTAATAATGAGGATTTTGTTGGGTTTTTTTTTAATTGAAATGAGATTTGGTTATTCAAGCCCTTCTTTTGTATGTAGACTTAACAGCAAATATTCTTAAGAAGAAACATGAACCTCTAAGTTAATGCAAATTGACATTTTGCAGAAATTTTTTTCTTCAGGTCCAAAAGAAACCATCTTAACAGAAAACTGTGAATTTGCACCATTAAAAAAAAAATCATCCTTTTTCTTACCTACCGGGGTCCTTCCTGTGACTGGTGTGGTCTAAAGCACTGGTTGCAGAAGAGATGTTTGCCCAAATAGCTGCGTTAGCTGCCTCTGCTTGTAATATTTTTTGGCAGTCATGACAAGTATGGGTAGAGAAAACAGAAGCAACATCTTTAGCCATATGTACTGCTCCAACACCAATTGCTTGCCATGAACCACATTTGTTTTCAGCAGAATGAGCTCATTATGGAGTGTTGTGCTCAGATTAGTTATTCGAAGTATTTCCTGGTGTATTCTGCCCTGACATGAGTGTTGGACATGGAGTATTAGAAGTATTTATCCAATTTCTCTGAAGTCATGTTTGGAGAATAGAAATGAAAAATGGAGAGGAAATGCTCATAAAACTTTCTTTTTGCCTGTTCATAAGGTGACTTTTTTAAAAAACACAAATGATATAAAATATCTCAAAGGGATTTGCAGATCATTAAACTCTTAAATGTAGCTTAAAGTGCTTGAAAACCCATATGTTCCATATTTTTGTGGAGGTTTTATAAAAATTTCTTTGAATGTGAGAAATTTTGCAGAGTTTTGTTTTTAGTTGGTTTGTTTGTGTGGTTTTTTTAATATTCCAATCCTAAATGTTTATGGCATTAGGTGTCTGTAACTGTTTTTATGTAGCTCATATCTAGCAGGACTACATATGCATTTTTTTGCTTCCTCAGCCAAGAAGTTTTCCTTAAAAGAAATTAATTTTGGCTTGGATTCCTCCCTAACAGTACTAGGGTAGTATGAAAAGCCAAAATTGCTGAAGGCTAAAGCTTGATCAGCAAAAGAATTGCCTGCAAACAGTCATGCATACCAGAGATCATGATTTCCTAAGGACTGCATCTAGTTCTGCAGGTGAATTTCTCCTGGAGACTTGTGCATGAGGTGATGTGAGCAGCATGGGATGATGTGTGACTGGCAACTAGAACTGAGGCCACTGAGTCTTCATTTGGATTGAATTGGGGGAAAAACTCTTCCCTAGTAATTGGAGGATGTGTTCAGTCTTTCAGCCAAAAGCATTCCTCTTGTTTGCATGTCCATTTTTTGTTCGTTTGTTTTGAAGAATGGAACTTTTAAGAATAGTACTGTGGGGTTCTGTAGTCCATTTGTTCAAAAAAATGATTCAGATCTTGAGCAGACAAGTACTGCAGGCAGCTTTGGAGTTTTCTCAGGGCTTTGTTGGGCAGAGTGCTCCCTGCCCTCTGCTCAGGGATACTGGCTGCTGTGGTGGGAGCCTGCAAGGAGTGGCGAGGTGCCACCTCTCCTCTTTCTGGCCATGGCAGCAGATGTTGAGCATAGCTGAGTCCGTCAGACTTATGTCCTTTTTTACACAATATTGTTGAAATTTGTTCGCTGTGCTTTTACAATTTAGATATTCAGAATGAGTTTTTTAACAGAGAGTTTTACTTTTTGATGGACTCTGAGACAGTGATGAACCTACTTGTTCATCCCCAAAATACTCTAGAGACTGTAATTTTCCTCTAGCAGTGTGTTAAACCAACAATTCAGAGATTATGGTACTTCTAGATATACATCCTTGATACATTCTAGATATACACATTTCCACCTCCCTCCTCATTTCTTCCTTCCCCCTTCATGAATACAGGAGCTTATATATATATATATATATACTCAAATATACATGTGAGTACTTGACCTTGAGTACTGCTGTTGGTGGTTGTCTCCTGAACCCCTGAAGTCTTACAAGCCTTGATTTTTCCCTTCCAGAGTCTGATGAAAGAGTCACTGAGACAGAAAACCTTAAATGTGGACATGGTTTCCTCTTCTTAGCCAGCCTCCTTCTACGTGCTCTTAGGCTGCTACTTCTGTGGCACACCTGCAGTGAGGCCAACAGGAGGAGATGAGCTATTCTTCCAGATGAGTTGGAGTTTTTAAAAATGAAAGTTTTGATCTACTAGAACAAAAGATGGCTAGGTCTTGGGAGAGATTGGATCCCTGCAATGAATACTGGCTGCCCTTTAGTGAAGCTGAATCTCATTAGTGCATGGACAGGATGCACATATTGTTTTAGTACACTCTCTTTTTCTAGAGAGGTTTATATAAACCTAGCAATTATGTGAGCTTCAGGTATTCTATTTGAAGGAAAACTGTGTCAGGGCAATCTAGTTTGTATTAAGAGAGGAAACTTGTCTCTGTTCACTGTGAACAGAGGCTGAGATGGTTCTTGAAGTATTTTGAATGTGCTCTCTTGAAAATGAATATGCACTGCTTGAAAATTCAGTTGAAAGCCAGTGCAAAGAGCTGTCTGATACAAAATGATGCAGCGCTGTTTATTCTGTTTTGTGCTTTTTTCGTACTGCAACTGAAGAAGGGTATTGATGTATGTGTAACAGCACTACACCAACATTGTAGATGAGGGGCTTTGGGGGATTGGAGATTATGAGCAGAGGAAAGACAGTTAAGAGTGGAGTTGATAAACCCATAGACATTAAGTAATGAAAGAGTACTGAATGATGTGCAGTAATAAAAACCATTGCTACAACTGCAAAATGTCACAACATTACAAAAGGAGAGACAAATTCAAAATTAAAAGTATTTGCAATGAGTTAAATTTCTTGAAAACTCAGAGAGCTTTCTGTGTACAGCTGAGAATCTGAAAAGGTATTTATATGTAAAGAGCAATAAAGTAAATGAACCAAAGTTTTGACCTTTGAGAAAGGAAAGTAATGAGGTGGCTAAAGAATAACTTAGTTTTGCCAAAAGCAAACCAGAGCATAGAATGAAACATATGAAATACAGCTCTCGAAGAATTGCAAACCTTTAACTGGGAAGGTTGAAAATAACTATACTTTTCATCTCTGTGATGTATATGAAGCATAAAGCAGTGAATAAATCAAAACTATTTTGGCAGAGGTTGATATTTATGGTTGTGGTCTCTTGCCTTTATGCTGCTTTTAGATTGTCATACTGTTGTTCTTCTTTAAAAAATTATTTGTAATACAAGCTACAGAATAAAAATATCTAAATAGCTTATAATAGTTTGGATGCTAGATGACAGAAGTCTGACCATCCAGGTGTGCACAAAATATGCCTCTCTGGGAGGGAAAAGAATGTGTAAACCAAGCTGGACCTAGAGCCCTCTCTGCTGGATGGCTGAGAAACAACACCTCAAACAGGAAAAACCATGGATTTTTATGTAGAAAAGAAAATCTGGGGCTAGTGCAACAAATCTAGACATAAATCATAAATCTTACATAGTTGAAGTCTTCCCTGTTATAAGCAGATGGAATAGGATACACTTATTTCATAAAATGTCCTTCTCTTATTAAATTATCAGGTGATATATTTTAATGATACTTCTTTTCTTCTGAGTAAATATGGGATCTGAGGGGGAAAGAAAACAATTAACATTTCATCTTGGAAATTTGAAGAATTCATAATATCTGTGCCAATGAGGAATATTCAAATAAAGGATTTTCTAACCATATAAATCCTAGGGGTGTAGGTGGGTGCTGTGTTTTTGTAGTAACCAAAGAAATTAACACTTACTATAAAGCTGTAGTAATACATGGAGAATAGACTATTCCAAGTTTAAGTACTTTTTAAAAAAGGCCTTTGGCAAGATGTAACAGATGTGTTTGTTTTAAAATAAAATATATTTTCCAGTAAGGGGGGAAACCCTATTATAGTAATTAAAGTCCATATTTTATTCCTAATGTAAAGCCAAACACAGACATTCAGAATTTTTTTCATTCCATTTGACTAATGGAAACAGGGGAAAGGAGAATTGCAGAGAATAACTGGATTGTCACTTTACTACCAGCACTAGAAGATCCATTAAAACTATGCAGCTCCCTGAGGTCCAGTCACTTGGAACTGATTCTGAAGTGTGCATGAACACACGTGGCTTTTTTAAACCCAAAAAAGTCTAGTGGAGAAAAGAGGGATCAACTTTGAATAAACATGTGACAAGTGTTGACTCTTCCTTCTTCCATGATTTTTCAAGATGGGATAGCAGCTGAAGACATTCATGACCTATCTGGTCACAGAAAGTTCATTAGAGGAAGAAATGCAGCCTTTGTGTACACGTTTGGAAATGAAATCTTGCATACGTGGAGAACTACAGCAAAACAGTTACTGATGTTTTTTAAACTTGGTTTCCCTTCATTTCCTGTCTAAAGAAGGAGAAACACATTTTGGAAATGTTTGATGTTCTGTAAAGTGTTCATTATAAGATATTTCTTTTTCTTGAGTCATCATTTCACTTCAGGTAACAACTTGATTAATATCATTATAGAGCAGATAGTGCAATGGGGTTGCTTTAGGACTTTGTTCCTACTTTTTTTCAAGTCACAGTGACATAACCACTTCAAAATTCAGATTAAAAATGGTGTACGAAATATACCCTAGTAAGATACAGGAAGTTTTTGTAATATATTTTTGTTCTGTAAGAATAAATCATATGAGGTGACTATTTCTTAGAAAAAATCCAACAAAAACAGAAACAAAAAAGAACCTGTCCAGGTAACCAGGCTAAGTGGCTGTAATTACCACAGCAGAGTAAAGCTTCAGCAGCCAGAGTGCTTGATGCTGGCGTGCTAAACCCACGGTCATGTTTCTGTTGTAAAGGCACCTCCTTTCTTACAGTAGCTTGGGTAATTTCTGAAGGTGCTTTAGACTGACAGACCTCATTTAAAGCAGAAAATGAGTGGAGTGAATATATGGCTTCTTTTTTCTTCAGTTGTAACTTAGCAGTTTTTTTGCATCTCCTACTCTTGTGGAGTGAGGAGATGTTAACTTGTTCCATGCTGAGATGGAGTTATTGTATCTGTACAAGTCTTATTATGGCTCAATAAAACCTTTTTCCCAAAATAATTGCACAATTCTAAATTCTGTTTAATTTTAAACAAATTTTATGATGCTGACTTTACCCAGGCTATGATTTGCTGCAGAAGTTTTCTTAAATTAATTATCTCTTGTATACATCTATACATGGGTTTTGTTTTTATTTTTGTTTTTTCAGGGCATGGCTTTTACCTTGGAGGAGAGGCAACAATTGAATATTCATGGATTATTGCCGCCTTGCTTTCTTGGTCAAGATGCTCAGGTTTATACAATTCTTAAGAATTTTGAAAGGCTGACATGTGACCTAGACAGGTAAAGTATGGCTATGAAACTTTATCCTACTCACCAATTTATGAGTCACTTTCATAAAAAAATTCACTTTCACATTCAGAAAAAATCAACTCCTACTTTAAAATTCTAATCTTCCAGAGCTGTTCACATAAATTTTCTTTGATAACCTAATGATACTGGTCATTATCACCAGGTGATAAAGGTCACTGGAAGCAAATGAACTCATGTGAAACTAAAAGTCAGTAATGACTTTACGTGCATATAGATACATATGCATTAAAAAATAGTACATTTGAAAAATGTTAAGAAACTAATGCGTAACATAGAATTGCTGTGCTTGGGTATTTTTAAGGGAAAAAATCTGGGAAAGGCTTTAGATATTTATGAGTACTAGGATTTTTTTTCCTAAAAAAACCCTGTATTTTATAGGCTCTAGAACTAAACACTTTTTCTTCATTTCTTCCTCCTGTCCCTTGCTCTTCTCTGTTGTGGGATGTCTTTCCATCAGTGTGTAATATATTGCCTCTAGGTACCCATCTGTTTGTGACAAGGCTTTTTTATAATTGAAAGTTGCCACAACCTTTGTTTTTTATGGAGTCAGGATAGGATGAGGACAGCCTTCCTTGCAAGTGAAGAGCTTGCAATTGTGGTGTCTTTTGTAGGTTAACTATTCTCCAGTGCTCTCAGGAAGGCCATTATCAGTTATTATCATGGAGTAGTAGCTTCCCAGGCTGGAATATTTATGAGCTCCTGCATATAGAAAAGTGTAAAATTTCATGAAGCTCCCTGATTCAACCACTGATGTTACATAGGAGAAAACTTTCTCTGTCCTTCTGTCCCCATCTCCTCCTTAACTCTGCATTGAGGTGGTCCCCTCATGATACAGATCTTTGTTTCATCTGTTTCAGGACATTTAAAGCAGTTCCAGCTGCTTGTTTCAGCTTAAATTGCTGGAATTTCTCTTTACCTATAGCTTGAAAGCCGTAAGAAAAAAGGTCTTACTCCATTGTTATATGTGTTTTTTACCCGGGAAAAAATTTTGCGCCTACTTCAGGTCATAGTAGAAAAACACTCCTGCTTCTCAAAACATCGCAGATGGAATGTCACAGGTCTAGCTATTCAACATAGCAGTATTTTAATATCTTAATTCTTTATTTTTTTAGCAAAAAATTCTGGATATTCAAGTGGCTTTTTGCCAAACTGAAAAATTTCTCCAGGAAAGGAAGAAAGAATTAATGTCTCAGTTTTAAATGACAGAGTATTGAAACTTTGAATGACATTCCTTTTGAACTACAGTAAAACACTGCATGCTGAAGATTTGACTACAGTGGGAATAGTGAAACAAAAATAACTGTCTCCAAGTATTGTGGCAATACTTTGCAGCTATCTTTATGTCAAAAAATAAGGAAAGAAAAACCTTTCTGTCTTGGGGGTGGGGAAGGAAATATTTTTCTAAAGTGTAACTAATACATGTATGATAGAGAAAAATAATACAGAAGTATAAAAAAAATATAATGTGGTTACAAACAAAACCACAAACATTTGCTTCAGAGAATATTATTCCAAAACTGTCCCTGTTAACCTTAAGATCTGTAAATACTTAATTAAACAAAAACTTGGTGTCATTCTTTCCCACCTATGAGTCTTCTTTTGAGTTTTCTCTTTTCCAAATACATAGTTGGGTCAGGAAGAAATTTTTTTCCTGCTCCTTTGACCAGACATCTGTAAAACAGAAGCGTTAACATTAAACTATTCCATCCATGTGTCTTGAGCATTACACTGTAGCTTGCCATTTTATACTATAAAGCCAGTTATATTATAATGCCTGCTTTTTTTTTTTTTGTAAAGGTTATATTGTACTGTGCAGCTTTGCAGTACAAATTTATTCTTGTTAATTCGATTTTAAGTGATGCAGTTCAACTGAGAAAACTAGCAAGTCTTCCATTCACAGAAAGAGCTTGAAACTATTACAAGTTAGGCTTTTTTCTCACTAATGTGTTCACTAGTCAGAATATTTCAAATAAAATTTTAGTAACATAAATTTTAACATATAAAGAAAGGGAAGAGCTGTGTTTATTTTTCAGATTTATTCTGTTACTTGTGTCTGTGCTATTTTCTCAGCTGTAATTTTTGGTTGAGATATTTGAATCTTCTCCTTCCTCTAACAGTGTGAACATTGTGGCCCCATTTGTAATTCTGGAGAAGCTGTGGTGGGATCTCCATCCATGGGAGATATTCCAAACCTGACTGAACATGGTCCTGGGCAAACTGCTCTAGTTGACTCTGCTTTGAGCAGGGGATCAGATGATGAGGCAATCTCCAGAGGTCCCTTCTAACCTGAGCTAGTGTATACTTTCATAACACAAGTCCATAGTACTTAAGAAATAAGTTTTCAGGGATAATCTTGGATTGATGCAAATTGTGCAAAATAAGTCAGGTCATCCCTTTGGAATACTGAATTATATAAATCCATAAGTACCCCCCAAGTGGAATTTTTTCTTCAAGAAACCATATTTATACTCCCTCTGAGCACCCAGCAGATCTAAATTGACTATTCATGTCATGCTGTGTTTTGATAAAAAAATATTTTAATCATATATTATTGGGGCTTTATATAGCTGTGATGTTTTCTCTGTTTTTTTAGCAAAATAGCACTGTGTTACATGCAGAGGTCTACATTTGAGACCGCTGAAGAAAAGAAACCTGGTAACATTTGCATGAAGAAGATACTTCCTTTTAAGACTGTAAACATTGACATCTTGGGCTCCTTTGTAGATTAAATTTGTCTGTGAATTGAGAGTGCAAAAATCTGCATGTGCAAAAATCTGCATGTGTAAAATGTGACTTGCAGGTGCATTTGTAAGTCAAGAGTGTCTGACAATTTCATTGGAGTATGTCAATAAAGAGCCTGCTTGCAGAACATGTGCATTACATGTGGTGAGCTCAGTCCTCAAGGCAACATGTAAACTCTGGTCTCCTATATTTATACTTCTATCAAAGAATTTTAAAGAAGAGGGAATGTGATCCTGCCACAATTAATACCTTGAATCTCTTCACTGATGAAGAATGTCAGAAGCTTTGGCTGTTGTAGCTAGAACTTGAAATCTCAAAGGATCCCTGTAAAGGAAGGTGCTCAAGAACAATCTTGTATAAGAGCTATTGTCTTCTGCTGAGTGTAAATGTCCTAATTTCAGGAAAACTCCCATGTTTCTTACAGTATGCATCTGGCATAGTCTTTGCTCCCATAGAAATGGTTTTTGAAAAGAGGTGAAGGGAGGCTGTTGCCTTCCTTCTGGAGCTTGGCCGTAGGTGTGTACTTGTGTGTTTTACTTCCAAATACAAAAGATTAGGTACAGACATTAAGATATTGCAGGAGTGGAAGCTGTTAAATACCTTAGACAGAAGGGAATTGTCTGATGAAACATAAATGCTATGGCAGCATTTTACATTGGCAGGATTGGCCTGGTTTTGCTTGGAAAGAGGGTGTGTGTAAATTCATAAAGCTAGGTTGCTAGCTAGTACCATGGCATGACATGTTTTGGCACTGCTGAAACGCCTTTGTGAACTTGTAGCATAAAATTCTTGTACTCTGAAATACTGAGAGTTCATATACAAAATGAATGTGGAACAGCAGCAAGTCAATTGCCTGGTATGCTTGGCAAAAAGGACACCAGTAAGAGGAAAAAATTCTATTCCTCTAACTTAATTTGGAAAAGCTGTGATGGATTCTGCAAGTAATTTATTTTTTTTCTCTGCTGTATGTTCTTAATTGTCTTTCTTGCTCCGTATTGATACTGGAATTGTTGCTCCTGGCACTGTGACATCTTCTGCCTGAGCTTTTCTTTCTTCAAAGAGTCACCCTGTAAAATGTTATACTGGATGTGTTAACATTAGAGAGGGGCCATCAAATTGCTTTTCCAGAGAAGACTGTCTTATTTTGCTTTTTTTCTTAAAGTTCCCTGTCTTTAATAAACTTTTAAATAAATACTGATCATGCAGAGTAATAGAGCTAAGTGTCTTATACAGGTTAAAAATAATAGCCTTTCCTCCCACCTTCTTTATTTACTCTCATATTTTTCAAGATAAGAGCAAAAAAATGTGAGATTTGTTCTATTTTCACCTCTCCATTTTGCCTTGTAAAGTGTCTGCCAGTGGTAGTTGGGCCAGTTATCCTGAGAAACCATCAGTAACTTTCTGGTAGTTATATCAGTTTTCTTTTGGATTTTGGATGATATGTGGTTTACATCCTTTTGTTGCTACTGTATTTTATTCCCTTCATAATATGAAACATTCTTAGGTGAAGAAAAGGCCAGGGGAGAAGAGTGACATGCTGAAACTTGAATGCTTGGCAGTTTCCTCTGTCTGACTTGCCAGACCTGGGTTTTTGTCCTCTGAAACTTTTCCCTGAAATCTTCATTCAAGACTCCTTGTCTGAGGATAGACAATACTTTTCTCTCTTTTTATAGCACAAATGATTGTTTTCACTGTTTTATTGCTTGTTTTCATTATGTTTTCGATTAAATATGGGTTTCAGTAAAAGATTCCATTAAATACTGAATTTTAAATACATTTTTTAAGCACAATGCTGAAAAGCACTTCCTGCTTTTAGTTGTGTAGATACTTAGATGTTGCTAAAGGATGCATACTTGTTGTCTAATACATTATAAACAACTCTACATTGAGTATGAAGCATTTTTGGTTTTCCCTTTAGAAAGAAATTTGATGCCATTAACTAAGCATATTACAGTGCTGAGAAAGAAGACATATACCTGCCATTGAAAAAGCCTGATAAAAATTGCACTTCCCTAGAAAATTTTTTCACTTTATAATAGTATTTCTTATGTGGATATGATCAAGTGTGTAATATTTGAAAATATAAATAGTATGCAGTTACTCCTTTTGCAAGTTCTTTAGTATATCATGAATATAAAAGTGGCACGATAAATACAAATAAGAAAATAAAACTCCAGTTTAATGCTATAGGACAGTAAAAACAAAGAGTTTTAACAAACAGGTTTTTCATTTGAAGCCCTGAGGAAAGCTTTTGATAAACTTCTAGTTTATTTTGTAAAAAATTCCTTTACCCTATTTAAAATCTAAGCTTGATCAGAGTAATAAGAAAGGATGATGAAAATGTATTTTATACTCTTAAGCCACCACTCATTTTAAAAGAATTTCATAAAAAAAACAAACCCAAAACCCAGGAACTGCTTAGGAATGGTGCTGTGGCTCACATGGTGTTGAAGTGTCCAAGAGAGAGTGGGGGCCAAAAATATGCTTGATATTCTCTAACATCACTTTAAGTGTTCTCTAGTAACAAAAGGAAAGTCTTCATGTGTATTCACAACTACATGTGCAAGAACTTGTATTTCAGGATAAATGTTGGGATAGTCATCCTCAGGAGAAAGGTTTTAATAAAGAAAATGCTCTGAGAATTCAAGGACATGGCAATATGTGCTATATCATCATGAAATACTGCGAAAATGAAAGGCTACAGGGAAATGTAATAATATGAATGAAAATTAGTGTATATGTATATATATTTGTAGTTGAGAATTACAAGAGCAGGATATAATTTAACCTTGGAGAACATTCAAAACTAATGTGTATTATGGAAGGTAGTTCCAACTGCCTCATGGTGATGGTATTTAGAGAACAACTGCAACTTTTTGGTTTCTAGATCTTCATCTAAGGTCTAAAATATCCTTCATGACACAGGGGCAGGGATATTGTTTCCTCACTTCTGTCACCTCATTACAGTCACCAACTGCCAAACTGTCTTCGCTTGTCTTGCTTATAGTGCTCGTCAAAGGTTTACAGCACAGATCCCAAAAAGAGTGCTTCCCTGATATACAGGGAGTGCTAAGCTTGAATGGAATGCATTCAGATTTACTAAGCTGTTCTTTGGTTACCTGACTATATTTGTGTCTTCCTAAAGAATGAATTAGATTTTATTGGGGCACGTGATGACTAAGCATGCAGGAGGAAAGCTCATATGAGTAATAGTTAAGTACACGAATCTCTAGGCTTTTGGAAGGAATGTGTTCTTTATGTATCCTCAACACTTGTGTAATAAAATGATGGGCATATTAAACTTTTTGAGTGTAAGTAATTAGTAATCTATTGCAAATTAAAAAAAAAAACCTCCATAAATTGTATACATAAGTTAAAGATTTTTTATAAGCCTATTGGTATAGAAGACTACTTAATTTTTACAGGAATACTTAACGTTGCTAAAACTAGTGAATAGACATGTAAAGTGTAAGATCATTAATTTCTAAATTTTAAGTATTCACAAAGTGAAAGAGTCATTCCTATGTGAACTGGGATAACTTGAAGTCACTCACAGACTGATATAATTTGTCATACACAGCACTGCAGTTTGGCTTCCTGATTGGTATCTTGAAACAGTAATGTAATTATTCAATATAAGTGTGATGGTAGTATAGAGTAGGTCAGGTAAACATGAACTTTATTTCAGTCTTGTTTATATGATTCTTTTTTTCTCACTGGTTTTCTTTTTAAATAAATATAAAACTTCCTCAAAATTTGTTTTAGTTAGGAGATATAACATTGCAGATTTCAAGTCAAACATAGACTTAGGGGGATGAGAGGCCATGTGTATATGCTTTGTTTTCAAAAGCTTTGTTTTTCAGTATTTATTTGAGTATAAGTCTTGATTTAAGATAAATTTCTATCTAGGAAAGAGCATGCAAAGCTTAATGTTTTTAGTTCTGTTTTCCTTGGGCAAGTGAGTAAGCTTGTTTAAGTTATATTTAATGCTGGTCTCATTTCAAGTGGAACAACTGATATACACAGATAAGGTTCTAAGATCAAATCCTCAATTGCAGCACAGTGTTTTATACCTGAGAGGGATTATCTTCCTGAGTACATAGACTTTGACAACTTTGTGATGGCTTCAGGTTCTCTGTCTCAACCAGTTTGTTATGCTTTGTGTCTGAACCGTTTGTGCTGTTAAAACTGGGAGGAATTTGAATATTTTCAATAAGACAGAGGCTGTTATAGAACAAACATAGTTTTAATTATCCAAACACTAAATCTGTTTCTAAATCTACTTTATATGTTCCCTTGATGTTTGTCTAATTATATGTAATTCTCCACAGATACATGCTGCTAATGAGTCTTCAGGATCGGAATGAAAAGCTTTTCTATAAAGTGCTGGCTTCTGACATTGAGAAGTTCATGCCTATTGTTTATACTCCCACTGTGGGACTGGCTTGCCAACAATATGGTTTAGCATTCCGGAGGCCAAGGTATGTAAGTGTATCCTTCAGATAAAAGTAATTGTATCTTATTTTCCTCTTGGCAGATTTCTGTAGGGGTTTTCTAACAGCTGCATGTAAGCCAAAACTGCAATAATTGAGATCATTCAAGCTACACTTTTGGTCTACATTAAGCAATAATTTGTGCATTTCTTATCTGCGTTAAGAAGGCAAAGGGTTGGTTGATTTGCATTGAAACATGAATATATTTTTAATGTTATTTACTGATTATAACTATTAAACTGTATAGTATATGTACTGTATTGGACTGTATAGTATAACTATTTTATTGTTTTAGAATCCTAGCTGCATATTAGAAGAAGACAGGAGAAGAATGGAGCTTTAGTTTTAGATTTGTCTTAGAAACTTGAAAAGCATAGACTTTTGCCTGGATAAATATTATTTGTATTTTATACATACACACACACACACACATATATGTATGTTAAAACAAAATGTGTACAAACTAAGGATGCATTATATATGTATCTAATGATATCTTAAAAATTATCACAAATCATCAAAGTGCCTGTTTCACTGCTTAATGACTTCTTGTTTCATAGGTTGGTTACTGAAGTGTTTTTATTCTGTGTACAATATCTGTATTTATAGAATGATGAGGAAATGGTGTGAAAGAAGGACAGACACTTCTGTTTCACTCTGCCTCTTGAACATAAACTCACAGAGTGAGAGTTGCTGTTTAAGAACATTGTGTATATCTCTGCCTTCATGTGCAAACTGGAACAACACTCTGGAGCCTTCTGCAGAATTTTCTGGCAAAGAAAGAGATAAATGAGCTGCATGTGTGTAGCTGTTAACAGAAATAGGTTTTTTACAGTGAAGGCATTGATCAAAAGTAAGAAACTTGCAAGATGTAAGGGAACAAATGACTGCTCACAAATTCTTCAGCAGGAGATATTTCAGAGAGACTTATGGCTTCAAGGTTTTGTTCTTAATGTGAAAATCATTTTGGCCTTGTGACTGACAGAATGAGTCAGGACCATCTGGTCAGCTTCAGAAAACAAGAATTCCCACTTCTGTGCACATTAAAAAGGTCAAAAAATACCTCAAGAATCCTTATTTAAACCTGTTTAATGATCTGTGCCTTTTAGGTGCCTCCCTTAGTAAGGGAAGTAATTTTTTTCTGCCCCAGTATTTACCACCATGGTGATTTTATTGGCCTTCCAGGAAGTGCTAAATTTGTCCCGAAATTGTCTTTGCTTACACTGGTCTCATTACTCCTCATTTTGATATTCTTTGCCATATAAAATGTTTCACGAGGAAAACACTCAGTTTAATTAGAGTCATGGAATTAAGTTTTCAAAAGACCTCCAAGGTAATTGAGTTCAACTTTTGACTGAAAACCACCCTGTCAACTAAACCATAGCACTAAGTGCCACATCCAGTCATTTCTTGAACACTTCAGGGATGGAGACTCCACCCCTTCCCTGGACAGCCCATTCCAATGCTTAACCACCTTTTCAGTGAAGAATTCTTCCTGATGTCCAATCTGAAACTCTTGGCACAGCTTGATGCTATTTCCTCTTATCCTGTCATTCATTGCCTGCCAGAAGAGACCAAGCCCTGACTGCCTACAGCCTCCTTTCAGGCAGTTGTAGAGAGTGCTAAGGTTATCCTGAGCCTCCTCAGGGCTAAACAACCCCAGTTCCCTCAGCCACTCCTCCCACAGCTTGTGCTCCAGAGCCTTAATCACCTCTTTTGCCCTTCTCTGGATGTGTTCCAGCATCTCAATGTCCCTTTTGCAGCAGGGTTGGAACTAAATGATCTTTAAGATCCCTTACAATCCAAGCCATTCCATAGTTCTATGATCTTTAACAGACTCTTTCCTGCTTAAGAAAAATACCCACAATGCAGTTTTCCACAGTGCCATTACAGAGATATGTTTTTTCCCTGAGAAAAACTTTTCTAAATGACTCCAAAACCAACTATGCAAAGCAACAAATATAATTTAGTTTAAAATTGCATTCTAGACCATCACTTAGTTAGCATTAAGCCTTACATACCAGCATACCTCATAAACAGTATCCTTCATGAGATGGATGGAGAAGAAAATATAAACATCAAATTTAATATTCTGCAGGAGAAAAGATGTAAGATTGAGTCCAGGCTATATAAAATTTTGATTGATTTTTTTTTCAAGAAGTTGCGATCAAGGAACAAGATATAGTCTGATCATACCTTAAAAAAAATATTCTCCTCTGTAAGAACTGTCTGTATATGCTTTATGCTGACTCATATGTAAATGCTGTCTTTACAGAGAAGTGACTGTTTTTCTTTCACAATGGTTTTTTAATTCAGAATATTTTTTAATACTGCTTCTTGCCACAGTTCAGGAAATGTTTGCTATTTCATAGTTTAATACAGATCCCGTTAGAAACAGACTTGGAGGTATATGAGTTAAAAATTACTCATTTGCTGCAGATCATATTTATCTCATGTGTATTGCAGTTTGTAAGGCAGTGTCATATTTAGTTTATGTCTGTAGGGATGTTTTCCAATATTCAGTTATACTTCTTTACCTTGTGAAATGAGTTTGAAGCACCTGGCTCACAAGTTATCTCTTGAAGCAAGGAACAGAAAAATTAATTTAGAGTTCAAAAAGTAGGTCTCTCATGGAATCATTAAATGAGATCATCTTCTGTGACTCCCTTATGTGTTTTTAGAAGACTTTGTGGGCTCACATGATGTGCTTACAGTCACAGAACGACTCTGGCTCAGGAAAAGGTTTTCATCCTGAAGCAATAGTTTGCAATTTTAGAATAAACATTCGTGGCTTACAAGCTAACCATCTGATTAAGCATCATTTCTCAAGTGAACCAGCTGCAAAGTAACTTGACTCACTGGTTTGAAGCTCATCTATAGAAATGACATTTTTTTGTAATAGACTCAAGGTTGCATTACTTAATCTGAATATTCAGCTTTAAATCCACCAGTTTAATGAATAAGAGTACAGATCTTAAGATCTGATAGCAAATAAGATCTGATAGCAAATAAGATCTGATAGCAAATCTGTAACTTACACCTACCTAAACCTCATTGTTACATAAACGTAATTTAGGAGATCAGTCTCTCTGGTCTTCCTAACTGTTGAGGAAGATGAAGGAAGAAGGGATCCTTCAGGGAGTCAGTCAGAGAAGAATTCGGAGCTGTACAGATAGAAGCTTTACTTATGTTTGGAATACAATGGGGTTCTGCTTCTACCGCTCATGCTATCATTAAAAGCATTATCTCAGAATCTCTGCTAAGTCCCTTCTTTGTTCAGAGTTTCTATCCATCATTTAAGTTCCTAAAGAAAAAATTCTTCAGTTGCACGAGGCATGTACCTAGATATGACAGCTTTTGATTGCTTACCAAGAAAGAATCTATTTCTGTAAATAGATTTCTGAAACACAACAGTTCTTTCATCCAACAAGAATAAATATGGGAAAGCTCAATGGAAATTTCCTCTAAGAATCCAAAATCAACTTTTTACATTGTATAGAGAACACCCAGGAGTTTTAAGATTCTTGTGTAAACTCAGGATTCAGAGAAGGGAGGTATAATTGCCAAGTACTGCTATGCTGAAGACTTTGGACGTTGTTAAAATGTGGTGACTGTTTATGTATTGCCATTCCTAGAAGGAAAAGCTGTTTCAATCAGAATATGATGAGAGCACGCCCGGGTAGCTGATGCTGCTACACAGGCATGTCAGAGTTCTCTGAAATAACTTCCCAATGCAGGCACAGACTATCAGGCTGGCTAGGTACCATTTTTAAAGCAGCTCTATTGGGTCTGATGCAGTCTCTTAAAAGGCAGAGTATGTCAGCTTTAAAATTGTTTACCAGATTTCCTCCTCACTGAAGCATGTGGTCACTCAGCACATACAAATTTGAGACTTAGCCCTTTCCTTTCCTAATGTTTCTCCAAAATAATGTGTTTATTTACATTTATTTTGTGTGTTTCCATTTACAATGATTAAGATGCACAGTATTGAATGCAAATGTGAATTCTTTTTTTGTTGACAAATATTTAAATGCTGAGATTGCCAGCTGCAAGATAGCATTGCTTTTTAATAAATAAAAAAAATAGAGAATGGGGAAATATTTATTTCCTATGACAGAACATGCAAAATGTTAGACCTTGGCATCAGAAGTTGCAGTCTGCTTGCCAGCACAAGGTTGATCCTGTGGTGCATTTAATAATCTTTTTGTGGGTTTTAATGAGGCTTTTATTGGAATTATTTTTCTTAATTCCAGTGGATCTCTGTGGCATCCGAGTCTCTTCAAAAACCAGATTTG
This sequence comes from Serinus canaria, assembly GCF_022539315.1. Classification (NCBI taxonomy): domain Eukaryota; kingdom Metazoa; phylum Chordata; class Aves; order Passeriformes; family Fringillidae; genus Serinus; species Serinus canaria. The sequence goes on from NC_066316.1 coordinate 79,367,547, forward strand.
GCTTACTGGAGGCCAGAAACTTGTCAAGTACTCCATGATCACATGAGCCAACAAAGTTCAGTTCCTGGAAGTTTTTTGACTCTGTATCTCCTTCAGATGTGTTGTTTTTTCTTGATTGAGACTGCTAGAATATCTGAATTTATTTCACGTTACTTCTTCACTAGTATAGCAGCTCTCTTAGGTTTTTTTCATCACATCTAGGTGTTTTTTCCACCCCTAGAAAAACATACATATGTATACGTAGGGACTTTATTAATTTAATTGTTGCTATATATAATTATCTTTGTGTCTTCATTTAGTTAGAAGTAATTATTGTGTAACATAAAATTATATTAAAAGATGTAACAAAGCACTAGTTTCATAGTTATTTTTCCTAGTATTTTCTTCTCTGAAAACTATGTAGAATTTTAATCTGTTAGTGGAAAAAAGGAAATGTGCAGGCTTTTAAACTGATCTCTTGTAAGGTCTTGACTGTTAGAGCAGCATATGAAATCAAAATATTTTGCAATTAAGGCATAAAGAACAGCAAAATGTTTCTTTGAAAATAAACTGTTGGAATTCTGTTCTGCAGAAGGATTTGGGTTGAGAGGCAAGTTAGTTTGTAGCATTTCAACAGAAAATTAGTGTACCTGTAGCATTTCTTCTAATTTTAGACAACCTTTCTCTTAATGGCTTATAAAACCTCATGATGATGCCAGTTGCAGCCTCTCACCAAGCAATTTTGGAATACATGTTGGTCATTTTTCACTTTTGTCTTTTGTGAAGATGACAGGTGTTGACATATTCCAGGCAACTTTTTTCTCTTTCCTTTTTTTTCTCCCTGTCTATATCCTTGCCATTGAGTTCATGGCATCCAGTAATTTTACTTTCTGGCATGATTCTGATCTGCTTTTACTTTCATCAAGCTAAAACTTCGCTTAGCATTCTGTTGCTTCTCTGGCTTGAAGGTAAGGCTAATAGAATCTTCCCAGCAGAATATTTGCAGAATATTTGCTCTGCTGTGAAAAGCTGGAAAAGGATAATTAGCAGGGTGTTGAACTCCTCTTTTGTCCTGGACTGTCTTGTAGACTGGATTGTGCCAGTGTATTTGACTTGGTCTATCAACAGGCAGTAATGGTGCTGCAGAGAAAGGTGTGAGGATTTTGCACAGAAGATGTCAGTGGGCCTCATTTTGGTAATAGGGTGCTTTGTAAATACTAAGCCAGTTTCTCATGTAAGAAGTTATTGAAGGAAAAAAAAGTTATGTCTTGATTTTTGAAAACGTTATGATATTCTTCAGTTTATGTGCGTGTAGTCATCTGGTCTCTCTAGAACTCTTAAATTCATGGTTTTTCATAATATTTTGGCAATAGGTTTCACCATTTAGGTACAGTGTGAAATTTTATCTTTTTATTAAACTTTCACCTCAATAAAATGATGAATGATTAGCCTGTGCCAAACTGAGAGTAGGTAGTCCTGACCTAGCATTATGAAATATAACATCCTCCATGGTTTTTGTATGTACTTGGTGCTTGCGTGTAGGTATAACCTACAGTACTTGGAGGGGATGGTATTTACAGAAGTAGCACTTGGAGTTGTTTTCCATTTAGACTTGTCTGAGTTGGAGCTTTATCTATTATTAGGCTCTTCCTGTTCTCATAAGCTTCATACATGATTTCTTCTGCAGGTAATATTTCAGGGACTTTTGATCATGGTCATAAAAGCTTTATCCTAAAGCACATCACAAGCATGGAATTTCTGGCTTTCAGACCTAAGTTTGTAGGTGCATTGCTCTGTTTTTTCTGGATGGAGTACATCTTGGCTGTGAGCAGGAGGAAATGAGGCCATCCCTTCTCAAAACATAACTCTCAAAATGTTTGGCAGCAGTCAATGTTTGGTCATTCTTAACACAGTCTTCTAAGACGGCTGTCAAGACTCAGTGCTCTCCTACAGACACCCTTGGTGGTTTCTGAGCAAGAGGGCCAAAATTAAAATACTGGCCATGCCTTTCTGTTCCCTTGTTCACTTCCTTCACGGAGTCCTGGATATTTCCAGGGGATCCCTGTCCTCATTTGGCTTGTACTATTATTCTTTAATAATTTCTACTATATGTTGTGTGAGGTTAGAACTGAATGTTCTCCCTTCTCCACAGATTTGGGGGACTCAAATTTGTCTTCTCAAGGGCATCTGCACTTTGAGCTAATGGGAACTTACTTCTGTGGATTTTGGCATGTGATTATCTTGCTAATTTCATTATATCCTACCGAGACAGTCCTCTGAAACAAGTTTCATACAGATGCTTTTCACTAGATGGGAAAGACAGTTTGTGTGACAGTTAGTAATGCAGTATTTATTAGAACCTTCTTGTTTCCTTTGCTAAAACAGTCATCTTGTGGATCTACGTGCAGAAGACTGAACAAAAAGTACATGATCCCAAGTGAAATGTCTTTACTGTGACTAATCTTTTCTTTCTAGGGCCAATACCACATAAAAGGTAGGCTATATTCTTTGCAACAAATAAACTATGTATCTGCATTTTAAAGTAAAGATATTATTTTGGCATGTTACAGTTTCATATCAACATCTATGACTTGTATCCATGTATAACCATGTTACTCCTCAATGTCTTCCTATTTTCCTGGAGTTTTAGGGAGATTTTGACTGTATGCCTGCCTTCTGGTTACAAGCTCCCCGATTTCCCAAAGCAGTATATACATTAATGAAATGTACTTTAAGGGCAGAGATTTTATTTCAATTTCACACCTTTTCTTGGCCAAAGATTCCACTGGCAACACTAAAGTATCAGGTCATACAGTACAGGAGAGGTCTATTTATTAGCTCTGTCTAACTCTATACAAGCCATATTTATCTACTAAAATTTTCCCCTCATGAAACAGCCCCTGTAAACCTGACAGATTTTTAGTTTCCTAATTGTCAACACCATTTGACTTCCAAAACAAACCTGAAGAGTCATTTCCTTTCAATAAGAGAATTTTAACTTTCCTTAGTTCAATATCTTTTCAAGGACAGTCTATCAAATCCCATGCAGTGTCTGCAAATGACATTCCTCCATCCTTCCTTTCATACAGAATGGTAGATACAGTTGCCTCTCTTCTGCCTGGGACAGCCCTGAAGTTGTAGCTTGCTTTTTACAGTAGTTTGTGTATTGTATCCATCTCCATGGACTGAGATTCTGCACTATTCTAGTACTCATTTAGGGCAGCCCAGACAGTAGCAGCTTGTATCACATGAGCAAACAGACAATTGCAACAGAAAACAAACACCTTGCAACTCATTGCTTGGGAAGTACAAAGAAAAACGTCTTGGTATCTTTTTTCTCCCTTCTCAGGGCTATGCAGGGGAAGGTAAAGAGCTAACTTCCAGATATCAGTGGGATGAAAAATAAATGGTGTTGCTGCATGTGTTTACAATTAGGTATCACCAGCAGTAGGGATTTTTGTATTGGTAACATGAGCTTGTAGCAGAGAACTGTTATATTTGACTGATAAAAATCTAGTGCAGGTTTTTGTTTTGTTTTAATATTAAAAATTTTCTTAGAGATAGAGGAATCCTACCCTGTCCTTCTATGCAAAGAGTTTTCCATGTCCCCAGTAATTCCTGATGTTATCATCTGATACTGCAAACAAGGTACCAGTAGTATTCAGATGAGATGCCAGTGATTTAGAAGCATTACACTGCTCTATTAGCTCATTCTGTATATATCCCAGCCCATGCCCAGAGGATGTCTTCCTTTAGGGGTGTCCTGGTTCAGTGCTTACACTGGAATTTCTCCAGCTCCCATTTTCTGTACATTTGTTGCACGTCCTTTGGCACCACCCAAATCCCCTGCTTCCCCATTCAGCAGCTTCTCTGTTCAAAATGCTGTCATTACTCAGCAGTCCAACACTGTCTCATTGTTGTATTTCTAATACAAGATATTTAGTAGCTTTAAAAAAAACTCCTACAGTAATTCCTATAACTGTATTTGGCAAAGTCCAAAGAGGAAGGAAAAACCCTAGTAAAATCATTGCAGCTTTGCAGTAGCTTGGCTATTCTAACATCACAGTTTTCTGTGTCTATCTACAAGCTTTCTAAAAAGATAGTCAAGTCTTAAAATGAAAAATGAAAAGTCAAAAGTGAAGACAAAGCATAAATATTTTCAGCCTTTAAGAGCATAATATATGGGATGATTGTGTGTTGTAATATATCTTGTTTCTCTCTGTATTTATGGCTAGATGTTTTGGTCCAGGAACTTTTTACATACAACATTTGGGAGAGCAATATGCATAGGAGGCTTCTGAAAAAGACAAGAAAAAAAGTTTTGGGATTGAAGTGGACCCTTTTATTTCTTGCAAGGTGCTTTCATCCCTTTTTAGCAGAGTTTTACAGCTGCAGTGTTAATTATAATACACTTAAAAATACTAGGTCAGAGTATCATTACCTGATCTATTGTAGAGTAGCAGTAACATCATGTAATTTGCTGCCGGGTGGAGAAAGGTTTGCGAGGCATCTGACGTCCTGACCACTGCTCTTTGAGTTAAGTGGTGGCACTGAATGTCACTTCTGCTTTTTGGCTATTAGGTGATTAAGCCACATGCAGGAAATCCACTATCTTTTAGAAGATGGTAGGTAAGGGCCTGCTGGGAGCATAGATCAGATAGATGAATGTGCATAAACTGAACAAAGCAAGTCATTCTCATAAGAAAAGCAAGAACTTCCAGCTGAGGACAGAGAGTGATATGGAAGGCTTAAATCAACTGGTAGAAATAAGGGAAACATTTACTGAGAAATACAAGAAAAGAAAAGCAAGCTGCAGTTTGTACTTAATTAGAACCCGTACCTTTGGCATGAAGATGGTCAAAAGCTAGTTCTCACTTTTGCTTCTGAATTTCCAAAGTGACTACTTTTGACATGAATTTTTGTTTAGTCTTAAAGAAGAAGGGAGTTTAGGGGCTCTCACAACTTCGTTTTATTACTCTGGTATACTGAAATTAACTATTGTTTTCGGCATTCTGGTGGAATTTTTCACCTAAAGGAAGAGCTCCCTGTTCCTGAGATGAAGCTGTAATGCAGCTTACAGAGACAGAGCAGCACATTTCCATTTCAAAAGTTCACAATATTATGACAGCTTTGTTGTATCAGAGGGTGTTTTTGGTTGCTTTTAACTTTTAGTGTTGTTTAGATTTATTCTAAGCACATATGAGTGTACAGGTTTGCTGCACTGTATGTAGATTGTCAGGTTATTCATACAGCCTCTTTTAGGCAACAGTATGTCTGAGAGTTTCCCTTGGTCATCCAAAGGGAGCTTCTTAAACATGACACATAGATATTTATCTTTGGCAATGAAAATACAGAACATGGTTTGCTTTCTGCTCAATTAATAATGTTTTTATTTTTCATGAATAAGTAGTCTATGAGTATGGGGAACTTGTCATTCTCAAAAAAATAGTTTATTGAAAAAGTTTTGCCTTATTCTTCAAGCAAGTTGCCTATTTCTGCTTTTACTTTGCCACTTAACATAGAATGTAACAGTGCTCCAGTTCATGCATTGAAATGGGATTCTTCATGAGGGTGGTTGTAATGCCAGTCATTTGGTAACTGGCTTGTTCATTCAGTCTTAGAGTGAAACAAATGCCATCTTTGAAAGATGACATAAAATGTGGCATGTAGGCTTCCAAACGCACTGTCCTCAAAAAAGCTTGTGTGATTTCTGACACTAGACTCTAGCCTTTGATTCCTTGAAGAGGCTGGAAGCTCCCCAGTGACGTTTCAGAAATTCTTCTGTTGTGACTGCTAAATGATGTTATTTGAATACTCCATCACCCCATAGGACTGGCTCTGACTCCTCACTAGGGCCATTCCCTATCCTGTGATTAGTTTCCTGTATGTGTGTAGTGAAGAACAGCAATATTCAGTTGTATTAGCTGGGATTGTTGCATGCTGTGTTTTTTCTAAAATGTTGATCCTGACTTCATGAAATGAAAATCTTTACATGGGGTCATGACTGAATTTTTATAAAAAGGAGGGAAAGTATAAGGCTATTTGCCTCTGATGGACGAGGTTAATTTTTAGCACAGTGGCCAGATATATTACAGATTTTTAATGCCCAAAATGTTTCCTTGGGTTTCCATCTATTATAATTATTTTCTCAAATTTTATGATAAAGGCTTCTAGTGATTTTTAATTGAGTCAGAAAACCATTATTTTTTTCTTAAATATATTCAATTCCTATGAATAAAACTGTTTTGTATAGGTAATATATATGTCCTGGGTTTTTCTGGAAAAATATTAATACTTCTGTGAGTGAATTTCAGAAAACAACTGGTGTGTTGGAACTTTGTTAACATCAGATTACATAAGTCTTAAGAATAATCATGCTGCTTCTCAGTTTTCCTGTCTGAGATAGAGCTGGACCTGCAGGTGTCTTCTCCATGTTTAAAAGTTGTTATTAAACACAGTACTAAAAATTTGGTCTGCCTCATACGTTCATTCATGCTATAAATTTAGCAGGAAGTAAGTACAAAAATAGTGCTGCTCATCAGCTTGTTTGTATTTTTCAAAATGTGCAAATGGTAAAGGGAGATTTGTACTTTTTCAGAGTGTTCATTTTCAGCAGTTAGTGTCAGCCCTCTTAAAGGAAGATAGTGTCTCATTTCAGAAGTGACTTTTTCATTGAAGTTGGGTAGGATATGCCATAAGAATAAGCATTTTTTAATAAGCCTTCACTTTTGTCCTGGTTAATAGTTACCAAGAGCAAATTATGGTGATTTAAAGGTCAGTTAACAGGCTTTAAAGGACATATTATTGTCTAAATACAGGAAATTTTCCATGTTCCAATGAGCTAAGGCAGCGCAAGTTATTGAAGTAAATAGGACAGTGATCTCACTTGTTCAAGTATTTCACAGTTATTTCAAGTAGCATTTAAAAGTTGTTTTTTTTAGAAAAGCATCACCAGCATTGCAACATTCTTAGTAGATAACATGGTTGATGTTTGTTGATGGCTTTCTACACAGTTAACATCAGCATAAAATAATACAAACATGATAACTATTGAAACAGAACAGAGGTAATTTTTTGTCTTAACAATGAATGGGTCTGGCTCTGGTAAACCATTCTCTCATTCACAGTCTTCAAATACTTCTATTTGTGCCCATTAGAGTGTTAGTAATTAAGTTATTTGTTGAGCAACTTTCAGGGGAATTTAAGTAGCTTCTGGAGCAAAAAAGCTCCTGTGCTTAAACCATAGTGTTTTGCAGAGTCTGCCTTTTCCTTTGCAAACAAACACATCCCATTGAATTGCTGCTGTATGGTTAAACAACAGTATGTAAAAGCTGATTGTCTAGATTAGTGATGCTTTAGGAATATAATAAAGTCAATAAATTCATATTTTACGGAGTAACTATAAAAATATTATTTGATTCAGTCTTTTTCTGTATGAAAAGGATGTATCATTAGTTTGGACAATCATACCACAAAATGCTGTGCATGTAGAGGAGGCGAGGCACTAAATGAAAAACAGTGTTAGATATCTAGATATAGAGTAAAGAGTATTTTATATGAGTAATGCAAAACGTCTGCAATGACTAAGTCCATTAAGTTTTTATTTCCATGAAGTATTTTTAGTATAGTGTGAGGTGAACATTATGGTTTCCAAAATTAACTAGAGATTTTTTGATTATTAGTGAAGTGTTAAGCTATAATTATACTTGGTACCATGTAAAACTGGTTTTAAAGTTTTCCAGGGTAAGGCTTGTAATGCTGTTATTCTGATTATTTATTCAATGTAATTTTTTGGGGGTTGAATCAGAGCAGTCGAGGAATTACTTCATTGGGTTGCTTTTTATTGTACCAAAGCCTTGACTTTTTTGCCTGCTTCTGGAGCCTATCTGATTGGCATTTTGCAGAGTAAAAGCAAAATGTTTCAAGAAAAAAAGATGTTTTTTTTCAAAAATCTGTGTACACTCAAACTCATAATGTAGAGATTACATGCTTTGATAGCAAGAATCTCAAGGGGGTGAAAAAGTCCAGAGCTTTTGGAGAAAAGTAGTAAGACAGGACTGGTACAGGTTTTGTCTCTGTTCCTTTGTAATTTGCCTTCAGTCTGTACTGCTATGGGCAGCTTCCAATTTTTTTTTCACTGTCACCCACTCTCTTGTGTTACAATTTAGAAAATGTATGCTGTATGCAAGCTCTGGAGCCTGTTTCAGGTGCAGAAGGGCAGATGGGGCAATGTGTGTGTGATCTGGCCCCTGGCTGCGCGTGTATCAGGACTGTTACAGCAAGTTTCATAACTCACCATGCTGTAAATTGTGGAATAGCAGCCCCTGGTTCCCTGCTTCCCTAATCCCACATGAGGTCGAAAAGGGAATGTGCTGAGACCTCAAGCTGGTTTTCTGGGTAAACCCGAGATGTGGGCAGAAGGAGTTTTATGTGGAACCTCTTGGAACCCCTGGGGTTGTTTGAATAAGCTCTTCTGACTGAGTGCCACCTGGATCAGTCTCTTTGAAGCACACAGTGTCCATTGTCATTTGTCAAAGAAACAAGGCAGAGCCATGGACTCTAGTTGAAGATCCTGGGCAGGCTTGAGCATAGTGTGGATACTGTATTCACTTCTGGCAGCATCGAGAGCACTGCGACTCGCTGGGGCTTGCATCAGAAAAATTATAATCTTAAGTAGCTATCTACCCCAGTTGTATTTTAATTATTTTATCATTAGTATTGATTTTAAAATAATGTTTTAACGTTTGTACTAAGAGATTTTCCCAGCATCTGAATCTTTGTGTCACTAAAGTTATGTACCTTTTATTTCTCCAAGCCTTGTCCTTTCTTTTCTAAAACTTCATTCCCCTGAAGTAATATTTTCAAATGCCAGCTTACAGCTGCTTTCGGGTTAACTTTATCACTTTCCTGCTTTAGAGGCTCATTCACATTGGATACTGTATGGTTCTGTAAACGGTCCAAATGTACTTCTCTCTTCTCTGTAGATGTTATTTTTAGCTGTAGTGGCTATTGGAGCATGACACTCACTAACAGGGATTGATGAGCAGCTTTGATGGACTTGGGCATGGGAAAGAATGCTACAGAGGCTGCCAACACTGGATAAAGACTGTCACGAAACAGTGTTTTTCAGAAGAGATTCTTGAAATAATAAATGCTGGTTTGCTCCTGAAGCTGAAAATAGACTGTTCAGACCCCTTGACATAAGCATTTCCCATTTACAGGGATTATGAAGACTGTGATTTTCTGTATTTTAATAATTTCCCCACAGTCTTAAGCCAAATTGGGCATTTGAGTCGCTATAAAAATATTGGAGGCTTTTATTATTCTTTTATGTATAGCAAAGTGGAGTTGGCAGATATTAGCATCTGTCTTTCAGAGTATTTGATGTCTTCTACAAAATAAATTTTATAATCAGTAGTCATTTACAAAACCAAATGCTAAGCATGAAAATACATAATATTTATAAACTTTTATATCTTTTCAATATTAGTATCTTACCCTCACTGTCATTCATATGCTGCTAGAATTTACTTTTTTATGAACTACATCTTACTCATGTATAGCTCCACACTTTCAGAGGTTTTAATGTTCCTGTCCTATTTTTGATTTTTGTTTTGGATTTAGTCTTTATTTTTCTTCTTAAAAATTTTTCTGTTTAAATATAATTTGAGTGTGCCTCATCTAGAATATGTAAAGCCCAGGTTTCTTTAACACAGATGAATTCAGGCTGACAGTCAGTAGCAGCTGCTATTTCAGCATCAACTATTTTATATATTGAAAAACATAACTGTGTATTGCAAAGTAATGAAATTCATCACTGTACAAAGGGAAAGGTAAAGAAAATAAACAAAGCTGTCAGCAGCTGCATTTCTTAATCAGCCCATCCCTTGTATTTATTAGGCCTCAGTGGTCTTGCAATGCAAAGGAACCTGCTATGGTAAGGTGTAATGAAAACTTTGAGGATGTTTTATGTGAAGAAATGAGACCACATTGAACAGTTACAATTGGAAATGTGGTGAAAAAATAGCAGAATGTTCTTTGGGGAGGATATATGTACTCTTAATTCCTAGTACAAATTTTGTATTGCTTTTTGTGATTTTAAAAATACAAGGGAATTTCAGTGGGGACCAGGGAAGTAGTTAAGTAGTTTACCTGTTTCTTGCCAAGTGCAGAAGTGCAGAAGTTTGCAAGAGATTAGGCTCAGAAATAAAGTTTGTCTTGCCCCTGTTTTTTTTTTTTTGTGGTTTTTTTTTTTTTTTTGTTTTTTTTTTTTTTTTTTTTTTTTGTTATTATTATTAAGCATGTTGGTTTAGGCTGCCTGGGGAAGTGAAGTCACCTCTACTGTAACTCTATGTACAGTTCATAATTCAAATAACAGTCTTGAATATGTAGGGTTGTGAGAAAAGTCTGAACTTCTTTTCATTAAACATGTTTGGCATTTTCTGAGACATGTTAAGATTGCCTCCTGTTGTTATAAGAAGAGGAAAGAAAGGATTATTCTGTTACAGTGACACATTTTCCTAAACTGTTCTTTAATAGAAAATAGACAAATACTTTGCTGGTAGATCATTGCTTCCTCAAAACATAATAAACAAATGCTCCATTTAATTCTGTTGACTTTGTTCTCAAAGATGAGAATTTTAATAAAACAGACCCAAATCATGTGCTGTAAAATGACCTCTACATAACTGGTAAAATTTGCTACAGTGCAGTGAGCTCAGTGACCCAAAATAGATCCACCCTTTGTTGAGTGGATCTTGATGTCCTCATGTGGGCTCCCTCCTTTACTCTTCAATCTTACTGCTGGTGTGATGAGAAGAAAGGAGGCATAGTTACTGCTTTGCCTAATTATTCCTCTGCTGTAGTTTTATACATTTTCTGGCTAGCTGAAGTGGGTGTGAGTAGCAGTGCTTGCTTTGGCTGGGCTGGTATCAGCCAGTGCTGAGCTGGGGGCTCACTGGGGCTAATGGTTCTGTGTGAGCACTTCTGCATATGTTCTTAGGCGAGTTCTGTCATATGTGCTTAGGCAAGAGAATCTGTACTGCATTGTGTTCAAAATGAACACTTTCATTAGAACACTGTTCTGAGACTGCAAGCTTCAGAACAGTTTTAACTTGCAGTTTTGGTGATCAGCCTTCTTGCCTTGCAAGAAAAGATAGTATGTATAACCAAGATACCAATTAAAATAGAAAGGACCACACTGTGTTGTAAAACCTACAGTTGCTTTTCCAGTGAGCTTGCCAACATGGTGTGCTCTGAAAATGTTGCAAGAGAACTTAATCCTGCTTCCTCATGAGTTGCATTTCTTCTTAGAAATGTGAATATGTGCGTGCTGAAAAACAAGCAGCATATTCTTCCCCATAATATTTTCCCTGTATCTTGCTTCTTTCTCCATGTCATTATATTTATTACTTGTCCATCTGCTTTAGTGGCCCCATCCTGAAGTGCTTTTTCAGACAAGTGCACATCCTGCAGGCCATCTCTTCCTCGTCCAGCAGAGCAGGGTGTGCATCACGCACACTGGCATGACCATGCTTATTTTCATCATTAACATTATACTGAAATGGATAATTCAGTCATATTTCCTGATTGAAATCCATGTAGAACTGAATCCAGTTTAAATCATCTAGCTTGCCCCATGCTTCATTCTTCTTGTAGCTGTGCTATGACAGCCCCAAAATAACTATAATGTCTGCTAGGTAGCCAAATTGCTGGCCATCTTTTCAGCTCCTCAGCCCTATCCCACTTAAAATAAACCTGTGCAGTTTGCTGTGGCATGACATCATGGAAAAGAAAAAAACCCACTCGTAGTGCAACCTTTTGGTGGCTGTCTGCAGGTAGAATTGCCAGTGAATTCAGTCCCAGTAAATACTAGCTGAGTATTATTGTGCCTGACACCTATGCAAGTCAGGGTTCCTCTTACCAACCTGGTGTACCTACTTGCAGAGAGTACCTTACAGAAGAAAAGTGTTTTAGTTTAAGAAATGAAGGATAATGAAAAGAGATCCAGATAAATGAACACAAAAACTCGTTTCTCTTATTCTGTTCCCTTAAATTTAAGAGCAACTTCTTGGTCAGGCCAGTGTATCCAGAAATGTCCTACTAAACTACAGAAATAATGGAGGGAAAGGGAGAAAGAGGGGAGTGGAATGCTTTTGACATCACTATTTACACTTCAGCTTCTATTTTCCTTTGTGGCTTGAATCTGATCCTGCTTGAACAGATTTTTGAAATACGCTCTCAATACTTATTCAAAGGTCCTTACAAATGTTCTAACAAAATTCCTTCTGGAGTAGCCACCCTGCCTTTATTTTCCTCAGCTGGGGAATTTATTTCATGGTGACCTCTCTCCCTAGCTTGCAAGGAAGAGGGCATTTAGGCACACTGGGCTGGGCTCTGACTCTTTAGAAAATCAATACAGAATCTTGCTTCATTTAACACAAATCTATTAGGTTGGTATAAATTGGAGAATGGAGACAAGGAGAGGAGTGATCCCACAAGATCGCTTTCTTCCAGCACTCTGTGCTTGCTTTCACACACTCATCTGTCACAGCTGTCTCTGGAGGCTAGCAATTTTGATAAGATGCACTTTATGATTTAACAGTTTACAGGCTGTTTTATAAAATTATGCACAGTACAATACATCAGAAAGGAAGCATGTATTTTTCTTTGCTGTTTTATGGATTCCACTGTTAAGGAACATCTTTTTTTCAGGTAGCTGGCTCACAAGTAGATATGCTTGTGTGCAGTAAATACCAGAACTTTTCAAAAGTGTGGTAAAATTAACCCTCCTGTCCCTGAAGACCTGTTGCCTCCAATGGGATGGAGAAATGAATTTGCTGAAAGAAACAACTGAGATACTTTAACATCCAGCCTGTGTGTGTTAGTTCTGAATATAGGAAATTGACACAGAAGGAGAATGAATTAGAAATGCCAGGATTAGAGAATTTCTAGTTCTAGGGGAAAATTTCTAAAATTAAATACTTTGGTTACTCACAGCAGAGCTTACATTGCTTTTTTTCCTAAATAAAAAAGAATTTCAGTTGTGTATTTTTGACATCAAAGAAGGAAAGAAGACACTTAAATATTAAATATGAAACTTATATGCAAACATATAATCTAATAATTTATATGCAAACATATCATCTAATATGTTTGAAACGTTTAAACATATGAGATTAAATATAATGTTTGCCTAATTTTGCTCTCTTGGTTAGTACACATTTAACACTGTAGGAGATTTTTTGCTTGACTTGGTATATGTGCAGTCATAGCTGATAAGCATTTTCCTGATTTATTAGTTTATTTAGACCTAGAAGATCCACTTGTTTGAAAATTAGGTCATATTCTGGTAGACTTAAGATTTCAATTATTTTTTCAATAATTTTCTCTAAGTTTAGCTTTAAAATTTTTTAAATGGGCAACAGGAAATGTTTCAGAATAATTCTAGATGATGATGCCTTATACTTAGTAATGCAAAATGTAATTACAAGAAGACATCTTTGGCATGGGCTTCTTCCTTGATGTTTCCTTTGTGGATTTTGAGAGGTTGCATTTAAGTGCATTCATGGGTTTTGAGAGATTGCATTTTTCCACCATCTCACATGAAAAAAGTAGATAAGAAATGGAATTAAATTAACTTTGAGTGGACACAAAATGGCAATCTAATGAAATAGGTAAGCTGTTTTCCAAACACATAACTGAATCCTCCTGATATATTTTATGTAATGATAATATCTGGCTTATTTCAGGTTTTGTTCACAGCTTAAAGCTTTGGCCTGTTCTTTTTTGTAAATGTTAGGGCTGCTGGGGCAGTAGGGATCACTGTCATAGAAGGAACTCATTTTGTGATCAGGGGCAACTAATGAACACATTTGAACAGACCAAGTTCTGAGTGCATTGGTTTCAGAAAGGACTCTTAGAAGGTTTTCTCTACTCAGTAAAGCTTTACTGGTTACTTGTTCTATGAATTCTAAATGCAGATGATTAATTTACTTATTCATACAAAATCAAGCTCTTAGTACTGAACTGATGTATGTTAGGAGCACATTTGCATAGGTTTAATATGTTATTTGATTTAACTATAAGTACTTTATTTCTATTAAATTGATTTATACTTATTTAGTTACCTGTTTATATGAAAAGTATTTTTTTATTTGCAGAGGCCTTTTTATTTCTATCCATGACCGGGGTCACATTGCTACAATGCTTAAATCCTGGCCAGAAAGTGTCATCAAGGTAAGTACAGTTTTAGTTGCATAACAAAGCAGATGCTGTTTTGTACCCGAGATGAATTGGTTAAGATCTTTTTTATATGCTTTTTATCAGTTTCTTTTTTGGTGATTTCTTAATTCATTTTTTCAACAGAAAGAATGCCGTTATAGCCAAAGTTTGAAGCATTTAAACAGCTTTTTAGCTATAGGTGTCCTTTACTGATTAATTGGTCAATTGCATTGAATATTATGTAAAAAAATATCCTGAATGCTTTTTCTGCATTTCAGGAAATCAAAGAATGGTTGAGGTAGGAAGGCATTCATCTAGGCCATCCTCCTGCTCAAACAAGGTCAGCCAGGACAGATTACTCAGAGCAATCTCCAGCCTTTGAGTTTTGAGTACCTCCAGGGGTAGAGACTCCACATGATCTCTTGGCAATCCCACTCTAGAGTTTGAGTTAATCATTCTCCACTTAAAGTGCTTCAGATCTCTCTTTAAAAAAATCTTTAATTTCCAACGAAAATGGCTTGCTAACGAGTGTGACAAGAAAATTATTGTGTTGTCAGCTGTTTGCCATACTGAGCACTTCTCTCCTTTATTATGAAAAGTCTTTCTTATTAACATAGACAGTTTTGGGGGTTTACTAAATTAATATATTTCTGTCAATGAGAGCACATGCTTCATCATATGTATAAGACTGATGGAGTATGTTATTTACTCAAGGGAGGAAGACATACATCTTTGAAGGGTAAGAACCAGGTGCCTGTAGACAGCCCTGACAAAGGCCAGTAGGAGTGACTGGCTCTCGTTCTGCTGAAAACAGACATGACAAAACCCAGAAGTTTGTGGTTCTTCTTTTTTTGTGGATAACTTCCTTTCCCTTCCTATTCTGTTTTCATACTGTTGACAGAAAAATGTGAGAGGGAACAATGCCAGTTCTCTTGTAATGTAATACTAAATACCTCTCTTGTGTATTCTTAAAAGATTTGTATGAAAGTCCCATTTACAGTGAAGCAAGATTCTAAAATAGTGTAACAAAACCACAGTAAAATATAATAAAACAACTTTTTAGTTTTGTTGTACTATTGATTTGTTTGCATCTGTTACAGTTTTTACGTGTAAAATTTAAAAATGATGGTAAGAAAATAATTGAATACTTCATACATACAGGCAAGGAAGATTTTTAAAGTGCCTTCATTTCTTCCTCCAGGCTATTGTGGTGACTGATGGTGAACGTATTCTTGGGCTTGGAGACCTTGGCTGTTATGGAATGGGCATTCCTGTTGGTAAACTGGCACTTTATACAGCATGTGGAGGAGTAAAACCTCATGAGTGTCTACCAGTGATGTTGGATGTGGGAACAGATAATGAGGTAAATCCTTTTCTGAGGTGTAGTGAGGGGTTTTTTGTTACAATACTGGCTTTGATTCTGTGCAAATTAAAAAGTCATAAGGAAAATGTCTCATCCTAATATACAGCGTAGATATACTCATCCTAATGTGCAGTGTAGACTGTTCTGTAATGTTCAAGTAATTAAGCACATCTAAAACTGTGCTGCATATACTGTACATGTTAAACTATGATATAGGTAATTTGGTCTCAAGAAGAGGAGGATGATAGAGATAAAATATAATTCAAGGCAGCATTCTTTCTCCACTCCTGTCGCAGAATTTCTCTGCAGTGTTTTTCAGTGTGAATTTTGAATTCAGATTCAGAATAACTATGCCCCTCATTTTGGTGAACTGTTTGAGGCTGTAGTCTGATCTGTGCTGGGTAGGGGTGTCTATGTAATTTAGTTGTATGTTCCCTTTAGTTATAAAATCACTGTAAATTTTCCCCAAGTGAGGTTCTAGTGCTTCTAGTAGGTGGACCGTACCCTCTTTAACTTGGCTTCCCATGTATGTGAAATTCAGAGATTTAAACTTGTTGGAAAGTGGCTCTCTTCTTTCCAGTACTCTTGGGATTACTGGTTAATTACTTGGCCTTTATCTTTCCCTTTTTTTTTGTCTGAAAGAATATTTTTGTACTTGAAGACTCCATATGATATCAAACTAAAAAGAAAACCACCTGCAGTGTATTTTTACACTTTTGTAGAAGTAAAGATATTGTATTATAAGTGATACATGTGTTAAACTTTATGCATGATAAATGGATCAGAGATTTATGTGTATTATAGCCAAGCAAAGCATTCCTGCACCAGTAAATTTAGCTTTAGCTGGGACTGTTGGGTTGGGTGTGTGCATCTTCAGCTTTAAACACACACCCTCACCCCTGCCCCAGCTGGGTCATTTAGACACGATAATGATGAAAGCATTACTGAACAAAAAATATCTGCTTCCCTCTCTCTGTGTCCCACCAGAGCCCCCTTCTAAAAGCAGACAAGCTTTCTTGTGAGATGTATCTGAACAGTGTAGCAAGTAGCCATATCAATTTACATATAAGTCTCATTAGCTATAAAATATTTTTATTGTAGGTTTGAGCAGAGTTTTTGGTTTTGAGCAGTTGGGCCAGTTTTGTAATTTAATAATGAATGTTTCTAGGCAGTTAATTGTGTTGGCTACTTCTGGTACTTCAGTAGGCTTTTAATTTTGCTTTTATGCCTGTGTTTCATTGTAATTTTAAATTTTTTGTAGCATATTATTTGCTTGAAAGATATCAAACATCTATATATACACACACAGCAACAGCATAACGGGCTTGTTCATGTTAGTAGCCCAACTTTCATGTCACTGTTCTTGTGATTAAGCATTGAGTTCAATGTCTGTGAAGGAGTGGCACACAAAATATTACAATGTGCATAAAATTTGTGTGCCCTGAACTTTGTTGATGCTCTGAAATACCTTCTGATCAGGAGGATGCCTTTTGTTTGTTTTTTTTTCATTTTGGGATATGGCTTCTTATTAGGACCATAGGGATTGAGACCTCTGGCTCTTGGGATGTGAACAGGTGTGACTTTATTGCTGTACTTCTTAGCTGATTACATGACATGGGCCTGATAGTATTCATTAATGGGAGCTTGGATATAGTTCTCAGGCTTCTTTACTCAAAGTCAGGGATCCTATGGCACCACCTCTCTTAGTTTCTTCCCTCAACACCCTTCCTCTCACCTAGTGGCACATCCCTGTTCTCTCCTTAACACTTATGTTCATGTTGATGAGTCACTATAGAGAACTGAAATGACTGAAAAGCATCCACATTTTGCTGGCTAAGCTGATTATATTAGACCTAGCTGGCATGGGATTGCAGTGCAATTCCTTATCTTTAAAGCTAAATCTCTTGAACAAATAAGTGTATTTTTTAGGCTGTATTTTCTTAGTGTAGTCAGGATTTTCCATACTAAGACACAATAGAAATCACTCTTGCAACTTGTGCATATATAAATAATAATTATGCTGAACATGTTTTTTTAAATGTGCAGATGTTTTCCATTTAGATTAGTTCCTTCTCCCATTCTGTGGGGGCCTCCCTGCTTCAAAGGAAGTTTTAAAAATGTACTTTTGGCAGCTATAATGCAGAGGTGCCCAACGTGCAAATTCTCCGTAAAGATTAATTCTAATTCAAAAGCAAATTGCAAAAATCCCCAACTTCACAAGCTCTCATCCTGTGTTGTTTTGTTTTGTACAGAACTCAAACCGCTAACTTTGAGGAGTAACTCACTCAATTTGAGATGGTTATTAAAGTCCTTGTTACTGTTAGTTTTAGCAGAGGTATTTTTAGCTAGGATATTATCCTGTTACTCATAAAATCAAGGAAAGAAAAGAGAAGCAAGAAGAGCATTTTTATACAATTGCCTATAAAATAAGCAAGAGAAATGGAAACTGCTTATTTATGGTTAAAACCGTGACCTAGTAGAAAGTCCCATGTGACCAAGCCAGTAAATCGTTCCATGTAGTCAGTGTGGGACTGAGTGTCCAAAAGAAGCGGTGTTGACTGTTGCCAAAAATAACAGGCCTGTTTTGTAAGGTATTGACAGGGTGAGTAATTACTGAGGAACATTTTTATTCAAAGCATTTAAAATATTATTTGGAGTACTGCTAGTAAACCATGGCAATCTCACGAAAAGTTATGCCTTACCAGTAGCCTTGTATATTTTAGGTGTGAGGATGGTGCTTCTTAGGGGGGATTTCAATGCAATGAAAACATACTGAGGCATTAGTCTGAGTGCTGATATGAAAGTGTTGCTGGAAATCCTGAGGTGTTATGATCTCTGGATCCTGAGTGTTCATCTAATTTCCCAGAGATATATGTTAAATCACCTTACAATGGTTAAAGAAATAGACTGTGGAAGAAAAATGAACAATTGTCAGGATACACACAGCTGCAATTTAGTGGAGGTGTACCTGAAACACGTGTTCAGCACTGGAAGAGGGATGGTTTAAGGATGATGGAAACAATCAAGCTGGATCAAAGGGAAATATTTAAACATCAAAATTAGAGTGATGATTGTTTTCTGCTTAAAAGATGCAAATAAACTCTCACAAAATAAACAATGTTGAGACAAACCTTGCTGTTAAAACTCAGTCTGGATTACAGGGATGTGAATACTGGCAGTTTAGTAAAACCAACTGAACAGCAAAGCCTAGTAATAGAAACCAAGGTCAAAAAATATCTTTACAGGCAGTAAAAAAGCAAAAGACACTAAAGAAAAGTAACTTAATGAAAATAATTATGAATAGTAAGAATGAGGTTTTCTGTTTTTCCTGATGCTTTTCCTTTGTGATGGTACATATGGAAGTATTAGATTGTCCCTATAAATATGGTAGATACTTCTTAAATGTAAGTTTTATCTATCTTGGCAAAAAATCCTAATTTCCATTTCATTAACAGCAAATGAATTAAAAGTTTGTCAAGATCCTTAAATCAGAATATCCAAATAATGCTTTGTCAGTTTTTTTTTTTTTTTTAATGTGGTAAAAGCTTTCTCTGTACCATGCTAAGCTGGGTATGGAGGCAGTACTAGTTTTTTCTTAGGTGTATCTGGGATGAATTGAAAAATATCAGGAAGATCAGCTTAAAGGTAAGGCTCTTACTGAAAATGCAATGATCCTGGTCCAGTGAGAGTTTACAGAATTTTCGTTGGCTTTTTTTTTTACCTTTGAAAGACATTTGAATTCTTACTGTTTCTTTTAAAAAACAAGACTAATGAAAAATCAAAGCAAGACTCCTGTGTTACTGGAGAAAATGCAATTTAAAATATGTATTTCTCTGAGGAATAATAAAATACCTGTGGGTTTAAGGTATCTCAGGGGATTTTTTTCGGCTCTGCAATGTTCAATATCTTTATCAGCGACTTGGAGGCAATATTTCATTGTTCAAGGGTCACAAAAGAGACATGGTCTAGTTAAAACACTGTTATCCAGACAGAGGAGTAATGAAATCTAGCAAGACTGATGCCTTGTGTTATATAAAAGTCAAACCAATGGTGGAAGGCTTTATTTTGACAATAAAAATTTTAATCTAATACTGGATGCTTAGCAGAGGAATGAGAACTGTGTTTATTTGATACCTTAGAAAAGAAGCTTTGACAAGTTCATGGCTGCCAGACCAATTCTAAACTAACCACATGTGTAAATTCAATACTGGCAATAGCCAGTTGTGGGAGATTGTAAAGGTTGTGTGTGTTAGTTTTAAATTTAAACCATTTACCACAAATTTCAGCTTAGGTAGAAAGCATCCAGCTCTTTCAAACAGTACCTTTACACAATGTGGAAGAGCCAGGAAAGCTCATATTGAAAGGACTTTTTACACAGGCAGTTTTTAGCAGTAGACATCATGGTGCTCTGAGCACCAGCACAGTGCCATATGAATTGCCCAGGGGTCAGAAGTCATTCCAGCTGCAGCTGCAATAGCTGCAAGGAAGATGGACACACAAATATTCTCTTGCCCTGGGTAGACACAGCTAAAAACCTGATGAGTCACATATATATGCCCTTAATGTGCAGATGAATCATAATGGCCAGTTTGCTTTTAAAAAATGTGTATCTGAACTGTTGGTCTCTTCTCCAAAGTAATAAGAGATAGGATGAGAGAAAATGGCCTCAAAGTGGACCAGGGAGGTTTTAGATGGAATATTAGGAAAAAATTCTTCACAGAAAGGGTTGTTAAGCATTGGAACAGACTGCCCAGGGAAATGGTGAAGTCCCCATCCCTGCAGGTATTTAAAAGCTCTGTAGCTGTGGTGCTTAGAGACATGGTTTAGGGCTGGACTTGGCAGTGCTGAGTTTACAGTTGGACTCACTGATCTTAAAGGTATTTTCCAACCTAAGTAATTCTATAATTCTATGATTTAAGCACTGAAAAGTGCGCAAGAGGGAGAAATATGCAGGGAGCTGCTAGGGCAGCTACTCCTTCCTCTGTGACAGTTCAGAGACTTGTGGGTTGCTATTTCAAGTTGTTTCCTGCATGCTTGCTTTAGAATATTTTTTTCTCTTAACTTACTAAAATATTGAAGTGCAGGAATGTGATGGTTCTCACAGTTGCCCTAAATAGGTCAATGAGCATGCCCAGGCTGGCAGTTCCAACTCCTCTGGAGGAATGACAGGCATCTGTGCTGGAATATGCAGTCCAGAAAAGCTGAGGTGCAAATTCAAGCTCAGCTTTTCAGCTTATCCTGTTAGCTTTCTGTATTTCCCCATATTATTTCCAATTGTTGTAAGAATTAGTAGGAGCCTTCCAAGATTCATATTCTTGAGCAGTACCTACACATAAATGTTCAAATGAAAACTGATGAGAAAACAGAAACAAGCCTGCTTCTATTATTCATATTTCAACCAAAATAGAAACCTGGACAGTAGAAAACTGATTATAGAGGAAACCTGCAATTTCATACCTTATCAATATAAAGATATAAATGTGTCAAGTAAATAATTTAAATTGTGCAGAGCTGCAGGAATTTCTAAATAAAAGACAATCACAATTTGCATTCATATGTAGAGTAGTGGCACTTTTGCAGTTTTTTTAAAATGTAGTAAATATGTCATGGGAATGATTATACTCTCTGATTTTAAAAAGGTCCTGTTGCCTTCCCCTTGAATGATGATTGTTAGAACTGGAGACCTTTCAGTGACAGTTTTACTGTAACATAGCAGTAACATTTCCTGAATTCTATGAATAGAGGTTGGTCCTGTCTATATAAGAAGAGTCTATTTTTGTATCTGGTGCATATATGAGAATCTCATTTCTAAGTTATATTCTCTAGTGTGTTCCCTAGTACTTTTGCATATTTCTGCAATACAAATCATCACACTTTGTGTGATCAAAACAGGTTTCCAGATGTGCAGCTTTTCATTTAGGTATGTTAAAATGGTATTGACCAAATTAACGTGGGTGATGGAAAGAGGCTTTTTTACATGTTCCACAAAATAGTCAGGCTAAGGAAAGTGCTCAGAGGTAATGCTGTGGCTCGATGGTGCTGAGTTTCAGACATTCATTATCATTTGTAAAACTATTGATGAAGTAAATATTCTGTGGTTTGTTATTTTGGTTTTGTTTGGTTTTTTTTTTTTTTTTTTTTTGGTTATTGGCTGTCTGTGCCAGTCTGGTAGGAGATAATGATAATTGCACTTTTCTTGGCCACTAAAGTTTTATTTTACAAGTGAATTTTTTTCCCCTTAGGTCTTGCTGCTGTACTGCCTTCCCTGGTAGTATACAGTCAGCACTTGAGGAAGGGAGAAAATAGATGACCATTCCTTTTTCTTCCCCTTCCTGACCTTTGAGTTGGCAAGAAAACAATGTGATTGGATACTAGTTTCTCCACATGAGTAATTTTTTCCATTCTCTCTTCAGTGGTAAGAAGTATTGAAAAGTTAAGTGAGGGATTTAGTGTTATCTTTCTGGTGTATTTCAAAGGATCCACATCTAAAATAAATATGGCATCATCAATCTCCCCTAAACATGCTTTATTTAAGTAGCATGAACACCAGGATCCATATTACACTTGCAGACTTAAAAAATTCTCTGGAGAAGGGTGGCACTTACAAGACCCACCATTTTCCCTCACTGCAGGGACTGGTGGGTGACATTTTAAAGTGGATCACAAGTAGCTGACAGCTGATGTTCTTCAGTAATTTTTGAGAGCTTTCCTTTTCTTACTCTTTAATGCTCTTATTGAATAGCTACAATACATCTGGTAATACATTTACAACTTGAAAATTTCATAACTTATTTTTATTCAGAGTTTTAACTCAGATGGGTAGAGAATTTTTAAGTGTAGTAATAAATCTAGATTTACCCAAGACCTGAGATTTCCAGCGCGTTTCAGTCTTCTAAAGACAACCTCTTTGAGTTTATCTTTTGTCCCTAGCCTTCTGCAATTTTTTAATTACTTCTTCTTCTGTATCTTCTGTCTTACTATGTATTTCCATGGCTATATTAAACCTTCAAGGAAATTGTACAAATGTCTTCTGCTTCCTAGGGAATGCGTTCTACTAATGATATATTAAGAGAGCTGAAACACGAAACATTGCCTACCCCTTTTATGAAGTAATTGTGCCCAGAGGGGAACAGCATTTCCCACAGTATTTAAAGCTGTTAAAAGTTTTGACTTATTTTCAAATGTAGAAGATCATTTGCTATTCTTTACCATGGTGTTCCCAGGGGAGCATATTGCATCTTCTCTCTTGTTTTTGTTTAGCTGCTTTTCTCATAATTTTTTTAGGCATGCATCAGCAGCTGTGAGTACCAGTGCTTTTACCAATAAAACTCAAATATAAATGGGCCTAGATTTTAAACATTTATTTTCTTTAAATATTTTTCTTCGTTTGGGAATATGTACACTATTTTCTTTACTGTTGCAGTCACTTGTTGTGACTTTTGTTCTTAACTATTGCAGTAGAAAGGCATTCTGTGTTTACATTACTACTGTTATGGTGCTCATCTTCTTTTACCCTAATAGAGGGTAAAAGATCCTCATTTGATCCTCATTTCCTGTCAGTAGCAAAAGTACTTACAGTCCTTTCTAAATTCGTAAAAAAATGATGGGGAAAGATTTATTTTTTCACCAGGGACTTACTGTTGTTATTGTACCACAAAACGTTACTGCATTTTTAAAAATTCATCCAGTTGTTCCAGTATAATTAAATTAAAGGAGACTTTCAAGTACATATGATCTTTCTAAGATGCATATTGTATAAAATAATATGTTGTTGTATGCTTCAGTGCCAGACTTACATCCACCATCATTCTAAATTGCCTTTCCTAAAGTTCTCTTATGCTTTCATAAAATACTAAAGATGTATTTGCACTCTTCTTGTAACCATCCAGCCTTTCCATGTTGCCTGTGGACTAAACCCAAATCTAGACTTTTCTGGTGTACCCACTAAGGCAGCAATATTTCTGCCTCTTTCTTTCCCATACTTAGGATACATTGGAATGGACAGTTGTAATCTTGCATTTGAATTATTAGTCTTGAGAGTCTGGAGCCAAACTAGGTAAGCTCAGAAAGACTTAAAAAGAGATCTGGAGCTTGTCATCTTAACCTAAGCTAATCCTCCTGGCTAATTTTGTAAGGGGAACAGGTGCTGCTTCTTGTAGAGGAAGTGTCTCAAAAGGGTCTGATAAATTGTATATTTAAATAGTTTTTAATATTTTTTTAAATTTGTTGACTATAAAAAGAGCCTAGACTAGTTTAGATGTAGAAGTATCCAGTAAAGGCTCTTAAGTTAGCTAACATGAATTCATACTCAGTTTGCACTTCACTTGCCTCTCTCTGCATCTGATAGATGTCTGTGTGGTCTCTCTCTGTGATTCAGAGGACTTTTATAGAGACTGAAACTTGGTTTTGAATTTATGTCAACCTCTTATTAAACAAGCACTTGTTATCTTTGAGAAGTGTCATTCTACTGCTCTTTGAGAAATGCCATTCCACTGCTTAGTGCGTGAGAAGACCTCAGCAACTGTCTGCTATTTTTGATCTATTTTCATCTTTTAAATATTGTCATTTTGGCTAGGAATATAAAGTATTCTTTTTCTGAGACTGTTAATTTATTATTGTGAAATTTGCTATTTATGATTATTTCTTTTGTGAAATGCTCTGTTTTGTTAGACCACAGAAAATGTGACAAAACTAGGTGGCACCTCAGATTTTCATGTTTACCAAACAATGTGTTGGCAATGATTTTTAAAACCTGAGAAGCTGAAGAGAGAAGGGTTTTAGAAGAAAGAATATAGGTGGTGACACAGGATTTAAGTCTCAGTTTCAGCTGACACTAGAGAGAACGAGCTGTGTACTTATGTTACAGGCAGTTCTGTCAGTCCATTTAATTTCTTCTTACTTCACTTTCCAGAGCAAGGGGATCTATGAAACAGGGCAGAAATTCATATCTGGAAATGCTTATTTTGGATAACATGCATGAATATCCATAGACTAAATTGATGGCAGACTTTGTTTGAAGATACATTGGACATTTCCAATTCTTTATGCTCAAAAGACAGCAACAGATAGTGTTTGTTTTCATTGGCTTTCACAGTAACTGCTGTCAGCCTCCTCAGCTATTTCACAGGCAGTGGGGAAGGCAAGAGAAGGAATGGGCATAAATATAGCTATTACAAAAGGTGGGAAAGGATGCATTATTTATAGCTCCACATAAGACAGCCTAGCATCTGGGACAAAGCTTGTCATGCTTGAATTGTAAAGGTACTCTTAGAAATGTTGGCCCTGGGACTTGCAAATGTACTTTGTGCACAGAATGACTTTTTCTTTTTTTTGACTTAGTGATATGACAGATACATAGTTGAGATGCCAGCACCAAAATAATATCAACATATTTTTTCAGTCCGGGGGACACTGTTGATGTGACTTTTTGGTGTAGGAAGAGGTCCAACCCATTTGGCTCTAAGAAAGAAAATGTCTGAATGTCAGCACAAGAGACAGAGATGTCAGGGTCAAAGGAAAGACCATATGGAAATAGCTTACGGAAGTAAATGAAATAAACAGACATAAGTTTAATAAAACTGAGGAGAGGTCACAACAAGTGATGGAGATTTATTGTTACATGTGAATGGAAAAAAAACCAAACAAAATATCAGAACTGATGGTGTAGAAATGAGATATACTGGTAACCCAGGACAAGATTTTTGGTTCTGTAAACGGTATCTCTTGATATGTTAAAATTCTGTTCAATCTGATGTACTTGAGACACTCTGCTGTCATAATGTGCAAGCTGATACAATATTAGCAAAATCCTCTTTATTAGTATAATATTAAATATGATTGGAAAAGGTCTTTGAAGGTTTTTTTAAGGCTTATGTTATCCTTGAAATTTTCCAGATGAAGGAAAATTATTAAGATGGCATTCTTCTGAATACTGCTAATTAATAACAAGCCCTTACTGGTGTAATCTTCAAAACAATAAGTCTTTTTGCTGATTCGCTTTGTTTGTGATTTGCTTTTTGATTTTGGGTTTGTCTGGGTTTTTTGTGGGTGTTTTGTTGTTTTTTTTTTCTTTTTTTTTCTTTTGTATTTTTGTCTGGTTTTGAAAGCTGGATGAGTCCTTATAATTAGACATTCCAGCTACCTATCCTAAACAAAATTTGTAAATGTAAGTGCATGAACATAAAGGGAATGATGTGTGTTTCTTGCTTTGCAAAAATGGTATAGAAAAGTTAGATGTATTAAAAGTGTTTGACCCACCCCAAGCAGCTATATCTTGTCACTCTCTTGATTTAGCTAAAAAATGTAATGTATTGAGGTAGCTACATTCCTGCTAACTACAGGAAAAAAGAAAGAGAAATATCTCCAGCTTCTTTAAAGCCTTTCACTGGGGCTAGAGTTGTATTTTAGGGTACTGTATAGGTTGCCATGAGTACTGCTTGAGCTCTTCTTAAAGACTATTGTTTGGCCACCTTATGTGATTTATTATAAGCACTTATGGCTGGACCTTCAAGTAGGTTTTAGCACGTCATCCCTCATGTTTTTTGAGAGAAAGCTTGGTTGCAGTAATCTATTTCTATAGCTTCCAGTTCCCATTATCCATCAGCTGTATTTCAAAGTGTAGGGTATTGTAACATGTTTCTCAATGTGTGGCAGGATTTCTGACTGAGATTTTAGCCATTTAGCAGCTGGGGTTCATGAAGAAGAAATTGTAGTCTTTAACTCTGTGATGCCTGTGGGGTGTCAGTTGTGTAGAGAGTTTAATTGTCCATCTGAGCCTTCTGGGATTCAGTAAAAGCTTTTATAGAAAGCAGATATCAGGAGTTCTAGGATATTTCTTGGGAGATTTCTTCTGAAAATTCTTTAATAAAATACGCAGGATTTCTCAGATTTCTTTCTGACTATTGTTAGTATGTTAAAATATTAGTGATTACATGCAGAACAATGTGCTGAAGTCCTAAACGATGTTGGATTCTTCATGACTATTGTTTTCTCAATAGGCAAATGATTAAGTTTTTCAAGAAATGCCACTGGCATGCAGACAACCATTTGTTTCAGTTTTACTGTGTAAAAGAGTTATGCATGCTAAAATTGTGTCTGATGAAATGTTCCTCCAAAACCATGGTTCTGAGTGTCTTCCAAGTTCCAACTCAAATTGCAGGCATTTGTGGAATTGGCATTGTCCCTATCCCTCCAGACAGATGTTAACATCAGGAGAGGTCTCTCAGACTGTTAAACATAATGCAGAGTATTTATCTTGCTGTTTTGCTTTGTTTTGTTTTCTTAAAATGCACAATGAATTACCCTTCTTGTTCCCCTTGCTAACTTTGCTAGATATGGTTCTGGTAGCAGGTTGAATCATAGAATCATTTAGGTTTGAAAATACCTGTAGTATCATTAGGTCCTACTGTTAACCCTGCGCTGCCAAGTCCACCACTAAACCATGTCCTGAAAGTGCCACATGTACTTTTAAATACCTCCAGGGATGGGAACTCAACCACTTCTCTGGGCAGCTTGTTCTAATGCTTGAGAACCTGTTCTGTAAAGAACATGTGCTTCATCCATGGTGACAGTGCCCTGTTCATAGAAAGCATTCCATTATTTTCAGATTGGCACAATTAGCACAGGAAATGAATCTTTCTATACTTTTCCTCAGTATTTTTCTAAGATTAGAAATTATTTCCCCTTCATCCTAGTAATCATGTGCCTTAGTTATGAGCTGCTTGTGGCAGCTGCTACTTGGTGCATGAGTAAATGTAGATTTAAAAGAAGGACCCGATGAATCCCTATGGTGCTGATATACAAGCATGGTACTAGGAGAACTCTGGTGCTTTAAAGATCAGTCTGACAAGGAATTTATTATGTTAGTTTGGAAGCTTTCTGTAATGGAAGATGTTGGCACAATTAGAATTGAAAAACTTTTTAGTTTTTCATTTTCTAGTATGAAAAACTATCAAACTTACGAGCTTTGAAGGCAGTTTTTTCTTTTTTCAATTGCAGTCCTTTCATAAAAAACATCTAATCCAATCTTCAGGAAAATGTCTTATTTTCTCCTTATGAACAGGGCATGACTCATGATGGTCATTCTCTGAAACGTACTTCTAATAGTTTTAGAAGTTAAACTGGTTGAAAATAATCAATGCAAGCTGTTTGATCTAAAAAAAAAAAGATTCCAATGGCATTTAAATTTCAGAGAAATACCATTATTTTTTTGATTTATCTGTTGGCTAGCCAAGTTGTACTTGAGGTATGTTTTGCTACTTAGCAGTTCCCAGGTCTTTCCTGTTTGGAAACTGCCATAAAGATCAAGGTGCACAGAGCAGTTTTTGCCATATTGTCCAAGGAAATTTATTGCAAGAATTTTTTTAATATCAATGGTAATTTACTGAAAAAGCTTTGTTCTTGTTGTGTGAATCTCTTATACTGTGTACTGGAAAGGTGAGCAGGTAGAACAAAAGCCAAATTGCTCTGAAAAATATATTTTTCATCTGATGTCAGATGTAGTATTGCTTTGAAAATCTTTACTTTTTAGTATTCAATGCCAAGTATGGCAATATATGGTTAGCCTAGCTGTAGTGTGTATTACTTGTAGTTTTCAGAGCCCACCAAGTAGAAAGGTTCAGGTGTCATTGTGAATTCCAGTTTGTTTTGAAAGGAACTTCTTGGACATATGCATCATTAATGGATCACTGGCTGTAACTAGCTGTGTGTTTCAAGTGCTCAGAAATCTTGAATTACACCTAAAAATCATAAGAGAAAATTTCTATGAAGGTATAATTTCTCTAAAATATTTTATCATTCCCAGCATTTTGGAATTTAGCTATGAGAGTGACTCAGGTGTATCTAGAGACTCACACTAGAAGGCAACACTGCTCTCTGCCCTGGCACCATCAACAGCCCTTGAGCTCTCCATCCATCACTAGTTCCACAAACTGAATCGTGGACACAAGTGAGTCATGCCCCAAACACAAATGCATTGTCTGACTTGGAAGAGACAGCAATCCCTTGAAAAATCTGAAAAATCAAGTGCATCTTGCCCCTTGCTTCTGCAACTTTTTGTCTTTGAATTTTGCACTTGGTAGACCCTTGCTAATGAAGGCTCACAAAACAACATAGTTGTGTATCTCAGGTATGTTTGTAAATGTCACCCTCAGGGGGCTGGGTGCTCTTTAGCTTTGCGTGCTCACTCACAGCAATGTGTTTGACTTGCTGGAAGAGCCCTTCTGGTAGCCATGGCACGGGATGGAGGGATGCATGCAGATGGTGCCGTGCGAGGGGGCTGGAGGTTTGTGCCCCTGGGCACACAGCCACAGTCTGCCCACAGCACTCACACACTGGGGCCTTTATTCAGTGCCACATACATGCGCCGGAAACATCCCACAGAATGTCCTTGGCACAGCCTGGCTTTGTGCAGGCTTGCTAGGGGATGGGCTGTGGTAATTTCATAGCGTGTTACAAGATTCCTTCATGAAGCATTCTTTCCAGCCATTAAAAGAATTTTTATTTTGTTGTTAAAGTTCGCTGGAGCTGACAGTTTTTCAGCTGGGCAAGGCTGTCTGCATGCGTGGGAAATCACTGGAATATAAGCGACAAGGTTCAATGAGCATTTGAAGCTACAGCTACAGCTGGTAATTCCTCTTCAGGTTAGAAATGAATAAGCTCCCTGAGCAGAAGCAAGAACAGGATGTAAAGGTCACATTGACACTTTAATAACCTTATGAAATTAAATAACAAGTTTGGCTTAATAAATGAAGCCTGTCTTTACGGAGAAATAATTTTAAAAGTCTTGTCTGGGTATGCAAATCTATAGTATCATTATACATATATGAAAGAGAATATATTCTCTGTATTTTTTACCACAACCTTAAATTCTTTTAAGCAGAATTTTTAAATACCATACCTACTTTTCTGTTACATTAGGATTCTCTATTCCATAGAAATCATTCCTTTCAAGCACTTCATTCAAGATTGATGACAAAGGAGCACTATAAATGTATTACCTTTTAAACTCTTGACTATTGAAGATCTAGAATTTTGTCTGAACAGACAAGGGACAATTTTCAGTGATGTTTTTAGGGTTAAAGGTGGAAAAATACTAATTATAGTGCAGCCATATCTTTGTCTCTAAAGAACTGACAGCCACTTGGTTTTGGCAAGGTGAGCACACTTAAAACAGCTCAACTGATAAAACTCACGTCCAGTGTGTAGGGTTTTTCCTCCTTTTTTTATAGCTGGAATGACCCATTTTTGGCATTCTCCTTTGGGATCTTTTGTGACATCCTGTCCTATTTAGGAGCCCATGGAGGAAACTGAGTGATAAAGAGAGCTACTGCTCTGTATGC
The DNA here is from genome assembly GCF_022539315.1 of Serinus canaria. Taxonomy (NCBI): domain Eukaryota; kingdom Metazoa; phylum Chordata; class Aves; order Passeriformes; family Fringillidae; genus Serinus; species Serinus canaria. The sequence goes on from NC_066316.1 coordinate 79,397,451, forward strand.
CAGTACCTGTTTTGGGGGTGTCTAAATAAAGTATTAGCTGAAACTCCTAAAGATGAGATCTCCTTCTTTTAGGGAGAAACAGAGAGTAAGTCTCCTTTTTTTCTTGCGCAAGAGGCCCCTTGCTAACATTTGCAAATGTGTTGATAAAGGTCTGGTGTTTAGATAGGAGGAGCCGTGATTTCTTAGTGAGTATGTCATATGGCTAGTGTAATTCAAAGAAAACAAAATTTCAGAAACAATCTTTAGTTCATTGATTATGCAACTTATTTTTGCAAAGTATTCTACACCCTCAAACCCAATAGCAACATTCAACTCATCCAGAGTTCACTTAGCATTTGGAAACACAGAATTTGTTACACATTTTAAGGACATCATCCTGTGTTTTAGGCTTCAAAACAAGCTTATTCAAAGAAAAGAAAGGCCTACCTCGCAGCTGTAAGTAGTTCTTGAAGGACAGAAAATTGTGATTCAGCATGTTAGTGCTTACAAACTGAAAGTTTAAATGAATGCAGGTTGATTTCTGGGTAATGAGTATTGATGGAAGCTGAATTTAAGTCCAAAACATTGGCATGTTCCTAACCAGCTGTTTTTATTGGAAAAAGTTTCTCATCAAGTGAAATTTCAATCTTGTGGAGCAAAAATAAAAGTTTGGAATATGCAACTTTCCTGGAGAACAGAAACTCTCTTTTGCTCACCAGCCCTTCCCCAGTCTGTTAAAACCGAGACAAGAAAGTTACAAAAAGAATTTAGAGTGTATTAATGTAAGAAAATATTAAGACTTTAAAAAGCAGCGGCCTCCCCCTGGTGTTTTTGGTAACTGTGTGCCCTGTTAGATGAATCATGCTCTGAAATGTGTTTAATTTCTGGCATGTGGCATGTCTTTGTCCCAAAACTTCAGATGTCCCATACAAATGCAGTCCTCTTTTAGCTCTGTAACTGTGGCTCTAGTGCAAATAATTTCCCATTGTAGAGCTGCTGGAGGGTTTTGGCATTTTAATGGCATGGGGTTAGTTGCTACTCTGAAGCATTGCCATACACCAAATAATGTCTAGGTAGGACTGATTGGTTCTGAACTATCTCTGCTCCATCTTTTTGTCAGTGGAAAGGGTCGGGGTCTTGCAGATGTTCCCCTACAATTTTCCATGAAGCTGTTCACTGAAGTATGTATTTGTTCCAAAGAAACATCTCAGTGCCAAGTTTGGGAATAAATGACATTTCAGTGTGCTTGTGCTCAATTTATGAAATATTTAAGTGTGCAGTTTTCTGTTTCTCACTGGTTTGGCTTTTGTAGCTAAATTGGAGCCAGGTGCACAGCTCAGCCTTGCTTGAACTTTGATGGTTTGCTGATCTCTTTAAGTAAGATGGCATAAACAATTTACCTTTTTCTTAAAGCCCCCAAAGGTTATTACAGTTTTAATGTGCTCGGGTGGTACTTCATAGAACTTGTTATTTTGCACAGCTAATTCTAAATAGATCTACCTGATATTTCCACTACCACTACCAGAGCTTTAAATAAGCCCTTGATTCTTAGAGAACACTATTTCTGTTAAAGCTTGAATGTACCACATTGGTAAACCTAAGCTTTTTTTAAGTCTTAGAATAAACATGTCTAAAAATAAGCTGGCATCAACTTTTTCAGTATCATGTGATATGAATAACAAACCAACTAACGTAGAAAAAGGAGAGTTATGTTTTGAGGAAGATTTGATTTCCAAAAGAAAAAGACAAAGTTTAAGCTTTGACAACAAACTAGGTAACAAAAGAAACCCAAGTTATTGAGGAAAAGTACCTAATCATCGTGTCAGTTTGACATACTCGCTTGTACGACGGAACTTTTTTTTTGTAATCTGTTTTGAAAGCCATGAAATAGTTGGTAGCAAATGTTAATCTCTCAAGATGTGTGAACCCTCTAAGAAAAACAAGCACCACGGTCCTGGTTTGCATGGTGTTGACCTGAATAAGGGGATAATGTGCTTAAGCAGCTTATTCATTCTTCAGTGGCCTTTGGAAAGGGAGCGGCTCCACAATGGTTTGCCACTCAGGGCGCAGACGTGACCACTGTTCTTTTCACTTGCTGAGTGTTTCATTCTTTTGTGTCCGCCACGGGTTTCTTCATACGTTGTTCCAAACAGGACCATAAAGGAACTTTTTGGGGCTATTTCATGTCAAACTGTAACGTTTGTTAAGCAGAATGCACTGAGCTGTAAAGGAATTCTGAACTCTGAGTATATAGCTGACCAAGCTTTTCATTGGCGATGTGTCGCTGAATTAATTGTCTCTGCTTGTGAGACTTCCCAGGCTAGAGGTTTATAAACACCTCAGAAACACTGTAATAATTGTTTTAAATATTTCACATTAAATTTCAGCATCAAAGATAGGTGAATAAACTCAAACAGTGGTCCTGTAAATGGAACTGCTTTGGAGTTCTGAGTTTTTGTGTTGACTATAGATTTAAATGCTCACAGACATGAAAAATGCAGAAATAGCAAAAGGAGTGTAAGAGCCTGTGTATGTTTAAAGGCAGACCCATAGCTGGTTTAGCACTTTTTGAAGAAAGTAATGTGATGCCTGTTTCTCTTGAACTTTCACAGAATCACTGCCCATCTAAACTGCCTTCTTCAAGGAATCAGACTGATTCAGTCTGGCTAGAAAGTTTTAGAAACATGTCTTCAGAATTTAAAAAAATAAAGAGCCCTTTTTTTTTTTTTTTGCATTTTGAGCATAGTTTTATAAAATGAGAAAACAGACATTGCTTAATAAAAAGCTTGTGGAAGCTCTTTGAAACAAGCAAATCAGTTTAGGAAGAAAAATTAGGGGAATTGGAAAGGGATTAAGTTATTTACTCTGAATTGGACAGTGGAACATGCAGTATCCATGCACAGGACATGGAATAGCAGAAGCCTACTGGCATGGAAAACTGCAGCAATGGGAATTTAGAAGTGAGATTGCTGTTTCTGAGTCCTACTGTAATGCTCCTGACAGAGGCTCCTGAGGCTTGGCCATTCTTCTTTCCAACCTCAATCTGGTGAGAAGTGTCAGTCAACTCATATGGGCTCTCCAAAATTGCCTGAAGATTTCCTGTTGTTAAAAAGTTAATTTGCACTTTGTGCGAATTCATCATATAAATTTATCCTTGATTTTTCAGGTTTTCTTGAGATTTGTTTTAATAACTAGACAAACTGAAAATGGAAACGAAAAAATAATTTCAGAAATAGTTCATGACTATAAAGTTTAAAGTGATTATATCAAAACAAGAAGACTATACAAAAGGGAAAATTACATTGACAAATACCAGATCAAACTCTTGCCAGTTTTTCCTGCAGTATCTAGAACAGATACAGAATTATTATTTTGATTTTGCTGCTAGAATATTTAGGATAATGTGAATACACAGGCAAAACTATTTCTGAAAAAAATGTGCTACTTAGACATGAATGCTACAGTGTGTTGGTGAAGGGAATAAATAAAATACAGTGTAATGATGTCACCATCACTTACAAAGTAATTTTAATTTTGAGCTTTATTAGTGTTTCACTTCAAAAAGCTGAATTAATAACTTCTGAATGGCTTTAAGTAATGTATTACAAATTGTTCTGAACTGGAGATTAATTTAGCAAGTTTTATTTAGCAAGAAAATTAAGCTTTTAAACCTGCTTGATTTTTTACAACATTCTGATCTTTTTTCTTTACATCTTTGTGGAAGTGAGGGAGAGATAAACATCTTTATGTTCCTGATAGGTCTGTATCAGGAACTCCCAGGGAGGCAGAATACCACCAAAGATTTTTAGTTTCATACTGATTCAAATCATTCTTTAACAGGGGCTTGTGAGCCATAGGATTTTTTTTTTCAGTTTTACAATGTAAAACAAAGCTGGGATGGGAATTTAGGCACTTCTCTAAAATTCAGAAATCAGATTTCTGTTTCCCAGTCTGGGTCAGGAAGAGAAAGCTTTCCAGACTTTTTGCTTCATTTTGCATTCTGAAGACTCTCTCTTGGAAAGACAAGTTGGTCTGTATTTTTCTTGACAATGTTTTTCAAGTTGAAGCTGATGTATGAAAAATTTCTGCCACCCTGTTGAGTTTACAAATTGTTTTTGGATGAAAAATATTTGGTCAAGCTTCTAAACTATTCTGCAAGCTGTTTGGGCATGTGTGGGAGGATTGCACACTATATACAATGGAGAAATTAGCTTATTTGTTTTCAGAGGCATGTGAGAAATAATAATAAAGAGTGTCTTTATACCTGGGTTCCTGGGAAAGCCAGTGGAAGTTTGACACTTGCTGTGTGGAAGTATAAATTTAGTAATTAGTAAGTTACAATTCAGAAATACATCAGACCTTCTAGTAGTGAAGACATGGAGGGATACAGGTTTCGTGTTTATGGGAAGTATGGATCATAAAGCTAAAAAAAATAAGAAGTACAAGATTTAAGCATAGAAAAATTCAGAAATCATACCCAACTGGTGGAACATGGATAGCTGAAATGAAGATTTCTAGAATATAAACTGATAATCTAATAAGTTTGGAAGGAAAAGGGAAAGATTTGGTTATGATTTGGCATATTAAATTTTAGAAAACTGCAAATTTTCTGAGTATCAGCCTATCAACACAGATTAAATGATGAGCTCTGGGAGAGATTTTTGAAACATTATGATAAAATTAAGGAAAATGCACTTTCAGGATATAAAAGAAAAATAGAAAATTATAAAAGTCAGAGCACTTTTAGGATATAAAAGAAAAATAGAAAATTATAAAAGTCAGAGCACTTTTAGGATATAAAAGAAAAATAGAAAATTACTTACTAAAGCTTTAAAAGATACTTTTGAAACCTGACATTTCAAAGTAAACTTTACTTTTTCACTTGGAAACTATACAGTTCCTTTGAGATTAGGGTATCCCTTTTCCTTGGGTGTTTCCTTAATCTCTTTATGTTTCTTTGGTCTTGATGAAGGGGTGGATAAGTTGATATGTTCTTCATATGCTTGGGTTAATCCTCAAACACTGTATTTTTGTCCCCTTCTTATTAACTAAGAGTGTAGTATTGTAACTTGCTCATGTAATATTTAAAATTTTTTTTTTTTTTTCATCAGGCATTGCTGAAAGATCCTTTGTATATTGGGCTGAGACACAAGAGAATTAGAGGTCAAGCCTACGATGATCTTCTTGATGAATTCATGGAAGCTGTGACTGCAAGGTAAGTGATATATCTGTGCTGCTTATTGATGAATTCCACTGTGAACTTCATCTTGAGAGAAATAAAGGTCAGTAACTTATGAAAAGACAACGGAGTTGTTAGCTTCCAGATAATTTTTATTTTGAGCATAGTATTATATGAGTTTATAACTGCCTTAGGTATTTACCTTCAATATTGCAGTTTCATGACTTATATGAGCAGTAAAATTCATCTGGATATAAGCAGTTTTTCAAGCTTCTTTTTCAAGATTTAGATTGTTAAATACTTGCCTAACAATTTTCTGTGCCTAGTGCTGTGCCTACCTGATCTGTCTCTGTGATTTCATACATGAGATGTGAGCAGCCTTAAAGAAGCTATCATACTTGGAAACCCGTGCCTCTACCCCCACCAAACCCATGACAGGACTAACTTTTCTGGGTTTTAATTTTAAATGTCATGGTATTGGTACCAAGTCAGGTCTTTCACTGCTTCTCTTTACACATACAGAAAGTAGTTAAATTTATTATTAGACTGTGATGCATAAAATAGTTCTCCTTCCATGTCAAATAACACATTTTCTCATAGTTTCCTTGTTTGTTAAAGTATTTTAAGTTCTAGCTCTGCATTCAATGTGTATGTCTGAAATAGCTCAGTTGCCAGGATTCTTAGAGGTGTTTTCTCCATCTGCCTCCCAAATGTGAGGCTGAGCTGTAGAACTTTCCAGCTCCTTAGTCTTGCCTTGTGCCCCATCTGCATTTGACACCTTACCTAGGTATACATAACTTCTGTTCTTTTTGCCTTGGTTGCTGTGCAAAAGAAACTTGGCCAAGAAGTGGTATTAATTTCTGTGCCTGATACCCATATTCTTTCATGTTCTACTTATATTCTTCCCCATTATCCCCACTGCTACTCCCTTGATCATAATCTTCTCTGGAAGTTGCTGGTGTGACTGTCCTGTTGTATGTTTGCTACTCTGCTGAATATCACTGCAGATAACATTGATAAACCTTTCTAATAGAGTAACCTCCTTAAAAGAATGTTCAGAGCATTAGAAATTGCTCTGTGGTCTATGTTTTGAGAATCTCTAAAATAATGCATTCTCTAACTCGCCCTTTCTTTAAAATGAACTACTGTTCTTCATGCTAAAGGAAATAATCAGAGTCAAGCAGATTATCTCAGTAATGTTTGAAGGTCTGGTTGACCTGTGCTTGTGACTTAAACATCTTTGAAGCTCTGTAATTTTGAGCAATTTTGAGCAATTTGTGTTTGCTTGACCTTCTGAAAGATCACTTTGTTCTCAGCTAAATCTGTGATGGTCACCAGTGGTTGAAGTTCATGTTAGAAGTGGAGCACTTAAAAGTTGTAATTCCAGCTTTGCCTGGTTTACTTGTGAATTGTTTTGCCTGTAGTGAGACACCTACATTCATTATGATACCCATTTACTAAGGTGAAGAGAAAAGTGATGTAGTTAAATCAAAATTGAGTCCAATTGCTCAGTAAATTTACATTTCCTAAATTCAGATTTGTGTTTAATGTGCCACTGGCAGACTCAGCACTCACAGCTGATTCTGGCATAGCAGGTCTGACTGTTAAACATGCAGGTCATGATTGCCTTTACAAACATTGTGGTGATCTAGGTAATTGTATACTTTGGTTACATGATAGTTATTTTTTCCTTAAGAAAGTTTCTATTATGTTTTTCCTCTTTTCACTTTCTTGGCCTCCTGCTGTCTGTTTCACTGAGTGAATATTTGCTTTGCTAATCTTAGATGCATGTTTGGTCTGTTAAATTTTATGTTAGTCACATTTATTGTTAGTTATTGCCATGGTGCTCCAAAAGAGTCTTTCTTATTTAGCACTGCCTAATCAGTTCTGGGAATGGGATAAATTCTGGTGAAATCTGCTGTCATGGTGTTTTCAGTACATCTCCAAGACATACATAATCATGAATATTGTAAAGCACAAGGCTGTCATGTATTTTTAATAAGTCTAAATTAAAGACAGGGTGATGACAGCTATTTTCAAGTCAGAAAGCTATGTGAAATACCTATTTTTGATCTTTTTCACCTACATAATTCTCCAGGGAGGCCAAATGCTAAGAGAAGTGAGAGCCAGGTTTTAGCAGCATTGCCTGGGAGCAAGAAGGAGTGGGCGGCAGTACAGGGCGGTGCACTCTGTACAGGCTTTTTATTGGCTTCCAAGGAATTTTCCTAGATGTCATCTTGAATGATTGTTAAATTTTGAAAATTTTTATAATTTTTATAAATTTATAAATTTTTATGCAGCCTAATTTATAGTGTTTCATGTTGAAATGTCACCTTTATACAATGAATGTCATAATAATAAAGAAAATGCTTTATATAAATGTATAGTTTCATCAACTGTAATACTTTCCTCCTTCTCAGCCTCTGCTGATATTCACCCTAAAAAAAGTTCCACTTATGAAACAAAATTATTTGTGAAAGAGTCAGGATTAAAAGAAAAGAAAACCCCAAACCAAACCAACAAACCCAAAACTTGAACTAATCATTACTTAAAGATTTTGGTACAGTATCCAGTGTGCTGTCATGGCAGAATGGAACTAGTACATTATGATTTTTCCCAGATGAGGGAAGGCAGAAACATATGGAAAGTATCTGGATTTCTGGTGATAAAAACCCAGTGAACAGCTTTTATTTATTTACGTATGTATACATTTATCTATTTATTTATCTATTACCAGTGCCAGCAGCTACCCTCTCTGAGGGCAGATACTATAATTTCTCTGGGCATTACCAGGTGGTTCTTGCTTTTGTGTCAGTGCAGTAATTTAGAGGAACTTAAGTGGAAGGAATATTTATGACAGGAGAAAAAGACGGACAGTTGTCTTCATCAGTCAAGAGCATAATACCAACTGGAATTCAGACACATTTGTTAAGTTTCTGCCCTGTGGAGAAATGGGTCATAAAACATTTTATACAGACAAGTGAATTTTTCCAAATGACATGTTGTTCTTAAATATCTGTGTTTACAGAGGAAACTTTGAGAGGAGGGATTGCTAAACAACACTTTGGTGGCTGGGATTGATCCACCAAACTTTCCTGTGTAACCAGAGAAAATAACTCTCCTTTTATTCCAATTCCTGTTTCTTTTCTGCTCGACTGTGATGATGCAAAGAGAAATATATCAGTGGCCAAGAGGTATTAATGTACAGCAGTGAAAGGATTATGGAAATGCTTGAGGGGAAAATATGTAGAATGGAGATGGAACAAGAAATGAAAGGAAAAAAGCATCTTTTTAATAAAAGGGCCTTGAATTTCCTTGTCTGATGCAAGGAGGAGATTTAAAGAGTATGGAAATTTTTTCCCCATTTCAAAAAAACATTTTCACAAATCTGGTAAAGATAACTCCACCCTGAACCCCTCAACAGTATGTCAGAGTAGGGAAGAACAGCATCCTACCAGCTTGCTTCCTGCTTCAGATCATCCCCAATAGAAGCCATTATAGTAGGCAGGGAAAATACTGACTTGTACCTCTGGCCTATGAACAGATAGGAAACTAAGAAAAATGAAAGAATCTGGTAGAATTTCCATAGATTATTTCCTTGCCTACCTACCACAACCCAAAAGAGTTGGATGGAATTATTCCTTTGTTATGAGCTAAAACCTGTGGATTTGTGATGTGTATGAGCAGCCCTGTATCACTGAAGTTATCTTTCTGTGTGTGTGATGGTAAGTTTTCAGTTATACTTCAAGATACAAATAATGATGGTGGACCCTTGAAAAGTAATGCCATGTGTCATTTACGTTCTCTTCTGTAATGATATTTTGCTTAAATCCTTCCCCACTCTTTTTATATGCTGTGCTTTTCTCAAGTTTGTGAGCTATAAACCAAGCTGCTGACAATTGTAATTCACTGTGTTCCATCCTAAATTACCATGATGTAGTCATTATTCCTCATTTGCCTGATTACATTATTCACAGATGGTAGCAGTATTTCATTTCACTTCACGTACAACTTTAAAGCAGCGTTTTATGGTAAATATGGTTTAGCTAACTTTGAGAACAACTGTAAAAGCAGTATATCCACAAAATCAAAATAGAAAAATATTTTCATAGCTGGTTTCATTTAGTAGATTACATTAGAATATAGTTCAGTTTGTGACTAAATTAATTAATTTATACAGCCCTTACTTTTGGCAAGAGAATGTACGGGCAAGAAGTCAACTTAAAAGGTGCATATAGCTATGCATCATTAAGGGAGTGGTTGGACCACACAGTCATTCTGACAGTATGTCCAGGCACAGGTTGTGGCAGCATTGGTGCCTCTGTCCTCTTTTGCACTGTAGTGGTGCAAGACCAAGACATACATCATGCCTCTATGTTCCCATATTGGTCAAGCTAAAGTGGCTGTCAGAAAGTGTGCAGAAGAAATGCTGCTGCAACAATTCCCTCCTATGGCAGACTTAGTGAAGATCCTTCTGTGTAGAGATTTTTTCCCCTCATTGGGACTTAGGCTCTTTGAAGCAATTTTTAAAATCTATGACTGCCTGCTCCTTCCACCATGCAGTGAATATTAACTTCCTAATGAGGATCACTGTGGACAGCAGGAGATGAGAAAGGTGAGTCTTTTGGAGGTAGCCTGTGGGCTGCCTTGACTACAGCTACAATTGCTCCTTGAACCTACCTTCAGTTCCTTCCTGTGCTTACATCTGAGATTCATTTCCAGTCATTGATGAGTTTGTGTTCTTCCTGGAACTGCCTGGGTCCAGGCTTCCTTGCTCACCTAGACTCCCAAGTGGAGTTTTATATACTCAGATAAGACCTTTCAGAAGGCTCCTTAGCTTGTCTGACTATTAAAAAAGGCTCTTGGACTAAAAAAAAAAAAAAAAAAAAAAAAGAGATTGTGGTTTTACATTGTGGTTTTAAACGAGGATCTGTTTCTTTGCATAATGGACAGTGGAAGAGGCAAACTCAAACAGTTTCATAATCAGGGTTTATTTTTTTATAATAGTTCAAGCAATTATGATGGTTTGCCTGAGGAGAATCTTCAAATTTTGTGATTAACTGTGATGACTTGTGATTGATTCCACTTGCAACATTTAAATTGTCAACAGATGATGCCATCTCTAGGCAGGTTGCTAAGGAACCCTGAATCCTTCCCCAGGCTATAGTGCTTAATGGGGTACCCTGCTTGGAATTGTCCTCACCTGTCTATGTAGGGGAAAAAGAGAAGTAACTGTACTGTGTTTCTTGAGATGGGATGCCTGTGTGCACATTTGGCACTCCTTCACTTGCCAGATCCAGGGAACTCTGGCATGGAGGAAAGAAGACTTGGTAAAAGACATCTGCTTTTGTGTGTTCTGTTTTGTAAGGGGGAGTAGGTTAATTAATTCACTCCTAGTATGAATGTCTTTATAAATGCATAGCAAAAAGAAGAATGTAGGCAAGCAGTTGTTTTGGTTGGTTGGTTGGTTGGTTGGTTGGTTTGGTTTTGTTATTTAGTGCCTTGTATCCTTCTTACCTTTCCTGTTGGTTCATTTGGTGGTTAAATCATATATAGTTGCTGGAAATGTTGCAAATATATGCTCTACAGACTTTCTGGATGCAGTAAGTAGTATAATAAAATCATAGCAGGATAGACAGAATTTAATCACATCAAGTTTATTTGCAGAGAAAAACCTATTATTGTTTGTGATGCAAGACCTTAAGAGAAATTCTTAGCAAAGATCTGCAGAGGGGCCTTGAAGAAATAAAGCCTCATTCATCCTTTAAAGAAAGCAAAAAGTAACAAAATCCTCAAACACAATACTGGGAGGGAAGGCTGTTGTTTTGGGTTTTGAGAGAAGATATTGAAAGTGGGGGAATATCTTAGTGTTTTTAATATGCCTCTTGTACCAAAATCTGAATCTGTAGCCCAAATTGGATGTATTCATGTATTCTAATAATGCTTAATTATGTCCCAGACTTGCTGCAGCCATTCAAAACTCAAGAAGTGTAGTACACGCTGTTCCTAGTCTTTTCTTCTCCAAACTATTTTAGAAAGGGATTTTTCAAATGGAAAAGGCCTGGATAATCTCAGTTACTTTCCTTCATTTTTTATAGCTCCAGCAAATGGTGGGCAGCATTCCCAACAGAAGTTAGCTGGTGCGCTGTATTGTAAATGGAGTGAATGTTGATTTATTTGAATAATTTGTGTGAGTGTAATATTTTAACAAGGTTTATATTGTTGTTACGGAAGTGCAGTAGTTTTCCAGGCTGTCAGAAGCAGCAGTTTCTTTTTTTTTTGTTTTATTTTTATTTTTTCCCCCATTTGGAAACTCTAGTAAAGTTAAATATCAAAAGTTTGGCTTTAGTTCACATCAGAATGCAGTAAATTATCTGTGCCTTTTATCCCAACTCTTTTTCCCACTAGAAGTCAAGAAGTCTTTCTACCTATATTTCAGCTCTCAGGAAAACTTTCAGTCACTGACTGTCTGGCTAATTGGATTTTAGTACCTCAGTGCTTCATCTCTCTTTGGTTCTCTCTTTCCTCTACACTGCTGTGCTTTATTCAGAGTATACCACCCAAACTGCTGCTGCTGAGATTCCTGATCCATGGCACTGGATCAGCCCATGCCCATGCATGCCTCCGCTGCCTGGTTGCCTACAAATAGTAAGCCATTAATAAATACCACTGACATAACCTATTCATCATTTGGTTGTTACTGACTTGTTTTGCCACTGGCTGATTTAGCAATAAACCATCATGGCTCACTGTCCTTTATAACTGCATTTTTTTACTATTTTTCATTGTAGTTGTATCCTTTTAAAATAAAATATACCATGAAAGAATAGATACATTGCCATGGATCTTCAGTGGTTATCTTAGAACTGAAGTTTAGATATTTTCATACTCAAGTATAATTGTATTTTTAGTGTTGTCATCACTCTTATAAAAATTTGCAGTGGCATTAGCCAAAGAGCCATAGGCCCAGATTAGACAAATGAGTGTATTCCCAGAATTTAATTATCCATGCTCCTTGAGACTGTTGCAAGACAGGGCCCTTGCTAGACTCAACCACTTTTTTTTAGTCTTCGTAGGAAAATTGCAGTGGAAACTTTAGTGGCTTCCCTGGCCATCCTACAATCCTAGCAGTAATCCATATGTCCTTGCCTAGCTGTATAGTGTAGTGAAGTGTGAACAAACAGCACTTCTGAAAATCAGGATACTTCACTTCTGGTGCTTAAATATGGATTTAAATGCTGACTGGTAAAATGCAAGTATTTAACTGTATACTGAGATTATGGCTGTGTTAGTGTTTCAGCTGTGCAAGCTTCATCATATGAACTCTTTGCCAGGATTTTGGGACTAGGATTCAAAAGCATTCCAGAGCTGAATTCTGGAGTTGTGTACATTATCAGTTGAATGCTGGGAACTGCCTCTCTCCTCCTGTCCCTGCAGTCTCTCTATACCAATTTCATGCCAATAAAGCAAACTGAGAGCTTGCTTAATTGAAGGGAGCTAAAGACTGATGTTCTTAATTGCAACATCATACAATTGATTCATTTCACTGATTCATTGTTGTTTTTTTAATCTTGAGGTAAGGAGACAGTATTTGGTATCCACAGAATTTTTTACCCTTTTTGGAAATTCCAGGTTCACATCTTATTTTTGCATTAGCAATCACTGGTGTTTATAAACCACTGTAAAAAATATTACCCATGGCTGAAAAATGCAATATGGCACTTCAAGCCCACTACCATATGTAAGTGCAGTTAACTGACACTTAACAGACACTCAGCAGTGCTGCCAGTGCTAAAAACTTCTGAATAAATCACGTTATCTGTTAATCTAATGTGTTTGTTCAATTGCAAAATCATAAAAGTTCTTCGCAGTTCTGTAAGGGAGTTTATTTTAATAACTAGATTTGGAGTTCCAGAGAAACTGATTTTTTACCCAGAAACAGATAATAGTCATCTGGTAGGTCATCTTTATATAACTGGGGGTGTATAGGCGAGAAAAAAAGGAACACATTTTGAAAACTAGACTGGGGTATGAGTGATTCAAAGATCCTTTTTTCTTAATCCCTTATTTTTTTAATCTTCCTCATAATGTAGTGGAAAGAATTTCTACTGCTCTCTCTGCATTGGCTCCTGCAGAAGAAAAGTCTTTACTGTTTTATCTCTGGCACCATGTCACTGATATTTCTCCTTTTAAAAATGGGATCTAACTTTGTACTGAACCAGAAAGCTGTCAAACATTATGCTTTTGAAACAGTGTGAGAATAATTAGTGAAGTACATTTCAGAATTTGGTGGATTTTATCATCAAAGTTAATTGTTCATATACTTGCTGATCTATAGTAAGCCTAAATGCCTACTGGAAAGAGATTGCTGGCAGGGATTGTTCAAAATGAGCTATGCAGAATTTAATAAAAATGGAGTTAAGTACTGCTAGAAAAAGTAAAACCTCCTTTCTAGAATCACAGAACCATACTATTTCTGAAATACTTAGTTAAAGGATGTATAAATTTAATTTTGTTATAATTGCTTTGTGATTAATTTCTACTGCTATAAATAAATTATTTTATTCTTTTTTTCTTTTTTTTTCTCTCCCTATTTTAAAAGATGTTGGTGGAACAGTTATTTGGGATCTTTGGTCTTTCTTGGGATAGAGCTCTGATCTAGAAACGATGTGCAGGAGTTATTCTTCCTTCAACAAAACATATGAATAGGAGCAAGCTTATTTGTGTCTGTTAGATAAACTGAAATGTTGTGATAGTTACTAATGATGGAAGAGTCTTCAAATCTGAAGAGAAAAACTGCAGGAGAAAACCAGTGTTCTTTTACTAAGCTGTAAGCTGCCACAAATACTTTATCTAGTGTTAATTTAAGGTAGTGTAAATGCTTTGCAAATGTTTAATCAGCTTATTTTTTGCCTAGATATCATCTGTGTTTGTGGTCCCACATGTAAGAACAGAGAAGACTTGTGCAAGTCTCTGAAATTCTATAATTCTCATAGTAATCTCATATCTCATGTGCTTTAACCAACTATGAGACTCTCCAAATATAGCAATAATATTTAAGTCCACTTTCTTACATATACTTTGGTTCTGCACCATTAAAATTAATGTATGTATGTATGTATGTATGTATTTATTTATTTATTTAGCCTTTTTCAGTAGCTGCAGGATAGAAAGCCTGTTTTGTTAGAGGTTTTGCATTTGTCAGCCCTGGAGTAATCTGAAAACCTATGGAGTCCATTTCTCTAGCAGGATATCATGATCCAGACATTAAGAGATATTTTTACACTATCAAATTTTTATTAAAATCTTTGATTACAGTCTTACCTTCTGAAAAATTAATTATAATATGAGCACATGTTTGACTTCTGGAATGCTAAATTTCTTCAGCTGTGGACGACAGTGATTCTACTGAAGTTATACTGGGAAAACAGTTAGTTAAATAATTCATCCTTCACATTTATACCAGCTGATTTAAGAATGCCATAACAGATATAAAGAAATGCTTTTTAAAATTTGTTAATTATTCTAAATTTGTATAAAAGAAGTGATTTTTCAGTTTAAGCTAGACTACACAGTCTAAGGACTTGTTTTCTTTTCTTTGCCAGAAAAGTATAGAAGCTGTAAATTATATATGGAAAATATTTTTAAAGAATGATATTTTCAGGATAAGAGAACTGAGTGCAGCTGGTTTTGTATATTTTCCAAATCAGATTTCAAAATGGGAACCAGCTGCTCATCTGTAGCTGTTAACTAAAATGCATGGTGGCCATTTTTGAAATAATATATGTGAGGAGTACTGGGTATGATTCTGATGTCAAATTCAGCTGCACATCCTCACTTAATGTCAGCACCACATTCAAGTGCTGCAGGCCCATAGCCTAAAGACACTTAGGTGACTTGTTGGCAGAAAATCCAGAATCAAGGAGGGGATCATGGTGTGTAGAATCCACTGTGCATTTTTAACCAACATTCTACCTGAATTACTCAGCCTTTTGCAGCTGTGCTGCTCTATTGCATTAACAGACACCTCCAACTGGGCAGGCGACTCTTAAAGTTTGGTCTCTGGACATAAGTACTGGCACTGCTGTGCTTTTGTTCCAGATGTCTTCTCCTTTGAGCTCTACTGGCAGAGCTGCTTTGATGATGTCTGGTAGCCATCATTCTGCTTCTCTGGGTTTTGGTTGTATTAAAAACTCCATAATTCTTATATTTTGTAACTGCACCTATTGGTATAAAACCATATTATGGAGAAAACTTTAGAGCAGAAGGCAAAGAAGTAGTTGTTTCATACAACTCCAGGTATGCAGGAGAGAATAAGGTGCTAAAGCAATTTTTTTTGCTCTGTGTTTGGGAGCAGGAGGTCAGATGGTCAAGAACAAGGAGCTAATATGAATATAAACAGTTGACGAGGTCAACAGAGCTATAGTGTTTTCTCAGTTGAGTCTTGTTGGCAGCAGTTTTGGCTCACAGAGCAGAGGTAATGTCAAAGAACCACTTAATAGAATGTGGGACAAAACAGATTTTTGACAAAGAACATAGTCTGTGCTCCAAAGAAAACCACTAAACCACAAGTTTTAGTTTGAAAAAATACTGCCATGGTTTTCAAATTTCATTTCATTTTTGTTGCCTTGCCTTCTTTCTGTGTTAGAAATCCTGCTGTGATTGGAAAAAATGGGAAAATTCTCCAAAGTAACTTTTTTGGCTGATAACACAGCAATGTTGCTGAGGGAGGTTTTAAGTAATGTTCTGTGCCCAAGTATTTGAAATTATTGTTTTGCATGTAGGTGTTTTAGTGGGGTTTCAGGTATGTAATTGAACTGCACTGACATAAATTAAGCAAGGTGATAAATATGAGATCAGAGTTTGAAGAGACTTTTAAAACAAATGCTCAGTTCTGTAAGGTAAAACCTAAAAAAAAGTGAAAAATTAATATTAACTAAACTGCCCAGGATGTTGAAGTTTTTTTCATTGCATTTCTTCTCCTGGGTGACAGAAGTGTCTTTGAAGCAGTTGAATAATTCTAAGAGAAATTGCCAAGGCTAACTTCTGCTTCTTCACATAGAAAAGTGTTTTTTAAAAAAGGCCTCAAACTCCACTCCTGTGTTCAGTTTTAGAAGTCAAATGTGGATGTATAGTACAAACAGTACTAAGTATCTCATTTAGATAAGAATGAATAGAATGGAAAGCAGTTCCATTTTGATTTTAGTTATTTTAATTGGAAAAGAAAATGTTTTAATTTTGCTCCATTTTTGGTAGTATAATACTTTTAAAATAGAAGGGCCTAATTGTTGGCAGAAGTAGGATGCAGGAAAACAATTGCTAGTGTGCTGCTCCCCTGTCAGTCATAAAGCAAGAGGGTGCTATGAACTAATTTTGAAGTTCTGAGCAGCAGTGATGGTACCATAATAGATGTGGCTTAGATTGCTTTTGTCATAGTGAAATGTTATGCAGTTCATAGTAATTATAGACTTAACTACCATCTGTGCTAGGGACACTCTTCACTTTCAGCACCTGACACTGGGGTTCAGACTGTGCCTGTGGTTGAAGACTGCTTAAATATCACATTTACAGGAAACTGAGTTCCTTCCTTTTTTAAGAGGTTAATGTTTGATTTTTCTTGCTTAGTTATTAGTCAGTAAAGTCCAGTGTTCTGCAGCTCAGAAGTCTCAGCTTGAAACTCCTAATGCAGGCATGACTGCTGTAACCTCAGAAAGAGAATGTAATAAGAGATGGTCCTCTGCTGGGAAAACTCTGGTATCTTGTTTTTGTTTGCTTTTCTCTTGCATCTGCTGTGTGAGACCACCAGTGAGTTATATCTCTTCTGCTCTAAACTGAGGTTCCTGGCTGCAGGGACCATGATGAAGTGAGGGAACTACACCACCATTAAAATACTGCAACTTCTATCCCAGTGATGCTGTGGATAAAGGATAATGAAGGCATCTGAAAAATCTCTCCCAAGCCAAAACCAGTGTAAAAAAGTAATTTGCCAGATTTTGTGGATTCAAGCAGCTGTGAAAGAGCAGCTGATGTCAGAATGAATTTTTTTCCCCTTAATATGGTACAGACCTTAGTTAGGTTTTGAATGTCATGACACAATTATTTGTGGTCTGTATGAATGTTTTTCCTTCCTTGGTGGGGCAGGAGTAGAAGCTTTTAAAGACAATAACCTTGTCTGGTGTGATGTGTCTTGGAAGTTTTTTGTTTAACATGGCAGCACCCTACCTCACTGGTAAATGAGAAAATGAACAGTACTTCTCCCTGCATAGGTTTGTTCAATCCTAATCCTACCT
Organism: Serinus canaria; assembly: GCF_022539315.1. Lineage (NCBI taxonomy): Eukaryota > Metazoa > Chordata > Aves > Passeriformes > Fringillidae > Serinus > Serinus canaria. The sequence goes on from NC_066316.1 coordinate 79,414,899, forward strand.
GTGTTCTTAGCCAATTTTGTTCCCACCTATAATTATCTCTAATCCTTCTGTGTCACAGCTGTTCTCTGTTTTATATCCCCTTGGTTTCCTGATTTGCAGTTCTAAGTCAGGTTTTCTAAATATGCTGTCTTGGTTATTTAATGTTTTTTTTTCATGATCTCCTAACTTCTGCTGTCTCTGTCATGCTCTGGCTGGCTGCTGTATGTCCTTGGTTCCTCACTTGGTTCTGTCACAGCACACCGCAGTTCCCACCCTTCCCTTATTAAAGGATAAACAGATGATAAGCAGCAACTGCTGCTTTTCAGCTTCATTAATACTTCCTTGCTATCACTGTCCCCACTAAAAATAAGAAATACTTAAATAGTTTTTATAACTGTTTTTGTAGATCACTGAAGCATACCAAATTTTGCTTCTAAAGCTTTGTCCCAAATGGGATGTAAACTGAGTATTTAGTAACATTGCTAAGTACAGAGGACTCAGCAAGATACTATCTTTATAGTCTTATTTTAGAGTGATTAATACATTGTATGTAAGAAAGAGGAGACAGTTTCTTTCCACAAACATCTGTTTATGATTTAAATTCTGCAAAATATCAAAAAAAAAGCTGTGTGGTGAATAGAGACTTAGAACTTTAGCCACGTATCCTACTGTCCCGAGGACTGCTCCTATACTACTATTAATTTTGTTAGTATAATTCCAAATCTGTTATATATCACTAAACAAAAATAAAAAGTGAAAACTTGGGGACTGTTTTTGTGGATGATATGTATTATTTAATTAATCCTGCAACATAAAATAACAGTCAAAAGTATATTGTCATTATGAGTGAGTTTTACTGTAAATAAAAGGGAATGATTTGAAAAAGGTTTTCTCCACATGCCTTTTTTCCCTTTTTTGCATGTGGATCTGTTCCTTTCCAGTGACAGATCCCACCTGTTTTCCATGTAACAGCCATCTGGTCTTAATGCTGGGGATACAGCCCCCTTTTTCACAGCTTGCTTAGTCTCTTCCAGTTAGATATGCTTGGTCAAGTAGTGGCACACAGAGCTAACCTGTTTAGAGGGGTCCAGATAAACATTAAATTTTGCACAGCCTTACTTCTGCACCAACAAGCTTTTTTTATTTCCCTAGCCATCTCTTGGAGGAAAGAGAAGCACATTATGTCAATGTTTTTGGGCAATGGCCTTAATAATGTGCCTTGACTTAGGGTCAGCCCTGAGGTAATAATAGAAAAGATGATTACTTAGAATAGATGATTCCTATAGGTGTCTTTCAACTGGAACTATTCTATTTTCTGTGAGCTTTGGCTCTGTTGAAAGAAGTACATATTTTTCATTTTGGATTGTACAATTTGCTGAGGAGACTTCAATGATGGAGTAAATATGGATTCTGTGATTTGTTTGTGGGTCTGCAGCTTGAAAACTTGGCTTTTTTGGAGATCTGGTATGTTCCAGATAGTTCTGCTTAGGGCTTACCCTGTACTTCTAAGAGAACAATTTGTTTGTCTCTTGACAGAAGTATAAGGCTGTCCTATACAGCAAAATGTACTAGATCTGTGTTCAAATTCTACCAAGCAAACACTGCAAGAAGATCAGGAAAAATGTGGGATTCCAGCATCTAAAACCACTTTGGTGTTTTAAGAAAATCTTTCTTGAATGCACTTTGAAACTACAAAAAAGGGCAATAGAGGTTTTTTTGGACTAGATATGAATGTTGAGAACTGATGAGGAGATTTTTGTAGGAGAGAGCAAAAGCCTCAGTGTCACTCATCCTCACAGGGAAGAGATTCCTTTGGAGATCAGGCCGTGGCATTTATTGCTCATGACTTCAGAAGGGTTTGAGAATTTTTGCTGGAGACTCATGCCAAACCTTGGAAAAGTTCAGCTGCTGAGTGCCACATCTAGGAGCCCACCTCTGGGCATGTGGCTAGCTCTAGTGAAGCTTCTAGCCTTTGTTGGTTGTTGAAGGGTTAGAAACAACATGTGGAAGTTGCCAAATGAACATCCAGGGCTGTTTTTTGGAGTGTTTGTCGGTGGGGGATTTATAGTCTTTATGCTGTGCACTAGCTCATACGTCATAGACATTGTGCAACAACTCAGACTGCATAAGCTGAGTTTCTTTCACTGTGTTTAAATGTTTTAACTACTTTCACAATACTATCCATGCTCCCACCCAGGAGGTTCATGAAGGAATCCCTAGAGACAGTCTCTTATCGCTGTTCCAAGTCATTAGCCCAGAAATTACATAATATTTATGGATTTGCAAAATCTTAGTATGCCTTTTTTTTTTTAATGGCAAAGAAAAGAACTGAAAGCATTTTGGACACATCTATACTTCAGATACTTAGAGATGGGTGGGGACTTGATAATTTAGCTGAATTTTGTGAAGATTTAAAGCCCTAGTTGTCTACATGGAGTGCCAGAAAATGTAGACGTTTTAAAAGATGCATACGTGTGTAAATATGTATAAATTTGTAAAACAATAATAATTCCAGAAGTATAAAATTGGCTGTAGTCCTAGTTTTTCAGTTAAAAATAATCGTGGTGGAGATATTGAGTGGATTCTCATGGCTTTAAAACTGTTTTACCAGATCATTGCTAGATGCTTTTCTTATTTAGTAGACTTTAAACATTTCCAAGAGCTCATTATTCCCATCTCTAGGGAAGAGATTTTGCAGACAGCTACAGTTATTGTACATCTTTCCTGGCTTTTTTGAGGGAAGTGGGGGAGGGAAGCAGTGCAATGGACATGTGTTTCCTGACCAAAAATCCATCCGTGTCAATGTCCTGTGAGCATTTGAATGAGCAACTGAATAAATTCAACAACAACAAAAAAGTATTCCCTGACTACAGTAGCTAATGTCTTGGTCCAGATGATCTAGCTTCCTAAATCATATAGGGGAGAGATGTAGAATGAGGAGAGACCTTTTTCTGCCATGTTTGTCAGATTGAGAGAAGTTTGCAAAACTAATCTCAGTTCACCATCTGATCCTAATTTTTGGCTGAATTCAGTTTATCACTGCCTGTCAGAGCCCTGAGAAAAATGAAAACAAAAAGAAATTGGCTGGCTTTCTGTGTAAGAAAACATTTTCCTGAATTCTGGAGGAGTTTCTTCCAGAACCCTGAAGGAGGATGTTCAATAGTTGTGCGATATCCTACTGACAGCATTCTCCATGTTCAGTTGGTCATCCTTTCATTAAGTAATTGGGGTCAGATGGCAGCTCTCCTAAAGCTTGTGAAAAATGCATTTTACAATTTTTCATTTTCATTAATATAAATCACATAAATTTTGATTTTTGCAACTCACAAAAATTAATTATGAAAATACAAGATAATTGTAGGATAGATAAACATTCAGATATTTCTTGGTGTTTGCTACTATAGTAGCTTATCCTTTTAATCTATTAAGTGGAATGTTGCAATGGAATGTAAAATTAAGTAGATAAGCAGTTTTAAAGTGTAACACCTATTCTTTGTGCCAATTTTGTGCCACTTTTACTTTTTGTCAGTCTGTCTTTCATAGCTTCTTGAAATGGAAGCAATGTTTTTTTCATTTCCTTTGCATTGCTCGAACACATGATTCAATATGATGTAGGGTTAGGAAACAGGGTTTTGTGGTTTTTTTGGCTATTGGCAGTGAGTAGAGACATTTGCTATTTACTTTCTATTTTTTTTTTCATTTTAATATACAGATGATCCTGCCAGTATGACCATATAATCATTCTAACCTTATTTATATTTTTAGCTCCTAAAGCCTACCAGCAAATAAAAACATTATTCAAACCAAGATCTAAGTCTGTCTTTGCCCCACAAAGATGGAATTTGGAGACTAAGGACCAAGGGGAAATAAAAATGCCATGCTCTAAGCTATCTCAAGCAACAAGGAAAATTATCAGGAAGAGCCTTTTCATTAAGGGGACCCAGATGAGATTCTTTGATAGTACGTGACTATTTACATTAAAGGAACATCATTTGACAGCATAATTCTGATTATATTCAGTATATTATGGATTCTATGCATCCACTTGACTACAACAAGCAAGTGAGGGATGGATTTTTGGAGCCACCTCAGATGCCACACTGAATGTGAACATGCACATTTAGATGTTCATCTGATATTGTAAAAGTTGGAGGCATCATTCAGTCTGTGAACTCACATTTCTTCATAAAACTTTTCCCCATGCAAGCATTTCTTCCCAGAAGGGTGGTTGTGCATGTAGATGCCGGAATGACTGAAAGAAAAATGATTGTAATACCTTCCTTCTGCTTCCTCCCCAAATTCCTGAAAAAAATAGGTATTTTGAGAGTTTTGGGTCACACAGGGCTTTTGTGAGTGTTCTCTGCTTGGCATCACCTGAACATAGCCTTTAAAAAGGTCATGTGTATTAGGTGACAGAGAAAATAGCTTTAGAGACATGGTTGAAAGAAATAGGAAATATTATTTACACAGAATAAGCCTAATTAACCTTTTACACTTTTTAGACTATGTAATCTATTACTATAAATACATTATCAGGCTTCTTTCAGAAAACTCACAGTCATAGGAAGTACACAGACAAATGAAAAGCTCTGCTTTATGATATGTAATAATAATTGCCATGCTAAGGAAGCTATAGCTGAGCTTCTTTATTCTCAAGAAAGCATTACAGAAATAAAAAAATCACCCTGATTTTCTTTTTCATGCACTTTATTGCATAGTGTAGACATTGCACAGGAGTAGAATACGTTGCCCTTTTTTTCCCACATGCACATATTTTTTCTGCAAAACCTGGTAAATTCCCTGTCGTTACTCAGAAGTTAAGTTTCTGGCTGGCATTAAGTGACAGGATGATTCATCTCTGCAAGCAAAGTTCTTTAATTTCTTCTGTGATTTAAGGTTCTGGGGTTTTGGGATGCAGGGTAGTCTTAGGAAGCTGGAGAATCCAACTCTGTAGTTTTGTGAATGAGTAACCCCAGAAAATAGTAAAGTTGCATTAACTGGCACTCTTAGATTTCTCTCAGTAGGTGCTACACAATTGTCCATAGAGTACACTCAAATAGTGAGTACTCAAGTAGACCAAGTAATTCTAACTGTGGATGTGAACATTTCAGTATTCACTGGACAATAAAGACTGAAAGCCAGATTATTGGCTAATGAAAAGGAATATTAACTAATCTTAAAAGGCAGATGGATCTCTCATCAATACATCATGAGCAATGGACTTACTGAAGAAACCAAGATATATATATTTTGGGCAAGATAACCTGAACATGCCTATCAATTATCTGAAGTCATTGGAATACATATATGTGATAATGACTTTGGATCATAGAAGTCATAGAATTTACCAGTAATTACAATTAAGAGAAAGTTTTTGTGTCAAACACCAAAAAGAGAATCTGGAATGAGGATAAAACTTCCCTTCCCTCCAATCCTTCTAAAAAGGTGTGACCTGGGTCTAGTTTCAGTGTATCTTCAATGGTGGTTGAATCCAGTAAGAATTCCAACAGTTCATCTCCAAAAAAGCAATTTAACTGGCCCAGTAAAATATATACAAAGATTTTTTTGTTGAATTAATATTGAAAAATCAAAGTGTATAAGTGAGTTATATACAAAAAGCAAATAATATGGTTAGTAATAGATTTTAGTAAAACCATAAAAAATATTCTTTTGAACTCTTTGGTGCATCCTACTTTTGCAGCCCACTGTAGGTGGTATCTGAGCCAGCTAATTTGAAATGCACATATATTCTGCAAAGTCAGTATGCCACAGCCTTATCCAAGGATTCTGGTTTAGACGTAGTGTTATGTTCTAAAAATCCTGAAATAAAATCAGAGAAAAAGTGCATCTCAGTGTGTTGCCCCTATAATGCAAAATAATATCTTAAACATGAATTTCTTCCTTCACTCTGTGACAGTCATAGAGAGACCATTTGGTACACGTCTGATGTTCCCTGGGGAAAGTGTAAATAATAGTGTGAGAAGGATAGGTGGTATTTGTCTTAGCAGAGGATTTTAAACAGTTCTGAGGAGCATGCAGCCACTTTTCTTATTTAGTTCCTGATTATAAGGAAGATTAAGATTATAAGGTTATAAGAGCTATAATTTTATACAGTGCTCTTTTGAGATCATTGATATAATCCCCAGGATCTCAAATATTTGAGGAGACGATGAGGAGGAGCCATTTAGAACTTCTAACCACCTGTTTAAAATGTTAAAATAGAGTTAGAACACTTCTGGGACCTTAATTTAGTCTCCAATTAACCTTTTTTCCAGCCATTGTTAATAAATATTTGAATATAAATTTACCAGTGAGATAGTTGGGACTGAAAAGTTTGAACTTACTTCAAAGGCAGTTTTTAAGAAAGCTAAATTCACCATGATAAAGAGTAACTGTAGCCACTAGCACAGGCAGTAATAATATATCCAGTGTAGGTGAGCTGGAAGTGTTGCCAGTTTTTCAATGTAAAATACAATGTTCATACTTTCATTTTCTCTCAGGATTCTAGAATGCTTCTGTTTCTGCCATGAAAGCAAGAGCACTGTTACTTCTTGATGATGACTTCTGGAAAAAACATTACCCTAATAAATATACCATTTCATTGAGCTTGAGTATTCCAGCTCTGTGGCAAAGTTCATAAGCATTCCTCCAATTTTTCCCCAGTAAAAATCTAATTAGGAGTGATTTTGAAGTTAATACATAAAGTCTTGACTTCGTTTAAATATTAATAGTGCTGGCAACTTTTGGAGTGTTGAGGAGCCATTAAAGGAGTTTTGGTTAATCTTTGAAGCTTTATTCTTTGTGTGGAGCTTTGAACATTGTGACTTAAGTAAACCAAATCAGTAAAGTAGAAAAATGTGTTTAGCTTGTAGTAATAAAATGTGAATTTTCTCTTAATTTCTGGTTAATATTTTCAAAACAGTAATTACTTGAGTACTTAAGAAAAGTGTTCTCTCAGTTTTGTTTTCTTTCTTACCTTTATATAATAACAAATTTCTTAAGAACAAATTTTTGATTAGTTCTGAACTGATTTTATGTGGTCATTGATCTAAGAAAGCTTTTGGAGCTTTTTTAGTGTGTGAACCATTCCTTTCCTGGTCTGGAATAACTTAAATCAGTCATCACATGTGACATCAGAGAGCAACCAAGCAGTCATAACTTCCTTTTGTAATGCTGATGTGACTGGTCAGAAAACCATGTGGACTAAGGGAGATGCAAAATGTGCTATACCTGAGTAGGAGGAGCTCCAGTTTTAGTCCAACCATCACAAGTCTAGGAGAAGTGTGCTTAAAGGCAACTATGCAAAGCCTGTGAAGCCCTTCTGAATTTCTATTAAATTTAGTTTTCTTCTGAAAGTAAGTGATTTCCTGTAGCTTGCTGATGCCAACTGCTGCAGATTAAATGTGTATTTATTAACTTGGGTTGCAGTTTCACTTGCAGAGCTGATTGGAAAAGCTTTTTAATACAGGATAGTAAATTTGTGCCCCAAAAGTGCCTGGTGCTTTTATCTTTAGAGAGTGTCTGATACTCCTACAGTCATGCAAGGTATAGAAGATACAATCCATGTTTTCACTATTTTGTATCAAATCTGCTTAGGGAAGGGCAGAAAGAAGGAAAAATGCTGTCGGAGAAATGGCAGGTTACCATTCCCTGACCTAAAGAGTTTGGTTGAACACATGCTTACATTGATTTTTATAATGTTATCTGGTTTGGGGTATCTTACATGTGATGTGCACTGGAAATGTTGCCAATTTTTATTGATACTTAATTTCTGCTGAGTAGTACTGAGGTGGAAAATTAAATGGCACCAGAAATGCTATTCAAACAGAACCTACCCATCTGCTCCGAGGAAGTAAGAGTGCTCTCCATCTCGCTAGGATGTGTAGGACCTGGGCATAATTCCTCTCTGTGTTTATGTTTTATTGGAATAGATTCCAAAACATTTATAGTCTTGGATACTCTCCCTTGTGGATTACAGTACTTTCTGGCCTTTGTGATACAAACCGGGTTTCCTTCCAGGTGGTCCAAATGTTGCTGCCAAATTCTCTTTCCTCTGATGCGCTTTGTTCACACTTCCTCTGGAGAAAATATCTTTATTGGCTTTCCTGTATCAAAAATAGTTTTTGTTCTTTCGTGGTTCTACACAGCGTCATTGCTATCTCTACTTCATCTCTGCTTTAGTTATGCAGCTCTGCTACCTTTTATTTTTTTCATGTTTTGCTTAGGAGGATTGGGGTTTTTTCTCCATTAATGTGGAATACCTTCCCCTGCTACATCTGCAATGCAACTTTTTTTTGTTTCTTTCAGGTAGCCATTCAACGCCTACCTTTTGTCAGCCCTTTCAGTCATCCCACAGAGTGCTGAGCATGTCAATTAAATGTTTGGAGTTCCATGTTATTTAAGTATTTTTTTTAGTCATAGTCAGTGTATTACAAGTTTATAAAGACAGAAGACATTTTCGTGAATGAGTTTGTCCTTCTACATAAAATGAGGCATTTGGTTAGAATCAATTTGGTTTGATATTTAAATATTTAACTATAGACATCAGAAATGGTCATTATAGTGCTATTTATACTGTAAAAAATATAAAGATGAGATTGCTCTATGCATACTTGATAATCCCTTATGTGTTCAGACTTTATTTATGTTTTTTTTTTTGGCTGTGATAGTTGCTCAGCAGTAGCATATGTCCATTAGCTATGGCTTTTTAATTTTATTTTTTTAATCCAGAGTAGCATCCTTCACTTTTGAATTTACATTTGTGAGGAGAGACTGGGAGCTGGGGCTGTCTATTCCAGTGAAACAGCAGCTCATAGATGTGTACAAATATTGGAAGGCAGGATTTAAAGTCGACTGAACTAAGCTGTTTATAAGTGGTGCCCAATGACAGGACAGGAGAAAATAAGACACAAATGTAAGAGAAAATTCAGCACTGAAGAAACCATTTTACTGTCAGGGTGACTGAGCCTTGGCACAGGTTTCCCAAAGGAGTTGTGGACTCTCTGTCCCTGCAGAGTCCAAAAGCTGTCTGGATGTGGTCTGCCCAGCCTGCTTTCGTTGACCCTGCTTGAGTGGGTGGGTGGCGAGAAGATCTCCAGAGGTGCCTGCCAGCCTCAGCCATTCTGTGATTCTGTGATATTCCACTGTAACAGTCACAGTTCCTCAAGTCAAACAGTATGCTGTCTAAATAATGCTTTGAAAACAGTAAGCTCCCTTTTTCTTAAAATTCTACATTCTCCATTTCTTCAGTCTAGCCTCCAATATGCTACTTTTCTCTCAAGTGCAATTTGTGTTGCAGGTAGATAAGATACTTTAGTGCCTTAAAAACACCATCAAGAACTTGGAAAAGATGTGTGTTTCATAAATGATCAAACAGTACAAATATTTGGAGTGTATTTCATCTATCAGAAATGCTTTAAGTATTCCTGTTACAACCTCCTTTTGACATTTCTGAAAGCTCATTACTTCTTTGCCTTTTAACAGTCAAGATGAAGGCTGTCAGTGGTGGAATTGAGATTTCCATCTGTAGCAGAGGGAAAGAGCAGATGTGCTGCCCCAGGCTTTCTACTAATTTGGCTATCCAGCTGCCTCTTTTATTTTGGGATAAATACCTATAATCTCATACAAATATAATCAAATATGTAAGGAATTGCAGTCATCTTGGTTCAACCTCCTAAGTCTACTTAAAGCAATCTTTAGATTCTGGCAAAAGATAAAATACCTTTTCCAAAAAGGCATTTGCCATAAATCACTCAGGCCTGATTCACTGAGGCATCTAAGCAGGCACATAAGTTAAAGCAAAGCTGGAATTCTATTCTATTTATGTTTAAGTCAATATCTTAATAAATTAATCTTTGTTAAATTAGTGTAATTCGTGTCTCTGTGTCTTTCAATACTATTAGATTCAGTTAAATAAATACAATTAAAAATTATTAGGAAACTTTTTGGTGTAGGATTATGAGCCAAGAATTTTTTTTTTTTTTTTTTTTGCTATTATCCAGACCCTTCTCCACTTTGGAAAGTGGGAAAAGTTGCTGTCTGGGCACTGAATATATGAAGGTTCATTGTCAAGAAAATTCATCTTGTATAAGCAAAATGCCACACACAATCAATGCAAATCTCATTTGTCCAGCCAAATTGAAACCTTTACCTTTTCTAAGAGCAGCTCTCCTTTTCATACAGAAATCTGAGAATGTGTCCAGAGAAACATCTCTTGCCTGGATTTAGGAATGCAGGTTTCTTGGAATAGGTGGTTCCACTAATCACAGTAATTATGAATAGTAATATATGTAACACAATATCTTTCTTACTAAAAGATCTGTAGAGGAATTCCCTGTGACAGCTCTGTGCAATTGTTGACCACCATTCAAGTGTTGCTGTACTTATTTCTTTTCAATGACTTTTGCAAAAATAAGAGCATTAAAAATCTAATTTGTAGGGTGTGCAGATGCAGACCAACACCAGGGCAAACCTCAGAACTTACGGTATTTTTCTTGGCAAAGTAAAATTGCTGACAATTTTAATCAGTAATAATTAGTAACTTTTAAAGATTGCAGTCATGAAGTAACAGGAAACACCAATTTGAAACTAGGTTCAAATGATTTTAAGTTGTGTAGGATTACTTATCGAACAGTGTAATGTATTTTACATGCTCTTTTTTGATAACAACAGTTCTTTTTTGGTTTAACATAAAGCCATTTAATTAAAATTTTAAAAGTAAGCTTGAAGGGTTTAACAAAGACCACTCTATCTTTTGGGAGGGCAAGAAGTGACACACACCTTTAGCTACAGCTAAAGATTCATGAGGACTAAAACTGCTTACTGTTTCCAGCTGAGATGGATTTCTTTCTTGATTCTCTGTTTTTCTGATTTAGTCTGCTCAGACACTTGACCAATCCATCTGTTCAGTACCATTCCTTCCCTCAGCCAAAACTGTAACGGTGCCAAGTCTCTAAAGAAGAATTGAAGAGGTTGAAAAGAAAAAAAAAAATAATCTCAGGTCATCTGTTTCAAATCTGCACTCATCTCTTTTAAGTGAATGTAAAACTGAAGGTAATTTGAGATTGTTCTTTGGTCTAAGTCACAGTTAAATCAGCTAAGTGGTAACACTGGAAAAAGCAGTAGAATAGCTAGGAGACAAGTAGAATTACATTTTCAGGCTCCTGGAGTTTTGCTTTTGACTTAGGTGGGGTCAGGATCAGGTAACAAGTGGACCAGTACAAATTCATGAGAAACCATTACAGTAATTCAATTTGCTGTTTACTGAAAATTCACATGGAACCATTTTTTCCCCCTAAGGGGGAAAACTACCAAAATATACAATATAGTTTTCTGCCTCTTCCAATTTAACCTGCGTGTTAGGCAAGCCCTCCTACCTCTGCATTTGTGGAAGTTTGCGTGGTGTATTTCTTCATGGCAGTGATCTGGTCTTCTGGGGCTTATGTTTGGGCATGTCAAGAACTAAGTCTAAGAATTTGGCTCACGTCTGACTTCATGAACTTTCCAGAGTGCAATTTATTTGTATAATGTGCATTATGCTGTATCTCAGTTCTTTGTCATCCGTCTGCCTTCCTGCTGAGAGGACTGTTTCACAGCAGAGAGGAGACAGCTTGACACAATCCACCATAGGAAATTGATTGGACAGCACTCAGTGAAAGTTCTTATGGAAGAGGGAGGTGGATTTATGTTAAGAGTGTTCCAAAAAGTTGATTTTATTAATCAGTCTCATACCTACATGTTCAAATCATGGTGTTTGTGTTTATATGGTCTGACCAGGGTTGCTCATGTGTGACATTGAAGGCAAAAGCACCCTGGTTATCAATGCTATATCCTCAATGCTATCTCTGGGCTTCTGGTGATAAGTGGTGATAGATTTGATTTTATACAGGCCTTTTATGCCTTTAAGATCCAACAGCTGTGCTGGCATGCTTATTTTGCCTCAGGATATTTCTTACTTCAGCCTCCATAAATTTTTTGTGTCTGTATGTCCTCATGTTGAATTTCTTCAGATTGAAATGACTTCCTGCTGGCCCTGTAGGATGAAGAGTGGCACAGGTGATGTGCTGTGGTAGGGATTGTTGCTGTTTTCAAGGTGCAGGGTCCTGGTCCCAGAGGTGTCTTTGCTCTGGCCTTACCAGAACTCAGGCCTGCTCATCTTGATGTAAATGAAACATTTTAAATTTTCCTTCAGTCGGCTTTGTTCTTTGTTATCCTTGTGTGTTGCCGTTTTCAGCTCTGTTTTGCTGCTGCTTCCAGTAGTGCACATGTTTCCATTCATAATTCATTCACATCACCCTCCCTAATTCTGTTACAAAAGTCTATACATGTGAACTGGAAACATCTAAGTTATGATCAAGCCCAGTTCCTGACAATATTGTTGTGTGGTATACTTTAGAACAAATATCAAAATCAAAAAATAAAAACCAAAATAGTTTTGAAACAAGAACTGTTGTGGTAATGTGGTAACTTACTTCTTTTGCAGCCTTTATATATTACAATCCTAAGACATTTGGGAGTTAATTCCATCAGGTATTGAAGTAGAAGAAATCTAGTTCAGGTTTACTAGTGAGCATCTATATTAATCCTTCAACAGCAATTTGAAAATGCACAAAAACTTGGAGTGAGTGTGTTTAGAACTGTTGTCAGCTTATTGTGTCGGTAGGATGGACTTTGAAAGACTTCATTTTAAAGAGCAAGTAGCCCCTGCTACAGTGTGATGCAACCACACAAATGGCTGATGACAAATTAGATTATAAACAGCAACTGTCCCTTTCTTATAGCAAGTGTTAGCATACCACAAAAGCTTATGATTTAATTACCTTTTATCTTAAGAGAAGCCCTGTACGTATATAGGGCATGACTGTGGGCAGAGAAGCTGGTTTTGCTCCTCTGCTTATGAACAACAACGTCTAGGACCACCACCTTTAAATCCTTCCTAAATGATCACTGCTCTGTTCCTAAGCCTTTCTATTCCCAGGGCTGTGAAGTCCACACCTGGAGCCATGCTGTTGGCTGGGGGGGAAAAAAGGGAGAAAATTTTGAGTCATCTCCAGCCCATTCTCCTCAGTACTCCTGGGACAGAAAGGCCATGGAAATGAAAACCACATATGTTCAGGACAGGGAAGGAGCTTGCAGAGGAGTGTTAGAAGCACTGGTACAGTGCCAGAGCACTGTGGTTGTGCCAGGGAAAACTAATACGGAAACCTTCAGTAGAATTTTATTTCCTTAAGGAAATGTGAATGAAGAAAGGGTCTGCTGCTGGTACTAGGGTGGGTGCTAAATGCTGCCATCTCCCACATCTCCATGCCCACTTTGGATATGGACTGAGCTCATTGAGGAAAGGATTGGTTTGGAAATGGAAAATGGCTATGAAAAACAGTCCTATGAAAGTACGTGCTTTCTGTAGCTAAAATAAAACCAGTGGTTGCCTACAGGGGAATAAAAAAAGGAATTTTAAGCAGAGTCCTTCATGTGGAAAGCGGAGATGCTGACAGTTTCTATTAAGTTCTTTAGAAAATCTCTTCCTGTGAAGAATGTCCTGTCTGACTTGCTGGTCCAATTCAGGACAGAGAAAGTTATTTGTAATTTAATGATACCTCTTCTGGGAAGGTATTTGCATTGTAGAACTGGCTGGAGCTCAGTGCACCTTGGACAGATTTTTGTCCTGTGCAGCTGTAGCACATCAGGCTGTTGGAGAGGCAACATGAGTAGTACCATCTGCTGCAGAAGGGCTGGGGTGTTTGCTGGAGGGTATCTCATCTGGGCCACCTTTTCCAGAGAATATATATGTAGCATTTATTGTGCAAAACTCTAACGCCCTGGTTCAGTTGCCTTGAATTTAAGTAGTGGGTTACAGTTGTAGTGGAAGAGGAGCTGGGATAGATGTATGACCTCATTGCAGCAGTTTCATTACCTTGTGAAATGAAGTTAAAGATAGCTCGGAGCAGAGGAAGAGGAGGAGACACCCTGGTCCTAAGAGTTGTTAAGAGAGAGGGAGGCATCCAGGCAAAGCCTGGCACAAAGAGGAGTTTGTAGCAGTGTTCTTTATGCTTTAAATCTGTTTTGAGCAGTGGGATATATGGTAATGAGCAAGCTTACAGCATTTGGAGCAGGGAGGAAGGAGATAATTTCCACATTGTCCTGGTGGACTATAAATGGTTCTGGCTGGCAGGGCAGCTGCATGACGCACAAGGCAAAGAACACAGTGCCAATGTTGCTATCATTTTGGTTTGCTCCTTCTTAGGAATGGGGGGCAGCAACCAATTCTGAGGGTTTCTAAGGCTTTTTCAGTTCCAGGCATGTATGAACAACAACAAAAAAAAAAGTAGTCAAATAGGAGTTTGGAAGTTCTAAAAACCTAAAAAGCAACCACTTGTTCCTTTAGGAAGCTTTCCAAAACAATGGCTGGCAGAAAGAGCAAATGATCCAAATATACATCCAGAAAACCTTCTTAACTGTAGAAGTAAGCACGGATTTTACTGATCATATGGTTTGAATTCAAAATTATGCCCAAACTTTTATAGCTCCCACTGTCACCAAAAGCCAGATTCTTGAGGGTTTTCCCTGTTGAGGTCTTAAGAGCATTGAGTTGCCAAAATACTTGTACTGTATATTTGGGATGGTTATGGGGCTGTGGACATTTTTCTCCAGCCTGTTACATAAAGATATACTCCATAGAATTATTTGGAACGTTAACATTGTTGTCATAGACAACTGAATATAAATTTACTTATAAATGGAGGAAACTTAGCTAAGACTGACACAAAAAATATGTTGTAAATTGGGAAAAGAATTGGAGATGCTTTTTGGCAACCACATGTTATTCAGTGGGATGGTTCATTTTAATCCATTGTCCAGCATTTGCCTGCCATACTTGATGACAAATATGATGTTGCATGCTTGCCACCTCTCGTCTGCATTTTCTCTTCATAGCAAAACAAAGGAAATACTGCTTTGAACTGCTATCCAGTTGGATCCTGATTCAGACTGCCTGTGTGACTTGGAGCAGGAATCTAAAATCCAAGTACACAGAAAGGCGTGGGTGACAAAACAGGATTTACAAGGGGAAAACAGTGATCTGGATTATCACTTTCTAGAGACAATTTATATTTATTTAATCAGCTACTGCAGTGACACATCCTTAACAGCCAGAAGACAGGAATTCACAGCTACACAACCCTTGCTTGCAAAAGTCTATCCGTCCTAGATGGGACTCAAGCCAAGCTATTGCTATCAGAGAAGTGTTTTCCAGAGCACAAAAATATCAAAGAATTCATTAGTGCATTTGTTATGGTTGCACACTGAGGAGGAATGTTGTTTTGTTTTGTTTGGTTTGTTTTTTAAGTTTGACAGCGTAGAACTAGATCCCATAGTTTCTTCTGGTTAAGACCGTTGTTGCCCACTGGATAGGTTCTTTCTTCCATTTATTTATACCACCTTTCAGTATGAACATTCATGTTGGTTACATGTTCCTCCATATCCCCAGTTATCCCTTGTGTATCCCTGGGCCAGAAGCAGTGGTAGCAGGAGAAGTGTTGGCTCTGGTTTGAGCAAGCCATTAGGCATTATATGTTTTATGTGACTCACATCACAGAGTCAGGTTGGAAAAGACCTCTGAGATCGAGTCCAACCTATGACCAAACACCATCACGTCAACCAGACCATGGCACTAAGTGCCAGATCCAGTCTCTCCTTAAACACCTCCAGGGATGGTGATTCCACCACCTCCATGGGCAGCCCATTCAAATATCTAATCACTCCTTCTGTGAAGAAATCCTCCTAATGTTCAATCTAAACTTCCCCTGGAGCAGCTTGAGACTGTATCCTCTTATCCTGTCGTTTTCCTGGAGGCCAACCCCAGCCTGGCTCCGTCTTTCTTGTGGCTGGTTGTAGACAGTGATAAGGTCGCCCGTGAGTCTCCTTTTTCCAGGCTAAAGAACCCCAGCTCCCTCAATTGCTCCTTACAAGAGTTGTGTTCCAGTCTATTCACCAATTTCATTGCCCTTCTCTGCACTCACTCTAGCACCTCAGTGTCCTTCCTGAGTTGAGGGGGTCAGAACTGGACACAGCACTTGAGGTGCAGCCCCACCAGGGCAAAGAAAAGGGAAACAATCACTGCCCTGGTCCTGCTGGCCACACTACAGGCTGATACAGGCCAGGATTCCATCGGCCTTCCTGGCCACCTGAGCATATGCTGGCTTATGTTCAGCCACTGTCAATCAGCATCCCCATGTTTTTTTTCTGCGTGGCAGCTTTCCAGCTGCTTTTCCCCCAGCCTGTAGCCCTGCATGGGGTTGTTGTGACCTAAGTGTAGGACACGGCACTTGGTCTTGTTGACCCTCATACTGCTGTGTTGGCTTGTAGATCCAGCCTATCTGGATCCATCTGCAGAGCCTTTCTGCAGATCAACGCTCCCCCCCAAATTTGTGCAGCACTGTAACTGAATAAAATGTCTGCTTGCTTCAGGAACTCTGCTGCTGGTGACATATTAAAAATAAAATGTTTTTCGTTTATGTTGGAGATCTGAATGCCTTCAAATTTCAAAGAGGAAGATAAAATTGTCGTAAGGTTTAGCTACTTAAATAAGCAGTACACTCTATTCTTTCACACTATCATATTAAATAGGTAGTCCACTACTTTAGAAATAAAAGTTACCTCTTAGAGAGTTTTCTGTCATGACAATTTCTTCTAATTTTGTCTTCTAAACTTTTTGACATGCCTGAAGTTGCTGTCTTTTAACATGCTCCCTTTTAGTAGTCAACCAGAGTCACTGAATGGTGGTTTTGAATGTGATGCTTTTGTTTGTAGCACATCTGTTACTGGTGTCTGCACCTTCCTGATCAGGCACTCTGTATCATCGGAGTAAGCTCAGTGAGCAGTGAGGTCAGTTTGTGCTTTATCTAGTATTGATGAACGATGTTGACATGGTCAAACTTTAGGATAGCTGCAGCCTTTGTTTTCTCTTTTCACAATGTTTGAAAGATAATATGTCTCACAGAACTGTAGCGGCCCACAGTTGCTGGAATTTGAGTGGTTTGAAAGGCACAGCAGGGTTTGATGACTGCGCATGGACAAGCACCAAAGGGCTTGGTTCCCTTCTCTTCTTGCAGTCATTTGTGTTCCCTATCCACCTGTAAAGAGGTGCAGATCCAGGCCAGAAATGTGCAATGACAGCAGGGTATGAGTTGCAAACAGAGAGGACATGTTCTGCTTCCATGAGCATTGATTCAAGCAGTTACCCTTTATAGTGCGCAAATTGCTGAAACAAAAACTGTTCATCAGAGTTTGAGAAGGGTGGAAGGTTATTGCAGAGTGATACAGGAGAGAAAATAGTGGTTTAGGTTTGGGCTCAACTTTTTGCTTTAAATGATTGCGGTAGGAAGATGTGGAGGTCATAGAGGAAATGATGACTGTTGGTATGGTCACTGCTTCCAGAACTGTGTGGCACCTTTGTAGCTAATTCCTTATTGCTAAGGGATTTTCTGGAATGCTTGTTATTAACTATTTTGTATTAACTCATCTGTATATTGTCTCATCTGTTAGTGCTTTTGAGGATAAGAATACTCCAAGCAGAGAAATAGTGCATAATTTTCTTGCCTCTTTTTTGAGAACATGAACCTCAAAATTCACAAGTCTTATGAGGTACTGCTGGTTGTGTGCAGCACTGAAGTCTCAGGTTTTTACCTGGATGTCAGGTGTTACACGTGCAATGCAGAAGAATGCTGCTTAGAAATTTTTCTGCTATGATGCCATAATCTCAGAGGCTCAGAGTTAGACTGCCTGCATTTTTTCCATTTTAATTAAACAGCCACGGTATCTGGCTCAGAGAATTCATATGGATAGTGTGTCCAGTATAGGATGATTATTTTCTACAGGGACACTCTTTTAATATAACTCACAGGGAGTTTTGGTCTTTGTCTACAAAGGTAATGGATAAGAAAACAGAGAAAAATGAAATGCAGATGAGAAAATGGAATGGTTTATATGGTAAAATAAAGAAACAGACCAGCCTAATGACATCCAAGAAACACATATAACCAAGCTCCAGGATTCCAGAGTGATAATCTCATTAGTTGCATATTATTATGCAACTGTCAATTGCTGGACCCTTATGGAGTCACAGAAATTTATGTCAGAAACTGAAGCAGGTTAGAAATTTAAATTAATTAAAAATTAGCTCTATTTTTTTATTTGAACTCAGTTGTGATTTACAGTGCTGGACTTGCCAAATTTTCTTTTAAACAGTTGCCTGTCATTATGCTGCTGAAGAAGTCCAGGTTTTTCCATCAAACCTGAAGATGTATTTATTTCAGTAAGGATTACCATTCCTGCCAGTGGAATCCCCATAGAGTTGGCTAATTGTAATATGGCTGTAAATATGTGTTTTCCATGGAAATGAGTTTAGTCACAGGAATTTCTGGTTTTTTTAAAGTACTGATAGCTTTGCTTAATGTGCTTGCCAAGCACGTGTATGGTTTAAAGAAAAACTCAGTTAATGTATTTACACTGAACTGCTCACTATATGTTTGTATTGCTTTTCTGGATGAAGTGTGAATTGACAGCTTGACTGTCTCTCATGCATTTGTGCTGTTAGCAAATGAGGAAAGCCTCCTTTAGCTCAATCAGGATTGAGATTGTACTGCTGAGATCTTGCCCTCTTGTAAATGTCTGTGAGCTTGAATCCAGTCTTTATGTAGTTTTTGTAGATATATTTTCATTGTTTTGTGAGGTTTTTTTGCTTTTGTTGTAAGAAAATAATTGAAAATGCCATATGTGACTGGTATGCAAAGAAACTAGAAACAGTACTACTGAAAACGCATTTAGGGACTGGGCAATATTTACAAGAGCGTAGTAGTGACAGGACAGGGAGGAATGGCTTCAGACTGAAAGTAAGATTAGGTTTGATATTGGAAAGAAATTCTTTACTCTGAGGGCGGTGAGGCACTGGAATAGATTGCCCAGAGAAGCTGTGGATGCCCTGTCTCTGCAAGTGTTGAAGGCAAGGTTGGATGACGGTCTGAAAAACCTGGTCTAGTGAAAGATGTCCCTGCCCATGGTAGGGAATTGGAACAAGAAGATCATTAAGATGATCATCCCAATCCAAACTATTCCATAATCTATAGTGGTAATATTAATTTAATTTAACTTCTTACTAACTTTCATTTTAGGACTAACCTTACTAGTGCAGCAGGGCAATTGTTGACTTGTTATTGACATACAATTACTGACAACTAATTGATATACTTATTGATATACTAATTATTGACATACAAATCTAGTGCCAGGAGTCTTGAGTTTCCATATTAAAAAAGAAAAAAATACAACCACAGAATTATAGCATGGTTTGTGTTGGGTGGGACCCCTTTTTGTTCACTAGGTAATTGCTCAGTGGATACTTCTGTTGAGATGTCTGCAAAGGGTGAATGCCTTTTCCAGTGATCTTCTATTCCTAACTTAGAACTGAGTAAATACTATTAGTAGTATGATTATGCCTTCTAAATTATCTGTGTGGACGTAAAGATAATGAATATAACAGAAACATGTTCAGAGCTGTATGATTCACATTATACTTGCATTCAAAATCTGACCTCAAATGTTACTAGCATTTTAATGTATAATTGTGAAGCATCTTTAACATAATGCATAATTTCTTGTTTTTCTAGATATGGCATGAACTGCCTCATTCAGTTTGAGGATTTTGCTAATGCCAATGCATTCCGCCTCCTGCATAAGTACCGTAACAAGTATTGCACTTTCAATGATGACATTCAAGGTAACAAACTTTTTCTCTTCTCTTCACTGTTGTTCCCACAAGTCAGAAAAATAAGTCTTAATTTCTAGAGGGGGAAAAGAAAAATCTATCAACTTTATTGTGATATTTATAGATGTACAGGTTCACATTTTGCCTTGGGTTTCCTCAGCATGAATTTTTGGTGAGCTGCATTTACTCTTAACCTTTCATATCGCATTTACACCTCATACTTTATTTAGATATTTGCTCTTCAGGTTTGGGGTTTTTTTAAATAGTTTAACGTGTGAATGGCTTTCCCCATATAAATTACTGACTTCTTTGAGCAAATGTCAAAGCTCAAACCTGGACTGTACTTTCTTGGCTTTTTGTCACTTCAGTGACAACAGCTCCACTGTTCCTCCATGCAACTGGATTGATAAATGCCAAACTGTTTTTCAGTTCTTAAGCTGACAGCTCATTTAAATATTAATGTAATTTTCTAAAATTGAGTCTCACTCAATTTTAGATGGAAATGATCCCCTTGATTCACTTTTTCCCATCTGAATCATTTGTGGAATGAGCTGAAAAAACGAAAATATCTAGGGTGGGAAATGTCAACAAGGGGGATTCCCTTGTTCTCAATCTAAACAGGCATCTCGTCCCTCCCTCCCAAGAAGACAGACAAGTAGGGCTGAAGGTGGTGTTTGCCACTACTCGGGTTGCCCTATATCTGGTCAGAAAAAGAGCTCTGTAAAATACTGTTCTCTAGGGCAGTGGCTCCCATCCTTGAGAGGAGTCTGAAGTCAGATGAGCTGCTGGAGAGAGGTATCCAGAGAGGGCCCTGGGTATCCAGCTACCTCTTATCCCTGATGTTTCCTTGGGTATATGAAGGTCTCAGCAGTGACATGTCAAAAATGGAAGTTAACCTGTCTTCATTTCTTATGGCTTTCAGTGACACTTTAAGCCAACTGTTAGGAGCTGGAGTTTTCCAGAAGTCCTTATTGAGTCATGCTTGGGACCTAGGTCATAATTCAGTGACTCAGTGCATGGCAGTGGATTCAAATAGTCCTTGTCTTTCTGTTGTTAGGGATTTGACTTTCCACATAAACCTTGTTCCTGTTTTAAGCCTGGTTGAGTTCTACTTCTGCATCTGAAACAGATTATGGAGGACAACCTCCCAGATGGGAAATAAACTAATTACAAAATATCATTTCCTTTTATAAGACACATGGTTCTTCCTACCCTGAAGGGTCTGAGTGTAGCCATGGCTACAGCACTTCATGATAGCAGGCCAAACAGCATCTGGAAGTTTCCCTGGTTGTTTAGAGGCCTGGTTCCCACAGGGAATTCCCATTCCTTGCAGAATGAAGGTCCTTAATCCAAATCAGAAAGAGACTCAAGTACAATGTGGTTTCAGAGAAATGGGAGTTTTGCAGCAAAAGTGTACCAACTATGGGTAAATTTACTTGACAAGGCCTTTTGTGTATTTGCATTTTCAAACCACTTCATTCTCTCTCCTGCACCTTAGAAGGAGGTGTCTTGACGTTCAGAAGTGTTGGAAGGTATCCCTTTGGCTTTTGTCTCAGCTGCTGTAGCAGCTATCAGCCTTCCTTAGAAGTGCAGCCATGTGCAGTCTTTTAATTTATTCATTTTCTGAAATCTAATTTGTGCTCATGGGGCCTTTGATATTTTCACAAACAACGCCTGTGACTTTTTGGTGATCTCCATCCTTATTACCTGAGTAGCTTCCAAGAGGTGAAAGTGAATGCATTTATTTCTGGTCTCTGTCATTTGTCATCATATCCCCATAGTTACTTTCAGTAACTTTTTTTTTTTTTTATAGCATGTCATCTTCTCCTGTAGTGTGGAAGTAGAATAACAGCCCATTGATCTTTCATCACTCTTTCTCTTCCAGCTTTATAAACCCTAAGGATCTTTCACCTAGCAACTGCAATGAGAATGGATGGTGCTAACTTCTTTATCAATCTTTTGAGATTTTCAGATTATAAATAGCATGACTTTTTCCAGGCTACTTGAAAGAGTGGCTTTCTCTGTATGCAAGTTGTGTTTTCTACAACAGTAAAGCTGACGAGTTGTGCCAAGCCAATAAAAGCAAAGAAATATAACACTGCATCTAATTTGCCATCATCTTCTGAAGATAGTGCTTGCATGGTATTTTAAACAGAATTTCTCCTAGTACTCATAGGAGAAAAGCTATGAGACATGGCTACTTTAAGATCAAAAGAAATGTTTAATATCTTTCATAGAAAGACTTGAAGATTTCTTTCTCTATATAAGATATCCAGAGAAAGGATCCCTATATATCTTAGTGATGCAATGAGGACCTTTCAGTATCTCAAGTCTAAAAAATACTCTAATATATGATCCTGATTTCTGACAGACACTAAAATAGATAAAGTAAACATGGCAAGCTGCACATACCCATCTGCAAGTACTGACTTGGACAAATGCCGTTGCCCTCTATTAGCTCACAGCTATTTACACAGGGTCAGCCTACCCCTAACTGACGATTGCAGAACATTTGGAAAAAGTCTGCCAAAACACTGGTCACAGAAAACCACCAAAGACTGACCATTAAGGATCACCTATAGACATATTTAAGAATTTCTGGAAACAGTCTCAATCCTTGCTGCAGTAGGGTCACATCCTTTACTCTGGAGAAGGTTTTGTAACTTTTTCTACATTACCTCTCCGTACACAAGGAATTGAGAAAAAGGTGAACAGGATTCTGACCAAAATGGTATAATCTGTTTTGGAATAATAAAATTCTTTGTACTTTAGCATTTTAGAAAGCATCTTTGGTTTTGGATAGGTGGTGAATTTCTTCCCTCTGAAATTATAATAATTTCTCCATATCTGTATTTTCAAAATATCTTCTTACAAACACAATAGCAATGTTTCCTTAGGGAGAAAATATGCACTTTTTCCCTTGGATTCCTATCTGGTTTTTTTTCTAACCACAAATCAGCTTGGTGCTTTTTTTTCCTCTCTCTCTGAAATACTAAGACAGTTTATTGGAAATGAAAATCAGAGAAAGCCTTTGGTTTAAAACAAATACATTTATCTCGTATTAGCTATTAGAGAACTTTTTCCAAAACTGAGGGGGGGTTCGATCATAATTTTCCATATGGGAGAAATATGACTCAATTTTGTAATGTCAAACTTCACAACATTTAGAATTAGGTCAGATTGCTAGCTTTCCTCATCTCCAGTATATTTGGGAAGGAGATGTCATAAGGAAGGGTGGAATTTTCTAAAAGATATTATATGTTATGTTTTTTTTCTTTCCAACCCCTTCCTGGGATAGACCCATGGGACCTGTGTTGCCAAACAAAGCTCTTTCTCAGGGTGGGAGATGTTCTCTGTGTGACCACCCTTGAAGGAAGCAAGCTTGGGATTCACAGTTTAAAATTTTCCTTAAAGAAACGAACCAGTTCCCTTGCCTGCTGCAGGGAGGTTGAACAAGTCTCTTAAGATGTGCTAAAACCCAAGTCCTAGGTACAAGGCAGTGCTGAAATCCTGCTTGTGGGTTCAATTGGCTTGAGCCGCACCTTCCTGACTTTTACAAACCCAGGGTGCCATAGTGCCCCCTTTCCACACCCATTTTGACTTTGGTGAGTCTGTTGGAAGAGTTTTTGCTACTTGGGCACAGTCAGTGGCTTAAGGCATGTTTGCATGTCTTAAGAGATGTGCATTTTTTCTGTGAGTCTTTTCGTACTTATCATGTGGTCACTGGTTGCAGTCACTGCTGACATTGATACATTGCAAATAGTGGCATAAATTTCTCTAGCCTTCCTGCCTCTATGTAGGTCTCTTATTTCAATTATTAGACTTTTTGGGATCTTTTTCCCCCCCTTCTGTACTTAAAATTGTCTCAATTGACAATCACAAACTTCTGTAGTATAACACAGTAAGTGTTTCTCTGCTCTGTAATACTGGAGTTACAGTTCTTGTAGCTTCACTGTGCCCACAATTGCAGTGCTTTCCTCCACAATGGACACAGGGCCTGTATTTTATGCCAATAAAAATATTTACACGGAGAGATTGCACTGGATTGGAATTAACTTCAGTATCCGTCATGACCTTAGATGTCATTAGTTTTGAACAGCTGTGTTGTTTGATTGCATCAACATTTTATGAAAAGAGACATAAAGTAAAAAATGTAGACCACATATAACTTAATATAATTACTTAATTTTGCATTTGGATTTTATTTTAAATGTATGTTAAGTGTTCAGCAGACTGCCATTTGAATAACTAGGAAAATTATACCTGGAAATTATGTTGTGACCAATTAAATGTTAAATCAGTGCCATTCTCAGAAATCAGAATTTCTGTGTTACAAACACAGACCTTTTTAAGATTCAATTCTTTTAACATTAATATAAAATTTATACATTTGGTACCTGGAAATTTCAGTTCTTGCAATCAAAGTGTAGAGAAGATTTTGGATTAGTTGTTACGGTTGTGATGGGCATGGGGCTTCCAGTTCTTTCTCTGACTGGGATTTTGAAAAATGCAGAGTGGAATGACATACAATAGCTCAGATATTTATATCATATATCTCAAATTCTGATAGGATATACAAACTGTAGAAAACTTCTTTCATAGTCATGTGCTTTACTTTCAGAGACATTGGCTTTCAAGTGAAACATGCTGAGATTTTTAAAATGAAGTAATTTAAAAACTTAAATAGTTTTTAAAAAGTCCTATTAAGACATATGCTGTAAGGTAATGTGAAGTGTATTTTTCTTTCACTATATTCAGGATATCACCTCTTTGTTACTCAGTGATAAATTTACATTGAAATCAGTGTGTTTTCAAGAAAATACCCTACTGCAGCTTTTGTGTAATTTTCTATGTGTATACACAAGCTCATGTATGTACAAGTATTCCTCTGTTTCTCTTTTTGCTCATTATGAGTTTAAAAGAGAAATCCATTCTCCCCATGTTCCGGGGCAGCCAGCTCCAGGTGGCCCTGCTTGCTTGAGAAGGGAGTTGCACTTAATTCCCTCCCAGCCTCAGCCATCCTGTGCTGCTGGGACTCTATATCACTTTCCAAATATGCCAGATGGTTGGTGTTTTAGAAAGGCTACATTTCTCCTTGCCTACAGCCTTTCCCCTCTTTTCACTGCCTGCTGCTGAGCAGGGCAATGTGCACATGCAGCTTTGAGAAGCCCATTCCTGGCAAGAAGAAGGAGCTCCCATCTCGTAAAAGAGGGGCCTTTTCAACTACCCACAGCTGTAGCATTTGCCTCACTGGCAACTGAGATCTCACCTTTTCCATAGGATCTTTACTCCCCTTTTTTCCCTGGAAGTGTAGGAGATGGGAATGGATTTTTTCCCTGGCACAATGTGAAGTGCTATTTGGATGGCTGGCAATGTTAACATGTGATTTCTATTATGCTGTGTATTGAGAAATATGAATTTTACTTTTACCACTTCCTAATCTTTTAGTCCTGAATGAATATCTCAGGTTTTTGGATGTGCTGCAGAAAGTTTCCCCACGTATTGTTTACTAGCTTTTTAAAACGAGATAGGTAAAATTACATAAAGGAACTACTAACACTTGATTACAAGTTTTACTTTTTGAAATTTTACATAATGGACAAAGGCTTCAGTGCAATAAGCCATTTCTCACTAATTTAAATTAAATTACATCCAGTCTAAATTAAGTTCTTATTCCTCACATTTTGAAGGGCTTTTCCCCCTGTTTCTTTTGTTCAATTATATCTGCTGAAAAGGTATTCTGTGCTCCCAAGCATTTATAGTGTGTCAACCCCAAAAGGCTATGGACTTCCTTTAACATATTCATGCTCAGTTGTGCAGTTTACTGTAACAAGGCTAAAGAATCTTGCACAGCAAATGAAGACTTGGAATAGAATAGTGTACCTTGATATTTCACATCTATTGTGTTTATACAAGACATGACTTACCTTCCTAGAAAACTATAATGAAATGTTTGCTGTTGCAGCAGTTGACACTGCTTTAGGAAAATATCCTTTGTTAAATTTTCTTTGATTAATCTGCTAGAAATCTGTGGAGAATAGAATGGGTTTTCAAAATCATATCCTTGAAAAATGTCTATCTTATCCTGCACACAAGGGATTTTACCTGTGCTCTGGCCAAGCTGATTCTCCCCTTCCTACAGCGATGACAGTCAGAAAAGCTACAAAATTCTGTTTGTGCCTCGTGATGTCTGCAAAAAGTGGTTTGCATCTGCCTTGGCAGATGGATGTGAATTGCATTTTGAATAATTTCAAAAACTTGAGCCAGTATTCAGGGTGAAATGTAAGGTCATGGCGTTAGTGAGAGCAGTTCCGTTTAAACAGATCTGCTATTCAGGCTGCCAGTGCCCCCCTTCAGTGGGAAGGAATAAGGGAAGCTGCTGATGAGGAGTGATGACAGCCACTGCCAGCAGCAGTGATAGTGGGTTCAGTAATCTAATAAACTGGGTTATTATTCCTTTCAGAGTCAAAAGGCTGAATAAAATTGGTGTGGAATACTTCTAAACACCCTTTTTAGAACAATTCTTTGCAAATTGTGATTTGAGAGAAAAGTCTTATTTAAGCCTTTATCTATTGCTATTATAAACTTTGTTCTGAATCACCCTCATGATGAACATACAGGTAACAGTAGCTCAGATCCTATGCAAATATTCCATGCAAAATGCATTGACATTTGGTGCAGGATTTTATTTATGTTTCATATATTTTCCATTTTTCCTTAAAGCAGAAGATCACATAGTGACAATGTTTGTAAAAATATCCCAACGGGTAATAGTTAATGACAGTCCATTTTTCTGGCTAACAAGCTTAGCAACAGTACATGAGCCATGAAGATAAGTGGTATCCCAGCATTCCCATTCATTATGAATCTCTGGTGTTTCATTTTGACTCTATCACCACAAAGCAGCTTGAAGAGCAGCTTTCTTGGCTCTCTGAGAACTCCTCTGATGAGGGCAGGGTGCTGTAGTGACCACAACTTCAAGGAAAACAGGGATCTTACAGTGCTCTTGCTCAGCTTTCCTTTTCAGGAGAGCAGATTGATAGTCCTAGGAATAAGCTGTGCTATGTAGGCTCCCTCCTCCGCCTCTCCTGCAAGCACAGCTGTGCTTTAATAGGAGAAAGAATTTGGCATCCAACTAGACTATGTGATTTTTTTCTTGCTGGTTGTGAGGATTGTTTGGTAGAGTACCAAGGGAAGCTGACAGCACACTCTGACTTCTCTTTTTTGCCATTTTTGGTCTTTGCCAGCTTGGCACTTGCCTGAGGAAGACTTAATTTCATCTGGGAAAGAAACAAGCTAGTTCTGGGAGACTGTGAGGTGGAAGTGTCTCAGCCTGATGGTTATTGTTCCCCAAGCCATGCCTCAGAGGAACCATTTTTAAGATTTTTTATTTAGAAATTGGGGACAGAACAAGTCATAAAAATGACTAAAGAAGTAAAAAATGCCAAATTTGTATGGTCTAATCATTAAGTGGGCTGAGAACAAGGTGTCCTGTATTTCTGATGATTGAAGTGAAAAGTCATAATCAAAAGCATGCAACAAACATAATTCTGAAGACACATTTTTTTTATTGTTTAAGTGGATTTACTTCAAAAAGTGACTTTCTAACTTTAAAATGTGTTCCTAAATTTTATTAAGCATTACCTTTTATTTTTGAAAAAGTAACCATTCTTGAAACTTAGATGATCCTACCTACAAACCACTGATTCAAACCCAGCCTTCAATACCCAGATGATGTCATTGCAGAAAAGTACAGTACAAAGAAGCCAGTAGTAGGCTTCTTACTACTTCTGTTCTTTTAGATCCTGTAGTTTTAGCTACTTATGTTTGACAATCAATGGTCTGTGTGCCTGAAGTATGAATGCCTGTTTTGAGCATCTCACAGAGTTTAATGTGGGTATTTCTGCTATCTCAGCTTTAAAATTCACCTTGTTTCTGAGAAAATAGACTTGTGAATAGCAAATTTAGAGAAGCTGCTTATTGAGAGCAACTGTCTTATATGGAGATTCTGGGCCAAGTGCTTTTGTCAGGCTGGTCATATCCATTTCACACTTTTTATGAAGGAAAAATCAGTAACAATATGAATTCTCCCCTCAACTGTGTGGCTTGTAGGCAATTGCAGATAGGGCAGTGGTGATCTGGAACAGCCTTGTAGGAGCTGGCAGATCTCCTTCTTGCAAGTTCTTTCAGGCTTCTCAAAATAATTCATGGCCTCATCTTTGATTTCCTTGAGTCAGTCAGTGACAGCTGCTGCCCAGAAAGGGAAGAATTCATTTCTTATTCCTGGAACTGGACATTTCAGGGCCTGTGTTCATCTCCCTGTGGTCCAGCTCTCTCTGAATCAGATAGGCATTAAATTTTCAAAGACTGTTGAAACCTATGTTTTGACTTTCAGTACCTAATTGTTAGTGTCTGGGCAGCTTTTTCAGTCCTAGAGAAAAAGTGCTGTCTGCAATTGGTTCTTCAGAATCTCCTCTAAAACCAGAACTTTGCTGGAGGTATTATCTACCTCACTACTATATTCCTGTCCACAGAATATCTTTATGGGATCCAAGTTCCTTGCAGGAATAGAGTCTGATTTTTATTTTTGTGGGCTCACCTTATGCTTTAGTGATGATAATTATTTGTGAAAAATACAAGCCTGTTGCATGAATTCACAAACACATGAAAGAAAGTCTTCCCTTCCAGTAGGCTTTGTTGGGGAGAAGGAGTCACCTTCAGTCTTTGGGTCGGAAGAACCAGATGTGAGGTCCTGGTGATTAAATACCACTTCCATGAGCATGACAGAGCTTGACAACTTGACTCAGCAGTGCTGACAATTCACCTGCAGTGCAGTGTATCAATTTGGGTGCAGCAGTTCAAGTTAAGAAAACTTAAGTTTCTGAAAGAGTGGGAGAATTGGTATTGTTCCAGATAAGAGAAGCTGATTGGAACACCATTAGTCTTCAAATGTAATAAATTACTTTTTGCAAAATAACAGGCTTTCCAGTAGTAGATAAGAGGCTGAAAAGAAATAGAAGAATAAGAAAAGAAACATTTAGATTTGAAATTTTCAGCCTAGAGTGCAGTTAAACACTGGAATAGCTTGCTGAGGAGATATAAGAGTATTTGAAAGAAGACCTTAAGGACAAGTTAGACAAAGATATGTCAGCAATCACAGAGGTTAGATTTACTCTGTGAACAAGTTTGAGTTAGATGCCTGCTTGAATTCTTTTTTTGCTCTACTTTTTATTAATAGCTGTTTCTCACAATGAGGACCAAAAGTTCTCCATTTAAAGACAGACAGATATCTTTTTTTCTGGGGTTCTGATTTTGAGAAAAAAGACCTCCCCCAGCTAAATCATAAAACTAAGTGTTAGCCTTTTTCCCTGTGGGGCATTACTCAAAGATAGATTTGAAAGGTGCCTCCAAATGTTTTAGAAGATACTAAACTGAAACTCCTGTCACAGTGGGCTGAAGTCTTAAATAAGCTGGCCTTATTCTTTCAGCTGGTTTAGCTTCTCTGTAAATGTTCAGTTTGATATTCTACTCTGACAACATCCCCATGAGAAATGAAGTTTTATTTTAGCCTTGTATTTTACTGTACTTGAAGTATAGCTATTTGAAGAATGACCCCAATGACTTAATTTTCAGTATCTGGATTTCTTCAAAATATTTCTCTCTGGACTCTCGTACCCTTCATTCTAAAAAAGGTCATAACTAGAATATTTTACAAGAGTTTGAATGGTCGAGCCATTATACCCATCCATAGAATCAATCTATTTTATTTAATATTCTCACTTATATTAAACTTTTTTAAGAATAAAGAGGCCAAACTCTAACTCCACTCAACTATTTGTTACTACCCTCAGCACTTGTATCTTTTAGCCAAAAGATCTTTTAGCCAAAATATGCTGTGGTATTACTCAAAATGGAAAGTTTTGCAATTGTTTTAAGAATAACCAGATATATTATCTTATCTTTTTTTTTTTTTTCCCAGGAACTGCATCTGTTGCTGTTGCAGGTCTTCTTGCAGCTCTGCGTATCACCAAGAACAAATTGTCAGATCACACAGTGTTGTTCCAGGGAGCTGGAGAGGTGGGTATTTTTATACATTGGGGAAATTGTACTATGATGAGTTTTATTAATATTTACTTGAGTTACATGTGTCCAGTAAACAAGATTATTAAATGAGTAGAATAATTACTCTGCTGAAAGTTGTTTTTTAGTTCAAATTTAAATTTACAGAAAAAGCTCTGATCATCTGGTGAAGCCTTCTATTTTTCAGAAGACATTTTTTGGAGATCTGCTCTCTTTTTAGAACTTTGAGTTTTAGTTCTTCTACAGTAAATTATTGAACTACTCTTGAAATAACCAGGCAAAACACTTTTTGAAGAACAAGAAAATACAGCAGAGAAAGTAAATATAACATGTTTACCTGAGTCAGCATTATTTAGTAAGAAGAGCCCCTTTGATTTTTTTTGCATTGAATATAGTTTTTCAGTATCCTGCATTTAGGTCGTCCATTTCTGAAGATCTTAATGCACACTCTTTTTCAATACTGATTTTTGAGTATTAATTTCTAAGCCGCTGACACACAAGTGCAGGCTGTACTTATCTACAGTGTGCTTGTCATCTCTTGTGTGAAGCCTACAACCCCATTCTGGCTTCTTTAATTTCATTAAATATTTGGTGTTATGCCTGCAGTTTTCAAAATGGCTTGTATCCATATCTGCCATGTCATCACCTTACTGCATCAAGACTGTCCATCTTTCTGGAGTTCCTTCCTCTGGTGTTCTTCCATGTTCAACAAACAGATGAATTAATGGTCTAATGTTTATTTTTTTGTCAATAGTTTTAGTGTGTGGCTGTTGCTGCCAAGAGGTAATGGTAGCTCTCACCTCTGCTGCAGGAGCTGTTTTTTAATAAAACTAAATATTTCTTAACGAAAAAAGGAAAATCTCACTTGGTTCTCAGTGAAAATCAGTGATAAAGAACAAGAAACAGAACCAACCCCAAAAAAATATATGTATGGGTCTGTAATCAGAAATATTGGGCAGTTTGTTGGCTTGTTTTGTTGCCTGGTATTCAATCTGTACCTGTTTTGCATTTAATCTGTTGGATGAAACATTATAAAATCCGTAAGAAGAAAAAACATTTCGGCAAAAGATTGATACGTGAGTTTTTCTTTCCCCTGCTTTGACTGGGAGCACAGCCAAGTCTAGAGTTACAAAACACATGAATAGTAGGTAAAAGGAGACTTACCTTTCTGATGGACATCTTAGAAAAAGATAAGAGCAAAAGCTCTTGTTTTACTTTCTGGCATGCAGACTGTTATTTCCTTTAGTTTAAATTACAAAAATTTCAAAGAAGGAAAAATATTTCATGTATTCTGAGATGAATATCATAGACTGATAGAATGGTTTGGGTTGGAAGGGACCTTAAAGATCATTTAGTTTGACCCCTGCTGTCATGGGCAGGGAACCTTCCAGTAGACCAGGTTGCTGAGAGCCCCATCCAACCTGGCACACTTCCAGGGCTGAAACTATCATTATGTGGAAGAAATGTTAGTTCTAGCATTTTCTAGTTTCCAGCCTCAACATTTATTGTGCTCTCTACACTCTTAAGAGCCATCTGAAGATTTATCTATACTGTGATTTATCTATATGATTTAAGATTTACCTATGCTCTTCTGCGTTATGGTTTCTAATTACCAAGTGGTAGCTACAGTTCATTAGGTTGATTTTATGAAAAAATAATGATTCCATATTATTGTTTATAAAAATTAGAAAACTTAAATAGTAGATAAATGAATCATGTGAGCAGGGAGTTTCTTTCATTTCTTGTTTTGTACTCTACTTTTCTTCTTTTTCCTTCAGGCTGCATTGGGCATAGCAAACCTCATTGTTATGGCTATGGAAAAAGAAGGGCTATCCAAAGATGCAGCTACCAAAAGAATTTGGTTGGTTGACTCGAAGGGATTAGTCGTAAAGGTAATACAATTTTGTCATTACTTTAAATATCAGGATACTTACTTGCATTCTGTAGATAAAGACAAGAACATATTCTTTGTGAAAGCAACTGCAACAATATCTCTCTTGGGATAGCAAATTGTTTTTCTTTTCTAAAGTTTATTAAATTAATGACAGACTGGAGGATGGGATGATTATGCTTGGAGTTCCTGTTCTGTTTCTATTAGGGATGAGCACATAATGAAGAAAATTTTTCAGCAGTTCATTAAAAAAGGTGTAAGAAAAGAAATGTTCAACTTTGGGGTTTAATTTTCCCATCTAAATGTGACTATTATTTGTTAGCATAGTCTTGGACAAAGATGTATAGGCACATTACTAGGTAGCAGGCAAGTCATCCTTCTGCAAGAACTGAGATGCATTGCAACAAAAAGCTTCTCTGCCCAGTGATAGAGCTCATGTTGCAGATGTTGTGGTCTGCAGTGCTATCAACACTGGTCAGAATTTGAAGCTGCTGAGAGACTTCATCAGTCACCCTTACCTCATTCCTTCCGTGTGCCAAAATAAAGAAACATATAAATTCCATGTGCCAGAATAAAGAAACTGGTGTGTTTTAAAAGGTGGTTATGTATTTAATAGTTTGTGAACTACTTAAAGGAAATAGATGAGAGGCCAGTTGCCTTTGCTTTTTCACCTTGCTGGTTGGTTTGAAGTAATTGTGGTCATCCTTGTTGGTACCACACTTCACAGTGTTCTTTGGCTGTCTGACATTAAAGGTCTTTTGTGGTTCACACAACTGTGCATCAGGAGAGGATGCATTCTGCAGGCAGTGTCTGCTGGCTTATTGAACAGCATCACAGCACCTTTCACTCATACTGTTAAAGGAAAATAGTACAATCATAGACATCAAGACGGGCAGTTATTATCTTGGTCATCTTGGTCATCCCTTGCCAGAAGGCACAAAAGTAGCCTGATCAGGTAAAACAGAATGCAGGTATCTAGGACACAGATTTTTTTTTTCTCTGATGCTTTTTTTGTTTGTTTAATGCATATTTTCAATCCTTTTGGTTTTCATCGAATAATTTTGAAGTGATTTTATGTCCAAACATAAATGACTGAAGGGCTGTGTGTTGGTCTGTGGCTGCAGAAACCTTGAGGTTGCCTAATCGGTTGCACCATTTCTTTCACCATAGAAACTGGGCTTATCAAATTGTACTACTGAACTAAAATCACCTCCTGGTGATTAAGGGAACAAACTAACAGGGGCAGAAGTGTAGAAACTTCACAGCCCTGAAGCAGTAAAAGAGGTCTCTCTCTCGGTGGTTAACCAGCCTTTCTCCTTGCTTCTCACTCCGTGGTTTCTTGTCCCAGTCTCTTCGCACCTCTCACTGCTAATTTGCCAGTCAGCTGAGAATCTGGGCTGTTGCTCTTGGTTAGCAGAGACTCATTCCTTTCATAGGTTCTAAATTTTTAGTGACTCGGTGACTGCATTCTTTCCTCACTACCTTCGAGCTTCTGCGCTCTCAAGCAGTGCCAAAACCAATCAGTGTTTCACATAGCCTCAACGTTCCTTTCCTCTGCTTATTCTTCTTGGTGGAGCTTTAATTTGGGTTTTGTCCAAAAAGCAGTCCACTGAATTTCATGTCCTGCCTGGAGTGTATTTGTGAGCTGTTTGTGATCGCCAGACATAACAGCTGTCTGAGGTAGATTAAGGCTGAATTTGTGGCCAGATGTTGATGCAAGCAGCAGGAACCAACGGTGCATATTTCAGGTCATTGCTTGTGTTCCTGAAAGACCTGGCAGCACCAGTTTTCCCATCTGGCTGTCCTGAGGGGCTGGAGAATGGGTGGGTCCTTGCTGCTGTGTTGTGTTTGAGGGACATCTGTCAATGCTAGGCCTGGGCTGACATAAGGAAACACGTCCTTGGTCTAGGGCTCTGCAAGTCCTCTCTTGGCTTTCTTTTGCAGCAAAATGTTCCCCCACTGAAAAGTTAAAAAAAAATGGACAAAATACCCTCATGCAAAGAAAGAAAATACAATGTAAGCCTCAAGAGGCTTGAGATTTAACTCCTGGGAAGTTATATATACAGTGAGTGAATAATTAAACTATTCCTGGTTCCTTTTTCTGGCCTGATAGAGAATGCTGTGATTTAGGTCCACTTAGGAAATTATTTTGGCTTTAGTGATTGCAGAAAAATGCTACAAGGCTTGAATAACTTTCCAAACTTGTAGAAATGAGATAAGAGAAATAAAATGAGGAAGATTTATGAGAACAAAATCAGAACTCTATTATTACAAACCCTTTCATTCTTGCAAAGGTAACAATTACCAAAATCAGAGCCTAGATCACCACTTAATCAAATTTTGCATAAACTACACTGACACTTATTTCTTACTACTAAGGACACATATCAGTGGAAACCTGATAGTAGGAGTCCCTTAAAATTTGCCTCACTAAAACCTGCTTGATCAAAAGAATTGTACGTGAAGCAGGGAGACCTTTTCAGTACTAGAAATATTCTGATCAGTTGCTTTAGCAGTATGAGAAATAACAGAATTGCTGAAGACTCAGCAGTTACTTTGTCCAACTAAACTAATTTTTACATCATTTATATTCTATGCTGGCCTTTGATCATTAATTTTGCAATGTGTTATTATAGATTTAAATATTGTTTCTCCTTTCATCTACTTTCTGTAGAATTTCAACCAGTTTTAAGAAAAATAACCTGGGAACTGTTGTTGACCTGGCTGCAGTTTCCACCTTTTGCTTTTTTCCCCACCCTCAAAAGCTGCCACGAAGTCACTTACCAGGCTTTTGTTGCTGAATTTTTCCTTTGTGGCTTTTTAATTTTAGTTCAAGTGCAGCTGTGTTTTCATTCTCCTGTTAATTTTATTTTCCCCCCATGGGAACCATCTGTTTTCATTAAACCAAGCCTGATGACCAACTTTTCTGCTATGTTGTGGTAAAAGAGCTGGTGATAGAGCTGTGTTTGTTATACTGTCCATAGCTGTGTTCTATAATTCCTTATAGAGAATTTACAGTGTTGTAGATACCAGTTTGGGGTTGTTGTTTGGTCTTTTAAAGTTTGTTCAGAATGCTTTCACCTTTTGAAACTGTTTTCCAAAGGTGGGTGAAGAAGTTTTGCATATACTTAAAATTGTGTGACTTTTTGAAACTTACTGTCTTAAGTATCCCAGTGCATTCAAATGAAAATTTTAATGCTTAATTAAGATACACTTTAGAGTTGGTTATGCACTCTTGTGTACTTGGAGATTGTACATAATCAGTTGGGACTCATCTTTAGTTCTGCATTTCTAAATTACCATGCAATCACAGTCTGTCTGATGAATATATATTTACCTATAAAAATACATTTGTGAGCAATGTCTCCCACATTCCATTCCCCTATTCTCAGTGTTCCCATATTTTTTTCTGTTAATCCCGCAGATTACATAAATGTGCGATGTGTGGTGAACACATTTTGGGTCTCCTTTAAAGCTGTCACAGTGTTATGTTTAGCTGTATTAGTAGCCATGTCTTAGTCCATGACAGTTCTTTTGTGTCAGTGGTTGAGGAGAGGCACAATGTGAGAATGTTGGGATATTCATGAAGTTCACCATTGTCTGAGCATTTCAGTAATGTGCTGCAAAGACTTTTTATTGCCTTTTGTTTTGTTTTGTTTTCTAAGGCAATACCAAGAACAGGGGAGGGTGATAGGCAAGAGGGTTCTTGGAACTTCCTAGGAATATGATACAGTTAATAAGGCATTTTTAATATTTAAATGGACTTAGCAGAAACTTCCCCCCACCCTCTGCCAAGGATGGCTGCTCCTGTGATGAGGATGGACAGGGAATGGTCCTGGGCTGCCAAACATGCTGCTCTTGCAGTGAAGTTTTTCTGTAATTTGCAAGGAATTTTTGTACATCACATAATCTCTAGTGCACTAAAGTTGTTCCTTTGCAGAGGGATGAATGTCATCCTTAATTTTAAAGACTAAGTCACCATCCATGGAGAAACGTTTCTTTTAGAGTTTTATACCCTATTCTTTCTAGTTAAGCACAGTAATACTTGTGTCTAGTCAGTGATTTTTCTAGATGTGTGATCTTAAACCCTGTATGACAAGCACAAGAATATTCACTGAAGTCTGATGGCTGAAGGCCTCAGAATATTGATCTTCTAGTATCAGAGGAAGACTGAAATAGATCCCAAAAAATTAACAATTTCCATGGTCCTGATTAATTATAATGGAGGTAACCAAGTAAACCTGAAGATAATCACATAAAAGGATTTTATTTTTCATCCTCTTTCCCCCATTTCATTATCCCTGGCAATTTTATTTGCAAAAGATTCTCACAACCAATTAAGTAGCATTGGATATGACCCTGATTAAAGTTCATGGTTTGGTCAAAACTGAGTACATACATCATGGTTCAGTCTTTGCTTAGAGAATGATGGAAAAGGAAGAGGGACATTTGGAATGATACAGAATTTCAGTGCCAGACTCATATAACAAGTGAAAGAATTTTCAGAGCTCACAATGAAATATAATAATATCAAACTGAATCCCATCCAGACTGTCTGTTACTGATTTAAAAAAATTATCAATAATCATTCTTTTAAAAA
The DNA here is from genome assembly GCF_022539315.1 of Serinus canaria. NCBI lineage: Eukaryota > Metazoa > Chordata > Aves > Passeriformes > Fringillidae > Serinus > Serinus canaria. The sequence goes on from NC_066316.1 coordinate 79,451,208, forward strand.
GTTTCAGTTTCATACTAGATGAATTTGATAATGTTTTTAACTTTTATATACCACTGTCTGCCAGTTCTGCTAGCTTTTAATTATTTCTAGCTTTCTTTTTATCAACAGTCAATTATTCTGACACTTCTGTTCTTGATATGTTCTTTTATGGCTGACTCCAAACGGCTGGGACTCTTCAAGCCAAAAAAATGATTTACATTTTAGCAAAGATGCAGTGCCTTAAGTATCTCCAAGGTGCCACAATCACTCAAAGCAGTTTCTGCCTTATTTTACTCATGCACCATCCCAGCAAAGCAATCCCTGTTTGCTTCATCAGTTTTTCTGATGCCTGGGGAATTAATCTGTGCACTTAAATCTTGCATTTGTCATGTTCTATATCAAGTATAAGTTTTGCAAAAAGGAAACATTAATTTCTCTCCCAATGCTCATGGCATTACTCATGCTCAGTGAGTAATGTATGAAAACAAGTGAGGACAAGGCAAAAGGGTGATTGGTGCGGTGTTTCTCTAAAAGAGACACCACCAAAACCCGTTGCCTTTGATGGCAGGTAACTCTTTGATACTGTGTGCATTAGATGTACTGATGAGATGGGGACCTAATTTGGACAGTTTATTATTTCTTTTGCTCATGCTCTGTTACTGAAATTAATTATTGATTTGTTTTATTTTCTGCTGTTCTGTGGATTTGTGATTTGCTGGTGTTCTCAGATCTTATCTTATTGAAATAATTGTCTTTGTGAATTTTGTCCTGCCTGTTAACCTAGCTAAACTATTAACCTATGTGTACTTATGTAACTATGCTTACTTATTTACATGGAAAGGGTACTTTATAAATTTTATAGAACTAAAACAGCCCTACTTTTCTAACAATCAGTTTTAAGTCAATGCCAGAATTGTATTTCTTACCATAATTGTATGGGCCTGATCAGGAGGCACTGTCACTTTATAGCATCTCAGTATGGGGTTTTGGGAGGGCTTACATGTCTCTGATTTTTGGTTCCTACATGAGGTGGCACAGGGTGCCTATCACCTGCAGGCCCTTGGACTTCAGTCAACCCCTGCCCAGTGAGTCCATATCCATACCTCCACCCTTTTTATTTTGCATTTTGTGACTTCTTGTACCTGATGCTGTCCTGGAGTTCTGGCTGTGGGCAGCCTGGCCTGTCCCCTCCCAGCCAGCTCTCTGTGCCCCTCCTGTGCCATCCCTTTCATGATTCTGGGGCCTCCCCATGGAGGTCTCTCTGTAGTCCCTGCCTAGAGTCTCAACAGCCTTTAGACCAGGGATTTACTTGTGATGAAACAGATAAAAAAGCCACAAAAAGACCATCTCCCAAAAGGGAGGTGCTTCACTACCTTCTTCTATGACTCACTTTTTTTTTTCACAATTGTTTTTTTGTTTGTTTGTATTTAAACTCTGCAGTAGGGAATTCACAGGAAAAATGCAAGTAAAACCAAAACATTTAAAACATTTGCAGTTGGAAATACTCAAGTTACTAATGGACTGCTCTGCCCCCTGATCTACAGTCCTCGTGTCTTTTGTGGTTCTCATGTCTTTAGTATTTAAGAACCTCAAATTATTTTATGAATTTATCTGTGTACTGATCTCTGAGCCCTTGTTTAAATAAGCCACAGCTGACACAGTGAAACGGAGGCAAGTGTTTATATAAATAGATTTGTGCCGCCCTGGTTGTGAGACAAGATGAGAGCCAGCAGTGCCTCCAGTGTGGGGCAGTGCAGCCGTCAGGGTGCTCTGCTCCTTTGCAGCTGCCTCCCAGCTGATGGCAAGAGCAGCTCTTGGGGAGCTTCCAGCCCAGCCTCTCCGGCCTCGCTGGCACAGAGCTGCTCTGCTCTTCTGCCCCGGCTCCTGCGGCAGCCCCGGCAGAACCGGCTCTAACAGGCCATGGCATTAGGCTGCACATTGGTGGCGCTTGTAAGGTTTGCCTCCCATTTTCTAATTTCCCATCTATATGTCTGCTGTGCAGTCTGGTCTCCTGTTTTTACAGCTGTTTTCTATGAAAATTCTCAGGGTTTTTTTGATGGGTCATTTTTGTTTGTTATCTGAGCCTCAATTTGGCTATAATGTGATGATAAAAGTAACTTTCTGTGAAAACTGTGATGTACATTTTTTTTGAAACCTGATGCCTGTTGATCAGACCCTTAAACTAAAAACTTCAGAGCCCCCCCCTGAAACTGCTCCCTATGAACTGCTTTCATTTCAAATCCAAAATACAAACAATTTCTTCATAGAACTGTTCACTACTGAGTCCTGTTACTTCCTTTTGCTCCTCGAATTGAAAGGTCCTGGTGTTCATGTGACTGTGTTTTGTAATAATAAAATATAATGCCAACGACTCTGACCCATTAAGGACTAGAGACATTTTAGAATTGCCAACATCTTTCATACATAATGTCACAAACAGAGAATGTTGCCATTGTTTCTTTATCTCTGTACTTCATCTGCTGATTTAACACAGTCCACCTTTGTAATTCATTCGCTAATAAAGAATTTAGTTCATATTACTTTCCATCTCAGATACCACACTGACTTCTAATATATCTGTTTTCAGGCTGCTTTGTTCTCTTTTGTTCAAATCCAAAATAACCTAAAGGTTTCTTGGTACAGAATGATACTCTGATAGAAGCAATACTTTTCCACTAAAAAGTAATTTCTGGCATTTTTATTTTGAGTCTTTGGACTTAAGAATTATTAATCTTTGTAAGTGTTATTAATATTCTCAACCTTCAGTATTCTAGTGAAAGTATATTTTGTAGTTTATTCAGGCAGTCTGATTTTCCATTAAAGATACTGTGATTTTCTTTGTGGAACATTAGTTTTTAGTAGTTTTTTTGGTTGCCTGTTTTTATTTTCTGGTTTGGTTTTTTTTTTTTTTCCAATTCAAGCAAACTTAATAAAATGCCCACAGAAAATTAATTATTCTACAAAAGATAAGAAAAACATATAAGATTATATAACATTTTAAATTATAAGAAAATAATCTTGGTGCTTTTTTTTTTTCCTTTTTGGGATGATGAATACATTTGGGAAGTAAAAGCAAGAAGAATATATAGCCTGTTTTTCTCACTTTGCCTTCCTCTTTCTATTGAAAGAGTTTGTGAGTTTGTGTCCTCCCCTCTAAATATCTGCACAGGTATCACATTAAATCTCTTGGTTCATCTGTGGATTTCAGTGCAAGACATTCTGTTTGGATTTGGGTAGTGTCCCTTGAAGCAGGAGTGAGACATACATCTTTATGTACATCTACATATTCTATACATAATAGAAAACATAATGCACCTTAAGACAGCTGATACCTGGCCTGGAGGAGTCTTTGTACATCTATTTGAACAACAGTGGAATAACATCCTTGATAGCAGCTCCTGGAAAAAATCTGTCCAAAAGTCTCTCCCCTGTGTGGTGAGCATTGAGGTGCTTCAGTGAAACCACGAGACTGTGCAGGGGTTTGGTGTACTGCAAAGGTCTTTAAATTGCTGGTATTTCTGAGCCCTTTTCATTGACTGAATGAATTGTTAATGATGCTGAAAGAGCAAGACAGTGGACTTAGAAGACATATCTGAATGTGACTGAAGATGTTTCTACTTAAAAGACTCAGAGCTTCATACACAGAACCTCAGAACTCATTCAAACTTTTCAAAGTATTGTGTACTTTACATTTTTTGTTTTTCCTATTAGGAGAAGAAAGGAAATACCAGTAAGCTCTGTGCCATGTTAGTATTTTAGGATTATGGAGATGCAGGCAGACCAGAGCAATTTCTGATTTATGCTGTTTTGTGTTGATCCTTTACTGCTCATTTCCCTGCAGCCACAGTACAAAAGCTGGCTAAGCCAGGGCTGGAAATGGACATGTCAGAAGACGTGCTCTGGAAGATGTTTTAGTCAGACCAGCTCAGCACTGACAGGTCCAGCCACTTTGCACCACTCCAGTGTCAGGAAGGAGACAAGACAGCAAACCACACAAATCCAGAATTGAGACATCTGCATTTTGGCTCATTCTCTTCTTTCTGCTGGCTGACAAAAACTCAGTGATTTCTTATTCCAGCTATAGGCATTCAGTGTACTAAATGGACTGGCAACCCCTTATTTTAAGGAAGATACACAAAACTGAATTGTTCATTGCTTCTTGCTTGCCCTGTTGGCAGGGCACAGAGAAAAGCTAGTCATGTTCTTGCTGCTGCTTTTCTACTTAGTGGAGAGCAGAACTTAAGAATTTATCAGTTTGTGGAGAAAAAATACTGTCTAAAGGACTGGCCTCTAAACTATTGAAGTTTTGTAATCAAATCAACTGGTTGGTCTTGAAATCTTGCATGTAGAGCTTAGGGAGATGTTATGTAGCTCCTTTGGGATCACTGAATTAACAATGAAGATACATTTCTGACACCTCTCCTATGAGGAAAGGCTGAGAGAATTGGGATTGTTTAGCCTGGGGTGCAGAAAGCCCCAGGAGACTTCTATTGGCCTTCCAGTACCTAAAGGAGCCTATAAGAAAGCTGGAGAGAGACTTTTTACAAGGGCAAGGACTGATAGGACCAGGAATTCCATCTTTAAATTGAAAGACAGTCAATTCATATTAGAATTGAGGAAGAAATTAGGAAGAAATTGATTTGTAGTGAAGGTGGTGATACACTGGAATAGGTGGCCTAGAAAAATTGTGGATTCCCCATCCGTGGAAGTGTTCAAGCCTAGCTTGGATGTGGCTTTGAGCAACCTAGTGGAAGGTGTCTGTGCCTACAGCAGGCTGGGTGGAAGGAGATGATCTTTAAGGTCTCTTCGAACCCAAACCATTCTATGATTGTAATTTATTTTAAAATATGAATACTGAAAAAACAAAAAAAACCAACCCAACCATATAATTTCTTTTATAAGCATTTTCCAAGCAAAAATCTCTATGCACGTAGCTGTTGTTATTTTTGCTAAGCCACATAATTTAATATTTCATTCTTAGTTAATATGCTAGAAAAATATTTACTTGGAGACATGATCTATGCTGACTAATGAGAACAAACTAATTCAGACCAAAGCTGAATAAATAAGTAAATTTTAAATTGTGTGGGTTTTCACTTGCATTGGGTTTTTTGTTTGTTTTTTTGAGTATATTTTTTTTAGAATGGTAGCATATCATGTGTGAAATTAAGAGCAGAGAGAAATTAGGGTAAGGCAGAAGTGAATCTGTCCTGACCTGACCCATCTGTCTAGCACTAGTCTGTCTACCTAGCAGCGTGAAAAACATTGAAGTGGATCACATCCTTACTGTTTGAGTACTCCTTTGTAGCCAATTAAATGAAAGTTCATTGTCAATGTCAGGACTTTGAATCCCTGGTGTTTCATCTGTAAGGGTTTTAACACCTACTCAAAAGCCAGTCAAGTGTAAAACTGTATGAAAAAGAAAGTCTGCTTCATGAAGGATTTTGGTTGTTTGTTTTGACTGAAATTGAAAATGAAAGAATAGCAACATTTTTTTCCACCAAGATATCAGCCTGATCTCTTGGCTATTATGTACTGGGGAAAAAAATCCAAGGTCACCTTTCCTGAGCAATCTGTCCAGATCTGCAGATCCTGGAGGGGCTCAGAACTACCAGCCTGCCACAGCCTGAAGAGTGAGCTGGTCACAGCCCTTGGAGGTGACGTTTTTTTCCTTGGTAGCCCAAGGCAGTCTCCTAGAGGTTGTGTTTTAAGGTCAGATGGAAAACTGGCCTCCTCAGCTGCAACATGATGAACCATTAAGGAACCATCTCGAGAAACAGCCTGGAACTGGATGGTGGCCCAGGGCACTCACTCCTGGCTGCCCAGCAAACCTGCCACCAAGCATTTCAATTCCAACCAATCAGCAGATTAAAATGAGAAGTGGCTTTTATTAAAGTATTTTGAGTTAATCATAGCAACAAGCTTTTGGTCTGGAAGTCATAAGTGTTGGGGTTTCTTCTTATTTGCTGACTAAAAAGAAAGCTTCATATTTTTCCCTTGAAAACATTAAGGAAAATTGCTGATTTAAAATGATATGGGTCTGAAGTGTGTGTGCAGACTGTGGGGACATCTGCTGGGATGCTGGGAAATGGCAGGCTGCAAAATGCATACCGTGGTGGAATGATTCAGGCATGAACACGCCAAAAATGATTAATACTGCAGCATTCCCTCGGGACTGACAATTCCACATTTTATCCACAAAGGAAATCAAGTGCCCCTCTCTCAGTATTTCTGTGCTGATCACTCTAGGAGAACACTTAAGACCTGCATAAGCCCATCCAGACATAAAAATGTGTAGGCTCAGAGAGATCTCTGGAAATGCCCTGTAATCATGGGTGAGCCAAAAGAAGCTGGCATGCTGTGGGGCAGAGCAGCTCAGTCAGCCCTGACCACATGACAGCTTCCTGTGGCACCCTTGGGATGGAAGCACTTTCCTTGCAGATGGAAATGAGAAACAGCCTCTTCTTCTGCCCACCAGCTCTGGCAGTGGCTGAGCCAGCACCAGCAGAGGAGCTTCAGTGATGGGACTGGCACAGCCTCATGCTGCCACACTGCAGGATTGTGGTCTGAAATGAAGCATCAGCTTTCTCAGTTTTGTTAGAAAAGCTAACTGAGCTTATGTCTGATGGTGTATGCAGCCCTGAATTGAGACAAAATTTTCAGATTTATAGACTTTGGTAGAATCATGGAATGAATTCTGTTCCAATACTTTCATGTAGCCTTAATAATCTTGCTATGATTAAGGAAACTTTCATTTTACCAGTTGTGAAGGATGTGGCTGGGGAGATGATACATATCTGTTCTGGCTATTTGGTCAAAATTACATTCAGCATTCAATTTTCCTTATGTGCTTCCCTATATATCTGTTTAATCTGCATCTTTCTGTCTGAAATTGAAAGATGTTTGAAGGGCTAGAACAATCTTCTAGACTTGTGCTTGAAAGTGCCTTTGCAATGAAATTTTCTGAGGGTAAAACAAGGGGTGGAGGTGTGCTCATTTTAAACTTTTCTGCTGAAATTTTCAGATGTCTGTGTACAGACAAAGCTCTGCATATTTAGACAGCTAACAGCATTTTCACAAACTCTGGCCCATTCTCACCCTGCACTCCACATTACACTGAGCTCAAACCCACTTTGCAGCCCAAGTCAATGTCAATGATACCCTATAGCCCTTTCTCCTGCATCTATCATATTCCATTTGGAAACCTTCTGGGCCATTGGTCGGTGGAAATTGCCAGTAGAGATCAGGGCAAAAGTTTTTTCACAGCTGAGTCAATTTTGCTAATGCAGAAACGGTGCACCAGACATCTGGTTAGAATTATTTTTATATTCCATCCTTAATAATGAATGACTTATATGAAAAATGTGAAGAAAAATGTACACTCCACTGTAGTCTAAATACTCACACCATATAGTCTTCATACCTTCAGGCAAGAGCAAAGCTGAAAAAGCTAGGAGAAACTACTTTTATTTGCTAAGTTACAAATCTCGTATAATTGCTCAAGTAGATGTTAATACTGTGGTGTTCTACATCTATTTTAGATTTAAAGTACAGTTACTGAATTTATTGACTGCTTAGACAAATAGATGAGTCCTAAATTATCCTAAGCATACTAGCTGTACACAGTGTAACTTTATTTGATATGATGGATACAAAAATAGAAATTAAAATAGGATGTGTTAAACCAGATACACAAACATGATATTAGGTTCCATTAAGCTTAAATTTATTTTTCTTGTTGTTCCATACTCAGGGCCGTGCCTCATTAACACATGAGAAACAGCGTTTTGCCCACGAACATCATGAAATGAAAAATCTAGAAGATATTGTTAAAGATATAAAACCATCCGTGCTAATAGGTAATTTCTTTGACTTTAAAGCAATGACCTTATTCTTTGTTAAAAAAAGAAATGGGGATGTGGCTTTGTCTGAAGAGAAGATCAAGTTCCTCTGAACAGAGTTTACCTTTGTGTGTTTTCAGAAAACACTGGGTGCATAATGGACCCTATTAAGCAACTGAACAAATAGTAACTATCCAAGCATGTAACACTGCTTTCATTCTGAGCCATCCGTTTTACAGGGGAAAGAATCTGACTGGGTTTAAACATCTGATGGAGGACCTTACCACCTTCCTAAATTACTTGTGGTGCAATGTGGAAGGTGTAATACAAATAATCTCAAACTTAGAGTGAACAAACTGAGCTAAGCTCATGTAAAGCTACACAAATACAGGGGTGCTGCATCTGAATTTTCTTTTTGCAGACCAAAATGCAGATTTTACAAACACCTTTTCTTTTGTACAAGCTGAAGGATTGTGATCTCAATAATGGATTGCTCAGCTCTCTATAGTTTGGTTATTGTATTTCAGTGACAGTTTCAGGAGTGAACTGCAAGTACTTTTGGTCTTTTTTTAAATAAGTAAGACTTGAAGATTAATCTATCTGGCTAGTAAACTCATTCATCAGGTGCTAGGAAAAAGAAATGCCACAGTGATAATTATCCTACATTTTAACAGCTACCTTTTGGACTATGTTTACACCACATGGTCCTTGTTCAGTAAAATCTGCTTTTACCAGTGGTCATCAGTGAGGTAAAAGTGTTTCTTTTCCTGTGCTGCATGAAGATATGACTGGAAAAGGAGACCAAATGGTCCAGAGAATTTACTTAGTGTACTACAAGGCTGAAAAACTAGAGGGATGGAAGAGTAGAATGAATGAATATTTATCCAGAAAAAGGTGTGTAGATACTTAGGGAAGATTTGCTGCCATGAAATATGGGTTTTACTGAGTGTAAATTTTATGTATAAACCTATGTGACCCTCCCTCAAGGTCACTTTCTCTTATCAGTTCTGTATAATGAAGTCTCTTCCATCAGAAACAGCAATAGAAACTAATACTGGGGATTTTTGGTTTGAGTGACTAGACATTCAGTATGTTCCCTGAAGTACCAGGAGTCATGGGGAAATACGTTGATAGCCCTCCTCCCACTGCTTTACTTAGCTCTGAGCAAATCCTTATACACATTTCATTGCCTGCAATGGCTCAAGGAAAAGCCTTAATTTAGATAGACCCCATTTAAGAAACTGAAGTTAAAAAAAAAAAAATCCATAAGCATTTTGTTTTACCTTAAATCTGAAGATAGTTGTCATTCTTACTGCTGGCTGTCCAGAAGCAGTTTTAGAAGACATTAAACATTGGCAGCTGAAGATTTAGCCAGAAACTAAGGTGTATAACAGACTCTTATACAGCTGTTCATCAGAGTGGCTCAGCTGGTCTGTCAGAGCTTTTGCATCTAAGCATCCCTGTCCATTCATAGAAGGTCAAGTACAGAGAGCTCAGAGTTGCAGAAAATAGTAGTATGTGACAGATGATACCATGCTCCACGTGGAATCAGTCAGAAGATACTCTGAGATGCCTTAAAGAAATGTTAGTCCTGAAGCACAACCTCAGAGCCAGCTCTGGGCAGTGAGGGCCCCTTTCACCTCCCCTCAAGGACCTGAGGCTCTCCTCAGGCAAATCCCAAGCTCTTCTTTTAGACTGGGCACTGACAGGGTGCTCATTTGAGCATCAGTGATGAGATGTTATACTGACCTGAGAAAGGCTCAAGTTCCAGGCTCTCCTCTCCCAGCCTGGGTTTTAATCCATTTCCACTTCCCAGGAGAGGGAAAACAAGCTCTTTTCCCTGCTTTTGAAATTGAGGTGGGATGTCAGGCACTGGGGTTTTTAGGATGAAGGAGGCTACCTTCTCTCCAAGCCAGGTGAGAGAGGCCCCTGGTAAAATAAAGTAGTTTTACTCCAAGATTTGTTTATCTGTTTATTTTCACTGAAGGTGTGGATATCCTTGAATTCCCAGCTCTTGTAGATTATTCAGAAATATGGATGTACTTGGCATCTCAAAAACTTCACACACCCCCCTCTTCAGTTGTGAATTGTCTGAGGCCCAAGATCTAAGTACAGGCTGCAAGTCTGCAATGCAGCAGAGTGCAACCTAAGTTAGATGATTTCATCCTGCAAGAGTGGCATTCAGTTCCTATGAATAGCATTTATAAGTGTGGACAGTATAGGGAATGGAAAAGCATCTCTGGTGCAATAAAAAGGGATGTATTAAAAAAATTGTTGCTGTCAGGGAAGGCCTAGACTAAAAATTATTATTTGTCAGCTCAGCTCAGATGTGGAAGGCAGAGACTTAAATCATCATGTCAGAAAAGTCTGAAATCTGACACACTGCATTTTGGGAGAAACTATCCATTCTGTTGCACAGAACTTTATAGATAGAGCTGCATCTATCTAGTCCATACTGGACCTAGCTGCAGGTTAAATGATAACATTTTTATCTTACACAAAGGGCCTGAGAAAAGGGAAGGGAGAAATTCACCAGATTGTACAGGGGCAAATAGGTTGTACAATATGCTAGGGATAATACTGAAGTTTCACTATTGCAGAATCTTTTATACAAAACTTTATGTCAGCTACATGTTAGGAAAAAGGTTGAACTGTGTTTTAAAGAGGGATAAAGAGAAAAAGGAGCTCTTTTCTTTTACAAGTGACATGCATGTCTTACCTTGAACTAATTTAACTTGTCTATTTGTTATATGTGTGTTTTTCTTCTTTAGGAGTTGCTGCAATTGGTGGTGCTTTTACGCCACAAATTCTTAAGGATATGGCTGCTCTAAACAAACATCCTATAATTTTTGCTCTCAGCAATCCCACCAGCAAAGCAGAATGCACTGCTGAGCAGTGCTACAAATACACAGAGGTAAGCAAAGATTAACATCTTTCCAGTATAAGGGATGAAAAGTCTGAAATCAAATTTTAAAAGGGAGGAGGACAGAGGGTGGAGTAGCAGGTACTAATCATGTCTCTGTACATAGATAACAGGAGTTAAATGAATTAAAATATTTTTCAGATTTTATCAAGACAATTTCATTGAATTCACTGTGTGCTTGTACTGTCATAAAAACATTTCATAGGTTTTATTGGTGTAGACAACACTCATAATCTTTATTATAACCAAAGCATCAGTCACCATCAATCACTAAAGCATTATGAACTGTACCATTTTGAGTTATATACACACAGTGTATATAATGTATATATATGTATATATACATGTGTGTGTATATATATATGTGTGTGTGTATATATATATACATATATATACGTGTATATATACGTATGTATATATACACATATATGTGTCTATATGTATACAATGTATATAACTCAAACTTCATTTGAGATTTCATAAATACTCTTAGGGGTAAGAAAATATTTCAATACTTGAAACAGAATCTTTAAAATAATTCTGTATTAAGAACTGGAGTAATGGACTCTTCTTGCAAAGTTTTCTGTTACATAAATGGAGGTAAAAATTAAGAGAACTGTAAGAGAACTGTACTTGCTTATTAGTTATAGAAGTACTGATAAACACATTATCCTGTAATTCAGCCTAGAATTGAAAATGTTTATGTACCTGACTGTATATGTTTCATAGTGGGTGTATTTGGCTTTCTTGTCAAATACAGGGCATTTTGAATGACAGTTTCTCAGTGTTTAAAAGACAAATTTAGCATGTCCATTCTCCACAGCACAGATGTAATTACAGCACAGTGCAGGAGCCAGGGAGGCAATCTGCATGAAGGGTTGGTTGTAGTGGGTAACCACAAGTGGTAAACAGAGCAAAAGACACTCTGAAGTATTTGATCTGTCACCAAAACATATAATAAGCAGGCCAGGATTATAGTGCATGACACCAAACAAAACAGAATATTCTTCTGAAGAGCTGAATAGCAACAGTGGCCTATTTTAAAATGCACTATAGTGCATTTCAGTTTCCAGTTCTCTAAAACAGACAGAGATATTTCTGATACAAAGTGCCTCTGAAGTATTTAACAGTGATATTTATCACTTTAGCAGTGCTAGCATAAATAAAGGCTGGCTTTTCTTCCCCACCTAAATTCACTGCTTAAATTTGAGGGTGCTCCCTCCCCAGAGAGCAGGAGCCAGGGGCCTTTGGTCTGCAGGCACCAACCCTATGCAGTGCCACTCCCACATGAACTGCAACCTAAACTGAGTTAGAGGCAGATCTCTTGTCCTCAGGACACGAGTCACAGTGAAACCTGTACCCATAGCACTAAATCCCCTTAATTCCCCCAAGCAGGCTGGCTCTTCCCTACTGCCTACCTGCACCAGTCTGGGCATGATACCTGGGCCCTGCCAGCCACAGTCCTGCCTGGCATTACCCAGAAACCTGCTGAGAAACATTCTGGTTTATCAGTACTGGCAGGTGCCTGAGATGGTGCCTTCACCCTACTCAGTATGTTACAAAGAGGGGATCCCCAAGGTCCTGGCAGAGGAGCTTCCACACTGACTTGTGCTGTTGCTCCATGGGATGATGTTCCTGGGACAGAGCTTGCACCTTGGTCATGCTGTTGAGCTGTGGAATGGGCTCAAGGGCCTGAAGTGGGGGATTGGGAAGAAAAGAGAGCTCTGCCCACAGCTCCTCAGAAATCACCCCATCCAAAAATGTGACATTTGGTTGGACATTGGTGACATTTAGTGTCATTTTGCCATTGGGAAAAAAAGTCCAGCAGCATCACCTGTTGCTACCATAGCAGTATTGCCCACTTAGGGTTTTACAGCTCTGTACTTCCCACAGAGCTTCTTCTGGCATGGATGCACAAAGTGAATAATGACTGCTGGCTTCAGTTTGCCTGAACAGACTGGGTTAGACAGCCACAGAGAATCACCAGTGATCTCCAGGATCTGCATCCTGATGTTCTCAAGACATATTCAGGCAAACAGCTCTAACACTCTCTCAGAAGAGATGCTAAATAGATTGAACCCAATTTCCACAGTGGTGGATATTTAAAAGGATGTGAGAAATATTTCACCAGCAATCTATCAATTAATGTGCTTTCTTTTTCTTCTTACAATTTAGGGACGTGGGATTTTTGCCAGTGGAAGTCCTTTTGATCCTGTCACTCTTCCAAGTGGACAAACTCTCTATCCTGGACAGGGTAACAACTCCTATGTGTTCCCAGGAGTTGCCCTTGGTGTTATTTCATGTGGAATGAGACATATTGAAGAGGATGTATTCCTCACGACTGCTGAGGTACTGTATTCAAAATTATTTAAATTCCTTAATTTAGTGACTTGTTATTAATGAGCAATTAAACAGAAAGAGCTAAACTTGAAAACAGGGAAAATACTGCTGTCAGTGTAAGGCTTTTATTTTATAAATTGTATCTGGACAAGTCATTTTAAAATGTTAACACTTGGCCTAGGGACACCTGACATAAACTATACCTTCTGTTGGGAAGGAAAAAAAATAAAGATTTCAGTACAGTGTTACCACAGGTAAATGCACACGTGTACAGTTTGCATGCACAGGCACATAGGTTTGATTTTAGATTGAAAGGAATTATTATTATTGATATTAGTAGCTTTGGGGTGATTCATGTGAGTGTTATGCTTACAAAAAATGTTTGAATTTGAGCAATGGAACATTAAAAAAAGAGGGGAAAAAGCTGCACTAATTAGCAGATGTGTGAATGCATTATTCAGTTCCTGCAGCTTCTCTAAGGAATATTCCAGATTCTTGCACCTTCTGTGCTCTTGATGGTTTAAAGGGAAGAAAATGGTCTGGCTATCACTCAAGGGCAGCTGATAGGCATTGTGATCCTGTGACAGGCAGTATGTCATACAGAGGGGTGGGCACTTGCATGCTGTCCTTGTTGGACTTTCAGAGGTTTTTTAAGGTGCATGCTGTGGCATCTTTAAAGGGGTTTGCTAACAGCCTGCCCTCTGTAAAATAGACATTCACAATTTCCATCTTTAAAATTAGTAAAAATCCCAGCCTGTCTCCACTGGCTTTAACCATCATAAAAGGGCAATGATCCATCTCCTAAGCCTTTGGATAATTATATCTTCCCTATAAATCCTCCCCTGTAATTTCAGTTGGATATGGTGATCCTCACTTCCTGGTCTAAGCTGCTGCTGTGTTAGAGTTGCCCTACTTTGTTGTAGAAGTTTCTTCATTTTGGTTTGTGTGAAATGGTTCCTATATAGTGAGAGCTGATGACAAAAGGTGGCACATGTGTGGGTTGAACTGTGTTTCATGTGACAGTCGATGAACTCAGAAGAAAATCAGTTCTGAACAAAGAGATATAACAGTCAGGAAGTTCAATAGTATCAGAAATTGTGAGGAAGCTTTTAAATTCACACTTGAGGTAGACATTCTTTCCTGACTCTTTGCTTCCCCCTAGTAAAATCTCTAGAAAAGTTTGCCATATAAAAATGTGGGTTTTGTCTTGCATAGAAAGTTCTGTTGGTGGCAGGATCCTTGGGTAGCTGCTCCCCTTACTGCTCCCAACTCAGGGCTTTCACATCTGGTCTCCTTCTGTGTGAGGGGCTGTGGGGCTTGGCTGAGCTGAGCTGATGGGTGCCACAGGGGTCTGCCAGAAGAGGTGTCAGGGCAGTGAAGGCCCTTAGCTGAATAATCACACTGCAAAGCAAAAGCAAAAGTGCTCTTTTTGATTTATGTTCTTGGCTTTTATACTGGAAGGATTAAATCAGAATAGTTTCATGGGGGTTTTAGAATAGTGCTTAGTATTCCTCATTTGAAATTGAAGCATCCCAGATGCTGCAAAATTTAGAGAACCAAATCCATGCATTTTGGGTAGAGGGACCACCTTAGATTGCCAAGATAGTTTACCTGAAAAAAAGAAATTTTTAAAAGGAAGCAGCCCAAGCTGCATGCCTGCACCTCCTGCTTCTCACTTTGCCACATCTCCAATTGAATCTGATTGAAGTCACAAATAAGTAGCTCTTGTAACTAGAACAGATTTGGATTTCAATGTTCTTTTCTTCCTGCCAGTGTAACTTTGACTTTGGTTGATAAATCTAAGGTACTGTAAGCTGCAATACCTCTTAACTGTGGGCAGTTGTTCTGTGATGGCAAATGTTGCCTATTCTTTTAAGTCCTACCAAACACAACAAAAGAGGCATAGAATTATGAACTAATAAAATAGTCTTGCATGTGTGGCCTGCAGTTTAGTTCAGAAATAATCCTACAAAATTCTTATGGAGAATATGTCCTCCAAAAACCAAGATGCCCCCACTTGCTTCATTCCATTTTGTCTTGGTTGCCTTTACTTTAGATTCTGCAATAAGGCTTTGCTAATTTTTCTGTTAAAAACTTGAATTAATTAATATTTAAAACATGAAAATAGCCATACTGGGTGGTACCTAGGACCCAAACAGCTTGATATCTCCCTATGAAAGCATTCACCAGCAGAATCTGAGGAAAAGAGGATACAGAGAAAAAGAAATACAGAGTGATCCTTCTGCTGAAATGGCTTCTCACATTTTGGCAACATTTACTGTATGGCCTTCCTGTGCTGGATGTTTTATCCCTGTATGGATTTTTCCTTTATAAATGAGTCTAGTGGCTTTTAAAACATGTTTATACATTTTAACATCTTTTGGCAATTAGTGTCACACTTTAATTATGAGTCCTGTGGAAAAAGAAACTCAGGATTTTCTGCTCTTTGATGATGTGGTTTCCCTACAGGACCAAAAGAAATACTTGCTTTCAGTTGTCTTTTGCATTTCCTTTCAGACTTCTCTTTTTCTCCCAAGTCTATTTTTTTTTTGTTTGTTTCCTTGATCAAAAATAAGTTTTTATCATCTTTTTTTGTTTTCTATACCCCCTCATGATTCTACCCCATTCTTGTTTGAAATATGTGGAGAAAAAACACACCCTACTCAGCACCCTGTTACATTCTGGATTTATACTTTGGCACAAAGTTATGTTTTCATAATTTATGTGACACCCCTTTTTTATCAGTAATCCCCCACGTTGATTCATCATTTTCCCCCTGCCACTGATCTGAGTGTTTTTTGAGCACCACATGAAGGGGGTGTTGTTCTCTTTGGAAGTGCTTTGGTTTGTGTTTTTGCATAGTTTTCAGTGCTGTTATGGGAGTATGTCTGAAGGAACAGCATGGCATCTGTACAGTTGATCTTGCTTCCCACTTTGAGCACTGCCCAAATATTGTGTGGCTTGCCTTCTATCAAAAACAGAATCATGAAGGAGAAGTGCTCCACTCCTGAACCTTTAATTTTCAGTGATGCATCACAGTAAGAACAACTTGCTGTTGATTTCTTCTGCTTTCATCTTTCCTGCAGAGCCCTTTAATGCTGTTAACATCAGGGATCTCATGCTCTAAGTGCCTCCTTACATTCAGATGCACATCAAAGGGCTCTGTATCATTTTGAAATAACCTGGTTGCTGTTATGGAGAGCAGTAATTTGATTTTACATTCTCTTAGCTCCCCCTAGAGGGTTTTTTTCTGCTGTATTCCTCAAGATCGGGTTTAAATGTAAACAAATCCATTTTCTTCTCTTGTTATACTCAAGAGCCTATTGCTCTTGTCATCATTTTAACTCCGAATGGAAAAACTTAGGACAGCTACCAACATTCTAGTTAGATTGCACAAGAGAACACTGAATTCTTTTGAACCTGGAGTTACTTTAGTTCAAACTTTTTCCCTACTTCTGCTGGGAGGGATGCATCCAGACACCTGTTCTGATGCAGTCCTAGATGTTTACAAGCATTTGTTTAGGGTCCGATGTGACAGGAACTGTGGGAAATTCTGTTTGTGCTTTAAGTATTTTCCTAGAACATTCCCTCAAAAGTGCACTTCTTGCTTTCTCTTTGGGCTTTTTTATCAGTTGTAAGTCTCAGTGTTTCCTGGACTTGCCTGGTGTTTTCAGAACCTCTTGGTGTGTCATACATGGCTCCACCAGATGTTATCCAGAGCAGAGTTTTCCTTCTGTCCACATCTGGATCACCCTGAAAGGCTATTTCAAGTCCCCAAATGACAGATTGTAGCTAATGATAGCAAAAATACCAGCTGCCAGTAATTTCTTTCAGAAATTACACTTAAGGGTTTCAGTTCCCTGCACAGGCTAATGTGACAGCTGTCAGAATAACAGGTGTTTCTTTATATTTTAGAAGTCTTTGGCCCAACTGCAATTGTTGGCTGGAATTTATATCTCACAATGAACTATTTGCTAGTTTATGTGTGTCATGGACTTACTCAAGACTTAAGTAATTTTTATTGTCTGAGTGAGAAAAAGGCTTAACTCCCTACATTTCTAATTCTTGTGTAGCTTCTCCTAATGACAAAGGTGGTTCTAAAAATGCTTTCTAGGTGGATTAAGCAGTATCTGTGGAATTTGCCAAAGCAGAAACATTTCTTTGCTAAAGACAATATCACTGTCTAATCAAGCTACAGCTGCATTGCATGTCAAGTTACACATGTTTGTGTTATTTCAGGTTATAGCACAGCAAGTTACAGAAGAGAATTTACAGGAAGGTCGCCTCTACC
The DNA here is from genome assembly GCF_022539315.1 of Serinus canaria. Taxonomy (NCBI): domain Eukaryota; kingdom Metazoa; phylum Chordata; class Aves; order Passeriformes; family Fringillidae; genus Serinus; species Serinus canaria. Next base: position 79,468,582 of record NC_066316.1, read on the forward strand.
CTCCATTAGTCACTATTCAGGACGTGTCACTGAAAATTGCTGTGAAGGTAAGTCCTTTCAGCCTTTTGGGGCTTTTTGTCTTCCCACCAGCTCTGTGTAGTTTGATTTTATTGCCTAACACACCTTCACACAAGTTGGTTTATATGAATCGATACTGGACATGCAGCAGTTTCAGAATTAAATTTTAAATTTAGAAATATAAAGGCAATCCAAATACAGGGAGAGCTGTGGATCTACAGCAAGTGTGTAAGTCTGTAGAGCACAGACTCTGCTGTCCACCAGTCATGCCAGCTGCACAGCTGAAGGGCTTTTGCCCCTTCATGGTTATCAGTTCCAAATTTTTGTTTGTCCTCTGTGACCTTTTCTCTCTTTGTCACTTTACTGTGAATAATTCTTCTTCATATGCTTTTGAAAGAATAACAAGGAACAAGGAACCCTCATACATGAAACAGTTTCCATAGCTTCACTCATTCTGTATATTTAAGAAAAGAAACATTCCTTCTCAAAGTTCATGTCTTCTTAGGCGAGTAGTAACTCTGCTCTGTAGATGTGAAAATGTTACTTAAATTCCTCAGGCAAAATCAAGCTGGCTCTGTGTTTGGCAGAAACACAGTGACAGAAATTCCTCCTCTGTTTGTGCGTGTTATAGAACATACAAAAGAAGGAAAATGTTACCAAGTGATTCCTTCTGCCTGTTCTCTGTTGAAACTTTATTCCTGAAAATACTTATTCTGGCTCATACAACCCAACCCAAAAGCCCTCTGCCTTTTCCAGGAGAGGAACACTATAAAAATATTTTGGAATACCAAGCATTGGGTATGAATTCAGACCTTATTCAACCACAATAATTATGTGCACAGACCTGAAGATATCCTTATATAAACACCCAAAGTGCTTCTCAATCAAATTACGTTGGGATTCAGATTAATCCTAGAAAAGAAGTCTTAATAAGGCAACTTGGGGTCTCAGCTTCTCACCAGACTAGAACATTTATGTTTTAGAGAGCTAAGGAAAGCAGGAAGAAGGTCTCCCTTGTATTCAAAGGAGGAGCATTAGAGTGTTTGCCAAATAGTTTCAAGCAGATCTTTTCACAGTGCTGCATAAAACCTGTCTGCCAAACTTCCTTTGTTTCACAGATGAATGTCCAGTCTGAAGATACTTGTTTCTCAAGTAGGTGATCTTCAGATGTGAGAGGTTACTTTGATGTGTTGAGAGAGCTCCAACCCCTTCTAAACTTAATTTTTATGCAGCTGTATTTGTGATGCATAACTGATTCACTTAGGTATGGTCTGGGTGAGAAAAGAGCAAGTAAATATTTGTATTTCCCCCAGCCATTCTGTGCACTGCATAGGACTATTTTTTTCCCATTATAAAAAAAATTTTGAAGTATATTATCAAGCTATGGCACATACTAAACTTCTCTAACATGCAAGGAGCATGGAGGCTTTGAACAAATCACTCTTTTCTTACAGTGCTTTGGGAAGACTGCAAACCAGGATAAAGTGATGAGTGAAAAGCAGAAATTGTATCTCAGTGCTTGGGGCTTGTGGAATATTTTATCTACCACAGCATAGTGAAAGCTAAGACAGTGCAGAGAGGAGCACTGTATTTGTAACAGTTTGAACATATAATCCTATTCAAAAGTAGCCCAAGTCAGACCCACTGAGACATAAATATCATCCTGTTGTAGTCTTATTCACAGGGTACTTACCTGGAACCAGTAGAACACAGGTGACTGCCAGCACCAGAGAGGGTGAATTCTCATCTTATTTTGAACTAAGTCCTACTTTTAAATCCTGTTAAGTGTACTCAGATAGTTTATCAACACTAACTAGGATTTTAATGCATCTGTCCAGGTCGCAGAAGAAGCCTACAGGAATAACACTGCCTCCACCTATCCTCAGCCCAAGGACCTCGAAGCCTTCATCCGCTCTCAGGTGTACAGTACTGATTACAACAGCTTTGTGGCTGACTCCTACACCTGGCCCGAAGAGGCCATGAAAGTGAAACTGTAAATATTTAATGAAGAACAAACAAATCAGCTGCAGTTAAAAAGCATTAAAATATTAAAGTTGTTTCTGCCTAGAAAGCCTAAGAATTGCTAATTTTTTAAGATGCAGAAAACTTTTTCTAATTCATAATAGTTGGTTAGAAATTCAGATCAAGACATTGTCGATTATACATCAGAAAATAAAAATTAATCTGAGAGATATATTTGTGTTTGGTTATTTTGATTGTTCTTTTAATTGAGATATCCTACACTACATTTTGACAGATTTTTTTTGAAAAAAGTGGTTATATCTTGAGTCAAGAGTTTTGTCAAAAACATCAATGGGAACTTAAGCAGATAAATGGGCACTTAAAAATACATTTGATATTTTATCCATTACAGTCACAGTGTAATTTGCATAATTTGTGAACTTATTATTAAAAAAACAAAAAAAAAAAAAAACAAAAAACCAAACTTTAAACCATAAGGTTAGAATATTTTATTCCAGAGAAAATGCTTACTGGTCACTCTTGTGTGGTATTATGAAAGGAAAATTTCCTAGAACATGCAGAACCTTTTGTTCACATCTAATCAGAACATTTTAACATTAGTAACAATAACATCTAACAATACTAACATTTAACATTAGCTAAAGTAATATCCTGTATAAGATCAAGGATTTAATTCCCCCACCAAGATAACCACTGTTCTGATCCATTGCAAATGTTTGGCCTAAATTTCTTGAACTCCTCGTTCTTGACAAAAAGGGAGTATCAAAATGCCAGAAATAGACTTTAAGGAATTATTAGTTGTTAAACAATTACCACTCCAAGAAAAATGTACTATATTTTCTGGATGATTCTGGGAAAAAAAAGGGTATTTGAACATTACTGTTTCTCTCTAATCTTTATGAGAGAGATTATCTCTAGAAAACCAAATACTCATTTTATTTGTCTAGCCCCTCAGCTGTGTCACAGCTGCAGATTACAGGTCCCAAATTCAGAAAGAGAGGTACTTTCTCCCTCACTGCCTAATGGGAACGTGTCAACATTTTTGCCTCACTGTGCTTTTGGCACAGTTATGATCACACAAACAGTACACCTACCACAACCTACCACAGTGAAGGAAAAGACATTAATCATATTGTGAGCAACCAGAAACACTCTGCATTTCAATGCCATCCTCTGCATTTCAATGTATTGCTGTTGTGAGAAGGGTATTAAAGCACTTCCTTGTATTTAATTTGAAATAAAGTAATATCTGTTATTTATGTTGTCATCAGCTAAGTGTGCTGAAACACAGTCTTTAAACAGCTGCTGTTGAGGGCCTGGGTGTTGGAGTCGTGCAGCTCCACAGTGAGTCTGCTTTTATTGCTTGGTACCCCTTTTCACATCAAGGCACTCAGGCACACAGTGGGAGGTGGTGGGCTGGTCCTTTAGGGGCTGGTCCTTTAGGGGCTTTTCCACAGTGTTCTTCAACTACTTATTATATTAGTACATATTATATTTATACACATTATATTTTACATATTATATTTAAATATGATCCTGCATTACAAACTGGAACACTCACCATCCACATCCACACTCAGCACACTTCCCTGCAGGAAAACGCTGCCTGATGAACCATTAACAGCATTGCCTCTTACCAGCTGCTGGGAAATTCTCTCCATATTAATTTGACATAGAAAGGATTCTTCCAGTTATTTGTATTTTTATGTAATATTAAATATATAAATATATATATAAGGGCTTTTTCCTATTTTCTGTATTTTACATGTATTTCCTCATGCAATGCAGGGGGGAAAACTAAACTTTGTCTCATCTGACCCATTTTCATTTCCAAGGTGTTTGGCCTAACAGTGTAAACATAAAATGCCATGAATTGAACAGATGAAAAATTGTTATTAACATAACCAGACAGACACTCTGCCTCATGAAATCCTTAACTGAAGAGACATGGATTTAATGGATGAACTACTTGGTTGGTTGCAAAGAGCTGCAGTCAATGGCTCGATGTCCAAGTGGAGACCAGTGGAAGTGACATTCCTCAAGGGTTGGCATTAACATTGCTGTCAGTGACATGGAAAGTGGGACCAACTGCACCCATAGCAAGTTTGCTGATGGCACCAAGCTACAAGGAGCAGTAGGAGGAAAGGGATGTTATCCAGAGGGACCTGGAGAGGTGGGTCTGTGCAAGCCTCATGGTGTTCAAGGCTGAGTGCAAGGTCCTGCCCCTGAGTCGGGGTGATCCCAAGCACAAACACAGACTGGGTAGAGAATGGACTAAGAGCAGCCCGGAGGAGAGGGACTTGGTACTGGTAGACACAAAGCTCAACAAAGCAATTAGTATGTAATTACTATGCCAGTATGCCAGTGATGTGCACTTGAAGCCAAGAAAGCCAACTGTATCCTAGGCTGCATCAAAAGCAGCATGACCTCAGCAGCAAGCTGAGGGAGGTGATTCTCACCCTCTACTGCACTTTTGTGAGACCCCAAACAGACCATTGCATCCAGCTCTGGGACACAAACGTAAAAGGAACACTGACCTGCTGGAGCAAGTCCAGAGGAGGGCCACAAAAAATGATCGGAGGGCTGGAGCATCTCTCCTATGACAACTGGCTGAGAGAATTCAGATTGTTCAGCCTGGAGAAGAGAAGGCTTTGGCAAGACATTATAGCACCTAGTACCTGAAGGGAGCCTACAACAAAGCTGGAAAGGGACTTTTTTATAAGTGCATGTAGTGACAAGACAGGGGAGAATGTTTTAAACTGAAGGAGAGTAGGTTCAGATGAGATGGGAAGAAATTCACACAGCACAGTCCAGATGAGGAGACAGAAGTGTATAATTCCTAACACACTGTGGAATATTTATCACCTTGCAAGTGCTTTGAGGCATGGTTCACAGAGAAAAATGCCAGTTTTAGAGTCTAAGAAAATCAGTGAACACATCTCAAAAATACATGGCAATTGAGCACAAAAGATGAGATTAACTACTTGAACCACAGACTTAAACATCTCAGATGTTAAAGTTTCCTTTTTCACAGTAGCTCTACGGCAAAATATTTCAGTGTTAGCAACACCTTTTGCTCTCCAGAATTAGAACTCTTCATAAACAGTTTCTCTCAATTGTCTGAAAGTTTGCCTTCAACACCAAATAAAATCTGAAAAATGTGTCCACTTTGATGCTGTTTCAGGAATTCTAGAAACTGGCCAAGATCCATGTGATAGTCATTCCTCAGGCCATAATCACCATGTGCCTGAAACTGCAGGTCTTCAAAACTGTGAAAGAGACGAAGATTATCAATGCTCCCCTCCGTTTCTATATTCTCCACATGCTTGCATGAAATATGCTTCCAGTTGGGATATCTAATAACACGCCAGAACTCTTCACAGTTTTCTTGGAGTCCCTCCACGCAGATGACACCAGGTTTCCCAGTTAGGCAGAAGCCAGTCAGATTCAACTTCTTAGCACAGTCCAAAATCTTTTTCCTCAGTTCCTGCCTGTATATGTGATGGCTGTAGATCCACATGCGATGCAGCATTTCCTTAACCCTGACTTCTTTAGAAGCACACTCAGACGAGGCCTGGCAGTTTTCCAAGAAGGGCAGGGTGTTGTCCTTCACCCACTGCACAGCCTCACATACACACAGATCTCCTGGATCCAGAGAGCCGATGTGAGACTTGAGACGAGTATTGAGCTGCAACTGTTGCTGTCTGTGCAGAGCATCTGATCTGGCAAAAAGCTGAGGAGCCACCTGAGGGTACATATGAGGAAGGAGAACCTGCAATTCCACCTTTACCTTAAAAACAGAAGACACACACACAGAAAATTAAGTCTGCAGCTACTGAAGACATACCAGATTCTTCTTCCCTGTCAGAGACAGATTATGAGGAAATGTAATAAAGACTGCAGCATCCTACTGATTGGAACTATATCCACTTCCCTTTTGTCCCAATAACCCATTCTTTTGTCTGCTCCTTTTCTTATGTTGCATCAGGCTGCCACTTTTACAACACTTCCCATGTTATCCGGGCAGCTTTTGTGATGTTCACAGAACTAATGCTGTGACTTTGGAGAAGGTGCATAGTTATCCTCGAGGGACATTTCTAGCTCAGTGTTGCTACAGCAATGAACTGTTGGAGTCAAGGGCTTTTGATAATCTCATCCCTTACCAAATGCACATGACTAATGAACTCAGCCCAGCCGCTGGAAAAAAGGCCAAGAGTTACATGGAATGGTGTATGTGATTGTACCTACTGTATACAGAGACATGTGGCAGGAGTGTTGGAAATAACTTGCCCTTTAAGATTGCTCCCAACCCAAACCATTCTGTAATTCTGTGTGTTACCATCATTTTAAGCAAGTATTCACTGTAAAGAGCAATCAGGATTATAGGGGATTAAAAGATTTATGTACATCTCAGGTCAGGGAGACCTCAAGCTTATCTTATCTGCTCTCTTATGAACATTGAGCTGTTGAATTTCTCTTGATTATTCCTACAGTGCCTTCAAACAGAGCACCACAGTTCTTTGGCAGCTGAACCCTGCCTCTAGTCCAAGAGCAGGAAAGGATTTATGTGTCCTCAGAGCTTCAAGCTCCCGTAGACTCTTAGGGGGTACTCACTACAGTGCACAATCATATGACAGTCCTGTAGAGAGAAGTGAATCATGAAATGACTGATTATCTTCCCAAGTTCCTTGACAATCTGCTGTGGAAAAAACCCACTACTCCTACACAAGCCCTCCCTGCATGGTTCATAAAAACCTCTCTCTGTAGGCCGGTGAAAGCATGCATTTTAGAAAGATACCTGTTTGTACCTGAAGTTTTGAAAAAATTATGAGGCCATCTCATTACCAAGTAAATTGATATTAATGTTTGAATACCTTCCTTCCATGGAAAATGGTTTTTAGGCTGAGTTTGTCTGTTCTGAGTTTCTAGTCACTGCATTAGTATGCACTCAGACCTGTGTTCTCTGTGCAAGTATTTACACCAATTAGTTCAGTCCCTTTCTTCAATCAGTTAAACTTGTAACTCCTTATACTGAGAGTTTGGGTTCTCTGCTCATAGGCTGGTTTTGTTTTTGTGTTCTTGTGACTCCTCATAATTGCAGTCTGTCATTTGGGGCTATTTGTACATTATTATATTTCTAACACAGATGTTAGCAGCAGCCGAGATTTTCTGTTACTTTAGACTTTTCAAAGAGCAAACAGAAATGCGGTCTTTTTTTACCCCTTTTTTTCCGGGCAGCCTTTTCAAGTGTGTCCAGCAGGAGTAAAGACAACATCACCCATGAACGAGTCTCCTTGGCAGCTCTCACCTTCGCCTCCCCGACGTCGAGAGCGATGCGATATTCCAGCTGCGGGGGCAGGGCTCCCTCAGCATTCCTCAGGTAGCGCTGGATGCTGGGCACGGCATCCGCATCCAGACTGAATTCTCCTCTTTTGGGAAACATCGAAAGGAGCATTTCCACTTCCAGCAGCTGGAGCTCCAGGCATTCTTTCACCGTGACAGCCATTGCATCGGCCTCCACGCACAACTGGAACGAGAGGGCTGGAGTCAAACCCCGCGGTTTAGCACACGGTGCGGTTCAGCCCCCCAGGGAAGCCCCACGATTCTTCAAGGGCAGAATTTGGTTAAACACAGACTCAGCAGCCGGGCCCTCGCAGCCCGCACCGGGCAGGGGCGTCGGGCGGAGCCTTGCGGGCCCTGCCGGACTCAGGGATGGAGAAGAGCACGGAATAGAGCCCCGTGCTGATGTGCGTGAGCAGAGATACATTATTGATATTATTTATGTTATTTATCAGCACATACACCAGGTGTTGGCTGCGTGTCGTGGTTCACCCCCAGCCGGCAGCCAAGCTCCGCACAGCCGCCTCCCCCACCCGCGGGATCGGGGAGGATCGGAAGGGTGAAAGGCAGAGAATCCACTGGCTGAGATAAAAGTTCCATAGGGAAAGCAGAACCTCCGCACACAAGCAAAGCAAGGAATGAATTCCCTGCTTCCCATGGGCAGGTGGGTGTTCAGCCATCCCCAGGAGAGCAGGGCCCCACCACATCTTACGGATCTTGGGAACACAACCGCCATCGCTGCAAACGTCCTCCCCTTCCTCCTTCTTCCCCTGCCTTATACACGGAGCATGATGTTCCATGGTCTGGAATGTCCCTTTGGTCAGTTTGGGGTCACCTGTCCCGGTTGTGTCCTCCCAAGCACCCCCGGCCTCCCCACCAGCATGGCAATTCAGGAAAGGCCTTGGCTCTGTGAAAGCCCTGCCCAGCAATAACAAAAACATCTCCACACCATCGTCATCATCACTGTGTTCAGCACAAATCCAAAACCAGCCCCGTACCAGCCACTGTGAGGAAAATTAAGCCGGTCCCAGCCGAAAGCAGTGCACTGGGGCGGGGGGGGCAGTTTTGTAATCCGAGCGTGCGGTCAGTGAAGCTGTGCGAGTCTGGGGGTCACGCCGACCCCAGCCCAGCCCAGCCCAGCCCAGCCCAGCCCAGCCCAGCCCAGGCAGGCGTTCCTGCCGCCGCCATTCCCGGCCGCTCCCGGGGCCGTTCCCGGGGTGGGCGGCGCGGCGCGTGCGCGGCCCTGACTCCGAGCGGGGGCGTGGCTCGAGTGCCACGCGGCGGGCGCTGCCCCGCCCACCCGACGGCCATTGGTCGGTCCCGCCCCGAGTGGGCGGAGCCGCGCCGGCTCCGTGCGGGGCGGCTCCGGCGAGATCGCTTCCCACCCATCCCATCCCGCCCATCCCATCCTGTCACACCCGTCCCGTCCCGTCCCGTCCCGTCCCAGCCTGTGCGTCCGCGCGCCATCGCCGGCGGTCCCGAGGGAAGCAGCCGTGCAGGGGAGGCGTGCCCGGCCGGCCCCGCCCGCCCGGCCTGGTGTCCGAGTGCCGGTGCGCACGGAGCCGCCTCCCGGGGCAGCATCCCGGGAACACCGCTGGGGCTGCCCTGCAAGCGCCTGCGGAGGCGGGGCACGCTGCTTTGGGCTCGAGAATCAGTGCATGGTGCCGCGGCCGAGCGCTCTGGGCGGCTGATGTCACGGTGAGAAACGGGAAGCTCCGCTGCGGGAACTTGTTCGGATCCCTGGATCCAGACTGGGAATGGTGGGTCTCCTCGCCTCGTCCCTGCGTGGTCTGCTTGTGTCTGATCACGCTGTTTATCCGGTGCTCTCCAGGCAGTGTCGAGACTCCTTCCCTGCTGCTGGTGTCCGCTGCGCTCCCACCAGGGACTGATGGCAGCGCCTTAGGGCACCGCAGCCTCCGGACCGTGAGACTGACTGCTCCCAGCGACACGGAGTGTCCCCTCTCACTTCCGTCCCTGTCCCTTCCTTCCCTAGAGATGGATTCGGAAGCCCTTAGGAAGTACTCGGCCCTGCACGCCAAGCCTGCCGGGCTGACCCTGCACTACGGCACCGCCGGGTTCCGCACCGGGGCCGAGCAGCTGGACCACGTCGTGTTCCGCATGGGCCTCCTGGCCGTGCTCCGCTCCAAAGCCGTGACCGCCACCATCGGCATCATGGTTACCGCGTCTCACAACCCTGAAGTAAGGACTGCCCTCGCCTCAAACGGGCCACCGGTTCGGTGGAATGATGCGAAGTGCTCTGGTAGAAGGGTGGAAAGATGTGATCAGTTTGTTGGAATTACAGCTCCTCATAGCACCGAGAGACCAGCCCCTGAAGACACTTGGACCTGCTTAAAGCATTCAGCCTGCTCCCTGTAAATACGGCCTCTGGTCTAGCTGAGGTTATTTTTCCCCTGTACACAGAAGCAGGATTTTTCTCATGTGGAAATAGTGTACACAGGAAACACTTCATGTTGCAATGTAACTTTATAATGTTGGGAAGCTAGGAGTAACATTGAGAAGAGAAGAACCTTTGAGTAAAATCTGTAAGTTTTAAAAATAAGCTTGCAAATGCAGCGATTACAAATCAGGCATTTAGACTTTTGCTGCTGTGGGGCTCTGAAGGTTTTTAGAATCTCCTCTTATGTAATTTTAATGTCGAATGAATTTCATACCAAAATTATAAGGGAGAAAGAGTTGGCTACTCAATATGCTTGTTATAGTGCTTCTTTGGGGGCTTGTTAGAGGTTTAAATAAACAGCTAAGCTAATGCATGCCAGAAGTTCCCCACTTTTTAAGAAGCAATGTGACTGAACCATGTGTTGTCTGTCTTCAAAGAGGTTTTATTAGTTCCCTACTTTTAGACTTACTATTTTTTGTTCTTTTGTTTTTCTGCTAAGGAAGACAATGGTGTAAAGCTGGTTGATCCTCTTGGAGAAATGCTGCACCCTTCCTGGGAAGAGTATGCCACACAACTAGCCAATGCAGAGGAGCAAGAATTACAGAAGGTGATAACTGAGATCTGCCAAAAAGCAGCAGTGAACCTGGACAAAGATGCTTCAGTTTTTATTGGTAGAGACACCAGGTAATGACAAAAGGCTGTAGACATATCCTGCTCTTTTGGAAGTACCAGTGCTATCTTCAGGGGAATTGTGTGGGTACTGTGTGTGTGTGTGGTGTCCAGCTGTGTCCAGCACTTTACATGTGTTTGCCATCCCTGGGGGTGTTGGCTTTCAAACTTTATTGGGAATTGCCTACAGCAGAGAAAGGTTTGGATTTCTTCACAGTGAGTCTCAGTCTTGTGGCAGGAAGCTTGCAGAGTCTTCCCCACGTGCTTCCTTCCCATAGAGTCCATAGATAAATGCCTTGGCCATTGTTATCAGATGTGTTTGTTGTTTTCCAGGCCAAGCAGCGAGAAGCTGTCCCAGTCAGCTATAGATGGTATCCAGGTTCTAGGTGGTCAGTACCATGGTAGGTTGCACTTCTGCAATTCTAATCTCATTTCAAGTATTTTTTTGTAAATGTGACTCCTTGATGCAGCCCTAAGGCAACAGCCCAGACACATTTCCATCCTTGCTTGTAACAGTTTTATTTCAGGGTGTGGTTTTAATGCAAGGCAGGGCAGGGGAGGGCTATGTTTTCATAAGACAACTTGAAAAATTCCATAGGTGTTTCCTGTACTGCATTTGTCTGTTTACTGTAAAACTTTCAAGCAACAGTTAATTTGCAATTGTATTCTGAATATTGTTCCTTTTATTTCACACTAGATTATGGTCTGGTGACGACACCACAGCTCCACTACATGGTCTGCTGTCAAAACACCCAAGGGCAGTATGGGAAAGCAACTCTGGAAGGTTATTATGAAAAACTCTCCAAAGCTTTTATGGAACTGATAAAACAGGTGAATAGTGGGTGTTGTATTCTTCATGCAAATGTGCAAAATTAATCTCTTCTGTTTGTTAGCCTGTTTGGGGCTGAAGTCTCTAATTCAGCATGCTCTAGGTGTGGTTTCTCTAGGGTAACAGTTCACTTTGCCCCTTCTTCCCTTGCACTAAGGCTCACTGCTCCGGAGAGTTTCAGAGGCACCTCAAGATTGACTGTGCCAATGGAGTAGGAGCCCTGAAACTATCAGAAATGAAGCCCTACTTTCCACAAGAGGTGCTAATTCACATATATAATGATGGAACCAAGGAGAAACTCAATCACTTATGTGGTGCAGATTTTGTGAAAGTTCACCAGAAACCACCTGGAGGTGAGTAGTCAGTAATTTTATGTTGCTTTACCTCCTCTGCAGGGTCTGGCAAGGGTCCACATCCTTGGGTAAGTGGAGCTCCCTGTTTCTTACTAAGTGACTGTATGAATGGTTCTCCTTGTGCAATGGAAAGAGGGAATAGCCTTGCCAGGTTTGACAGTTTCTGTGTTAGTCTGAACTGCCTGGGGCAACACAGCATCTCTCTGACTGGCTGAAATATGTTTGACAGTCTCTTCTGAATGTTAAGCTGGCAGAGTCCAAAGATCAGTCAGGACTGGCTTAGTGTTATTTGTTTTACTCCCCTTTGTATTATGAAGAAGCACTTCTCCGGGTTCCTGCAGAGGGCTGGGTTAATTAACAGCTCGGTGCCAGCAGGCTGACTCATTGACATAAAGGAAAATATTTCAGTCCATTTTCTGAGAATTGTATAAAAGCAAAGCCCTGAGCTCGGAGAGCAGGCTGGTTTGGATATGAGATTATCAGGGGCTAAACTGAGTTCTCTGTTGGACAGCTGCCCTCTCACTGGGGGCAGCAGCTGCTGGCCAGATCTGAACACCAAGATATGGTGCTGTTCCCCTTCCCATGCTGGTTGTGTACTGGAGAAATGCAGTGCTGGGAGCAGTGCAGTGCCAGGGCCTGCTGGGGATGGATGCTTGTGCCTCCTTCCTGGGTCCTGGCTTTAACTGTGCCTGAGTGGAGTCATTTGTATGCAGACCTGTGCTCTGAAAAGAAAGTGTGTTTTCCTAATGGCTCACTGAAATAAATTAGCTGGTTTTGTTTCTTTTCCTGTCTTTAACTTGCATTTGTAACTCTGTGCACTAGGGCTGGACATGAAGCCCAATGAGAGATGCTGCTCATTTGATGGTGATGCAGATAGAATTGTTTATTATTATAAGGACACAGCTGGCCATTTTCACCTGATCGATGGAGATAAAATAGCAACATTAATTAGTATCTTCCTAAAAGAACTTCTTGCCAAGGTAACTCTAACATATCAAATGAATGCTGGCATTTTGATTTGTAAAGCATAAAATAGTCTAAGGAAGCTGTGTTGCTTGGTATGTGGTCACTCTACATCTACCTAAAGTGAACAGCTTTAAAAAGAGATCGGTCCTGTACCTCACTGCTGTGGCCAAAAAAGGGTTTGAAAAATCTAAGCTTGAAAAGCTGCTTCAGCTAAACCCAAGAAAAGTCAATATGGGATGTACAAATACTTGAACAGAATTCCTGTTGTTTTAAACCTCCAGAAGTTCTCAGTGAACTGGTGCCTCCCTCTAGTACCCAGGAGTTTAAATTGTACATTTAAAAGTTCTGATTATCTTTCCATTTATCCGTTTTGTTTGGCTGTGTGCCTGTTGGACAGTAAAAGTTGGTTTATTGGTTTGCTCAGGTGAAAGAGAACTTCAGGATGGCAGTGGTACAAACAGCATATGCCAATGGGAACTCGACACGCTTCCTCCAGGAAACACTGAAGGTATTCTCCGTGTTTTTTCTAGGTAGTTTACTTTTTTTTATTTTAAAAGTAAATGCTACTGTAATATGATTACTAGGAAAATTAAAATCAAGGAAAAATAAATTACTCTTTCAAACCTCCAGTAGTGACTAAATTCTTGGTGGCAAGGGAGAAGCAAGAGAGCAGAGTTTAAAAAGTTCTAGTTGGCTTTTGTTAATTTCAAAAATGTTTAATTAAATCCCTTGGTACTTAAACAAACAGAGGACTTTATAGCTTTGCAACTGAGTCAGCAAAGGCTCCTTGATACTTTGACACTGATTCATTTTCTGCAGCAAGCTAAATGTTCAGAAGTTGGGAGAAGGTGTTATTTCTGTTTGTATGTGAATTTGGTGTGTTCCCTGAAGCTATAAACTAAATTGAATTTTTCTAAGTTTGGAGTTTATTTCTTTAATTAGCCTTTATTCCTCACAGGAATAAATGAAATATTTTTTAATTGGGTCTGCAGAAATCGTGGAGCATTTTAGTTCTGCGGTCTCAGTGGCCATGAAACACGGGTTAGTTTGTCTCAGTGCTTTCAGGCTGGTGCTCAGTTCCAGCCTGCTGTGGAGGGTCTGTAACCTTGCTGTCATTCTCTGCACACCCTTGGCTTGCAGGTACCCGTGCACTTTGTCAAAACAGGAGTGAAACACTTGCACCACAAGGCCCAGGAGTTTGATGTGGGTGTTTATTTTGAGGCAAATGGACATGGCACAGTAAGTATGAGCAGGTAATCCATATGATCAGCCACTATGAACAAAACTTTTAGTTAAATTACCTGGAGAAGGAGGTCTTTTCACTCTCTGCTTGGTTTTATAAACAAGACTCTCCTTGTTTGAAAATAGACTTGTTTACTCCTTCTGTCTAAATCACAGCATTGCCACCAGCTCCTCTATGCTTTATGGGGGGATGGGAATTCATGGTAGCAAACATTAATGATGGCTGTTTGGGCTTAGGTGATAAAAGTTTTGTCCTCACTACTGCATATATCCTGGTTTCATCTTGACAAGCTCTTATCTTTTTCTTCTAGGTACTGTTTAGTAAAGCTGCTGAAACTAAGATACGACAGCTGGTAAAAGAGGAGAAAGATAGTGAAAAAAGAGAAGCAGCAAAGATGCTTGAAAACATGATTGACCTGATTAATCAGGTAAAAACTGAGAGCACTGAAGCACAGTGTTGGCAGGGTTAGCCAGTTTGTGAGCTCCTGTCAGGCTGCTGCTGGGGACTGCTGGAAGCTTCCTGATGAAGCCTTGCCTCCCTGTCCTCTCTGCTGCAGTGTTTCTCCCTCCCTGTTGGCAGACTGTTGGCGATGCTGTGTCGGACATGCTGGTGATTGAAGCGATCCTGGCTCTGAAGGGTCTGACCGTGCAGCAGTGGGACGGCCTCTACGCCGACCTTCCCAATCGGCTGCTCAAGGTCCAGGTGAGTCCACAGCAGCCTCTGGGGACCCTGCTCACAGCATCTTTTGCCTGCACACGTTTTGATAAGCTTTATTTTAAAGCTGAAATAGACCATGAAAGGGCAGAAATAGGCCAAATAAGCTGGGGAAAAACCCGGAGGAGAGGGACAAGAATTTCACTTGGACTAAAATAGAAACATGAGTTTAAAAAAGATGAAATAGCCAACTATGTTAAATGGAAAAACCTGACCAAACCTCTTCAAATTTTAACTTGAGAAGAAATTCCAACTTTCAAATTAGAAAAATCGTGTTTTTTCTAAGGCCTCTGCCTGCTGGACAGCTGGATTTTTCTTGCCATGCCAATTTGTATAACTTGAATGTTCAAGCTCTTGCTTCTGTATCCTTTCCAACACTGACAAAGAGCTTGAGCAGAAGGTGCCATGTGGCAGCATTCTGTTAGACACAGTAAGGAAGCTCTGGGCTCTGTTTGAACTGGAGGAAACTACTTAAGTTTCTGATCTACTGAGAGAAGCTGTAGCTTCACTTCAAGCAGACCAAGAAGGCATGTTCAGAACTGACCCCTTTTTTAAAAAGGGACAGCTGACACCTCTCAAGACTTGGTTAACAGATGCTGCAGGGGTCCTGGGGCCCCCAAGTGTTTGAGTAGCCCTTTATTAGCTCCCAAACTGAACTCTTCTCCAGGCAGCACAACACAGCCAGCCCTCAATTTCTGTCTTAGCCTGTTTCTGATGCCGCAGGTTGCAGACAGGCGCGTTATTGACACAACGGATGCAGAAAGGAGAGCACTGACGCCCCCGGGGCTGCAGGAGAAAATTGATGCCCTTGTCAAGAAGTACAGACTGTCCCGGGCGTTTGTCCGTCCATCAGGAACAGAGGACGTCGTCAGAATCTATGCTGAAGCAGACACACAGGTCAGAGCTTGACTCAGTTATGGGCTTGTTCATGTTAAACAATCCTGCCTTGCAGGGGGTGATGAAGGAAGTCTGCTTCCATGCTTTAAGTGTCATTTAATCACACTTAACAAACGCTAAATTTGGAAAAAAGACTGATCACAAAAAGTCACTTTGGATTTTATTTTATTTAGAAAAGTAATGTTTAATGTTCTCAATGTTCATCTTCAAAAAGAAAATATAAATGTTTATAAAGGCAGATTTAACACCAGATGATTTTGAAAAGACAACCAGCCTTCTGAGAGCTCAGGATTAAGAAGAAAGTTACCAAAGCAGTCCTTAACTACACAATTTCATAAGAGGCAAAATAGAAAAAAAACATCTGGCTGCTGTTAAGTTAGTCCAGATCTGAACTTAAAGGTGACAGCAAAAGCAGTGGTCTTGCTCTCCCCACTTCACATGCTCCTATCTGCTACTCTGCCAGCATGATGGCAGTGGCTGGTGGAGCAATATAGGGAGCACAGCATTTCCAGGAAAATGCTTGCCTTACTCTCATGTATTTGCTCTATTTTTCAGAAGCTGACAGCAGCATAACTAACTTTTCCAACATTCCACAGGAGAATGCAGATGCACTCGCCCATGAAGTGAGCCTGGCTGTTTTCCACCTCGCTGGTGGAAAAGGAGCACCACCCCAGACTATATAATGAATGGCAGTTAAAGCACACAACTTCCCTTAATATCACTTTTTTTACCATGTGCTGCTGTGCACAGAGCCAACTCTTCCTGACAGTAGCAAGGATTGCTCAGAACTGAGTGGAATATCACTCTGCTTATTCTTAACCTCCTTTAGCAACTTACCTCTTAATGAGATGCTCTTGCTGTTGAATGTTCCCCTCCCCCAGTTTGTCTAACTTCTTGACACACCATGGCCATGTCCAGAAGGAATTCTGCCCCTCCCTGCCCCAGCTTAGTGCATTGTCACATTGTGCCTGAAATCCAACACCCACACCCTCAGAGCACTGGCCATGGCTGCATGACCAGAGCTCTGCTGTGACTGTGCTCACAGTGGCTGCTGCAGGATCATCATCCCCACCTTCCCCCCAGTAGCCCAATCATCTGTGGGCAAACAGTGTAAGAGAGAGGCTGTCACTCGTTTTCAGATTCAGTTCACCTCAGTTTGAGGGGAAAACAATATAATGAAAAAGAATATTTGCAAATAATAATCTAGTGCAATATTATCTTCACTAGATACTTTATGACATGATTTAGAAAGTGATTTGCAGTAATAGTATTTATAGTCACACTTGAAGGGGAAGGGACAGAGACAAGTTTGTCTTCTGTGGCCTTAACTGCTCCCCAGCACCATGAAGGGGCTGGGCCAACAGGATGCAATGTTTTAAACAAACCAGTATCCTCCTTGGCATACTTTGGTTCAGGGTGTCTACCTCTGACAAATGGTTCATTGTAGTCCTGTATTAACTCCTGCCATAATAGCATTTTACAGGTTATTAAATAAGCACAAGTTCCAAAAGATCTTAAAAAAACCAGACAGAAATAAACTGGAAACAAACTGAAAAAATGTGCACCTTGTATTTTTTTTTTCATTTTTTTTTAAAGACAGAACTCAAGACAACAAAACATTTACTGTAAATAGTAGGCACCATAATCAATATGAGCCACCAATATTTAAACTTGATTCAGGCCACATCCAGAACTTATCTTATTTACAAATATTTAACTTAAATACAACATTAAGTATTTCATTACATACAAAATAAGAAAAGAATACTATACAACTGGGAAAGATACAGTATTTCATTTAGATAGTTACACTACATATAGGCTGAGTAGTACCAGTTTGGTTCATGATTTTATGACGCCTTCAAGAAAATCCTTCTCAACCATTTCTTCTATCTTCTGTCTTGCTTTGCTGGAGAAGGTCTTGAGGTTCTCCATTTTTATGTCCTTACTCGGAAAACAGTTGGGGTAAAGGACAGGGCTCCCTGAGTGTCCCACACATCTGCTTGTGACTTTGCTGTTAAAAACCTGGCTGAGTACATTGAAGAAAGGCAAGAGCTGCTCGATGCTGCGAACGGTGTAGATGGTTAAAAGCAAGTGTCCTGGTTCCCAGCTTAGTGTTTTCCCTGAGCCATCTTCCTCTGGGTTTTTCTGCAAATACAGAGATGTGGGAAATAATGCAGGACAAAACAGGAAAAGCACAGGTGAAAACAAAAGACTCATGTATAATATAGTACTTTTCTAAAGTCTAAAAACATTTGTCCTATCTACAACACGCACCAATGCTAAAGTGGAGCTTCCAAAGGAGATCCTCTGCTCCCCCTCACCATGCCCTGCAGAGGCAGTGGCTGGGAGTGTACAGGTGGCAGTCAGCTGGTGCTCATGGAAGAGTCACAGTGAGCATTTGAGTCCA
Source organism: Serinus canaria (assembly GCF_022539315.1). Taxonomy (NCBI): domain Eukaryota; kingdom Metazoa; phylum Chordata; class Aves; order Passeriformes; family Fringillidae; genus Serinus; species Serinus canaria. The sequence continues at coordinate 79,486,402 of NC_066316.1, forward strand.
ACACCTCAGCCCAGGGCTGTCCCAAAGCAAGGCAGCCCCCACCATGCAGTCCTGTGGAGCTGCTCCTGTGGGCAGCACAAATGGCCCAAGCTGGTGACAGCTGGAAGTTGTGAGCTACTTCAGCTGCTTTCCAAGGCAGGCTTCTCTCTGGTGACACACACTCACTTCACCAGCTGATACTGCCAGCATCAGTGATGATAAACCCCAGAAGAGGTTAAAATAGATATAAAGCATTTTCACTTTGCAGCTTGAGATCAGAGTTTTTGAGAAGGGCAAAAAGCAGTGCTATTATATTAGTATCACAAATAACACACACAGACATTCTGAGAAACACTTGAAGTTGTTCTCAAAGCAAAATGGCTCAGTTACTCATTGTGTGTTCTCAGAAGAACTCAGTTACTATGTTCCTTTCATTTCATGGGGGGAATGTCAAAGGAAAGAATTTCGGGAACCCCACAAGCGAAGGCAGCAGTCACACACCAGATGCCCACCAGCAGCAGCACACTGCTGTAACCCTGCTCAGGGCTGCCTTAAATATCTGCATAATGAAGTACCTGAGCACCAACATCCAGGTTCTTATACAGTTTTCCCTATTTCCTTTATCTCTGAGTCAAAAACCATACTCAAATCTAGACACTAAGGTACTATCACCACTAGAAGCACCTTGTTTGTACTGTTATTGACAAACCAGTACAGAGAGCTTCTACCATGAAGTAGAATTCCAGCATTGATTTGGATTTTTTTCTGCAAAGAAGGAGAAAAGAAGCACAAAAGGCCTCATCAAGAAGAGGCACCTGTGGATCCACCCCTGTCCCACTGCCCTGGTAGCACCTGTGGCTGAGGCAGGGGGTCCACTTGGTAATGAAAGAAGAATGAAGGGGAAAGGACAGCAGTGGGAGCAGAGCATAAGGTAAGGATCACTGACTGCACAGCCTTTGAGCAAATAGATTTTTTTCAAGACATGATGCTTAAACAAATACAGGTTTTGCCCTTTAAATGAAGCAACTGTCCTGCAATTGAGAAGCCTACAGGGCATCCATTTTGCAAACCCCAATTAGGTTATATTCAATATGAATGGCTTGACTCCCTGCCGCAGGAGACCACTTTTTGAGTTTTACAAGTCTTCTGAAAAGAAAGGCTCACACCAAACCACAGCAAAGCAAAGACAATTTCCAACACAAAAGGAGTTGTTGATGCCTCCTTCTTTAAACGAAGCTATTAATTTTTAGAGTTTCTCCTTAAAAAACTTATCATTGCATTAAGGTGGAGAAGTTTCTTCCATACTGTTTCTGTACAATGCTTAGCATTACCCAGTGGTGACAGGACGTGCCCCCAGCACAGAGCAAGTGTCAGTGTCACACAGCAGCCAACCAAGTGGGGTGCATGTGCAAATTCCAACTCTGGGCAATGAAATACAACCTGTCCAAGCCATTTCCTCATGGCAGTCTTGGCTAAGCAAACACCACTAATTCCATGGATGTTTAAAACAACAGTTAATTTGATGGAGACCAACCAGGGATTGTGTGTTTCACACCTGCAGATTGACAAAAATTATTTTACAATTTAATTTTATAATGATTTGCAATCGTAATTCTTCTTAGAACTAACATCAGCTTTTTGTAATCTATTTTGTACAGGAAACCAACTTTATAACTTTTAATTTTTTAAAATTAAAGTTATCTACAAAAATAAAGGTTCCTATACCTCAAAATTCTCTCAGCTTTGTTCTATAACAAATCTGATCTCTCAGTTCTTACTGAATGCTAAATAGCACCCAGGGCCTTGAGGTGATGGTATTATTATGGCATGCTTGTTTCACAACTCAAGCATCAAAGGCCACCCTCACCTGATGCTTGGCCATCTCCATTCCCTCCAAAACCACCGTCTTAAAGTCCTCCTGCTTGTCCTGTGGAAGGAAAGAGGAGAACTTTCAGACTGCATTTCATATATGAAAAGAATACTCTGCCGTGAAGGCCGTGCAGTTGCTTGGTTGGGTGCTGTGCTTCAGCTAGAAAAATCACCCACCCTGACAAGTCTGTGATCCAAAAATGGCACACTCAAGCTAGAATGGCCAAGACACTACTAGAGAAAACCAGCACTGCCAGTTTGTGCCTCCGCTGATTTCCAGCACTGCCAAAGGAGGATTTTAGCACGTTTCCCTCAGATAACAGAGCTTGAACAACACCATACTACACGAATCTAAACATGAGTCAGAATGCCCTGAAGGAAAATAAGGATCCACTTCATTTTTTGCAGTTATTTTCTAAGAAAACCCCACAGCTATATGTAATAGTATTCTCCCCTGCATGAAGAGGAAATGGCCTGAAGTCAAAATTTATTTTCTTGTGTTTATCTCATCATTATAAATGTACCTATGCTTCAGTGTGCAACTGCTGCCATGACTAAGGGGTTCCAGAAATTCCAGGAATTTTTCTGAATTCTTGAAGCATACTGTGGGAGTCCTGACTTCAGGCATCTATCTCAGCATACAGTACTTACCAGCAGCATGTACATTTATAAATCACACATGATGTATAAATTCATACACAGAGATTACTTGGAGTGTGAAAACTTTCTAACAGATACTCCATTCAACACCAGGGTTAGAGGCTATGCCTGAGGAGCAGGCAGTTAAAACTCATTACTCCTTTATACATGCAAGAAGATAAATTTAGTCTCATCTTCATGGTTCAAAAAATGATAAAATGCAAAATGAAGATATGCTTCAGACACTATTTTTACACCCCATAATTGTGAGCCTTGCTTCAATAATTCAGATCTGCCTGCAACTAAGTTATCCCTAAATTTAATGTAGCCACTTGTATATCAGCAGTAGTTCCTTTACTCACAGAAGACATTAGAGACTGTAAATGCAGTAGCTACAGCAAACTGCCACTGTTACAGACCTGACAAAGCCATATATACAGAGAAACCTGAGAATAAAACTTCAAAGCTTTCTGCCATATGGCTTTGCACTTCCTCCCTGTTTCCCTGGCTCATCGGTCAACATTTCCCAGTGAACTGCCCCCAGGGGGGCTCTGTCCTCACAGCAGGAGAAGCAAGAATATCTGACAGTTCTTACTTTGTGGCAGCAGAAGGGATCTCCCTGGGACAGGGCTTGGCCAGCTTCCATCGGCTTCATCAGCAGATCAGGCCTCCAACCCCACAAACTGGGGGGTTGAATACATCCCATGCACCAACATAATGACAACCCTCATTCTGTTCCCACTCTACCAACTGTGCAGCAAGATTTCCCCAGAACTGTTTCTACTGATCTCTGCCTTCTTCCATTCATCACAGTCCCAGGTTCTGCTCAGTCTCAACACTCCCATTTCTGTCATGTTTAGGAATGCAACATTTTAAAAAATTTTTGATTGTTATTAACAAAGCTGGTTTTCTACTTCAAAAAATAGGCAGTCAGACTAGTATCTACATATATGACTGGCTATCTGAAAGTGATTTTATGTTGAGTGTTTACACTATTATCAGATAATGGAGCATATTTTACTTTTTATTTAAATAACACTTTTAATTTAGAAATCCGAAGTCAGTGACCATAACAATTTTGATTATGAATTTTTCTGTTGTCTGTTTGATTCATTTTGGGGCTTTTTTGTTTGTTTGATTTGTTTGTTTTCTATACTTACATGTGTTTTTTGCCTGATGTTGACTTGAGATTCCTCCAGCTGGAATCTCCTACACCAGAAAAAATCCTTTTCATTCTTCATTGTTTAAAAAAATTAAAATATTCAAACCCAAACACTGCTGTGTGTTACTGCACATGAAACCTTTCAGTGAAAAGCAAAAGAAAAAAGCACCATACCTTTGCTTTTTTCCGCAGCAGCTTTGCCAGACGCACCACGTAGGGCTTGAATTCCCTCTGATGTGTTCCTTGTCTTCGTACTTCCAAGCCTGAATCATCTGATGCTTCTGGAATAAAAGCCCAACGATACCTGCCATGAGATAACACAAGCAGATGTTATCCATACTGAACAGGCAGGCTTCTCTGAGCAATCAAATATATGACTGGATGAGGAAATCTGGTGAAGCATCAGAGAAGGAGAAAGGAAAAAAGAAACCCAAGTCAACCACCACAAGAAAAAATAATTGAAAAAAACGTTCAGCATTAGATTTAGAAATACTACAGGGCACAATCTGACACAGTGTGCACAAATCCTTCCAGCCTCCAACCCACATGAGTGTCTTTAAGACTGCAGGATAAGGAGGGTTGACCAAATGTCTACAGAGCTGTGCCAGGACAGCAGCCCTCACACAGTCACCAGTGTGCAGTGTAAAGGAAGAGGCACAATACTTTCTTTTGTCCTTTGTGGCCTCTCATTCCCAGGATCTCCAGCAAATGCCAATTGTTTTGCATTCATTTTTTCCCCAATGAACAGGAACAGGATTGCAGAGGCACTGAGGAAGCAGTTTGTTCATGTGCCCACTTCTGACCAATGAAAACCTATAGGATCCCCTTTCTATGAAGGTTTCTTGCCACATCTTCCAGACAGACTGTGCAGGAGCAATTTAAGCAAGTCATGCTCAGATGACATGCAGTCCTCTGATCTCATGCATTACTCACTGAGATGGGTGGATGTATTTTGAGTTCTTAGGCATTACTGCAACTAAGAACTTTAAAAATAAAATACTTGAATAAATCACTACTACTAATGATCTCTCAAGTGTGGCAAATCTCTTGCCACAGGCTAAATCAAACCAGCTTGAACTAATTTGATATGCAGCATCATTTCCCCTCGGGGCCACTCAGATATTGTGAGGGAACAAAGTATGGGCTGCCCTGGCTGAAGTCCAAAGAAAGAAGGGAAACATAAAACCATACACTTTTATATGCTAGAATTTTACCAGGAGGAATGGAAAAACATCCAAAAACTTAAACAACAATGCTTTCTACTCACATCTGAAACTGAGGCAGGTTTTCAGATGGTAAAGCTAGAGCCAAGTCCAGAAATTTGCAAGCAGACAAATACAGGTTCAACCACCTCTGGCTGTTGTAGGATGTAGAAAAACCATTGCCACCTGTGTAAGTTGTCTCCAAACCAGCAACAGATGGGCCAGAAGTTCTAAAATATATTATAGCAGGGAAGTGAGTCATAACAACCTTCTGCCACATTGAAAACTTTATTTTTCTTACTTGCCTTTACAAACACACAACTCTTTATTTACCATCACTATCATGAATTCATAAATTGAATGCCAACACAAGTCTGTGCCATGAGTGCAGTTCTGTATGCATATATACATATGTGTATATATAACTATATGTGATAAAATGTCAATGCATAATGAATGTATTACACTGTATGTCATGAGGAAGTTTAAAATTGTGAGTAATGTTGATATTACTTCATTTGAGAGAAAACCTGTCCAATAAACAAAACAAAACAAAAAACTAAAAAAGTGAGCAAAACTTGGGCAAAGACCTCTGGCTCATTTGAGAAATCTGCCTCTGCTGCTAGAATTGACTGAAATTGGATCACACTGTATAGAAAATAGATGAGATAAAAATGGATAATGAAAAAAGAAAAATTATCTACCTCACTTACCTAATAAGAGAAGGAACTATGATTTCATTTAGACAAAAAAAAAAGCATCAGTCTTATTTAGAATAAGTGTATGACACAGAAAAGGTGTAAGTCATGCCATACATAATTTAATCAGAGCTGCAGTGCATTTTAGTCAGGCAGACATCGTAAGAACACTTGTATCTTATAATTTCCCTTAGTGATTTATGATCAATCTGACAGCACAATTTCTTTTTTGTCCTGAACAGTCTGTCCCTGGTACTGCACTCAGACTGAACTAGCCTTTACTTGTCCTTCTCATTTGAACTCAACAACTCTAAGACAAATTATTTTCAAGAAACACTCCACTCCCTATCAGCATACCAAGGGATTTTTATAAAGTTAAACAAGCAGGAAGTTCATCTATTTACCTGGAAATATCTTCATCAGCAGTGAGCTCCTGTTCCATCAGTAAAAACACTTGCACCTGAAGATCAAATGCTACATTTCAATACCATTTTCAATGGACTGTGACTTGGGAAAGCCTGAGTAATAAGCCTTAGACAAATAGTTTGGAGATTTATTTCCTTTCTTGTATGACTGGACACTGGCACCTTAAAGCTCTTTCATCCCTTATATATAACCTGAATAACACAAAGGCCACAAGGAATTGTCTCTTTTATGGCCAGGGAGACTCTCAAAGACTAATCCCCTTCATTACCTAGAAAGAGAGCAAGACCTAAACGAAATGAAAGTAAAGGATTATTGAATGGAGCAGGTCAGGCTCAGGTGTGAATTCCCAGAAGCACCACAGTCCTGCTAATTGAAAGTAGTTCCAAGACTCTGGTAACTTGTGTAAAGGCCAGGGCACAGGCATCAGAAGACCACACTGAGTAGAATGGGTTTTCTAGTATTTATACTACTGACAGGCTTAAAATTAAATACATCTATTGCTAAAACAACAAGCTATAAAATATTTTATACAGCTTTCCTCCTTCTATTGCTTGGATCTGTGGTTATTCAAGGGCTATGTTAGGCACCAGCAGATTGAAAAAATAATTAATCACAGCAATGATTCTGGTTTGTTCCCTCTGTAATTCAGTCCCTTGGGAACTCCTTGAATAGCAGGCTGAATGGGTCACAGCATGCACCAACCACTCTTCTCCATTCCCACTGCCAAAGCTGACACCCAAAAGGGTGTGCCAAACAGCCAACACAGGAGATTCTGCAGGTAGAAACTCTGGAAACAGATATTTTTACTGTTTTGTTATGAAGAGTAAAATGAGAAAGAAGAAATCTGAGCCAAGCCTTGTATAAATCTAGTCACAAAATTTAGCCCCAATGTGACATGAATGACCATCAAGTGCCAATAAAACATGGATTCCAACTCCTATAGATAGATTCTCATCCCCATTGCTGGAAGAAGAATGACCAGGAAAGTAGAAATGGAGACAGAAAAAGAAAAGCAGGAGTGGGAATGGTGGCGAGGGTACACATACATAAGCAGAAATTGAAGTAGGATTCAGTAGGGAAGAATGAGGACAAATGCAAATTTTATTCAGGAGACAGCTGAACAGCTGAAACAGTGTAAGCTAACAGATGCTCAATTTCATCACAAAAAACAGACATCAGGACTATGAAAATAAGTCAACTTTCAATTTGTGGCCATTGCACATTTATTTGTACAATCTCAAGAAGAGATTTTCTTAAAAATCTTGAAGAGGAGTGAGGTTGTATCTCAGGTGTGCATCAGTCTTCTAAATAATGAATGACACCTTCAACTCACCAGTTCAGTGATCATGGTTGGCCAAAGTGAGGTGAGGTGCTGTGGAGACATTCTTAAAAGTAATACTCTGAAAAACAGGAACACTTGGGAATGAAGGGTGGGCACCTGTGGCAACCGGAGACTTTCTACCAGCCTTTCTGAAACAAAAAGCCAAGAAGGATCCCTCAGTTCAGAGTAATTCCAATGAGAATTTTCTCCTTCCCTCCTTTACTCTCAATGTTAACTTCAAGTACTTGCCATGGTACTGTTCCAGTACTTTACTGGTTTTATTCTGTCAACATAAAGAAATAACCACTCCAGCAATGAAGGAACAAAATAGAGAAACCTCAAAAGAGTGCAGTTGCCTGTTTTGGGTAAGTTCTCTACATAAATGCAATAGTGCATCTGAGAAATTTGCTTATCTTATGCAGAGTTTCACCCATTACAACAGGAGAAGTAAGCAGATGCCAAACAATACAAAAACAGCCTGAACAACTCAGATGTATTATTGTTATTAAAACACTGAACCACCAAAGTACTTGAGAATTTACAAAGGGATGATACAGTTTTATTGAATTATGATCATCTCTAGGCTTTCAATATATACAGAGGCAGACACAAAGAAATTTTTCAGTCAAACCAACACACATGCATGTTGTAGCTCAGACCAGTAAAAATCACCTGATTCCATGAACATAGTAGTCTCAGCTACTGACTTGACTGGAAATTAAAAAAAAAAACCCACAAAACAAACAAACAAACAAACAAACAAACCCACCAAAACCAACTAAATAATTTTACAAAAAATAGATTCCAGAACAAATGAAACCAAAAAGTTGATGCAGCTGATTTTCCATATAAAAGAAGAGACCAAAGCGTCCCTTTGGTGCCATGAAAAAAATCTAAAAGCTGCTGCTAACTATTAGCATCACCTTAAAAAGAAGATCCAAGCAGTTTCCATTCCCAGTCACTTAAGGTAAAGGGTCATTGTAAGAAATAAACTTCAATGATAAATAAGACAGATATACTGAATTGAGGAAAAAACAATAGCAAAAGAAGTCAAGAATTCAAAATGTCAAAGTCAGTTTTCCTATTTCTCCCTAACTGATACATTTTTGTACTTCAGATATTCATATCAAAGTATATTGTGCAGGTATCCAAGGATATTGATAAAATGACAGATCAGTGAAATTATCTGGATTAAAGTCAACGGGCAACCACAATATCTTGAAGTCATTTGAGACTGAAAACATTTTAACCAAAAGCTGCAGAAAAGTTGTTTCAGCTATAGAAACAGTATTACACACTGATCTTGCAAGATAAAAATGTCACCTGCTGTTACTCTGTCACACAAGCATTCCACAGCTAACAGGAAGAAGTCCACTGAACGATACATATTTACTGACCTTGTATGTCTGGCAGGTATTTCTGGTACTGGTCTATCTCGCTGCTAAAAATGGCGAAGGCGAGTCTCTTGAGGAGCATGGCGCGCTGCTCCAGCTCCGCGTCTCTGTTAGCGAACAGATTGAGGGAGCTGCTCTGGGCCACAGCCACTCGTGCTGAAAGAGAAAAGGGAAAGTGCAGCCAAGAGCTGATGAATTTCACTTCTGCTTCATTTCAAGGCACAAATAACTCTGTCTTTGCAATATTGGGGTTTGAAAGCAGATGTTAAGATGATGTATGGTTTGCAATTTGAATCCGTAACCAGAAGTTCAAAATAAAAGTTGAAGGAAACCCTGTAAGTATACACAATAGTGGCTGGGATTAAGGGCTTTTGGGAAAGATTTTAGCTATTTTTTTAAAATAAAATTTGCATATATTGATGCTCAAAAAATTATAAAGCGCAGAATCAAATTTTTTTTAACAAGTTAGTGTCAGATCTTCAAACCCAAACCCACTCTGCTTAATCAGCTTTGCCGTATAGGCAAAATTCACTGTGTGTGAGGATGGTATCAAATTCTCGCACTTCAGGTTATTTATGGAGCTCCAGAAACAAGCAAAGAAAACATGAAAAACACTGAATAAATCAAACTGGAAGGAATGTTGAAGAAGTGTTTTCTTTAAAATACTTATTTTTCATTTATTTAATGTTTATACTGGAGACAAGTCACCACTGTATCAATACTTACTCATCAAATCTCTGAATGTGGTTTTGTCATGTGTCATCAAATTATCCATAATAGCTCTCCAACTAAAAGAGGAAAATTGTACACAAATCAGAAAAGCAAGCAAAAAGCAAGAATTTTCAGGAACATTTGCAAATTTTTTCTGCTCTTTTACTTTAGGCTAAGGCTTTCAATCCAAGCTCTCTGTTTCATAACATACCATTTAATGGTGCTTGGTCTGAAACTGTGTTTCTTGAACCCCTTTCTCCAAGGAAATAAGGGGTGCCATTCAGAGGGACCCTGACAGTTTTAAGAAGTGGGCCCATGCAAACCTCATGAATTATGAGGCCAAGTGCAAGGTTCTGCAGAACGGTCAGAGCAATTCCTCGCACAAAAACCGACTGGGCACAAAACGAATACTGAGGGCAGCTTTGAGGAGAAGGACTTGTGGCTGATGATGGATGAAGATGAGAAACTGAATTTTATCTGCCAATGTGTGCTCACAGCCCAGAAGGGCTGCATCCAGGGCTGCACCAGAAGTGTGGCCAAGAGATCCAGGGAGGTGATTCTGGTAAGACCCCACTTAGAGTATTGCATCCAGCATAAGAAGGATGTGGACTCCTTTGAAGGGGTCCATGGGAAGACCACAAAGATAATCAGAGGGCTGGAGCACCTCTCCTATGAAGACAAGCTGAGAGTTGGGGTTGTTCAGACTGGTAAAGAGAAGGCTTCAGGGAGAGTAAAGGATTTTCTGACAGCTTTCCAGTACCTAAAGAACCTCCAGAAAGCTGAAAGCAACTTTTTACAAGGGCATGGAGTGATAGGACAAGAGGGAATTACTTTTAAAGTAAACAATCCCACTTCTAAAGACAAAAGATTAAGATACTAGGAAGGAATTCCTTATTGTAAGGGTGGTGATGTCCTGGCACAGGCTGCCTGGTGAAGCTGTGGATGCCCCATTCCTTGAAGTGTTCAAGGCCAGGTTGGATGGGGCTCTGAGCAACCTGGTCTAGTGGAAGGTGTTCCCTGCCCATGGCAGGTGCATTAGAAGTAGATGATCTTTAAGGTCTCTTGCAATGCAAAGCATTCTATGTTTCTACAAAATGCTAACCATGTTTTCCTCACAATTTTTTTTTAAATTTTAAGATAATTATTTTTAAAAATAGATTTGCACATAGAAATATACCTCATATCAGTTTCATATTTCATGTGGTAACCTAAACCACAGAAAATCTCGATTTCTCTCAGTAAAGATCTATTAGAAAATTTTAGTCCCTATGTTAATGGAATACATAAAATTTGTAAGGGCCATCAACATAAACAAGAAGAATAAAGTCTTACTGGTTAACACAGGAAGCATCCATCTGGAAGAAACTGGAATCCATAAAGAGGTCAAATGCTTCCTTTTTCCATGCTCTCCTTGTATACTGATATCCACTAAGACTGCTTAATAACTGGACACAAGCTCGATAGCTGGATGCATTGTGAGCACTAAACAAAGAAAAAGTCAACATAAACCAATTCTGAATTGTTGCTCTATAGAAAGTTTGATAGACATCTAATCCTTATCATGCCTGTTTCAACTTAAGTGCCACCATCCAAATTTCTACTGGCTGTAGGCATCTATATCAATCCAATAAACTAAAGATACCTGTGATTACGGAGGTAGGGCACAACATAGTGCATAATGTTTACAAGCAAAGGAATAACTCTCTCTTTTTCATCACTGTAGAAAACCATGTCCAGGAGATGAGCCAAAACCTATGAAATGAGAGGTAGATATGTTATATAATTTATTCCTAAATTTCTTTTTACCTACCATTCAGATTTTTTTTTGTGTGTGTAATGTTCTTTACTGAATATTCAAGTTCATGATAGAAGTGATCATATTTCACGCATCATGCAAAATCCAAAGTATAAAGATTCCATCATTTTTATAACACATTCAAGTAAAAGCACAGAAGCACAAACTCCTGGTTAAAGCATTCTAGAGAATAAACTACAAACAAAGAAAAATTCAAAGACTGACTGCAATTATCAGCGGTAAATAAGATGTAACACAAAGATAAACAAACAAAGCTTAAAATCAAAAAAGTTGGCTATGCTACACATCTGAAAGGCCATGCTTTATACCTTTATACCTCATATCCATCTCAATGGGTTAGGAACAAACTTTTACATGACATGACCAAAAATCCATTCACATTAGTGTTTCCCATTAAATCTCCCTCTCTAATCTTCTAGTGCAAAGCTTTTAACAATATAGAAGTTTATTATAAGACACTATCCATTATCTCCAAGGAAACATTTACCTCAGAAAGTAAGGTCAACGCATGGACACTATAAACAGATGGAGTTATATTTGAAGTTTCCATTGCTGGAGACAGCATATCTAAATGAAGATAATAATAATAAAAACATGTCCAAAGTTAGTTTTCTCAAGCCATTATTTACCTTCCAGCATATTTTAAAAATATACTGTAAAAATACAGAGGTATCATGTGTATAAAAATATGTATTATATGTATAAGGTGTATAAAAATACGTATTTTGAAGATGCAAAAGCTTTCCAGACACATTAGTGCTAGACCAATACTGAAGAATTTTACATGCATTCAAACATAGCAAAGCTGTTCTCTTCATTAATTTGAGCATGAAAACTAATGTTTTGTTTTAAGTAAAGATGAAAATGAACCTACCTTCAACATCTGATTCTAAGTTGTTTCCATCAACCATAATCTTGGGGGAAGGCTTAACCTCTAAGTTTCGTCTTAGCCAAGTGGTCTGTTCCAAGGAAGAACCAGCAATTGCCCCAATGGCATCCACTATCTTGTGTGTTACATCCTGGTAGATAAGAAACCCCAAGCATTTTAAGAACTTTGTGCAGAAGGGCTGTATTCATTGTCCTGACATGTAGAAAAGCCATATAACCACACATAGCATTGCTTTCAAATAATTTCTATATTATCAGTGATTAATAACTTCACAGAAAATGAGAGCTTTTCCAAAAAATTCTAAATACAAGGAGAAGATATTAAAGAGTAATTTCATACTACAGAACTGATATAAAATATTTCTAGTACATTCAAGCATCTAGTTCCAACCCCATTGCCATGGACATGGACACCTTACATTAAACCAGCTGTTCTGAACCTCATCCAAGTGGCCTTAAACAATTCTAGTGATGGGGCAACTGCAACTTCTCTGGGTAAGCAGTTCCAGTGCTCACCACCTTCACAATACAGATTTTTTTCCTAATATTTAATCTAAATCTAATCTCACTTTGAAGCCATTCCCCCTTGTCCTGTCACTGCATGTTCTCATAAACAGTCCCTCTCCGTCTTTCTTGTGGCTTCCTCCAGGTACTGGAAGCCTTCCCATTTCCAGGCTGAACAAACCAGATTCTTTCAGCTTTTCTCTTAAGAGAGGTGCTCCATTACTCTAATCAACTTGGTGGCCCTCCTCTGGACTTGCTCCAAGAGGTCAGTATCCTTCCTGGGCTGGGAACTGGATGATCTTTAAGGCCCTTTTCAACCCAGGTCATTCTATGATTTTATAATTTATTGTTCAGTATTTTAAAAAGACACATACAACAAATTTCTAACCTGTAGATCTCTTTGATCTTTCTTATTCTCAAGACTTGGGTTTTTCATGATGAACTCATTAAGAACACTGAAAAAAATATAGATGTTTAATATGGATTTTCTTCTCATAATATATTATTCAGCAGCTTTCAGATTTAGGAGAAATATGAAGACAATTATTTTTGCAATATTTAATCACTAAACCCGCAGGGATTACTACTTAGCAATATTCCAGGAAACATCTTTTCAAGTTCCTTAAGCTAATTTTTATCATAAGAGTTTACCAAGAACATGTTTTACTTGATTATATACAAAAGTTACTTCAAAGACAGTTAACTAGGGAAGATAAACTCAAAAATATTAAAGAAAATGGTCCTTGAAGCATTATACAGAAAACTTATGCAAAGTTATATTTCTAACAATCCATAACCATTTCCATGGTGAGAATTCAGCCCACTCTAGTAGGCTTCAAATACCTGAGAAATAGTATTTGTTGTTATTTATTAGGAAAAATCAGAAACTTACATCTGTTGCTTAAAGAGCCTGAATCATTGAAATAATCATTAGGGTGAGGTCATGGCTTATATCATACTATAATATAAAATTTAATGTATGTAGCCATTCCTCAGAGAAGAAACTAATTTGATAAGAGCCACAGAACTCGGGCAATAACTCTATGAGTCAAAAGTATGAAACAGATCTAGAAACACTAACACTTCAGAATAATTTCAGACCTACATTTGAGCATATTTGAAAATTGCAAATATCAGGAGCACTTACCCAAGTATGAGAAACTGTCCTGGGGCTGGAAGACCAACCTGTATGGAATCCTTTAACAGAAGCAGTAGTGCTGCCCAGCTGTCCACTAAGCTGGTCACTGGAATCCTAAGGGAGAGAGAGAAGCAATGTCAATCATGAGAACATAATCTCCCTCAGGTATTCCCATAATTTCTTTTTAAGTCACACCTCTCCTGCCAGATATTTCGAATCAACACTCTTACAGTTTCATTTAATACCAGGTTACTACATCAAGTCATTAAGAAACAGATGAAGGTAGAAGAAGAGCATTCTCAAAAGATATGCTTTTCATTGCAAAGCTGGAGTGGCATGAATGAGTAACAGCACAATTAAGATCAGCTTTCTTTGGGCAAATTACCTGCAGGATTTTTAGGTGGGGGAAGATAGGTGATGCAGTACTATGGAACTCCCAAAATAAACCACCATTTTTTAACAAACCTACAGATCAAACCCATTCTTTCTTCACTATTTATGTTACACAGACTATTCATCATCCTATGACAAAAAGATGTAAAATACTCAAATTGATTATCTGTTTCCCGATGACAGAAATAAAATTGAGTTTGTTTTCTCACCTTTGAGTATAAGCATAGAAAAACTGCAACATGCAGACTTCCAGAGAAAGGTGCTTCTAGAAAAGATATGAAACCTGTGTTGTCAGAAAGAAGTGGCTTTTTTTCCCCTCACCAGGGTAAAACTGACAATGCTGTAATGTTACTACAATACCTAAACATATAGCTTAATTAAATAGAATATTAAAAAATGTCCTTTCAGACATCCTTCTGTAAAGTTATACTTCTCTTCATTTATCTCTTAGATATAGTGAAAATGTTCACATTGTGCTGCTCAGCTTTGTCAGTGAAGTACCATATCATCAGTGCTCTAAGCTGCTTCAAGAGGACATCATACAAATCAAGAGAATCTCTAGAGTTTCCATACCTTGTCCTTTGCTATGGCTGGAGGCTGCTTCAGAACTTCTTTCACTGTCTGTATGACAGTCTCTGTTCTCATAACACTGATAGAGCGAACCAGCTCAACCAGCAGAAGTTGTTCTTCACATGCTGTAGGAATAACCTAAAAGAACCAGATGTACATCACAGATTAACCACACAGACAATGGCTATGCCAAAACTAAGGCAGCTGTCCTCATGGGATTGAGATTTTATCACTTAACAGTTCATCTAGAGACCTGATATCACCTACTCTTCCCCTGAAGAATTCAGAAAGATTATGCCATTCTGAAGTGGTACCTCCCTGACAGTACAGTTGCTAATTA
Organism: Serinus canaria; assembly: GCF_022539315.1. Lineage (NCBI taxonomy): Eukaryota > Metazoa > Chordata > Aves > Passeriformes > Fringillidae > Serinus > Serinus canaria. The sequence goes on from NC_066316.1 coordinate 79,501,452, forward strand.
GAAATGCAAATATTGTCCATACTGAAATGTCTTTTTTAACTGGAATGTCTGAATTTTCTTCTTCCTAACACTAAATCACTTATAAGTATTAGCACTATTTGAAGTGACCACATTGATGTACATGTACCTTTGTCCTTGAAGTATTTTTGTTTTGCCTCCTTTCATTCCACACAAATGCAATAGCAGCCATGAAGTGAACACCATGATTCATTGAAATTGGACCCAAAAGTTCCAGAATCTGTTGCCTCAAATTCTGAAATATGAAAGCAGAACACATACCGTTTTAGATAAGCACCTTAGCATTATGTTTAAAACCTTTTCTCTGCAGAAAGCGAAGAGGTGACATGTTGCATTGAACTGATAAATTTTAGCTTAAAAGCATATTCAATACTCATCTATAAAAGCCTGGTTTTTGTGGTGAGTGAATAGATGAGGACAAAAGCATAAAAATTCAATTTAGATTTAAAGGAAGAGGATTGAAATTATTTTGATGAAGGTATTAACAAACAACTTAAATGATATTTCTCTGATGTTCTGACCTTAGTTGACCCAAGATTAATAGTGGTGATGGATGCAGCAGCAGCAGCAGTAGTTTTCTCTGAAGAATCTGCAAGGTGCAGGATGCTCCACAGTAAAGTCACAGAAGACATGATCATATGCAAGATAGAGAGGATCCCATTGCGTGCTTCAACCAAATGCTTCTGATCTACATTAACCAAAAGCTAGTGGGAGAGAAGAGGAGAGGAGTATTCAATAACTACATAAACAGCATACTTAAAATAGAGAAAATTTTGACTTACCTAACATGGGAACTTTCAACCTTAACTGTTTTTCATAATTTTTTCATTCATTCTTAAAATACGCACAGCTTTGAGACTTTTAAAATAATAGAGAAACTTTTGATTGAGTTGTGCAATATCAAATGTACTCTGAACATGGGAGGCCTCATGTCTGCAGCGATCAATTTTGTAGCCTCTGCCTATACCTTTGCAAAACAATTATTTCAGAATTTTAAGTCTAGCTAATACTCTAGGTGAAATTATTTACTTACATAAACAAAACCCACTTTTCAGTCACTTTTAAATGAATGGAAAGCAAAGGCGTGTAAGAATAGGGAAAAAGCACAAAACCAAGATTACTGAGAAAAAGGGCAAAAGCTTCTCATGGAATCTGGACCAAATTCTTAACAGACACTACACTCAGAATATCAGATCTAAAAATACTGCTTTACTAAAAAGAAAAATTGTGAATATACAGAAGGAGCAGAAGGATAATGCAAGACATATTGCAAGATGAACACAACAAAGGCAGCTCTAAAAAGTGGAAATTTAAAGGTCTTACAGTTAAGGAATTCAACTTTCATTATTTCAGGGTAACAGAAAACAACCAAAAGATGCTAACAAATACAAAAGTATTCTCTTAAAAGTATCCTCCAAAGAAACCTGTTTTTCTGTTTGTGTCATCAATAAACCCCCATATTTATAACTAAGACAATATATTTGTTATTTTTGTCACCCAGATCTTCATAACTGCGAATATAATCAAAGTCCTTGATTTGACATGTATTGCATAGGAATGCCTCAGATACCCAGATAAGGTTACCTGATGATACTGAGTAGATGGATCCAAAAGGCAGTAATGAATTATTGTTGTGATCCCTTCTAATAAAGTGAGGACCATATCTGGGGGAGTGACTGATGCCATCCAGAGAGGCCTAAAAGAAGAGTAATTTTTTTAAAATTAGTTAATCTCATAGTAAAGTAATTCAAAGCAATCAAATTCAGTTAAAAAGATTATACCTCTACATATACATACCTATTATCAGATAATCCAGTTTCATATTTATACTGCTGAATTAAATTATCCAAGTTCCTGCAGAGCTGAAGAGTCACTGAAACAACCACCCTTTGAAGAACTTTTCCCATGTAAGGCAACGTAGAAGTGATAAGGCCAATCCACTGGGGATGCATTTTACAGGCACAGTGCTGGTGCAAAGCTCGTATCACTGCACACAGAAACATGCCTTGGCAGGTTATTGGCTGGGAATGTAAATACTGGAGAGAAGTCATCGGCTGCTGGGGGCCAATGTGCTCCAGGTCTGTTATGACAAAGTCAAACACTGTTTCATTTTCCTCAGGCACAGTCATTACTCTGTGTTCCAGCACAATCAGCCGCTGAAGTACTTTCAAAAGTTGTGACTGCAGTGTACTACCATTGTCAAACTCATCCTCAGAAAAATTTATAAGGCTGTCTTCAGAGAAGCCTTCTTCTACAGCCACTATATTTTTTCCAGCTGTCTTTTCACTGTGCCATTTCTGGGCACTGAAGATAGAAGACAGTAGACAATGCAGGATCACTTTCTGAACCTTGCACTTGGACAACATATCTGAAATAAAACTAGGAAAGCCCTTGGCAGAGCTTTCTATCACTTTTGCCAGCTCAGCAAAGAGGAGTGTCAGAATTTCTATACTCATCATTTGCATGTTGCGGTTTCCTATGAGGTCTTGTGAAGTTACTTTAACGTGAGTTGGATAATGGCTCCGCATGTAGTATAGACACAAGGAGATGAGAATCTCTATGTACATAGAGCTCCGAAAGTTATGGTTAGAATCAACTGGGATGTGACTATAGAAATCCTTGCCCATAACAGATATTCGATGCCTGGCTAGAAGATTTTGGAGCAATGAAAGCTGAGGAGTGTATGCATTGTTGACACTGGTAGTGGAGATGGCACTTACAAAAGCTGAAGGATTTGTTTTCAGAATTGCCTTAATTGCAGAAAAAGCATACAATGTCCTTGAAGAGTCATACAACTGGAGATAAAGCAGCACATGTTGATACAGTGGATGGATATTGAAGTTAGGAGATTTTCGCATTCCTGGGGATCCAACATCACTTTCTATTTCTGAAATCTCTCCTTCTCCACAACTGTACCAATTTTCTAAATCAAGACCATCACTAAAAAAGACATTTGTTTGTTTAAGCTTTTCTGTTTGTGCTTTCTTCTTCTCTTCATCTTTCTTTTTGGCTATTTTTACCTTAGGTTTTGCACCTGGTTGCTTACCAGCCTCTTTAACAATTGTTTCTTTTTCTGACATTTTTTCTGGTTGCTTTCCTTTAAAGCTGAACTGAATACTACTGTGGCTATGTTTTCTAGACTTTGATTCAGTGGAAGAAAGAGTAAGATCAGAGAAGGATTGCTGGCTTTCTGCAATACAAGGTGAAGAGTTATTTCTTGACATTTCGTCTCCTAAGCTCTCAAGTCCAGTCTCAGTTGAGGCTGATAGTAACTGTGAGCTGTCATTACTAAGTAAACTACTTTGGCTACTTTGAATATTTTGATCATCACTTTTTGTAATCTCTACAGAGCTATCCAATGAGCTGAATTTACATGAAGCATCCTCAGAGTGCAGACTGTCTTTAACTGGTTCAACTTCTTCTCCAAGACCACTTACAACTCTGCATATAAGATCTGTAACCACTTGTTGCACAATTTCATCAGGTGAGTCTTCTTTCAGAGTCTGAGAGCTATCTTGAGCACTCAGGCTTTCTGTTTCTACTTCATAACTGATGTTGTCTCCAGTAGATGACTGAGAACAGCCAGAGTCAGAACTCTGCAGTATTTCAGCCTGATGATCAGGAAGGTCAAAATCAGACACAACCATTGGTATGGTCTCACTGCTGGTACTTAGCAAGGAAAGCCTATCACTCAGAGGATTGACAGTCAGGCTGAAGTTCTCCATTTCATCCACACCAAGTTGCTTCTCATTGCCTTCTTTAGGTATAATAAGTTGTCCTTGGCTTACAGGCATGTTGGAGAATGCTTGAAGAATACAAAAAAATGTATACATATAAGATTTTGTTCTTCAGAATAAGAATTCAGAATTAAAATATAGAATTTAAACTGTTTTTGAGACTTCAAATCATGAAGGCATGGTATATAGTGTCTTTCTATTTCACAGAAGAAAAAATATGTTAATAAGCAAATGACAAGTTCACAAAAACAAAACTAAGTTGTTTTAGCAGTACACCTCAGCAAAACAGCATAATTCTCTGTGAAACAATATGCAGTCTTATCTGCTTTTGTTTTCACAAGAAACAGAACTAGTAAATTCTAAACTAAAATTATGCAATACATGCAAACACCTTCAAAACTTATTGGTATGTTTTCAGCCAGCCCCACATCATTCATAATAATGTTTAATTTCTTGGTTAAGCTTCAAGCCATATTCTTATGTTCTACCAAGACTCAGTAAGATGTAACAAAATGTTCTGCACTGAAATACTTGTATATAATTTTAATATTAAAAAAATACAACTTAAAACAATACTTGGGGCACACAAACTTGAATTAGGAAAATACCACACAAATGCAAACATAAACTGTAGTTATTCCAACACTTTTTTCAGTTACCCTCAAAAATTTCTACTATGATTTTAACATTGCATTTAAACAGCAAGCAAATAAATTAGGGAACTTCCTACAGTCCTCTTGTGTACATACCATCAGCACAGCTGAACTTCTGCATGAACTGCTTTTCATTTTCTTCTTCAGGGTGATTGGGAGATTTAGTCCAGTAACATTCAGCCTGTACTCGCTGAACAGAAACTCGCTGAGTTTTTGGATGAAGAAGCAGTAGGAGCAAAGGTTCAAGAACCCTTGCAATATCATGTCTTTGAAGCACTTGATTTAACCAGGCTTGTCCCACTGACCAAGTAGAACCATCCAAGCTATTGAGGCTATCCAGCATGATAAACAAAGATCTAGAATGGAAAGAAGAAACAATCTAGTGGATATAGTACACTACTCACAAGAGTAATCCCATTTTAATCTGATACATGACAAATTTAATGTTGGTACATGCTCCAGTCTCTTCTCCACACAAAGCGATATTTTCTTTGGAATCAAAACTTTGAACCTGCTCTTTATATTTTAGTCTAGTCTAATGAAGGAGTGTGTAGGAAGAGCTAGTAAATAAGTCAGTTATAACAGTTGCTGTAATAGTAGCAAGATCTAGTATTTGTACAGCTATTAGCATAACAAGCCTTTGTTGCCTTGCAAGTGGTATGCCAGTAAAAAATATACCATTTTAAAAGCCACTTCACAAGGATATATGGAAAATAAAACTTTCAAAGATCTTGTCTTCAAGAACAGAGAGGAGAAATATACTTGACAATTCAGCAGTTTCTACAACCATTATTTCTTCTGTTAACAGTTTTAGCTTTGAGAATCCTTTTCAGACTTTTGGAAAAACAATATATATATTGGACTCTGAATTTTATCTACTGTTTCACCTTCCCCAGTAGTACATGTTCATAAGCTTTTAGCTGTATGCACAGAATTTATCACCATTTATGCAATGCGTGACAGCATAAGATAAAGAAATAACCTTTTTACTCTACACCTTACAGCTAAGTATGCAATACAAAATCTAAGTAAACACTTTTCCACAACATTTGTGCTAGCTGAGGAAAACATGAGTAGTTCAGAGTCCAGATCTTCAGTCTTTTCTAAGAAGATAGTCCAATACCAGAACACAAAACAGAAATCTTCTGCTGCTTGCCCTAAATGACCTCTTACACAAAACACAGATTAAACAAAAGAACTCATATTTTAGCACTTGCTTGCTATTTGGTTTTTAAGTGTTTTTAGTTTTACTGTTACTTTCTACGTAATGTAATTCAATTCTGGGTAGATTTCTCTCTCCTGCTTCTGTATTTATCAAAACACAGCAAGAACTCAGCTACTAAGCTCAATATACACCACAGTGATTTTAACTACAGTGATGATCAACTAATACTGTCACCATTCCTTCTCCACACTCTTTATAGTTACCAGGAAAAATTTACAGCTTACATAATCATAACTGTGAAAACAATTTTGTCTAACACAAATTCTTGTGCACAAATTCATTTCTTGTCTTTCTTCCCTCCTCTTACAGCTACACTGTAGTTCTTCAATTTCTCAATGCCCTATGCTGCTCGTATAATACTGTCAAAGACTTTGGAGTAAAATTATTTCAACTGAATCAGACTTGCAACCACCAACCTGTCAAAGGTGCGGCCAAAGGAAGAAGATTTGTTAATATGAAGATCTCGTGTGAGATGCCACAGCACTGCAAACTTGGCATGAGCTTCCATTCTTACTTTCTGTGGACCAAACCATAAGTTAGATCTGTCAGAATATAAAACTTCTGATAAGAACTGGAAAAAGAAAGTCATACAGCATCCTAAACGATATAAGATATAATGAAATTTACTTCTTTGATTATATGTTATAGTACTAATTTTAATCTTAAAAGCAACAGTAGCTAACAGTAGGTGCCTGTGAGCAATTTAGTAGCATGAAAGGATTCCCTTCTATCTTGATCTTGGCTTGTTTTAAAGTTTAGCCTGTCTCTTTCTAGTCAACTTATTTTGATTCCATTACTGCCATACTAGAAAGAAACAGAATAATTTTCTAGCTAGATATGTACATTGAGCTCTTCACTAACATGTAAAATTTAACTCTGGAACAAATTGGACAAATAGGACATGCTTACTGCCCAAAGGATTCATAATGATTAATACAGTCATAGTAATAATATGCAGAATATCATAGAATATCCTGAATTGGGAGGGGTCCACAAGGATCACTGAAGTCCAGCTCTGGATATTTAATGGTAAAAATGGTGTAAAGCAACAATTGTTCTGTTTCTCTCTTTACTGAGGCTGATCCAGGCAAAGAGTTATTCCAGCAAGGCTGTAAACAACAGTAAATGTCATTATATGACTTGAACACGTGTATAAAAACAGCTTCACCCAAAAGACAAGGAAGCTAGTAAGCATTAGTAACAGTGTACAAAGCACAGCAATCAGGACAATTACACCAAATAAATATTCAAAATTACTTCAAGTTCTATAAGGGCTTAAACTAAATTACTAGATGATAAACAAAGACAAATGGACAAAGTTTTTCACTTGTTAGTTGTTAGAATATATGGTTATAGGACATGAACTGTAGGTATATTTACCTTTAACCAAACTTAGACAAAACTAAAAACTGTTAAAAAACTAACAATCTGGCATAATTCCAGACTTAGTTTACATCATACAATTAAAGAAGCTTTGCAACAGCTTCTTATCTATGCAATATCTGCCACAATAATGGAAACTTTAGGTAAAAGCTATAAAAATTACGAAAAAGACAAATAGTTGAAGTTAGCAAACTAAAAATAGAACAACATCTCCACACTAAAAAGAAAAATGAAAAAAGACAGCAGCATTCTAGAAAGTAAAGCAAACATCACTTGTATTTAGAAAAATATGTTTCTCACAGGAAAATAATCCACAAGACTGCTGTAAAATGCATACAGTTACACAAAATAATATTATTTTGTGATGATTATTGAATGGAGCGAAAATACCAATTCCCAAACACATAGAGATGACTCCATGTAAGCCCTTGCAATCCATGCTGTGAAGATGTAAGAAATCACTGTTTTCTCAGGAAGGTAGGCAGAAAGGAGCAAGTTCTACATCCACAGTCACAGCAGATTACAGATCACCCTAAGTGACACTAAAAATCGTGATCAATTTCAATAATATGGCAAGCTGTGAACTGCACAGATTGACAGACTGGCTCACATTCACTCTTGTTGACCTGGTGACTCTGGTAGAATGGCAAAAAGGTAAGCACTCCTGAAGTCACACAACCATGAGTTGCCAGTATGTGTAAGCAAGTAATTCCCTACTATTCCTACTGTTGGAGCTGTGAAAATAGCTCATATACCTAAAATTTAAAGTGCTGCAAAGGTCTCAAGTTGAATGTCAAATTGACAGCCTCTATGTGAAACAAATTTCTAGGTGAGGAAAAAAAATAAGTAAAGTACCTGTCATGACAAGAACTCCTACGAACAACAGCAAAAACTAAGCACAAGCTTTAAGTATTGGGAAGCACCACATGACTTTGATAAGAGAGAAAGTCTGTTGCTGAATGGTGAAAAACCTCTGTTGTCTAGCATGAAACTAGAGACTCATCACAGACCTAAAATAATATTTGAAACAATGTAAGGCAATATTTCTTTCAATATTGAAGTTATTCATACCCTCCTCTGAGGGGTCTTTTATCTCAATATATTTCTGTATATACTTCACTCATCTTTAGGTAAATACATGAGCAACTTGCCTTGTCTCTGTGAGTCAGCTGCTGACTAATAACATCTTCACAAATGCTGGAAGATGGGACGAGGTTGTGCAGCTGGTAGAAGAGCTCCACACTCTTCTGATGATGTTGAGGAGTGCCATCACCCAGCTGGTCCCAAAGAGTTAAAGCTATATGCTTTGTACATGAAAAGAAAAGTTGCAAGAGACACAAGTGAATGACTATCATGCCTTGTTTTGCTCTATGCAACAATGGGAGACATCACATCTGATGACACCCATTGACCAAGAGGCAATCTGTAGAATGGTTCCTTTGGTATGAACAGAAGGAACTGTTCCAAACACTGCAATAACTTACTACATTAAAAAATTCCTGTTAGAGTCAGAACAGAACTAAATTTTCATTGAAATATAACTATATAATTTATCCTGCTGAGTATTTTTTGCAAAAGATTTCTTACATAAATTACACAAATACAAAAATTGTTTACCACAGTCCTACATCATGCACATCTCAGTTTCATACCTTTGCTGATTAATGCTGCTATTCAATTTGATTTTGTTAATATCTTTAAAATATTCAATTAAACCAGGAATTTCACACAAATGAAGAAAACTTACTGAGTATTTCAAACTTACTGTGTATTCTAACACAGGTTACAAATTCAGCAATAAGTTTGGTTTAGCATATCAAGAATGGTAAAAGGGGCCAAGACTTATTCTTCACCAGCAGAAAAAGCCTAAAGAAAACAGCAATGAGATATAGAATCTCACCTTGAAGAAGTCTGTCTTTTCAGCCATATATCTCAGATTGCCTTGAGTAAGAGGAGGTCTGATGACAACAGCCACTCTTCCCTGGTTAGGACTAAGAGGCTGAGCAGTTTCCACACTGTTCAGATTTTCTCCAGTGACAACAGCAACAGATTGAGTCAATCCAACCAAGTCCATCACAAGGGAAATAGTAACACCCTGAACACTGAAATTGCTTGCCTGCTTGCAAGCATTCATTAAAGTCTGTAGCCACAGTGGAGGCTGTACTTGTTCACAGTCTGAAATAAAAATTACAGATTATACATTTATTTAAATATCCAAATATTATGGAATTTTCCTCTCCATAATTATATGTGCAATTGTCCCTTCATATTTCAATCTGCCCATTTAGGAAAATGTATTCAAGAGGAAGATACTTCCTGATGTATCTTGAAAATAATCCAATTAAGAATGCAATACTGTATCACTTCAAACATTTAGTAATTAAAATGAATAGAAAAATTTTAACAAGGAAGAGAAAAATTTTATGGAAATGCATTCAGATGATTTCCTGCGTCAGAAAAAACTGGACTTTTAGAAGTTAACACATCCTTTCATTCACTTTTTGTCTTCACCAGCAATCAGGAACCTGCAAAGGTTAACCCTCTTAACACCCTAGATAACAGTCTGGAATAATTCTGTAATATATTTTACAGAGCCTAGGATAATATATTATACTCATGCAAACTAATTTTAAATTGACAAAAATAGATTTGCCTGGCAACATTTTAAAAATAGAAGTCTCTGTGAAAATTAATGGTTTGGTGCAGAGCTATGATCCATTAGATCATACTTTGTTTTCACTGTAGGTGGCTGCTTCCCCCTTTTTACTGTCCTCTCACTTCATCAAGCCATACTTTGGGTTGATACTGGAAGTGTCTTCACAGTCAACTCTCCAAGTGAATATTGCATCTTTTTATTTTAGAGATACCAAACTAACTTCTCCTAAAACTTCAAAAGGACTGTATTGATCATGTTCATAAAAAGGCAAATACATCTAGAACCAGACACAAGTGAAGAAGTGTTATTTCTTAGGCACAAATACAGCACTTTTTTAGAATGAAGAGAAGAATGATGCAAATTTCTAATTTATATCCACAGCTCCACTGGAGTCTAAATATACCTAACAAATCCATATTGTATTCTAGAGTGTACAGACATAACCATTGTTTTCAGCTTCACTCAGTTCCCTTTTTAATTTCTTCAATTAAAGATAGCTGAAAAATTAGGCATACAGCAGAATTAAAGGACATTTATGTTAAATATCAGATTAACTTGTCTCCTTCAAATAAACAGACTGACCAGTGATTAAGAGCTGTTGGGTCATATCATTAATGCAACCTTTCAAAAGCACATTCCGAATTTAGGAACCCTTCAACAAACACAGCCTCTTCTGCAGTACAAAAGCCTCATATTAATAGATAGGGTAGTGTGAGAATTATGGAAACGACCTTCTTCCATTCTCTGTTCCAGTGCAATTCTCTGTTATGGGAAGTAGGCCTAGAACTATTCCCATCTGCTCTGACATTCTATACAACAGATGTTTACATTTGAAACAAAATCCTTCCTGTTGGTTTTACCCACCTACAATTGATGCTTATTCCTCAAAGTTACACTGTTTAGTAGACTGCAAATGATAACTCACAAATAGGAATGTTCAGATGATGAACAAGAAACACAAATCCAAGACATTTACCAAAAGTGAAAGGGATTCCTAGAAGCGCTGCCCTCATACGAGGCACACACTACTCAAGCTCTACAGGCTCTCTGCTCTACAGTGCACAAGGCAGGAATAAGCAAGTGTTATGTGCACCAAAAAGTAATAAGCAAACAGCTGACATTTTAGTCTTTGGACACAACACTCATTTGTAGGCTGTTTGGGAGAAATAAATAAATAAACATCTAGCATTTTCAGGGTCATGCTATAAAAGCACAAATATTCTGAGGTAGATATTTTATAAAAGGTAGCAGATCTTTGGCGTTGTCATACTCATAACTAATAAACAGCTATAACCAAATTGCCTTCAACTGAAAAATATTTTATATGTCTGGAAGTTACAAAGTCAAATATATGCTCTGCTCCTGGCTATAATGAAGACATAAACAACACATCTTAAAGACCACAGAAACAAAAGCAGTCATGTTAAATTAGCGTGCTTGCTTCCAAAACAAAAAAACCCCACTCATCTCCAAAAACTGCTCACCACTTAGCCTGGATTTGAAAATTGTAAATAAGAACAAAAAGCTGCAGCTAGGAAGTTTCCTAGAAAAAAATAAAACCAGAGATGACTGTGACAGTAGCCAAAATTAGTGTTACTATTCCTTGCATGTTCCAAGCATTTCCACCATGAAAACATTCTAAGAAGCAACTCTCACACTGCAGATCAGAAGTGGATCCAAAATTGGAACTGTAAATTGAAGACTTTACAAACTGTAAAAAGGATTGTTCATCCTAAATTACAATTTACAGTAATCTATAACTGTCAGTGTTTTAATAACGTCTCAGGCTTCAGTTTGCATAATTTGTATTTTTCACCCCAATAATAATTACTGCCAAATTCCATGCCAGCAATATTCTTAAAAATCTATGAGAAAATAATTTAGTTTCCAAACACAAACTAGTTGACACAGAAGAAAACTTAGATTTCTGAGAGGAACAGCAAACAATAACACACACAAAACACAACACTATTACATTAAATTTTTTGGCAGAAATATAAAAATGATTATTTTAAAAAACAAAGAACAAATGAGAGTGCAGCTTACCGACTTCAGGCTTCCCAGGATGTAACTCTGAAGTGCGGTTTCCTTCAGCAATGTAAACGGGAAAGCTCGAACATTCAAGGTAGAGCTGACAAGCAGCAATAAAGGCAGGAAGGTATTCTTTAGGTGTTTTCTTCTTGGTTGTTTTCTTCACCTTCGCATCATCTTGTGACTCTCTGTCCCATTTTGTGCTCTGTCCTTGCGCTCCAGTGGGGTCTGCTGGAAGCTCTGCCCCTAAGGGCTGAGAGGAGGAATTATTCTGAATGATATACAGGTTGATAAATCTGGTTAAAAACTGTTGGACATATTCCAAACAGCACTGCATTGCAGTCTTTTGGACTGTTTTCCCACTACGAGTTGCTGTCCCTTGTGTCATTATGGAAGGAGGCTGTACAATGGTCTCCTCAGAACCCACTGTTGATGCTGTCTCAGTCTCTGAGGATGTGCTACCAACAATAGGGATGCCAGGTGCACCGTGACCTTCATTCAGGGCTCTGTCAATGTCATCAGTTGTATCTGCCTGGTATTGCACAAACTCAGTGAATCCACTTTCTGATGATCGACTGCTTGGAGGATTTTCACCATCTTCAAACACATCATTAGGATTTTCAAGTGACACTGATGGCACCTGAGCAATATAAAAGTTTAATGACTGTTCAAAATAGGTTATTTAGGTCTCAGCAAAACAATATTTATTAGTGCCTTCATTTGAAAATAACAATTTTATTCCACAGTTTTAAATGTATTTATACAAATACATTTCATGGAAAATGACATTTGGGGTTTCTGTAAGCCTCTCAGACTAAACTAACATTAAAAGAAAACTGTTTATCAACAAAAATATTTAAATATTATTGGTTTTAACATTTTCTTCATAACTACGTCTACTCTATTATGAAAGAATGCTGAAATACATAGGCATAGGTATTATTAATTTATACAGCATCATAAACCATCAAATATAAAGTTATAATTACAAAAAGATATACATTTTTCATTAAAAAACAACAAATTATTTGCAACTACAAAGAAAATAAATCATCTCCACAAAATGAGAATGAGAGGTTGCTGCAACAACAACAGTTCTACATGACTTATATGTCTCAATTCCTTATAATTCAGAATATGCATAAATAGATGAATGGCTTTTACTCAGAAAGTACCCACAGTGGCTTTTTGCATTGCTCTAGCCCTCTACAGTTGCAGTAAATGGTAGTATAGTGTTTGTTTCCTGGTGAGAATGTGAGGTAGGGAAACAACTGAATCAGAAATGCAACAGTCAGAGGCCCTAAATGCAGGTGCCCAGTTACTTCCAATCTTGCATTTTACCAGTGATGGCAGAAGTTGCCTGAGACCCAACAGGCCCAGAAGTTGTCTTGACTCTAATCACTCACTACCTGTGTTAAATACAGAACTTGAGCCCTATGTGAAAAACTTTTTAATTAATAAATAAAATCAGTGATGTTATAATTTACAGAGTATAATGTCTTGCTTTACCAGAGAGGGAACAAGAATGGAAGTTTGAGATATTGCCACAGAAAACAGTGAAAGGTATAAGGTATATATTCTTTCATACTAGAAAGCCTGAAGAGACATAAATGATGACCCAATTTTACCAAATCCAATCTAAAAGTGATTAGAAGCATGGCAAATCATTTCACTGTCTCTTAAGAGAAACCATGGCCACACATGAGACAGCTGTAATTGGAAGCAGAAGACCACTGAATGTTCAAAGGGCAATGTCATTCAATTAAAATAGGCTTTATTAAAAGAAAAAAACCCAAAAGGCAACCAAAAAAAAAAAAAAAAAAAAAAAAAAACACCAAAAAAACCCCAAAGCCTCAAAAGAACAAAACAAGCCAGGTATCAATTAGCTAGAGAGAATAAGTTTAGGATCTTGAATAAAGGATGCTGGAGTCCTAATTGACAACAGGAATGTGAGCCAGCAGTGGACTCCTTTGGTGAAGCAGACCAGCCACAATTAGGACCATATCAGCAAAAGTACTGCCACCAAATCTAGGGAAGTAATTAGTCCCCTCTAAGCAGTTTTAGGTCCACAACCAGAATTTTGTATCCAATTTTGCACTCATTAGTACAAAAGAAACTCTGATGTACTGAGTATGCCCAATGCAAAGTCACCACAGGTGCCCCTGACGTAGAAGGAATGCTTAGAGAGTTGGATTTACTTAGTTTAAAAGAATGCTAAAAATTGTGAAAGGGGTGAAGATGGCTCTATTGCTCTCTGTGAGTTCCCACTAGGTAGCTGAAAAGATGGAGATATGCTCAGAAATCCACAGTGAAAGAACACAAGGCAACCAATATAGGCAGCAACAATGGAAATTTCGACTAAATAACAGTGCAAAAAAACAAGCTGTTCAAAGAAGCCACAGTAACTTCATCCTTGGAAATATTCAAAATTAAGGCAAATATGATCCTGAGTGACATGACCTAGCTTTAAAATAAAATCTAACTTTGAAATCAGCCCTGCTTTTAGCAGTGCCCTGCAACTGTCACTTCCAACCCAATTTATGCTATGATGTTCCTTAAGTTTTTCAGCTGGAAAACAAGGATTTCAGGACATGTCACTTAACATACCTCAGAGAGCCATGGCTGCATAGAACAAAGTGGACCAAGTTAAAAGAGAAATAAGCTGCTGGCTGATTTATTTATTTCTTTAATAAATTATGCTAAGAACTTAACAGTGACAGTAAAATATGTGATGGGTATTAAACCAATGCACATAAATTGGGTGAGAGGAGAATTTATATATGCCTGATATGTAACCAAAACTGTGAATTCTTTCCAGTCCAGTTATTTTACTTCATGATACTCTTGAGGTGCTTTACAAACCCTGATTCTGAAGTGATTTATACATGTATAATATTATATCTGGGTAAAAAACCCCTAAGAATCAAGAAATTTTACCACAATTATGAGTTATTTTGATTACCCAAGTTTCACATATATTGTGATATCTAAGTCTAATCAAAGACTTCTAGGGTGTTCAACACAGGCTGTACAAAACTCATTTCTTTTTTCCACATAAGAAGCAATTTAGCAAGATGCTGCAAAACCTAATCAGTTACCTTTTTATTTTCCCATTCTTTGATGGAGCTGCTCTGTCCAGTAGGAAGCTGCAGGATACCATCTGTACCAGCAGAGAGTAATGGAGGCTGAACCTTACTAAGGATCTTTGAGCAGAGTCTGAGAGAATCAGTAAGCTCAGACAAGTGCAAAGTATGAAGATGGCTTGTCAATGCAGAAATCATCCTGAGCAACAGCTGAGGCAAGTGTTCAGTCTGTATTTCAATGTAAGTCTCCTAGTTATAGGCGTAGAAAAGTAATAATAAAAACTTGTTAATTGTCACACCAAATTCCATCCTAAAATTTATTTTCTATAACAGAACTACCTATCATTTGTTTAATTCTGTTCTAAACATACTGAACATGGAAAAAGGAAAATTAGTATCTTAATATCCGAGAATAAGAAATACATGCTTTACTAAAAAATACTAACAAAATTAACTTTAAAGTTGGGTAACAAACAATAGAAATATATTTAGCTCCTTTTCAAACTAGTACATATTGTTCATTACACAACAATACATTAAAAACATCATAAGAAAGCTGAAGAATGTTACTATTACTTTATTAATCTTAAGACAAAAGTTTAAGAATGCAAGATAAAAAAGTTAAGAGCTAAAGGAAGAAGAGGCGTATTGCCATACCTGACACAGCACTCTCATACTTCTAGTAGGCTTTGAAATGAAAAAGCAAAGAATTGAGGAAAGACAGCTATAGAAAAAACAGTTCCAACAGTCTTGCTACATTAAGCAATGACAACAGAAAAAGAAGGTACATCATGACATTTGATAGGTCCTTAAAAGAGAGCTGCACATTTAAACTAGCATATCAAACTACAAAGGACTACACCTGCAATGAATACACAGAAAAGGAAATGAGGACAGGCTGAAATTTTCAGGTACAAGCATCATAAAACCCATTTCAGTTATGTCTAACCAGTCTATCAAGAATCATACAACAAACCAAAAACTTCTTTTTATGTCAATTTATGTCAATACATTTTCAGGAAAAGCAATTAATAAAGCATACATAGTATTTCTGCAGACCATAAATATATAGAATCCCAATGTCAGTAATGAATAAAGGAATTCTTACCAAAGAAACAATATCCAACAAAAAATCCACTAACAAGCAGAAATTTGTGAGAGGTAACTCAGATTGGTCACTATCACCTCCAGGCCCAGTTTGAAGTCTGGCATGTAAAGTCCTCCTGCAAAATTCAAATGGAGTTTCACAATATTTTTCCTTCCCCTTACATTGACCATGTTTCTGTAACTTAATGCAAAGCCGTATATATTGGGTGATAATCCCTATAAACCAATAAACAATTTCTCATTTTACTGTTAAGTAGTTTATTTGGCCCCATGCCATCCTTTCAGAAAAAGCAGCAACCAGCCTTTTGGTATAAAACAAACAGACTTCATTTGTAAAATAAGGAAATTCAAGCTACAGAAAATTGAGCACTGAAGACAAAAACTTAGATAATACAGCAGCTCATGCAGAAAAAAAATCCAAACAAAAACAATTCTCCAGATTTCATTTCTTTATGATACAGTTTTGTATCCATGTTGACAGTAACACTACTTATTTGTAGCAAAATACTCACCTGCATGTTACCTGGCTGTAGAGGACTATCCTTATGTTAGCAATTCAGCCCAACACAAAAAAATCAAGTCACAGACATCTAGATCAACCTCTCACACTGAGCAGGACTGCTAAAAACACTAGATAAATTTGTCCACAGTTTTGTCTAGCAGAGTTCTGGAAATCTCACAAGAAAGTTCCACAGCCTTCCTGGCTTCCACTGTTCCACCTCTTCCACTGCTGCACATATTCTTAGCAAAGCTTTTCTCAAAGTCCAACCTGACCACTTGAGTGAGCACTTGTTGCTGTCCTTTGTTTTCCATCAGCTGTTATAAAAAGTATAGCTGTATGAATTTTGCAAATGCCTTTCAGGAAGTCATAAGGTGCCATTTAATTTCCCTCTTTGCCAGGCTAAACCAAACTCACCTACCTCAACCTTCAATGCAGTGTCCTATAACTGACCAGCTTAGCAGTTTCTCTACCAGAGTCTCTTCAGTTTCTCAACACTTCTCCTCAGGTGGCGTGTCCAAAGCTGGACACAATATTCCACGTCTGTCCTTAGAAACACTAAGTGAAAGGAAAAATAACTTCCTTTCACCTGCTGCCCATGGTCCTCACAATGTAGCCCAAGACACACACACAGTTAGCACACTGTTGGCTCATAGACAAATTCATGTCCAAGTATCTTAATATTTTATCAAGAAATTCCACAAGCAATGAAAAAAAAATTATACTAATTTCATTTGAAATCTCTACATCATCTACCCCTTGCCACAGCAAAAAATCCTAGCTCTTCTGTGGTCCCTTCATCCCCTTCCCTCCTGTTAATATTTTCAACTTTCCCTGATTTATGGTTTGCTATTTTCTCCTGTAGCCCTGCTAGTCATGCACAGAATCCCCACCCTTCTTTTTCCCTAAAAGAGCAGGACAAATGATGACACATCAGTTGTCTGGCAAACTTGTCAATTTTACCAAAAGTGATTTGCACAATGAGTAATCCTGTACAGGCCAGACAGAATAAAAAATAGCTTTGAGGTCACTCTGGAGTCTCCCCTTCAGTAGAGGGGCTAATTCTGTCTCCTGATTTAACCCAGACACTGACTTTGTGAGAACTCATGTTGCTAAGACCCACAATCACATCTGATGAAAACTGGCCAAAAGGTTGAAGTTACAGGGATGGGAGGAAAAAAAATACTTACAGGCTTAATGATCTCATGAGACTGACTTCTTTGAAGAAAAAAAGTATACAAAACAAAAATTAACTTCAACTTTACCCATACAGAGATTAAATATTATCACCTACCTACAACACTCTTCAAACCAACGAGCAATGTAATCCCACATATAATAAGGCTCAAAGGAATTGAAAAGAAGATTGGCAGTTTTAATCAATTCTGCTGTTTTCTTGTTTTCTCTCAGTTTGCTGAAAGAAAATAAAAAGACCATTTCATATTTTAACACTTATTCTCCAAGTTATATAACTGCACATCATTGTGAGTTACCCACTGTAAAGGAACACTGACAAATGATCCTCCTCCCATCCCTACAAGTAGCTGTTGCTCAAGGGCTCAGGATATTGGCAGGCTGCTCATATCAATGTTTTTTCACAGTTGTTAAGTTTCTCCTCTATCCTTTCTTTAATATTTGTCTTTTAACCACATTTATAATAGATCTGTTTTTACCATAATTGTTCCTACAGTTGCTCCCTCCCCTCTCCAGCTTCGAACACCCCTGTCCTCTCCACCTTTCAAAATATTAAATTCAAATCTTCAAACTTTATATCCCACTCCCCAGCTCTCTTGTAGCAGTCTTCATTTTTCGACTGCAAAAAAACTCAGTCTATTTTATTTTTTAAGAACACAAAGAATATCACAATCAATCAAACAAGCATTTTTGTCATGAATAAAGAATAAAAATTATGCTAAATATTAAAAAAATTAAAATAATAAAGCCAACCACTTCACACATTTGCACTGAACACAACCTGCAATCAATGTTAATAGATCCTGTATCATGCAGAAAACATGTTACAGTCCCACAGGCTTCACAGTCCTTGTTCCAGCAACAAAGATCTATTATTTAATACAAAATACATTATACTCCTTATTTACCTGCTTAGCTGTGTGTGATCTTTGTTGAAACATGGTTCTGTCTGAAGCTCCAGTTCTGCTTTGCACTGTGTATATAACGTTCGAAACACTTCAATCAATACATCCTCCAGGATGGCAGGGCCTAGGGAGAAATACCAGCAGTCACACTCCTGAATTATAGCATTGCCAACAGTCCACAGCTGAAAGCTATTGAAATCAGTAGCTAGCTTTAGTCATTGAAACCACAACATTTCTTCTGGTTCAATCTCATAAACTACCTGAATGTCAGAAGGTTTGGTTTGTTTGCATTCCAGAAACACTGAGCCAACTGTGTAGTGCCTGGGAGTACACAAAGCACAAGCCCCATGTTCAATATGTGTACAATGGCAGCTGGATACAAACACACCAAGTTCAAAAGCTGTGCAGTCACAGCAGTACACATCATGTTCAAGCCAACACACCCTTTTTATTAGCTCAGCTCAGTAACATGTAAATGGACTTCATGGATTCTTGATCAGAGGTGACTTTCAGTCAAAACACTCTGAAATACTCACCCCACTAAGCTATCTCATGCTGTTAGCATATGGACAATACACTCAAATATTTAAATGCAAATATAAGATAAAATATTTTGAGCATCATCCTTCTTTTTAATTTGAGATAGGTTTTTTTAAGCTCAGGATATAGTCTGCAGGGTACTTTTTGGAAGTATTTTTGAAAGTGTGCAATTGCAGCACAGAAAGCCAACTGTAGCCTGGGTTGCATTGGAAAAGTGAGGCCAGCAGGCCAAGGGAGGTGATTCTGACTTTCTACTCTGCTCTTGTGAAACCCCACCTGGAGTACTGCATCCATCTTTGGGATGCCCAACACAGAAACATGGACCTGCTGGAGCAGCTCCAGAGGAGGGCCACAATAATATCAAGTGGGCTGGAACATCTCTCCTATGTAGACAGGCTGAGATAATTGGGATTGCTCAGCTTGGAGAAAAGAAGGCTTCAGAGACCTCATTGCAGCCTTTCAGTACTTAGATGGGGCTTATGAAAAAAGAGGGAGAGAGATTTTTTTATACAGACAGATGGGAATAGGACAAGGGGGAACAGTTTTAGACTGAAAGAAGAGAGATTTAGATTGGATGCTAGGGAAAAATTCTTTCCCCAGAGGGTAATAAGGCACTGGAACAGGCTGCCAGAGATGCCATGGATGGCCCATCCCTGGTAGTGTTCAAGGCCAGGCTGGATGGGGCTTAGAGCAACCTGGCCTAGTGGGAGGTTTCTCTGCCTGTGGCAGGGGTGTTGAAACTACATGATGGGTAAGGTCCCTTTCAATACAAAACATTCATATCTAAGATTCTATAAATAGCTCCTCCTTTGGATTTCAGCTAAATCTCAATTTTGAAGAAAAAAAAACCCAAATTGTTTTTAAAGGAATTTAAAAAGTAATCCCACTTGATATACCATTTACTTTTTTATGTGTTTCCTAGTCTCACTAAGCTGTCCTCACTAAGAGTATGATCAGGGAATTAAGCAAAAATCCTTGTAGATTATTCTATCTCATTTTGCCGAAAGAATCCTCAAAGCTTTGCTACTTCATGAAATCTTCACATAAACATTGCCTCTGAACATTTAGACTGATCATTAGAAATCATAAATTACAAGGAAGATGGCAAATTTCTGATATTTTGTTGCTTGTAGTTCTTCTGTCCTGACCAATTCTTTTCTTTAATTATTGTATTTTTATGGTTTTGTTATCACACCCTCAAATCTGATAATGGATTTAAAAAATTATTTTTTCAGTCACCTTCAAAACTGTAGTCCAAAGAAAAAGGCAAGATATCCAAGTCTTAACTGTAAATACTTTTTTCCCATAGTCCTCAGCCCTTGTCTGCTAAAGAGGACATTTAAACACTTTGTATAGGGGAAAAGAAAATTAAAAAGAAACACCAAAAAAGAAATCCCAACAAACCACCCACAAAACCAAAAAAAAAAAAAAAGATTTGCTTCCTCTACATAAGTTCTTCTGAAAAAAAATTTACTGTTTTATTGTTAATATCTATCCTCTCTGCGTGTATATTAAAGAAAGAACAGGTTATTCCCAAAAGCAACAGCTGAGATTTATAATGGTAAAAGTCTTTATTTGATGAAAGAAATGAAAAAGATTCAATCTGCACTTCTTCCAACATGCACAGTGTTCTCTCTGTAACTTTGACTTACTGTTTCCTGTGTAGAAAGTAGAAGAAATGGCATTTGGTAAATGGTAAATCAGATGAATGCATTAAATTAAATACAAAATATAGATACAGCTTGGAAGATCTAAGAAATCTGGGTAACCTGTCAGTACTAAGCATATAACTTACTCAATTTGACAAAAAAGAGAAAAATTTTCAAAGCAGAATCACATGAAACAAATTAAAAAGAGAAAATGAAAATTACCCAGTTCAGGCTTATCCAGCAAACTGATAAGAATTCGAAAAGGCTTTAAGTCTTGCATTAATGTGCTTTCTTCTCCCTGTCCATTAACTTGCAATATTCCAACCATTGCCTACAAAGAGCAAAAACATATCAGGAAAATAAAATAAAGCTAGTAAGCAATAAAAGCTGCACATAAAGAGAAAACTATCAGTAGCTGAGACCACTATTTCATCTCATTGAAGCTCAGTCTCCCATGATTAAATCCTCTCAACTTTGCCTTCAAGAACATTTCTGCATACCAGAACTTGGTAAATTTTATTTATTTAAAATCAAAATAGAGTATTATAAGCATGTAACTCAATATTTCTTAAGAATAAAAGAGAAGACATGAGCATTAATGAAAAAAATTATTTGAGAAGATAAAGTAGGTAGATATTAAGGGCTTAATAAAACACCATCTGTCCTATGATATACTCACGTAGATGAAAATTTTCTTGACTAGATAGTAATGACAGCTTTGAAATAAATGGGAAGACTGAGTTTCTATACCAAAGCAGGTTAGGGAATCAGCTGTAGAATTTAAAAAAGCCCCATGTGATGACCACAGATTTTGCTTAGTTTTCTGCCTGGCTGACTTGACTGTCTGAACTAATTTGTTTGTTTTACAGTTTCAAAAAAAAAGAACAGAGAAGAACAAAAAAGAGAGATAAGAAGACCCATGAAAACCAGTTTGGACTTGCTATCTGCTACAAACCAAGTAGCAGAGTATCATAAAAGAAAAATCTTCTGTGCTTTCATATAGCTTTAGCAGGTCAGAATTTTCAGTACATTGTATCTGTGAATAAGATATGAGTTGACTGGATAAAACAGAACACAGACTGCTAGAGAATAAGGCAGAAAAGAGCAATGCTTTTAAAGTCTTTCAAGAGACAGCAAAAGATAGCTTTTAGAAGCTATATGTCATTTGTATTATCTATAGGCAAGGCACTGATTCTAATGTCCATACTCTTTTCAGACAGAAAAGCTTTATTGACACTGACTAAGTTTGAAAGATGCACAGAATAAAAAGACCTTAACTATTAACCATGCCTAAATGTTGCTGAAAGCTCACCACGGCTTTTTTATATAAGGTACAGGTGAAACTGCAGCTCATTCAGACCTCTCCTTTCTATTTGAGTAATTTCTGAATCATCTGCTAAGGAAGGCAGAAGGGTGATAAGAGAAGGGTGAGAGAGTGCCAACGAGATCCTTGCTGCTAGAATACTGGAATTCTGAGGTCTTTTCCTCATCAGCAGAGCAGCAGATCTCACAACCTTCAGATAAAACTGAAGGTGCTAGCTCTGTGTTGGGTGTCAGCTTTAAACTGGGATGAATATTCTTGTGTCACCTACTACTGTTAGAATTGCCACTCTCATTCTCATACATAGCATCACAGCTCTGACTCAGAAAAATCCTGACCTTATCAATTTGCCTTAAAGATTAAATGTCTTCTTGACTTCAAGATCAGACTCACAGAAGTTTAAAAGACAGCTATATTTCTATTACCGTGAGAAAAGCAACACAGTTCTTAGAACCAGTGATCTCAGCTCACACAGGAAGGCTTTAAGGGTAAACTAGTTTAACTGCCAATTTTCTCAACTATTCCTGCTGCCAACAGAGAGCAGAAGATTGTCTCTTTTCCTAGCAGGGAAAAAGACCCTTTTAACACACTTTCAGTGCCATCTGATAATTTTTTTTCTGATTCCCAAGACACAGAGGAGTTTCCCATATCTACAGAAGAGAATTCTTCAATTCAGTTTCATGAAACAACAGGCTCCAGTGTGCTGGGTTCACAATCAAGTAACACCCACGCATGCTTCATTCATTGTGAAAAAGGAGAGGGAGAACCTAATATTTGTTCTGTTCATTCTCCTATTCCAGAGGTCTTCATTTTTCCACTGAGAATGTTTTGGGAGAATAGGACACAAATACCACAAAAAGACAAGACTACATTGTCACATTGCATTGGCAAGTCAAAAGATAAAGTTACAGCCACTTTGATCAGGATCTGTTTATAAAAAACTATGCCCCAAGAAAACTGCATAAATAAAACTGTATAGCTACCTGAACTAACATCTCCTTAGAGAAGGTGTTGAAATAGTAAGTGGCATGCTCCTCGGGATTGCTGTGCCTTGTACTTCTGGGTCCTACAAGGGCACCATTGTTATCAAAACCTCCAAGCAAACAAAAGACAAAGCAGATAAATATTTACAGTTCGACAGAATACATTGCCAATTTCTTTAAACTACAAATCAACACACTAGCACTGATAACTTACCAATGTGAAGTCCAAGTCATGTTGGCAAGAAAAAGATGATTTTATAGAGTTTAATAAGAGAAACTAAGTTATATTTTCACACAAGCAATTTTCACACAAATAAAAAAATTTAATTTTATGCAATATTATCAACCAATTACATCTCGTACAATTGAAAAATGTTCACAAATGATGAAAAACCCACAATCCTTAAAAGAAAGCCACAAGCTGTCACATAAAAATATTTCAATATTAATGAGAACAGAAAATTCAGTGTTTAAAGTATATAGAGATGATCATCAAAACACAGTGACATGTTAGAAAGAATATCAGTCACACTATAAAAAATATTTTTTTAGTTCAAAATTACACTAACGAGATGGACCTTTGTATTGTAAGTTTCTTTTCTTTTCCCAGTAAGTTTTTTAATTGCACAAAAAAAATTGGCCTAAGGAAGAAAAAAAAAATCTATTGGTTAACAATAGTTAAGAAAGCCTAATTTAAGGAGATGTACGTGATTTCTATTCATAGAGAATGTTAATAGGTCACCTCTAGCTGTAAAACAACAGGAAGGAATAGCACACACCAGAATTAAATAATGCTATACAGAACCACAGAATTCAGTCTTTCACCATAACTGATCTCCATCTGCAATGTCTTATTTTAGGAAAAGAATATCATGATAATAGAAAAGCACCATAACATCCAAAGAAAAAAATGCAAAAATCCTATACTGTCAGAAAGTTTGTCCAAATATCTAGCAAATACATGGAATAGCTGTTCACAACACAGGCATGGAAGTCACTGTAAAAATATTCTCTGAAGCTGCATGACTTTCAGTGGAGACTATGTTCATGAAATAGCTGTAAAAGAAGATTGCACGACTAAAAAAAGCAGCATGATATTTTTAATACACAAAATACCTTTTTCAATAATAGCAAAAGACATATCCAATCCATCAAATTTAGATGAAACATGAGTGCAGTGTTTAATCTAGAAACTATTTCTTCCCCAAACTTGAAAATGTAGGTATGGAGCATAACATTGCATTTCATTGTCTTTCTTTAAAAGATGAATCCTTTGCAAGTCAGTGTCTTGAAGAATGATTAACCAAAGAAACCAGGATTTTCTCATATTTAACTTCTAAACCCCTGCAGCTCTTACAGTCACAAACCCAAGCCCCTCATGCAAAACACAGTTGCTGACTTCTTCCCTCCTCATAATTTCAGCTCTCTCTCAGAGCCCTTTCTACTCACATCCTTTCTCCCCAGGCACCCACAGGCTACCTGCCTCTAACATCTTAACTATCAGCTGGGCAAAGTTCTGGGTAGCCCAAAAAGCATGGATGTGCTTGCTGGTGAGCTGGGAAGCCAAACAAAGAAGGTAACAGCAGACTGCAAAACATATCAAGTAGAGAAACCACTTCATGTCTCTCCAATCAGTCTCCAATTCCTGGGACACACTTAGAAACTCCATGATTTTGACTTCTTTCAAAATGGGTTTAAAGAGTAACTGATCAGATTCATGTGAGCACAGGCTTCATTTCCATAAAATAAAAAGGCTAACTTAATAAGAGTAATTTTTTTCTAAAAGCTTCTAATTTCTGGTCTTCTAACTATTCCCTGAATATTTAAGAGTCTTCTAATAGCAATAATTCTTTGCTACCCTCTTCTAATTACATGCTGGATTTGTATATAATCAATACAGTAAAAATTTAAATTTTTATGTCATTTGGTAGAATTGTATTCCAAATTGCTCAATTTTTACTCCAGAAAGGTGCTGAAAAGTGATTGGTGATCTGTTAATTCAATCAGGCAAAGATCTAATGAAGTTTAAAGTTTGCATACACTAACTGTAATATCAATGCTCTTCAGCATTCTTTTCTATCTTCTATACAGTTGTGCTCTAACTACCATTTATACTCTATAATGCCTACTCTCTGTTTTCCCCATTCTATGTTTTTAGAGAAAAAGTTTCAGAGTGCCTGTTTCCATGAGCCTACTACACCAGGCTCTACCCTTGAATGTGGTCCATAATTGCTGCTAGAGAAAAATGCATCAACAATTTATAAGTCGGCAATGAGTTCCAGGATGATATTCTTCATCTCCTATGTCCATGGAGAAAGAAAGTGCATTTCTCTCTTATGAAAGAAATTGAGTATTTCATTTTTCCAGGATTCTTTCTACACAGTAGTGCAAACACTGATAAGGAAAATACAGTCCATCCTCCACTTTTAGTGGCCAATGGAATGAAATCCAAACCTACCTAGAAGCCATGCATAAAGCCTTCGGTTGAGTGACATATCCCTGCGCAGCACTACGTGAAGGGCTGCTGACAAAATTCTGATCATGTCTGGACGCGTTGCCTGAAGAAGTTAAAAACACATTTAAGCTTAACTATGAAAAGTAATGCTTTTTCTATGTTAGCAGCTTAATGTTCATTAAAACATAAGTAGTTTCATGTTTTGACATTTCTGAATTCTGCACAGTACAAGAAAACACAATCTTGCTCTTAGGAAACCCAAATATGATTATTGGTTGGAGCAGATACTATATAATAACAGACACCTTTTAAAAACAGCAAAAATAACAGATTTGACTAATAGCTCCTTTTTATTACACGACATTTCATATTACTATGAGGCAAAAGCTTTGGAAGAAATTCTTGAAATCTAGTTTAAAAAAAATTAAAGTACTTTTTCAGTTTCTTACTACTTTACATGCTCATGTAAGTTTTAATATTGAAAAAATGTTGTATTGATAATTTCAACATTTCAGTACCTAAATAGAGACACTCCAATTACTCCTATAGTAACTGATAAATGTGAGTGAAGCACTTTCCCAAGCAAGAACAGAGCTCTTTCTTACATAAAAGGGCAGGTTTTTCCTAATTTCTTACAATGAGAATCAGTCTTGTATATGTTTTCCTCTAGGAGTTAAATAATTCATGGATCATTTAAAAACAGGACATAACTAACAATAAATGCTGTCAAAAAAAAAATTATCTAGAAGTTGTAAGGTCTATCTCTCAATACTTCTAGGGCTAATCACTCACCCAAAACCAAAAACTATTTTCAATTCTCCAGTGCTCTGAATCGATTGTGCTAAGAGGATTAACTTTTGCTTATTTTGAACACTGGGAATTGGAAACTTGCACATGAACAGGTAATTTGCTTTCTCATCAAACTGGAGCAAATTAAAAGCTTCTGCATAGACTAAACATAATTTGAGCTTACATACACAGAAGTTAAAGTTAACTTCAAAGTTAATACATCAAGTTAAAAAGCAGAAGAGCAGAGATCATGACATGAGAATAGCCAAACCTATCAGAGAAACTCGAATGTGTGACTCTTGCTGGAGCTTGGAGAAAATCATTAACAAAAACCAACCAAATACTGCTAGTGATTTAAGAAGTTAAGTACATTTAGGAATTTGCCAATTCATCTCTAATGTTAATAACCTACCTGGCTCATGTGGAAAGGAAAACAAAAAAGGATAAGGTCCAATGTGCTCCTCTGTACTAAAACACTGGTATCTTGCACTGAAGTGCTTACTGCTTCCACCTGAAGTAATGGCAGACCCCCCCACAAAAGAGTTATTTATTATTTTAAGGAGGTAGATATAAGACAGCACTCAAAAATAACAAGTTATTTATAAACAGTGATAAGTACTAAATGAAGCTATTTTAAATTTTGAATAATGAAACAAGACAAAACGGGAAAATTAAAAGTTTCACCACTGAGGAAATATAAAATCAACAGATTCCCTAAAATATACAAACAGCTTTTGCTTTCTGTATATTACCAATGAATATCTGAATTTTAAAAGACAAAATTATTCTCTAGTTTAAAAGACAAAATTATTCTCTACTTCTTTTAAAAAAAAAGGAACCAAAAATTGCAACAAAACTCAATCACTTTTAGCTGAAGTATGCAATGAATGGAAAGTTTTACACACAACCTAAGCAGTTCTGATACATTAATTCAGTTTTGAAACACTCCTACCATGCACCAAAACATCAGTTTAACTGGAGCTATAATAAACATGCATTTTATCTCTTCAAAGGCTAAGTTCAAAGATAGAGAACACATTTAAATCCCCCCCCCCCAAAAACATTACCTAATAAGTAAGTAACTTCATTGTTGTTACTTACTTATTAAAAGTTCATTGTTCCATTAAAACATTACCATTAATTCAATGTCACTGCCAATTATGTAGAGCTGATCCTCCATGGAAAGCTTCCTGTTCAGATGGGAGAGGACATAAGTGATGCCAGGCAAGCGCACTGCAGGGCTGGTGAGGAGGCTCCCCCAGAGAGCACTGTAGAACGCTGACTGGTCCACAGCTGAAGCAACTTTCTCCAGCAGTGTGTTTGTCCTGCAGTAAAACCAAGTCAGCTGAATCAGGGCTTATATCACAGTTCTTGCCCCTGCCCCCACTTTAAGAAGTATTAAAATTAATTGTTACAGGTCAAAACTACCTTTTGAGAGGCCAAGAGAGGCCCAGTTATACACTGAACCTTATAATGCAGCCTAAGCAGAGCAATCCTCCTAGCAAGCCTGTGGATCAATCTGACTTGCAAAAGGCTTTTGGCTTGCCCACAGCTTTTCTTTATATATTCCTTATGTACTCCTTATGTTCAAAGAGCCAAATAACTCCTTCATCTGCTGCTTAAAGCCAAGTGCTGCTACAGACAGAGGTTTCAGACAGACACCAGGAAAGCATAGCTACTGAAGAAAAGAATCAAAGCAGATGGCTTTTGCCCTCTCATTCTTTGCACTGAGTCCATCTGGTAATAACAAGGCATAAAAATACCCCAATTCTTTGAGCACAAGCAATTCCTTCCCCTGTTCTCATTTCCTCCAGCTCATGTGGCAGCACCTCTACACCCTCTGGCAGGCCCTAGGAGGCAAGCTGGATAGACCTTGTTCCCCGTTGTAGTGATGCCAACTACACTGTGTGTGTGTGTGTCTGCCTACACAGAAACAGAAAAAGACAGCGTTGAATTGCTCTTGACACACAAGTGGTGAAAATTCAAGTTTCTGAAGTTGGAAATATCAAGAATATGTAAGCATGTGAACAAGTCCAAGAATTCCAAGTGATGGAGTGTAACTTCATCCTTTAATATGTTAAGATGCTACCTCTGCAGCCCAGATGCTTCAGTTATGTATGCCAACCCATATCAAGAGTCATAGAATTTTTTTAAGTTTTAAAAGACCTTCAGGATCACGGAGTCCAACCCAACACTGCAAAATCCACCATTAAACCATGTCCCAAACTGCCATATCTACATGGCTTTTAAATATCTCCAGGCATGGTAACTCCACTACTTCCCCAGGCAGCCTGTTCTGATGCTTGACAACCTTTTAGGTGAAGCAATTTTTCCAACTATCCAACCTAAATCTCTCCTGGAACAACCCAAAGCCATTTTCTCTTGTTCTATTGCTTGCTACCTGGGAGAAGTGACTAGCATATGACACTAAGTCTGCTTAATGCCAATTCCCTTTCCACAACTACTAGCAAGAACAACTAACAGTTCATTTGTCCTAATTAATGCTAAGAACCTCCTACCACACCATTCTGTTGCAATATGACAGCATCAAATTAAAAAGCAACCACCTTGAAAACAATAAAATCCACATACAAGTACGTAGTGAAAAGTTACAGCAAACACCCCCAGATGAAGCATATCTCCTTATTAACATAAGTATTCTTACCTTTCATAATACTCTGATCCCTCCTCTAATCCAGGCAGAATCCCAGTTAACAGTCCTTGCAGTCCTGGTTTCAATGTTTTTCCCAAAGGGAGGTAATAAATCTCATACAGACTCAATAATGTTGGCTTGACAGACATAGCAGCATTGGCAAGGAGTGGAAATAGTCCAGAACTGTGAAAAATAAATTTTACCTTTTTTAAAGAAGCTTCTCATGTGACAATTTTTTTTCTCTCTAAAGACTGCCATAGGCACATTCAGTATAGTTATTATAAATATCAGACTTTTATCTTAGAATTGTGCATAGGTATAGACCACCACACAATATGACTGCCTTTGGATGTACAGGTTGGTACCCCAAGGCTTATGAGCTTTATTACTATTGTGATAACAAGCACTGAAGGCCCAGAAATTACTGTCTTTCACTGTCTTTCAATAAAATAAATATGATAAACCAGAAGCATCTCTGCATAACAAAATGTTAATTTTGCCCACAGTGAACCACATCACAACAAAAATAGTATTTAAAAATACATTTTCTTTGCACTTATTAAGAAAAAAACCCCCAAGACTGGATAACAACAATTTGAGGAAATTCATATAAATAATTTTATGAAAGAAAAACCATGGTGTTTTATTTCAGCAAGTAACCTTGAGGTAACTGTTAACTGGCATCAAAGTATATATCTACTTCAGAAATTTGGAAATTCAGTCTGAAAGCAGATTCTAAAACGAACAATAAACCCTATTTGCAATTCTGTTCATAACACAGCCTGTAAAGGACTGAAAACACTGGAAGTATGTCCTGAATTTACTTGAATGTAAGTTTATGGAAGTTACATGGATACTAAAATAATATTTGCTACTGCTACTAAAGACCACAAATTATTACAAATTGTACTAATAATCAAATGCATGTGAACACAACTTCAATTTTCAAAATCATTGAGGGCTTAGGTTAGAAGACCCGGACATATGAAGAAGAAAATCAAAGAACAGTAAAAAAGGTAATTTTAAGGAAAGGGTCTTAAAATGTATACCTACTAATTTCCTATTAAAATAAATAACTATGTAGACAGGATATTGTCCATGACAGAGGAAAAAATCCTACAGAACTTGCTCCAAAATACAAAACTTTTGGTAAAAACATTTTTTGCCTTTATCTATCTAGCAGAAACTGTCCTTTACCATTGTCAATTGGCTTCTTTTTTCTACAGAAAATGTCTTTTTGTTCAATAAGCAGCCCACTAACCCCCAGTCATTCTTTGTAAGGCTATTACTCACACTTCAAGATCTGATGTTCAGACACTGGCATTCTGCTTTCATGACAAATACTGGAATCTTTGATAATGCCTTAATGTGAATGTCTGTCTTTGCCCTAGCAGCAGTACAATGGCTTTTAGTTAGATTATACAAGGTAGCATTTTCCATTACCCTAGAACTTACTGTTAATGAGATCTTGCAGCTATTGAATCACTGTACAAGCAAAAAAAGAGCTATGGTGCACAGTGTCTTTTAAAACACGTGGAAACAGAGAACCAAAACACTCCCCTTCTCAATGTGATTATATATAAACATCATGACCATGCAAGACAGAAGAGCTGATGCTAAGGCATGCAATTTCTTTCCAAGCATTAATGCACACCTTTTCTTCCTAAATGGAATTCTATTTTATTCTGCTATTTTTCAAACCAATGAAATTTTAATCTCTAGGGACAGGTAAAGATTAAGAAATGTGTGACAGCGTGCACACATCTCACTATTCATTATATAACAAATAACTTAATGTCTTGCCCACCCCACATAATCAAAAATATATGCCTCATAATGGAGGTTTAGGAACCAGTATATGCTGACTAATCTTAACTTTTCAAGGGTGTCCTTCCTTTTCATTATTATCAGTTCCAGAGACTGAGAAAAAGTTTGTACTTGCCCCCCATGCAAACAAAACAAATCTTTCTGTTCTGTTGATTTGATAATAAAGCTTTTTGCAAAAAACTATACTCAGATTTTTTTCCAACAACACTTAAAATAGTAAAATATAATGTTAATACAATGAGGTGCCATCCTTTCAGTTACTACACATATGGTACATAGAGGCAGAACACTTCATTTCAATGAAAATATAATAAATTCCAGATTTTCTTGCACTAAATCAGTTCCCAACAAAAATTTAGGTGATCTGTTTCTCTTCTGTTACACAATATTCAGAAGAAAAATACTAGATAAGCATAATAACATGAGGGAAAGAAATTGGCTCTGATTGATTCTTGCAATATAAAAAAGTAATACTATGAATATAAAATGTAGGAAAACAAAAGGATCTTGGCTATGCATTTGGAATGGAGTTGTTTAAAATATTGTACTACTGTACCTGTAGAGGAACAGATCTTTGGCCAGGCGCTTGGGTCCAATGATTTTAAAAATGATCTCATATGTTTCAAGTGCCTTGCGATGAACCCCTCCCGGCAGAGCTGGATGCAGACATTGTGCCAAGCGCTTGCCTATCGTCAACTTTTTGGGTACTACCTGGTACTTGGCATTGTTCTGTAGCACCTGGTAAATCAGCACAGAAAAAGAAAAATGGCACAAAAGATGTTAAACATCAAATGCACATTTTACAAAAGGAGTTCCTGGACGTGTTTCATAAGTCACCACACAAACCTAGGTAACAGGAAAAAAAGCCAAGGCCATTAAAATCTACTGTGGAGTTTTTTCTTTGCCATGCTTTTTACTTGTACACTTGTTATAGGTAATATTGCCAAGGCAACTTCACTTGTAATGGGCTTCTTGCCTACAGCTTGTCCATTTGTCATTTACTCGTCCATTTAAGGACAAAAATCGCTATTTCCATTTCATAAAATCCATTATCACTAGCTCAAAGAGGACTATTAAACTGTGGGTCATGAGTCTGGGACAGCTTTAAGAGAATGCCATAGAGTGAGATCAGATACAAAACTTTATCACTGTCTGAAACTATGCAATCACTTCAGGACTGGAGAACAGCGTTGCTTTTACATATTTTGATTTTTTTTTCTCTATAACATAGCCTTCACATTGCACAAACATGCAGCAAGAACTGCTACAATCAAAAAAAAAAGAGAGTTTATACAAAATAATGATGCCACTTCCAACTATAGTGTCGTTTTCCTGAATGCTGCCTAGAAACACATACAACTGACTAAAAGAAGATTTTTATGAATATCAAGATCTGTATGCATTTGTGAAATGCTATTAAAGATTACAATTATATTGCCCATTACAATTAACTGTTAAAATGAATCAGAAAAATAGCATTCTCTGGTCCATGAATGATTTGAGTTTCATTTTAAAACTTATGCTTCATAAAACTACTGCTGATATTTATACCAGTTACTGTTTTTCACATTATTTCTGTAACATTGAACAATATTAGAAATAAATGTTACTAATAAAAGAGGTGTTGCATTTATTTCCACTAGAAATGTAAATAACTTCTCCCTTAAGTTCTGATTACAAAGGGTTCAACTCTAGAAAGAAAAGTGTTGGATTTGTTTGCCCCTTGCACACACCCAACATTTGGCTCAGAGCGCTGCAATATTTGCAAGAGACTGCTGGAACCTTGCACTTCTGGACTTTTGCAATTCCTGAGTCTTTTTAAGAGCACTTGCCAGGCATACCTTGTTTAGCTTCCCAAGTGCTGATATTAAATCTGCCCATTCACTGGAATATTCAAAGTTCTTCAGTGCTTTGTCAACAGCAGCTACATAGTTCCTGTACTTGGAATCAGTCAGTAGCTCCAGCTCCTCCGTGTTCATCCTCCCACGGTGTCCCCGCTAGAGACCAGCTTGCAATTCATGTACAGACATTACCTATTCAAATGATAAAAAAGAAAAGGCCCTGAAATAATTGTTAAAATATGTATAAAAAGCACTACATTTTCCTCAAAGATATCACCAAAAAATCAGAAATTAGGTTACAACAAACCATGAACAAAAGCTAACATATTGTAAACAAATATTAACAAATCTTTAACACATACCCAACATCAAGTCCTACTAAAAAACACCAACAAATAATAAGAAATCACAACATCTCAAGCCAAACAAAAATCCCTAGAAAAATAATGCATTTTCTCTCCCAAAAGCACTGTTTGTTCTAAACAATGCAACAAAGTGATTTTTCATTTTCTTTTTTACTTCCTCTGAGTCCCTCACCAGAAACTCCCACCTAACAACAAACCAGCCTTTCTGCAAACAGAAGACACCAATCTTTCTGAATCACTTCCAGGCAGAAGACAAAACTGAAGGATACATACAATAGTTACACACTATTCAAGAGGACTTCTGCGCACCAACACTTCCTTTTACAAGACTTGCTATTCTAATCCAGTGATGCAACTCTACTTTGTTTTTATATTATTGTCATCCAGGCACAACAAAAGTACATGTTTACCAGTGTTCTGTAATCATAGGCTTTTGCAATTTGCCCAATATATTTTCACAGTGTGGTAGTCTACACCAAGTAATTAAGATGTTTTAGTTCCAGAAACACCACCCTGTACTTTTATAGGTCATAGACTACTTTTTTTTTTAATAACAGAGGTTCAATAACCTTTTAAAAGAAATGAATTTTTAAGGCTACTTTTACCCCAAGCAAATACAACTCAACAAGAAATGCTATTGTAGCACGTCTGTGAAAAAGGCAGATTTGGTGCCCTTTTTAATGGAGGTGTTATTGGGGAAAAACTTTTTGGGATCTCTTTTGTACTTGGT
This sequence comes from Serinus canaria, assembly GCF_022539315.1. Taxonomy (NCBI): domain Eukaryota; kingdom Metazoa; phylum Chordata; class Aves; order Passeriformes; family Fringillidae; genus Serinus; species Serinus canaria. The sequence continues at coordinate 79,535,096 of NC_066316.1, forward strand.
TTCAGAAGAGATTTCACATTCAGCAGATGCTGATCTCTTCTGTCTCCATTAAAGGGAAATGGGAAGAAAATTGTGTGCAGAAGTGCAGGCTGAAGCATGACTGAAAAACCAAACAAACCATGGAACAGGTATAAAGAAGCAGTACTCATCAGACTGTCTTCCAGGTATGGTAAGGAAAGTTGCAAAAACTGAGAAAAACAAGAAGGTAGCAGACCTTTTGAAAAATGAAAAGAGATGGATGGAAGGAGTGAATAAAAAGGCAAAAAAATTACAAGGTTTCTGCACTCTTGATACTGATGGCAGACTAATAATGACAAACTGTCTCCAAGACAGAACAGAAATGCAAACCATTATTTAAAAACATATTCGGAGTGTCAAAGTGATAGATTTCACAATATCTCACTGGCATAAAGCATTTAGATACCACTTTAAATTTAAAAAAAAAAAACAACTAACCCTTTTCATGTGGTTTCATTTTATAATAACCATTTTTGGATTAAATCCCAAAAAGATCAGGTTTGTTCTGGAAAACTTGTAAAATGTCAACAGATTTCTCAAAGAGACAGCTGCACTACCACCAAAGCCTGATCTCCAAAAGTGAAATAAAGTATTAACATTGAAAAAAGAAGAAAGAACCAAAATAAAAAAGTAGCACAATTCAAATTTTTCCAGGCACAATGGACGGAGAAAGTACTTGACAAAATAAATAATTCTTTTTGAGTGAAGAATGCATCAGAATCCTTTTTATCCAGCTAAAGAATAAATGCAACCACTTATGGGGGAGTGGAGGACAGGGCTCTGTCTTCCTCAAGTGCTTGAAAGACCTGAGAGCTGAGAATAATCTGATAAAGGATTATCAAAGGTTAAACAAACCATGTAGAGCACAGGGTTAAACAGGTAGCTTCCTTTCAGATTCAAAAACCAATCAGAACAATCCCTTAATTTTGAAAACAAAATACATTAACATCTTTGACTGAATAACTGTGCTTTTAGACAAGTCTACTGCACACTGGCTGTGCAAATGTGATCATTAGGAAGTTTTGTATAAAGAAGAAAAAACATACTCTGTTTTCTTACTACTCTACAGTTATGGTCTCATTTTTCTATCTTAAAAATGTTGGTTTTTTTCAAAAAGAATTTATGCAATAAATTTCTTGCATACTTTTTCCCACAAAGAAATCTCAGTTTTAGACAAATCACAAGTGGCCAATATAAGTGATGCACCCAGAGAGGACACTACGTAAATGTTATGTATTATGTTTTATAAACCTTGGACTATTTCTATTCTACAATCATTAAAATTACAGGAATGCCAATTGTTATGTGTTCTCATACATAAAAATTAACTTATTTATTATGGTTTTCTTTTTGTGTAGTCTGAATATATTCCACAATGTGGTTTTTAATCTTTTCGTGTTTCCATAATGTATTCTTATCAATACTTTCCTATTCTCTTCATTTATAATGAAAATGCAGATTTAAAAAATTTGATTTTACAGCTGGTATTTCACTACAATGTAAAGCTTGGTAGTGTCTATTTCCTTGTAAGTATCACAGCCTTATTCTTCCATGGTTTTCTACTTTGAAAAAATGAGGTAAATAATAAAATTTGATAGCTAAAAATTGAAAAATAGCATCTTCTGCTACACCATCACACAGCCTACAGAACAAAGCATTTATCTTGTCATTACATAACCACCATTTGGCATGAGGGCCAACTTTCCTTGCAATGTTCTGTATTTGTTTCTCTTTTTAAACTAAGATATGAAGAGCACCATCCTTTGGGGTTTTTTTCCATTTTTGTATACCAGAAGAGATGAGCCAAGCTTCTCAGATTGAAGGTTAAGCCATTCTCATGAGTTGGGTACAGGCAATCACTGACCTGTTAGATAGCCATGACTTTTTAAATAAATGTCAAAAAGTAAATATGCTTTCTGTCCCATTGTTTATTATCAACAAGGAAGAAACTAAAATGTACTCTACACTTTCAAATTATTTTATATAATTCTATTTAAATCACAAGTGATTGCAGAAGTAGGTCCTGACACTTACTACCTTCTACTTCACCTTCTAGTGTGGATTAAAATATGGATTCCACTCGTTTCTGGGTAGACCTGGATGTCTGTGGAGTCTTTGCACATGACTCTGACAAGGACAGCAGGTGTCTGGGACTGTGGCTCTTTAGCTGAGGCTTGTGCATAGTGTGTTCCCAGAGCAGCCTTCAGTTCCCTTCACTGATGAGGTGGTATTGGTTTTCCTCCAACTCATGTGAAAACAATACTGCTTCAGCTGTGTTTCCACAGCAAGTGCTCATTCTTCATAACTGTTGTACCTAAGTGCCTTCTGTCTCACCTCAGTATAAACTATTCACCTGTTTAAGAGGCTCTAAATGTTTTTCATGAAGCCAAAGGAATGTGGAGAGGAACAATAGCTTCAACAAATCAATTCCATAAATGCAGCTTTTATCTAGATTCTATTCTGATTCAATCACAAGGTTGTAAGACTTGCTTCATAAGCTCTCCCTTATCTATTTTACCCAAAAACTCCTTTTCAGGTTTGATTTGCTACTATTCCACTCTTGTATTTTTCAAGCATCAGATAATTGCTCTATTTGTATGTGTCAAACCAATCTGCAATACGGAAATACTGGTACAGGTCCAGTGGCTGATTGTGAAATACAAATCTGCATACGTCAAGAATTCTCAAGATTTTTTCCAAGTACCGTAGGAATCTGAGCTCACAAGCTTGCTCCTTTGAATTCCTCATGGTTTCTGCTTTGCAATGCAATATTCCAAGGCATTTTTAGAATTGTGTACCATTTCAAAGGTGGCTATGTGATGTACAGTAAAAGAACTAGTAGACAATTAAAAAGCAGATGACAAAAAATTCTAATTTCTCTGTAGTGCTATTGCTTTTTAAGCTGTGTATAGTGCCCACATATTAAGCCAGCAACTGCAGAAAAACATTTGTATTTAAATAGACTCAATACAAACACAGATTTGAATACAAAGAAAACAGAAGCCTTGTCATTTGGTAATTTATTATGTTTTGCTTCCCCTCAGAAGCATTTAACAACATGAATAGCAAAATAAGTCTTGCAAATCCCACACCAGACTCTTCAGATAAAATTCATATACAGAAAACACATACATTCTTCTATAACCACAGATTAAGATTTTTTCAATTACAGCTAATTACTCTGTTTCTAGATTGACTTTCCACAGAGTTCTCTTATTCAGAATTTTTCAAACAGGAATCTGTGATGTCTTCTGAAGAATAAGAACCATTTGAACTTGTTATTTTGGCCAACTGCTATTCAGTAGAATGATGAAAGAAGAATCTCCCCCAGACTACACAAACAAACAAAAGAACCCCACCTAGCAGTATTATTAACTATAACTAGCCATTGTGTCATTAGTATCCTTCAACACTCTACAACACTTAGTAAGATTTAATATTGTGATTAATAACTTCTTAGCACACTTTTCTACCTAGTCATATTCACAAGTGGACATAGCACATTATATTTTTCCACAGAAAAAACAGATCTGCTTTAGGTGTTCAAATTTCTTTCACAACAAAACTTAATTAAATCAAATCTGTATAATAATCTGCATTACATATACTGGAAGTTTCTAAATCAACACAAGATGTTTTCCTGGGAGTTATTCTCATATCAATAAAGAACTAAATGCAAGAAAACCTATTGCTTGTACTACAGAGGTTAGCTTACACACCCAACTGGATGTGTACCCTCCTTACTTATACAGCTACAAAACAAGTTTATTTATTATTACAGAAAAAAAGCCAACTGTCAGTAAAAAGAAAATGAGTACATTTTTTCCAACTTTTCCATGTTCTTCACAGAAAAAACACTGGAATAAACCTAAGTCTATCACTGAGCACAGTCTGATGCAAGTACATCAGGTATGTAAAATGTTCTTTCTGCTATTCCTGTCATATGGTCTTCCAAAGGGTGGCTTACACCAGACAGGAGTTCAAAAAGAGCAGCAAGGAACAAGGTTAAAAATTCATAAGGTACATACAACAAGCCTTCTAAGAATTCAGACACTCTAGTTACTACTTCAAAAAAAAAAGTTTAATTATAAACAAACCCTAAATGAATATGCTTTAGAGCACAATTTTTCTAAAATTAAAAAAATATCAATTCTATGTCTATCTGTTTGTCAGAGGGGGGAAGAAAGTGACCAAAGACTTCTCAGTCTCATGAACAAATACATATCTCTTCCAATTGCCTCTTAAAAGCTCATTTTAGGGTGACATTTTACCCCCTCTACTCAATTCTATTTTATTACAGCTTCTCAATAGGTAACAGATGAACTACGAAATGGTTTGATACCCTTGAATGAAATTTTGATTTTGACTCCAGACCCACCAAGAGAACACTTCTGATTCCTTTCAGCCCTTGAGCACCATTCATTGCCTGCATGCTGCTCAGGACTATCTTAGTGTTTCTGGCAGACATCATCTTTTCTAGAATTAAGTACTCTTGCACTTCATGAATGCCAGAATTTTACACTTGAGTCTCTACTTTTAAAGCATCATTCTTCATGAGATCAAACCACATATTCAGATTTCCCAGCTCTGAACTTATGTCACTCAGTAAACGAAAGACGATGATTTGTCTCTTTCTTACAACTCAGGTCAACCATTAACTATTTTCTTCTTACTAAAACATTTCCCCATTTTTCCTTTCTTACAACAAATGATTCCTGAATTATCTATGTAATAAATTACAGCTTAATCAGTGACCACTTTATATCCAAAAATTAACAAGGCTCCAGACAGCCTTGCTTCTTATTCTAAATTATGCTAAACATCTAACATGTCTTACTAAAAAACAGATGGTAATTTAAGTCAGAATTACACAACATAGAGAAAAATAGGAAAATGCTTCCTTGAAATTGTGGTTATTCGTCAACACTTTCCTTTTTTCCCCCCTTCTTCCCTTTGTTGACCACTATATTGGAACAAATAATATTTCAGTCTAAATCTAGAACTGATCACTATTTCCCTCATATTAAATTATACATTTGAAGGGAAAAAAAACAAAACAAAAAACCCCAAACCCCCCTTAAAATTTACCATTCACTCAATCTGACAAGTGTTCAGAGTGTTACCTCCTTAAATTTTATTTCATCTCAGCTCACAGAGTTACCATCCTTCCACACAACCTAAATTTTGGCAGCAACACATCCATCAAAGAAGTAAACAATTTGACTAAAAATAATTATTTCATTCTCACAGCTGACACCTGAACAATAACAAATATTTAAGAAGTTTTTTTAAAGCATAGAATTTTTTGAATTAGAAGGGGTCATAAAGGACATCTAGCTCCAACTCCTCTGCCATGGGCAGGGACAACTTCCACTAGAACATGAAATATAATCCGGAGTCACCAGTCACGTTCACAATGCTGAGTCAAACAGAAACATAAAATCCTTACTCTAAAGTTATGTGTAACTTTGTCTATAGTGTATCAACAACTGCTCCCTGGACCAAAAGAAACTGTTGCCATGCTCAAAAAAAAGGTTGTCTTGCTCCCCGGGCCGGTAGGACCTTTTTCACGTCTCCACCATCAAACAGGCAACATCACACAGTGTCAGTTCTCACCTTCATAAAGAGCTCCTGAGATTGAATATTACCAAGAAGGCTGTTTGGATTACTCGAAACAGGATATGGAAGGAATTTACCTGCCATAGCCAAATCCACAGTAACCACAAGTTCAGTGGCTTGGAAAAAGCACTGTCACAGGGAGAACGACTGTCCTGGTGCAAGCACAGCCAGCCACCCCCCCACCCCGTGGCTCCTGTGCCGCCTGTGAGCACCAGGAGCTTTGTGCCTTCCCAGTGCCACAGCAGGACTGCCCTGCTCTCACACACACCCACTGGGCCTGGGAACACTGCCCTCCCTGTCGAGTGGTGCTTGATAAGTGCACGACGTCAAATAGTTATCTTCTCTCCAGCTGCCTGAGCACAGGAACAGGACAGGCTTCCTTAATAAATGGCAATTTATTTTCACTTTGGAGTGCTTCAGCCTCGTGTCTTCAAATGGTCCTTATACCCTCTCTGAAAACAATTCCTTTTTAACTAGCCAGCTTTTCTTTTCCAACATAAATTGAGAGGAGACTTACCTTGGGGTATTCTTTTCCTTTCTTGCATATTTTTTACTCTTGTTGAATTAGTAAGTCAAATTAATATGTAATGCATTTAAAATAAATAAACAATGGCAAAAAAGCCAAAGCAAACATAACAATGAAATATATCCAAACAAGAATCACTTCATTTACAGATATATTTTCCCTACATTTGTTTTTTTACACTTTGTTTTAAAGGAGAGTTTGCCAACTTCAGGATACTTTTCAGCTTATTACACATAAAAGGACTTAGATGAGGTTCATTGTCTTACATTACACTTGCAGTACTTTGTACTGAGAGAGAAGCTTTAATGCTATGTCTTGACATTGAGACTTCTCAAAATATTCTGATACACAGTTTAACACAGAATCTACCAAATTAACAACAGAAAAGTGGTAGCCAAGTAATTTATTCATTTATTCTTTGCTCACAATAGCCTTTCATAAATCCATACCCATTGTTCTAATATGTAGCTTTAGATGGGTTTAACATTCTGTCTCCAAACAATCCTGATAGGTCTTTTCACAAAGGCATAATTCAGAAGCTCTCATCATATCCTTATCCTTACCTTACTTGGATAACCTAATCCAAAGCATTTGGGCAAGACTTGGTCCATCTTCCTTTTTTATTATGCCTGAGGTCTAAGGTATTAGCAAATAATTAATTTCAAATTTCAACTAATTTCTATAATTTTATTCTGATTTTAATTCTGAAATAGTGTCATATGTTGTGCATATATCTCTGCATTATCTAGACTGTGATTAAATTTTATAATGCATCTGGTTTCCCAGTTCCAGAGGTAGATTTCAAAGGAATTTGTAAAGTAGAATCCTTTTCTGACTATTCTGAAAACAATGCCTGGACCAAAACTTGTTCACTCTCCCTATCCTCAGAAGTAAGTCAGAAAAGACTTAAATAAAAGGTTAAATTCACTACAATTTCTGCAAATGAAAAACCCAGTTAGGTACTGTGCCCTGACTTCTAATTATTTTTTAATGCTTATACTGAACTACAAGTTTCTGATAAAAATAGGAATGTGTTGACTAGTAAAACTATTTACTGATTCTCCTTGTTACTGATTCTCCTTGGTGTTTTCTTTTCATTTCTTGTTTCAGAAATGAAACAAGAGAGAATGGGAGAAAATGGTTGATCCTGCAGTGTTTCTTCTCCCCGGCCTCTCAGAGGGAAACATATCACTTACTGTTTCTATTTATCATTCAGCTTCTTTTCAGCTACAAGTCAGAGCAACATGGTTATTAATCTGGAAGACAATTTATGTGCATACAAAAAAAATTACTTCCATTTTCCTATTTCATGCTTTAGCAGGTATCATTTAGTGCAGCCTCTATCTCCCACTTTTTTCAGTCATTCTCAAAACAGGGGTTTTTAACAACACACTTCATATCTCTTCTTGGTTCTCTTCTACACACTGCAGATTTAACATAATGCAGCTCCACCAAAGACAAAAAAATAAGAAAAGGAAGAAAAGAGAGGAAAAAAATATCAATAAGCATTTTCAGCCAGCCAAACCAGAGCAAGCAGTCATTCCTGGCTAAGCAAGAAGACACTAAAGGTGGACAGCAGGAAAGGGGGCCAAGAGAACTAAACCAGTGATGAACACAGGGAACTGCCCTCCCTCTATTCAAACAGAAAACAATGGTAGGAGATTACAGGCTGAGCCCACTTACACCAGCAGAGTACAGTTCATTTTCTTCACAGTGGCTGGTAGGGGGCTGTTTTGGATTTGTGCTAAACATGGTTGATAATATAGAGATATTTTTGTTACTGCTAGACAGGGTTACACAGAGCCAAGGCCTTTTCTACTTTTTGTACTGCCATGCCAGTGAGCAGGCTGGAGGTGCATGGGATGTTCAGAGGAGACAGAGCTGGGACAGGTGACCTGAACTGCCCAAAGGGATATTCCAGACAACATGACATCATGCTTAGCATACAAAGAAGGAGGAAGGGGAGGTCATTTGTAATGACGGTGTTTGTTTTCCTCCAAGCCACGGCTAAGTGTGATGGGGCCCTCCCTGCTCTCCTGGAGTTGGCTGAACACCTGCCTGCTTTGGGAAGAGGTGAATTCATTCCTTGCTGTGCTTTGCTTGTGCATCTGCTGCTTTCCCTATTAAACTGTCCTTATCTCAACCCACAAGTTTTCTTCCTATGATCCTTCTCATTCTCTCCCTTGTACCGCAGGTAGGGGAATGGGGCTTGGCCGCTGGTTGGGGTTGGGGTTGAAGAACCACAGCACCACCTTACCCACACATTTTGCTGTGCCTGCAATGAGCATTGCTAATGGTCTGCATGGCATGCCAGTAATTTTACACAGGAAAAGCACTGCCTACGTTGTGAACAGAACCATCCACTCAAAAGCACAGCCACTCCAGTAATGGAAGATATAAGATACCTTTTCTTTGTAAAATGCTGTTTAAATATCTACTGTCACAGGTGCTACCAACAAGTTGGGAAAGCAAGACATTCAGTGAGCTAGAAATGCAGCCTCTACCCACAACGTTTACAGGCTGCTTAGTTTCCAAAAGTGCCAATTCTCATGTCAATGAAAACAAAACCACAAATTATGCTGTAAATATTCTGCCTCTTTCCAAACTGACATCCCCCCTCATAACATTCATACACGCTATTTTGAAAATTACTGTACATTTTGGATAATCACAATATTTAGGCATCACAGTATTAGCAAAAGGTCTATAGTATTCCACCCTGTTTTCGAAATGGTACCAACATAAAAAAAAACCAAAACCAAAAACAACAACAAAAAAACAAACAAACAAACAAACAAAAAAACCCCACAAAACCAACCAAACAAAACAAACAAAAAAAAAAACCAACCCAAAAAACCCCACAAACAAAGAGAGCAAATTTGATAGCCAGGCCTGCTTAAGTATTTAACACAGGCCAAGCCTTGGCAGCAAAATAAAGAGACTAGGATCTTCAACCTTATAATGCAGCCCCTTATTACCTGCAAGTATCTAGCCTGTTACTCTTTAGACACAGTCTTCCCAACTCTTCACACTCCTACAGCCCGAATTCAGGTATCAGTAACACTTTGCAGTTAACCTGAGAACCATAACACTTTCACTATTACTGCATACTGAAAGAAGATCTAGGAGTGAAAGGGTTCCTGCAATCAGCAACAAAAACAACGGTTGAGTCACCCAGAATAAGCTCTTTAAAACCTGCACCTCATTTCTAACATATTTTAGGTCACTTAAAGAGATAAATTGTTTAGGCTTCTCTGGTTAATGTCACAGGTATGAAAATATTATTTCTGGAAAACGTTTAACACCAGAAGCTGTCATATATTTATGCTTTTCAAACTGGCATCACAAGATTTAAGGCCATCTCTGCATCAACAGATGAAATTTAACCCTGCATCACACAACCCAGTGACAGGCTTATGTCCCATGCATCCTTCCAAATACTACACGCAGTAACTCCAGCAACCGGGAATCTCACCTAAGAGAGGCCCACAGCCCCCTGGGCGCTCAAGGTCAAAGCAGGACGACCCTAGCAGCCCAACGCCAAGCTCATTCCCCGGCAGGCGGGAAGAGCTCCCTGGGGAAGCTTCACCAGGAAGGGCGAAGCCAGGCCCCGCCGGCCGCTGCCGTGCGGGCGGGGGGAGAGGCTCCGCAGCCCGAAACTCACCCGGGCGCGCTCCGCGCTGCGGGGGGACAGAGCACGGCGGCGAGGGCAGACAGGTGCCACAGGTCAATTGATGCAGCGTAATTAACAGGCTATAACCGCTCTCCCCGGGGTCCTCAGCACCTGCCCCTCGCACACAGCCCAGGACGGCCCGGCCGTCGTCCGCCACGACAGTGCCGGAGGGGAGGGCAGAGCACGGTAGAGCAGAGGGCCAGCTCGGCTCGGCTCGGCTCCAGGGGCGGACCCTCCCCAACACCGGCGCGGCGAGTGGGGTGGAGGGAGGGGAGCGGGAGCAGCAGCAGCAGCCGCCGCCGGGCCGCGCTGCGTGCCCGTACCAAGGTCCCGGGGAAAGAGCGGAGGGAGCGGCGTTACCTGAGCGACCCGAGCCGGAAGAGCCTGACCGCCACCGGCACCCCCGCGCCGCCCTGACAGCTCCCGGCGTGCCCCGCGCCGCGCCCGCCCCGCCCGCCGCGCTCAGCCGCGCTGCGCCCCCTGGCGGGACGCGTGCGCAGGTGCGCGGGCGCGCAGCGGGCTCCGCGTGAGTGCGTGTTTGTTTATCTCGCCTGATATTTACTGAGTGTACCAGATACAGCGCAGGTAAACATGGAAGGTGGGTGGTTCTTTAGATTATAGTGCAACAGGTTGCCCAGTGAAACTAATGCCCCATGCCCCATCCCTGGAAGTGTTCGAGGCCAGATTGGATGGGGATCTGAGCAATCTGAAGGTGCCCCTGCTCACGGCAGCGGGCTTTGGAAGGAGATGATCTCTAAGATCACTGAATCTAAGATCATCGAGTCCAACCTATGATCGAATGCTACCATGTTAACCACACCATGGAACTAAGTGCCATGTCCAGTCTTTCTTTAAACACCTCCATTGGAATGTGACACCCGTTGCAATGTCTAAGCACCCTTTCTGTGAAGAATTGCCTCTGAAAGTCCAATCCCCACCTGGTCCCTTCCAACCCAAACTGGTCTGTGATGCCATGATGTGATATTACCTTTATGTTAGCAGTAGCTGTATAGGGAATTTTGTAAAATTTCCTGTGATTAGTATGCTTGAATCCTTACTACACATAAAAATGTATGGGTGCCCACATGGACAGTATTCAAAGGACATTTTTTTACTGCACTCAAGAGTGATTTTTCAATTGGCCACTTCCACAGCATAAAGGGTACAGCTCTTAGACTGTAATCTGTGCATTTTAAGTCATCATTACAGTTCTCAAATTTAAACAAGCTTCATAATAGCAAACAGAGCTTATGGTTATAAATGACTTGAGTAACTGCAAAAAAAAAAAAAAAAAAGGTGTGTTCAGCTTACATGATTAATATTTTAGGCTTTGTCTGAGGACAAGTATTTCTAAAATATTGCCAGGGGAAAATCTCATAATTATAAATCTTCTACTGAGTGACTTACGTTGCCAGCCAATATTTAATGAAGTCTAATTTTATTCTCCAGACTTGGGATAATAATAAAGAGTAAATGCAATTCCTTTTCTCATTAAACTATACCAGGAATCAGTACATGAAAAAGAGTTACTTTTTGGAAAGCTGACAATTTCCACTGGTTTTCTGAGGCATCAATATGACTCTATGTGTCATGTATTTTTATTAAAATGGTACACCTAATTTTTTTTTCTTTGAAGATACTTATAAATGCCTTTAAGAAGTAATTGTTAACTAGAATGGTTGTGCTTTTGGAGCTTTTAACAGTGGTGAACTTCACAGAGGGGAAGTGATTGTCCATAACTGACCATGTGCTTTCACATGCTACTGCATTGCAGAGTGGTTGGATTTCTAAGCTTCCCTTGTGCTGAATTTAGTAGTGGCAGTTACAGCTCAGAGCTCCAAAACACTTCTTTCAAATTGCCTCATCGACTTTATGTGCAGTGGCAATCAAAAAAACATTGTATGTCGTTGGGAAGAATATTGAGAACAAGACAGAGGTAGTTGTTTGGCTGCTGTGAAAAAGGCTGGTGCAGCCTCAGATTGATTACGGCATCAATTCTTGTCTTCACGGCTCAAGAGGGATGTAGAGAAGTTGGGAAAGGCACTGTGGAGAAATGTCACTGCTATAAAACAGCAAGAGCAATAATGACTGTGACTGTTCGATACAGAGAAAGAATGCAGGGGAGAGGACTGATCAAATTCTACAAAATCATGAAAGGCAACAAAGTTGTTGTTAACCAATTCCCACAGTATGAGAATGAGGAGGAACAGAAAATTCTTTACTGCAAAGCAGAAAACTTCTAGAACATATTGGCACCAGGGGCTGGGGACTTCGACACTATCTGTAGGTTGAAGGATACATTATTCATATTGACGACAAACACATCCATAAGGGGACACTGAAGGAATTGGGTAGGGGATGAACCCACGGGGGAATACCTGGAAACAACCACACTATGGAGTACGTTATTTTACTGATGTTGGAGTCAAAATACTGGGCTGGGTGCAGCACTGATGTTAGGTGCACTTGCTCTGTAGGAAATTTACCTTTCTTTCTCTGTAATTATTTCATAGCAGAAACGGTGAGAAACCTATAATAGAAAATTTTGAATAAGTAAGGCTCACACCCTGTGAACACTTAAAATTATTCATAACTTTGTAGCTTTGGGTAAGCCTTTGTAACATCAAAGGCCCTTTTAAAACTAATACTAGGAGTCAATTCTCCTATAATTACATGGGGTTTATGTTTGACGTATGACCTACTTGTCCACAACCATTTAGTTCACAACATAAATTTGTTTGTGAATTTTGTTTCATTGGAAATGAAATCCACCATGTGGACTAATTATTTTTCTTCCTTAAAAAAAAAAAAAAAAAAAAGGAAACAAACAACAACAGAACCCCAAACCACCACACTCAGAGCAGCATGTAGACAGTAGAGTCCCATGTTAGAACACTTTAATAAATTCATGCTTTGTAAAAAACAACAAAATAACTCAGTTGAAACTGTCTATTGCCTGCTGTATTTTTCCCACAAAATCTAACCCTACTCCGTTTTCTTCTTTGGGACTCTCCTACTTGGTTTTGATAACTACAAGGACTAAGGATTACTTCACTATAATCCTGTCTTTGATCATATATTGCTATAAAAGTAACCTGTGCAAACTTGCCTATTTTTTAGAAGCTTTGCAGATAATGTTTTCAAATAACTCTCTGCTACCACAGAGGGTCTTGTCACTTCTTAAAAAGTAAACACTTCTAACATTGCAGAAAGACTCCTTTATTTCAAAGTGAAAGTTTCTTTCCTTGGTGTCCTTGAATACTGAGCATCATCTTCTTATGTACTGTGAGGGCAGCATCCTGGATGAAGTGTGCAGTGGTGACAGTGTTCATAAGGTAAAGGAAAGTCACACAGGCATGTCAGGGTGGACTTACAGTCTCTTGATAAAAGATCTCAGGAGAGGCAGTAGAAAACCTCACCCCAGAGCAGCACCTGCCTGTGTTTCTTACAAGTACAATGTGACAGCATTCAAGAGCTGAGTCCACATGGATTGGGAGAAATTCAGAAAGCCTTGTAAAGCTGTAAGAAAGGGTGGAAAGGGGTTTTTTTCACAAGGCAGAGGGTGAGTAGTAGTGCCACAGGGCACAGTCCCCAGTGCTGGGGAGCCTGCCCCGTCTCAGCAGAGGCCTCTGTGCAGACTGAACTTTGCAGTCATGATGGAGTGACCCCAGTCAGCTGCTAGCTCAGGGGCAGAACCAGAAGAGCAAAAGCATGAAAAACTGTGGGTTAAGACAATGATGTTTTAGTGGATGAGGGAAAGAGGAACAAAAAATCCCCCCAAACATACAGACAATCACTCAGCACCTCCCACAAACAAGACTGCTGATGTTTAGTCAGTATCTGAGCAATGGTCACTGTGGAAAGACTATGCTCTGAGTTTTTACTGCCACGCCTTATGTTATGTGCCATGGAACATCACTTTGGTCGATTCAAATCAGTACGATCTCTCCCGCCGCCCCAGGCTCTTCCCCACCTCCAGCCTACTTGCTGGGCCCTGTGGAGCGAGACACTGAGGAGGCCCTAACAGTATGCAAAAACCCTGTTTGTCCACGAATCCGGAGGAGACACCCCCAGGCACAGCCCACAGCTCCTGTGGGGAGGTGCCCCATTGAACAGACCCAGGTTCCTCCCGGCGGTGGTGTGGCAGGAAAGTAGGAGGTGATAGCCCCATCTTGACACAGAAGAGACTGGGCATTGAAAACTCCGTGAGACCAGCCGGTTGTGCAGACCTGGAACCTGGGGGGTCGGGACCCGAAGGGACTCATCCCTGGGCCCCCAGGCCTGACTTTGCGGCCAGCAGCGGCCCAGCCGGGAGGCGCAGCAGACCCCGGGACACCCTCCCGCCACTGCCTCCCAGGGCACCGTCGGCGCCGAGCTGCTGCATCCTGCGCTTGGATCGCAGCAACGCCGTGCACTGCTACGGGCTTGGGGAGGAGTGACCTGGGAGCCGTTCGGCGGAGAAGGATCTGGGGGGGCTGCCTGACAGCCCGTATGAGCGAGCGGTGTGCCCAGCGGTGGCAAAGAACGCCAGTGGCATCTTGGCTTGTATCAGGAATAGTGTGGCCAGCAGGACCATGATGAGGTGGTCATTTGCAATGATGAGGCCGCACCTCAAGTGCTGTGATCAGTTTCTGGGCCTCTCAAAAAAAAAATATTGATGTGCTGGAGCACGTCCAGAGAAAGGAAAGAGGGCTCTAGAAAACTTGTCTTACAACGGACCGCTGAGGGAGCTGAGGTTGTTTAGTCTCGAGGAGGGTCGGGGGGACCTCGCTGCTCTCTACAACTGCCTGAAAGGAGGTTTTGGGAGCCGCTCTCTTCTGCCTTGCCTATTGTGACAGGACTAGCGTGAATGCCCCTAAACTGAGAGAGGAGACGTTCAGATTAGACATTAGAAAAATATTTATCACCGCTAGGGCAGTCAAAGGCTGGAATGGATTTGCCAGGGAGGTGGTGGAGACGCCATCCCTGGAAGTGTTCAGGAGGTGTCCGAAAGCAGCGCTGGCTGATGGGGTTTATGGGGGAACTCCTGGATTCCACGCAGGCGGCGCTGTGACGGGCGGGCGGGCGACACCGCGCCTGCGCCGGCGGGAGAGCGGGCGCTTCCGGCGCGGTGCCGGCATGGCGGGAGCGTTCCTGATGGAGATCAGGCGGGCGACGCAGAGCGCGCTGCTGGTTATCCGGTAGTGCGGGGCATTGCCGCCCGCCGCCGCTGGGGCCGTGCGGGGCAGCCGGGGGGCGCGGCGGGTTTGGCTTTCGGCGTCCTTAGCCTTCAACGTGGGGACCGGGTTGTGTGCGGGCGCGTCCCCCTGCTTGTTCGGCTCGGCACTACTGTGCAAATAAATTTTTCCTGAGAACGGTGGATTGTTTCTCTCGGCTGCTCCTCGGTCACCTAGTGGATCTCGGGGCGCGACTGGGGCTGCGGGGGAGCTGCGGGCCGGCCCGTGTAAAGCAGCAGCGCACCCCGACAACTCCTTCCCGAGGCATACCCGTTGCTTTTCCTCCGCAGCGCGGCGGCGGAGCTCCCCAGCGCGCCGGTGGAGGTGTCGGTGTGCGCGGATTCCTTGGAAGTGAGGAGCGGCGGGAGCTGCGATGCGGCGGCGCTGCCGGCAGGGGTCAGCCTGGCGCCGTCCTCGTGCCGCGGGCTCCGGCGCCTGCGCGGGGACGGGCTGCACCTGCACCTGCGCCTGCGCCACCCGCCCCCCGCTGCCGGTGAGGGTGGGTAGGGGCACACCCGGGGCAGACGCTGCGAAACGGAGGAGGGTGACCTGGAATTTGGCAGGTTTATCTGAGAGAGGCTGTGAAGTGTGGATTCTGTAGAGCAAACACCTTCTGGAATTGTCAGTTTTAGAAACGGAAAGTGCAAAAGTGACGTAACGAAAGGGAAACGCGGTGTGTTCGGGATCTGCTCACAGTTCCCCCCACCCATACTTCCCCATAGTACTTCCGAGTGATTTTATTTCTCTCCTGTTCCGCATTGGGTAGCTGAAAATCATGGAATCATAAAATGCTAAGGGGCTGAAAGGGACTTTAAAGATCATCTAGTCGGAAGTCCCCACTGCCATTGGCAGGGATATGTCCCACTAGAACAGGTTGCTCAATCCTTCCCCCAGGATTTGAACACTGCCAGGGTTGGGACATCCTCAGCCTCCCTGGGCAGCCTGTGCCAATCTCTCATCACTCTCACTGTAAAGAATTTCTTCCTAATTCCTAACCTAAACTTCCTTTCTTTCAATTTGTACCCATCACTCCCCATCCTATAGGAATGGTGTAATCTGATTCATCCAGACAACGACTATGCTTGTCCATCCCTAACCACTTAATCATAAAGGGTTAGTGTTGGGACTCATTATTCTCACAGCTAGGGTTTCAGAGGTTAATGTCACAGGTAACATCTGCAAAGTTACCCTTTTTACTTCCATGATGCTAATTCAGGTCTAGGATGTGTTTGCAATAAATAGGAGGCATTATAGAAGCTATAGAAGTACAGCTTTCTTTGATCCTGGCATCCAAGCTCAATATGTTTAGAATCATACGATATGACACAGAAAAATATATTAAATAACACAAAATTGTCATTCTGAGCTTTTAAAGTAGAAAAGGATGATAAAATATGTAATATTCAGTAATGCAGCACCAGAAATGCATTCGAAAACTCTGTTAGTATGCTGAGATGGCAACTGTGATTATGACAACTCAGGTATATTAAAATTATTTAATGTGTCCTATTACTAAGACATGTTTCAAAAGACCAATGATGAACTTTTAAAAATCAACCTTGGAAAGTCATGCTAGTGAAAAATAACTATGTGAATGAGGTGATATTGTATATTGGATAGTCTTAGTTACTCTTTGATGTTTTGTATTATTATGCAAAATAGTTGAAATTCTGGAACATTTTAAAGTACTTTTCTCTTGTGGTTGTATTCTAAATTTCAAATACTGAATGTCAATGCTGAGAGTAAACTTTGATTCTTAATTTTGAGAAAGTGGCTGATGCAAAGCGTATTCATACCTAGAGCTAGGCTTACAGTTTTACTTTTCTTCTGCTTAATGTTGTCAGATAATTTGAGGAGACTTTTATAACTTCTTTTTTTACTTTGGAGAAGTTGTTTGAGCTGCCTTTTGTGAGACTGTTTTTGCTTTCCTGGCCTGCAGAGGCCGTTGCTCACCATCTTTTCCTGGAGTGGTTCCACAGTGGTTGGTTTCTTACCTGCCTGAAAATGTAAAACTAGTGTCTGACCCTGCTCCCCATCCTGACTATTTGTGTTACATATTGGTGTGTCCCCTCATATTGCAGATACATTGATTATCAGAAATATCATTACAAAGGTGTGGCATTGAATTTTGATTTTTATAATCTCTGCAATTATATCAATATCAGCTCCCCTTCTAAAGAGGATTTGCACCTTGAAAATCATTATTCACATATACAGTTTCCTACTTAGTAATATGAGGCAAGAGGTGGAGATGTCAAGTTTTTCCTAAATCTAAATACTTGCTTTTAAAAAAAATAAGGTTGTGTTTAAAATGTCAGCCTTTTTCTTTGTCTGTTAGATTTATCCTTTTTGGTTTGAGGTATTTGACAAGATTGTTTTGTACAAGTGACTGAAAATTTTACGTTATTTTGAAGATTTGTATTTTCCCTTCCATCTATAGATGTGGTTTTTACTTTGAGGGAAAGCCTGAAACCCAACAAGAATTACATTTTTTACTGTCAGTCCTGTGGTGACATCGTAGTGAACGTCCGGTGAGTACTGCAATGTCTTGTATTTATAGCAATAAATGCCATAGAGACTGGTATTCATATTATTTTGTGTACTTTGAGACAGCTAAAAGGTATTTATTTTGAAACTGACAGACAAGAACACATTTGAAGCACTGTAGATGACAAAAAGCAAAATTACCTGAAGCAGTTTTTAGCTGTTTATTCATGTGCTCCTTGATTTCTTTCTTCCTCTGTATTTCAGGTATCCTTTTCAGTACTTTTCAGTCTCTTATAAATTTCCTTCAGTCATCATTCTGTAATTATAAATTGGCTGCTCAGAATGGAGATATTGACCACAGCTTCCTTTTATCTTTTAAGCAAAGCCTGCCTCCACATAGTTCAGGGATGCTAAATTTGGGAAACAGGAGCTGTGTCTTAGCTGTGTGACTTGTCCTTATCTCTGTTCCTTAAAAGGTCTGCAGATTGAATGAGACTTTTAATAAAAAGGTGCTGCATTGTCTAGCTTTTCTGATGAACAGCTTTGACAGCTTCAGCTGAATATATAAGAATTGTTAGAGGTGCACTTACAGCCTTTTATGATCTGTGTGGCTCCTAATATGTCTCATTCTCTAAATTTCTCTTCTGTTACTTTCTTGTCATAGGTATGGATTTATGGCTAGCTGAATGTAACTAAATGAGGATTTCTTAACTTTCACTTCTGAAATGTCTCATCAGAAAGTCTAGTAATAATGCTTATTTTGATACATTTGTAAAGTAATGGAACTTCTAATTTCTAGTCAGTAACATTTGCATTCAAAACATGTTGCAGGTTTATATTTGTATCTCCAAGTGGGAATTTTCCTCAATTTCAGCAAATTCATATCAAATTCAAATGCATGTAGGTTAAATCTTTTGGTTCTGCATCGTGTAATGTGACACAAGCAGAATTTTTGAGAAAGGAAGAAGAATGCATGGCCATGCCTTTTTACTTGGCATTTCTGCTTTCAGGAAGCCTTTGAGTCCTTTGAATGTTGCCACTAAAAAAACCTAAGACAGGAGTAGAAAAGTGGAGCTGACAGTGTATCCAACACATCCAGCATTTCCAAAAAAAAGAGAGTAGTGTAGTCAGAACTTCTAGCTACAGAATTCATGTGTTCCTCTCTCCAGGAAAAATTAAGTATGACAGTGACAGCAGAGGTGGCAGAATTGAAAGGAAATTGCAGAATTGTGTGAAAGAGAGCATATTGAAGTCTGAATTACTTGGCAAAGGTCTGTAATAAGAAACACCTGATATCTAGAAAATCATACCTTTAAGAAGAAATTGAAATAAATGGAGTTTAGTGTAGATTAGGCTGTGGAGAAGACATAAGATTCTCACAATATCTGGGAAGTTGCTGTAAAGAAGGTGGCAGTAATCTTCAGCTGAAGCATGAGGAATCTAGGTTAAAATGAAAGAAAAAAACAAACCAACCAACCACCCCAAACCTATTCTAAAGCTTTTTTTTTTTTTTTTTTTTTTTCTGTTAGAGCCTGCATAGGAATTCTTCCTTTTAAAGATTAGATTAAGAAATGTACTAGGAATGGGTTAAATGTAAGTGATCCTTCCTTGATGCACAAAAATTGACTCTATACATTTTCTGAAATCCTCTGCCTCAGTCTGTTTCCTTTCATAAATTTGATAGCTCTTCAAAGGTTAGGGTTATGCTCTTTCATGCTTTTCCATTGCCCTCACATTACAAACAGAGAAAATTATTAGATTTTTTTATTCTTTCATCATGCAAGAGCTGCAAAGAATTAGGGATGCTTTCTTTTTTCTTTCTTTCCTTCCAGTTTGGCTAAGTGTACCTCATGTAAAAAATAAGTCTTTAAGACTTTATTTCTGTAATGAAGAAATTCTTAAAGGCTTGTGGTGTGCAGATGGCAGGTGCCCACCAAAGCTGCTTTATCACTCCCCTCATCAGCTGGACAGGAGAGACTGCATGTAACAAATTATAATTGGTACTGCACAAATATTCCATGGAAAAACTCATGCCAGGGGAAATCTAATCACACTTTTCCTACATAAGTAATGTTAAGCCTGACAGTTAACTGACAAGCTGGGCTATCCCAATATTTTTAATAGGTAAATAAGGGAAACTGCAGTTAAAGAAATGCAGTTGTTCTTCTTTTTCTCTGATAGAACTGAACAGTTATTAAATGTTTAAAAGTCTAAAGTCGAGTTTACTTCAAGTTTTCAGTATTTTCAGTAGCAGAATGGCATTACTGGGTATTAGTTAATAATGACACTTGGGGTTACTTTTCTTAATCCAGTCTTACAGGGGTCTCTAATGTCAAATACTTACTTTAGCCTGGAAGATCATTTAAGAGTTATATCCTTATAGCAGGGCTCTTATAGACTAGTGCTCAACTTCAAACTTTTAAAAATAACTTAATTACCTAATTTTCTGATTGAAATCTGGGAACTATCTACAGCAGGCGATTCAGCCTGGCTAGATTAGACTTTCAGGAGAAAGCTACTCCTAAAGGTACCAACCTAAGAATTGTTTGTTGCTCTCTGACTGTGAAGGCAGCCTAGGTCGTTATTTTCAAGTACAAACTCAGTTGTTATTAGGAGCAAGTTTGTAAAGATAAGTCACTCTGTATTCTATGTTTTATTATGTTATTTAGTAGCCTCAAGTTGGTTTTGTTTGTTTTTCTAGGAAGACTCCATTTTTATTAGTGTTACAGTTTTCCAGTTCTGGTGACCCAGGATATGGCTTCCCACCCATGAGTGGCAAAAGCCTAAAATACAGTGGAAATGGTTTATTTTCTGTATAGCTCAGAGTTAGGAGGAGTTTATTTAGGAAATTCCTACTGGCTGGAAAAACTGCTTTTGTTGGAAAAAAAGTGAAAATCATTATGCTGTAGACTGTGAGAGTAAAGAAAGGTTGATTTAATGAAACTGGAAAGCATGAGTGTGCAGCTTAAGGTAATGTCTGTCTTTTTTTTCCCTTGTAAGAAGATTGCTGAGCTTTTTGTTACTTTTGTGCAAAAATACAGGAAGACTTTTTTTTGCAGTGAGTCCAGGCACCGTAACTAATTGTAAAGGCTGATGAAGAATCAGTTATTAGACCAGCATCAGAACTAAACTGTCACTTTGGCAGAATTGAGTAGTATCTCAAACAGTATATAAGACCAGGGAAAATGAAGACAGACATGGGCAGTGCTGAGAGATGATCTTACTTAGTTTTGGTAAAGCTACTTCAGAGGATCAGTTATTCCAACTTTCATCTGCAGGTGGAGCAAGCAGAGTTTAAAATGTCTTGTGTATCTAGGTAAAAAGGTTTTTTTTTTAATAAAACATTTTTCTTTCACCCACGGAACAATTTAAAAGGGCCAAGAAGCTACAGTGAGAAGAAATGACATCTTCTGAAAATGTTAGTCTGGGAACTGCAAGAAAGGGAGGATGCCTAACTGTTGGCTTAGCAGCTGTGTTTTTATTTGCAAAGTAACATCATAAGCAAAGTTGTATTTGCAAGTTTTAAGTAAGTAGTAGAATCAAGAAACTCTGGTGAAGATTTCAGGCGACAGCTGAGGAAATAGGGTAACTATTCAAGGAAACTAGGCTGAGAGCAAAAAATGCAAATCCAATACAACTAATAATGAAAACAAACTATTTTTCCAGAAAAAGTATCCTTGGTCCATACAGCTACCCAGGAGAAAGGGATTTGCCTTTTTTGTATATGACTTCTGAGAGTCAGATCTGAGTATCTGAATCGAAATTAAGATTGAGTTATCCTTTGTTTGTTATTTAGTTTGGTTTTTTTAATGAAGATGTACTGTGGTATATTTTTTCAGGTTTTAGCTTTTTCAAGCCTGGTATCTGAGATGACAAGCTGAATCTTGCTGTGGCATGAGTCTGTTTCTATTGTTTTTATGGCAACATTTGATGCAAGCGAACTGTACAAGAAGTAATAATAAATGTAATTGCAAATGCTCATTGTCATATTTTTCATGACTGGGTAGAACTGTTTTATTTTTGCCACGTTAAATAATTTCAAGAGATGACTATGTCAAATTCTGCCTTATAATCATTGGAGATTCACCCTTGGGAAATGCTTCATCACAGATTTGGCAGGAAAATCAGCCATTGCTTTCTCAGAATTCACCGAAAGAAAGTGCCTTTGGCTGGAAAGAGAGTCCGACACTTTCTTTTGAGAAAATGCCATACTTCCCCCACTATTTGTAGGAAGCCAAAACTCTCTTTAAGTGTCTTAGAAGTGAATTATAACATAACTGAAATATTTGTCTTTTCTTTCCTCTAAGGAAGTTTCTCAGAGTTCTTCCTCTACCAAGTGAAAACTGGAGTGATTTAGTTGAAGAGTGGTGTTGCCACCCCGACCCCTTTGCCGGAAGAACTTTGCACCCTCAGCACGGTGACTGTTTTGTTGGGGACACTTTTTTCCTGCTGAATTCAAGAAATGAATCACATGTGCCTGAATCTTCTGTGTGCTGCTCAGAGGCTGGACACCATGTTTCGCAGAGTGACTCCAACTTGGTAAAGTATTTTCTTCAAATAGTTCTTAGGTGAAGTTATTTGGACTTTTTAATTGTAAAGTACTTTTTTTAAAACTAGTTTATTTAATTTGTACGTATTACAGAACTGTTCTGAAGGTCATAGGGAGTTCTTGACATTCACAAGAAGCCAGAAAATACAGAAGCCAGAAAATATTCCAGGCTGTTTTACATTTTCTAAAGCTCACACCACAGTCTTGATACTGACTTCAGTATGCAAGTAGAACTTAGTACTAGAAACAGAAGCTACTTAATTATGTAGTTCTAAACCCAGATATTTTCCCCCCAAATTATCATGAGTGAAGGACATCAGAATTCAGTAAGTTAATAACTGTGATGGGTTAGGTGTTTGTTAAAGGCTAGTGGAGCAAAGAATGAGGTGGAAATTGAAGTAGCAATTGTTTTTTTCTTACACTGTGACTTGAGGCATAATCTTGACTATGATTAAAGAGAAGTGGGATTTTTTTTTTTCTCTTCTTTTTTAGTTTTAGAAAGACGTGGAAATATCAGAATGCATGCTTTGTGTTTAGATGTGGCTGGCTTAGGTTCTGAAAGCATAGTAAGGAAATTGAGTTTGTCTGCTCTGTCTAGTGAAAGGAACCTGCCTTCCTATATTGTAGCTCTTCATGTTGATGTTTCTGAGGTGTTCCAGGGTAAGATAGATTATCAACCAAGTCTGTATGAAGAAGGTTATCATTTGGCTTAGAAACATCAAAATTTGAAGTTGCCCATCACCATTTGTTGGTGGTTATGTTTCGGTGGTGGGATAAAACCCTTGAAGAAAGACAGTTCAATGATTTACTTTTGGACATCTAGCCAAAAGCTGTATAAGAGTATAAGACTTCAAGCAATGATCTTTTCTTCTGCCAGAAGAACATCCAGAAACTCAGTTCACCAAAACCTACATTTCCATAAAACCTTTTCTGTTAATCTACGGCATGTCTGCATTTGTACTGACAAAGGTTGGGCCTACACATGCTGTATTTTCTCACAATTGAAAGTATTAAATTGTCTGCATTGCTGCCTTGGCAATTTGTGTCTGTAAAAATTGATGGCTTATTCTGTAGAGATTTCCAGGATGAAACATTTAATCTCTTGAAAACCAGACTCCCTAATTTCTACCTGCTGCTAATAGTGATATGTATTATCCCCAGGAAGAGTCACCAGGATTCTCACAGTTCAGTGGCTGCTGGTGAAGTGCTCCAAGCGACCCCTCTGAGTGGGGAGCAGTTTTGTCCTGTGGTCCCTATCTGCAAGGCTTGCAGCTTGGTCCCTATGGTTTCTTGTTCCATTGTTCTTTGAAAAACAGAATATGCAGAGAGGAAAATAAATCAGTATGGCAGAAGCAGATTAATTTGGTTTAACTCTGTGACAATGGAGTTATTTCTTCTAAGTTTCCTTAAGAAGGAGGTGGAGTAGATGATACCAAATTTTCAAGAGGACAATGCTTTCTGCCAGTGGTTGCCAAAATGAATTCTTTCATTTCAGTAGTCTTAAAAGAGATCTTAGAACACCAGGAAAAAATACGGGAAGAGGCAGGGCTCATGGAGTTCATATTGCACACTTCTTGATCAGAAAGAATGCTTGTGAGTAAAGGATTGATTTGGAGGCAGAAATGTAATAAAAGGATGTGGAACAAAGATTTTACTGAGATGTGGGTTGAACCAGGGTAGCAGCAGAACTTTTGAATAAGGGAGGAGGCTGTGTTATGTCAGAGGCATACAATAGTAGTTTAGTGTGATGAATTTTCATGTTTGCTTCCTTATACTTCCATCAAAGTTGAGAATTTGTTCCTTGTTTATGTCCAATCCCTTTTTCTACATCTTTCACACTTGCAATGAATTCTCATTTCTGTGTTTGCTTATTTCCAGCATCACTCAGTTGCCAAGCAAATGAGCACAACTGTTAGATCCAGCAGAAGCTAGACTAATAAGGAAAAAAAACCCTCATACTGAAGCAGAAAATTCTTCCATAATATGAGTAATAGAAAGTTACAGGCAAGACAGATTGCTATTGGCATAAATGTTCTCATTTTAGAGAATATTATTGCAGTCTGCCCCAGTATGAAAGTTCCTTTTTAATTGCATTGCAGTTCTTTGGAAAGTGTTTGCCTATGACCAAAATAGTAGCAGGAATGTACCAGAGATACTTAAACAATCTTTTCCAGACTCCAGTGGGACCAAGACAGCCTCCGTCCATCGCAAACATATTTTTCACATCTATTAGTCTTCCAGTGTAACATAGTTCTTAAATGTCACATGGTCTTGCAGCATCTTAATAGTATCTCTTGGGGAAAATATTTTTCCTGACACCTTATCAGTGATCCTTAGGAATAGGAACAGAAACTATTAGGCTTGTGATCCACCTGCATCTGCAGATTGCCAGCAGCTGCAAGTTGTCAAACAGATAAATTGTTTTAATTAGTTGTGCTAAAACTATCCCTTTTTCCATTGAAGCATGATACAAGGAGTTAGTGGTGTTTTTTAGGCACAGTTCTCAGTCAGCACCTGTAACTATAGTCAGAAAAAAAATTCTCAAGTTGTAGCTTTCAAGGAAGTAGTATGTATTCTGTACTTGTACTGTGCAGTATTTGTACCAGTCTGAAACATTGGCTTACACAAAACCTTGTCTGTTTATCCTTGTTTTTCACACTGAGCAAGTAATTTCACTGCATATGTTTGAGAGGAGCAGCAAGGTAGGAATTGGGAAAGGGGATAACTGCATATATATGAATCAGATGTTTTTCCTGATCTCCATAACAAGGGAACTGTAGTTCCAACATAGTCAGCCCTCAGGCTGTTAGTTTGATTCTCTATTTTTGACCATCATTAAGGTTATATATATATGTACTGCTTTCAGATTAGAGCTCTGATGTGCTACACCCAGGTTAATAAACCCACACAGAAGCAATTTTGAAGTTTAGACTTTTGATTAAAGTAAGAATTGTGCTTGCTTTTTTGATGTGTATCACTGTAATTAGTAGGAGTCTAATAGGGTAGATTTCATCTAGAAGTGAGATCTTTTTCAAAGCGCAGTAATAGATGCATAAAGCTAAAGCAAACATTCAGTGATGTCTGGAGAGTGTAGAGACTCCTCGAACTAGATATTGTTATCCACATTTTTTGTTTTTAATAGACCCTTGAGGACATTGCTTCCTCTGAATTTATGAAGACTTTTTGAACTTTTTTATACTTTTAATATGAAAAATGCTATCCTCTACTGAGTACTAAACTATATTATGCATTGTGCAACAAATGCCTTCCTGCTTTTTTGTTACAAACAGGGTTGGAATTTCATAGCATGAGCTATGAGGGCATAGGTTTGGGTTTTTTTCTGTTCAGCTTTTCCTAAACGTTTGTGATTTTAGGTATCTTGATGATACCCTCCAGTTTTCTGTCTTCCATATGTTCTCCTGTTACATGTATTTTCATGCTACATGTGGGAACTGTTTTGCACTTCTGACAGTTATTCTTTGTCAATATCTTTTCTGTATTTGTTTGAATAGAGGGAGAAGCGTTGTTCAGGAGCAGGATCCACTGCACCTTTCTGGAATATCGTGCTGTGTTGTGTATTTCAGCTGTTTCCTAGTAACTCAAAATAATCTGCAGACATTTTCTGCTCTCTGCTGAACATTGTACTGGTATTCAACTCCTATAAAACTGTCCACAGTAAACTGTTACAAAAACTTGTTACTGAGTAATGGTAGTCACATTGCAGCATACTATTTTCTGTATATATTATGGAGTATTTAATTTCTGGTGCATTATTTCGCCCTTAGCACAATCAAATTTAGCTCATCATTTTATCACCCAGTCACTCAATATTACAAGATTCTCCTGTTAGCCGTTACAGATTGTGCTGTGTGGATATATTTTTAAAATTGGTATGAAACATGCAAGCAAGTCCAAGTGTAGAAAGTTGAAGTAGTGAAGGCATATATGTGTGCAGGTAAACATAAAGAGGACAGAAACAAGTAAAAAGTTTCCTGTCTGCTCTGTAAATTATGCTAAGCTATGCATTCCTTTTTCAGAATATCTGAGTGACATTAAATGATTTTTTTTTTTGTCCTACAGAAGTCAAAAGATAATACCAGAGTAATTTGTAAGCGCTGCAAGACAATGCTGGGAGAAACAGTTTCATCAGGTACGAGATGTGCAAACAAAACTAGACTTGACTGCATCAACCATTGAACACTGGAGGATAAAAACAATGTAGGAAAACAGTTTATCAATAAGGTGCAGTGGTAATTCCTGTGTGTTTGTCTCATTCCTTTCTGGAACAGATGAAGTTATTGCTTCCAGTGTTAGACCTTGAAAATTACTTTCAGCAACAATTTTGATTATCCTTGTTTCTGTGGCATATTTGGCTAATTCCAAACCTTTAGAAGACTCAGTGCATGACTCCAGTTTACTAGGAATCCCAGTAAAAGTGGAGATTTGAGAAATTACAGGTTGCTTGTTCTCCTGTCAGTTCTGCAGAATAAGTGAAAGGTAAATTCAGAACTTGATCAACACAAGTAGAAGCTGAAGATTGCTAACAGTCAGCCTGGTTTTGTGGGGAGGAAGCCTATTCAAAGAAACAGGTTATGTCTCATCCTCATCCAGTGATGAGCTGATGGGATTATCAGTTTAAAAGCTGTAATTATATTGGATCAGCAGGGTTTACCTGAAGTGGTGTAAAGATGAGTGTCTGGTTGTTTTTAAAATTCAGCTATTCTTGGAAGAGAAGCAATGATAAGACTGTTATTATTAGGATTCATTCTTTCATCCTCCCTCTCTTCCACTGCATCAGTCAGTGTGAGCCTGCCTCAGTTCAGAGATCTGGTGAATATAAAAACTTCTCAGAAAATGCAAAGCCTGTTTAAAAAATGCCATAGGGTGAGACAGGACAGAAGGTCTTTGTCTTCTGTTACAGAATGTTCTGATTGTCCTGTACAGGGATATGAACAATACAGGCTTTAATGAAACCAAATTTAAGGTACAATGTTTGAAAGCCCTCAAAGCAAGATGTGACTTTGGGAAAGGAGTGCTGGGAAAAGAGCATGAATAACAAGGTCATGACTAATAGAACAGTGAGAGTGGGAAAAGGCAAACACTACTGATGTGCAGGGGTTTGGTATGGACTCTCACATGGCTGGAGTTTGTTGGGATATCCTTTGTTTTGGCCATGTTTCTTCAGCAGTGAAGGAAATTTTGGTAGAGTTCAGAGAACAAAAGAGATGTATAATGTAAGTCTAGGCAGAAACATCAATGTGAAAAGAGACTAGAGAGCAAACTTGACTGGCATGCTTTGGTGCTTCCTCATGAGCTGATCTAAATATTTTGAAGATAAAACAGGATTAGAGCAGTGTAGCTGCAGAGACCAGGTTCAGCTTTAAGATTCCCCATGGGCTATTCCTTCCCCCAACTCTATCCACATTTAGTTGTATGATTTTTTTTCTTGGCAAATCACAGCTTCTATCTGTCTGCAAGCAAACATCTGAATTCCCAATACCCTTGTAGCAGTAGCACCAATTCCTTTCTCAGGTTAATGGCTGAGGAACTAGAGAGACTCTCTTTTCTTCCTGTCTCCAAGAACTCACATAGCATGGAGCAGACTTAATTAACTTTAGAGGTAAAATATAACTTCCTAACACTGAAGATAATTTAGAAAGTGTAGTATTTACCTGGAGAAGGGGTTACCAAGCCTTTGGAGGGTTTAAAATAGATTAAGTGTCTTCCTGAAATGTTTGCTTTCATCCATTTTTAATGGTATGTGTGGTCAGAGATCAGATAAAACCCTTCCATCCTTGAAACTTGTGGACCAAGTTAATCTTTCAGTTGTTCACATGCTGAGGCTTAGTAGAATTAATTTATGACTCTTAACCTGTCTTGCTGGCCCTCTGGTTAGGCTGTATTTGCAGCACAGACCCAGATCTTCAATATGATTATCTTTGACCTGCCTTCATTGATGGGGATTAAATTATGTCAAACACTTCTATTTAGTGTGAAAAGCTGTCTTAGTGGAGTTTTTGGTGAACAGTTACATTGAAATTCAGAATGTATGCAGTGTTAACGTTGAGTGAGTGTGATTTTAGGAAAGAAGTTCCATTCTGCTCTTTGAGCAAAGAAGGAAATTATTCCCCCGTGTGAGCTGTTATTAAAACTGTCTCTAGTGATTCACTGCAGCATTACTAAGCAGCAGAGGGTACTAAAATACTTATGTAAGCTATGCTGATCTCAGTGCTTTAGGAAAGTTCTTTCAATTCATCTTTCGGGTTTGGCTTGAGCTCTTGCTTGCTTGGTTTCAAGATGATTGTTCCCAGCATTAAACAAAGATCAATATGAATGAGAAATTGCTGATCTTGTAATTAGCTTGGAGCAGTTTTCCTCAGGCAGTGTAGGTTTTTTGTTATGGTTGCTTCTACTCCTACAAACCCAAGCAAAATATGATTGTCTGCTGCACCTCTTAATTGACTACTGAACAAATATTTGATTAGTGTAGTGATATGGTGACTTACAGTCTTATCTTAATAAGTTGGTTATTCTATTATAGTTGAAAAATGTTTTTTTCATTTTAGGTACCATTAAATATTATGTCACTGAGGTGATTATTCAATCAGCTGAGGGAAGTTTCAGTCCAACACCAAGGTAACAAAATAATTGCATAATTTGCTCAAGTATGTGTTTTAGAGAGGATGCTAGAAATGCTTTAATTTTGTAGTTTCTTGAATAATTGCATATATTAACAGAGTGCAATTTTATATAATCATCACAGAATTAAGCATTGTAAAGGCAAAGTAGCCTGAATTCACTCATGTGCAGTTTTGTTTGCTCATCTTTGTGTGTGATGAAGGAGATTGTGTATAATTTGTCACAGTGTCTCAATATTGAGGTGATAAGCCAAAATAAAATACTGTTTTATTTTGAATTATGTAATTTTGCACAGTGTCTGGTGACTAATTATGGAAACAGAAGTCTATTTTGTGTTAAGTTAAATTAAATAACCTCTGAAATGTTTAATTCGAAGAGAGACTTTCAGATTTTCAAGTAATTCAGTTTGAATTTAAGACTAAGATGAAACAGAACTTGATCTAGCTACCTGGTATCATGTACAATGATACCAGGTAGCTAGATCACAATTTAATCACAATTCTTTCTTTTTGGGAATTATATTTGAAACATATGCAAAATTCTGAACTTCGTGTTCAAAAGTGCAAAATATAACGGGGAAAAACTTCTCTTCAGCATTTGACAGTTGGTGTCAGCCAAAATAAAGGGTGTAAAGCAATTTAGAATCCTGATCTGTTAAAAATTCCTGTTGCAGAAAATAAAAAGTTTTCTGGTTTTGAGTGAGAGGAATATAAAGAAGCCCCATCTTTCAGTAAAATGTGATTGTAGGATGTAGTGGAATTGAAGTATGAGTTACTCATTTACCTGTAGTGCATAGATATGAATGACTGTCTTTGTAGTTGCCATGAAAACATGCAATAATGTGGTTAATTCTTAAACAGGTCTCAATTCATACAGAGCATTGTTGCTCAGTGTCTTTTGGAATTATCATCTGCTAAAAGCACATTTAGATTCACCATAAAAGGAGATAATGGAAAAACCTATATTCTGGTGAGTTTTTAAATCTTCATCTTGGTGAAGAAGATTAACCCATGTATGCCAGTTCCTAAAATGTATTTTTATGATGTTCTTAATTGTATGTTTAAAAAAATTACCAAATTCAAGTTCTTGAAGTAGTTCTGAGGTACATCTGTTCAATTAATAATATCCATAAGTTTTTACTCTAATTAGATGTGCATGTAGAAATTTTATTGGTACAGTAATGAAAGTACTACAGATGCACTGTAAGTACCACAGAAATAACACTATTTTGTATCCAGAAAATATAGAAAGCTTATGTTTTAATTTTTTAATGTATATTTCACCTTCTTGCTCCAGCACTTCTTCTCTTTAATTACCAGAAGTGAATCCAATTGTGTAGCATCTTTCACAAGCACTGTCTCAAGTCAGCAGGGACTATTCGTGTAGTCAGTACATTGCAGTGTGAAGTGAAGACAAAAATAAAATTGCCTATTATACTTAATGTTTTAATGCTGTTAAACTTGGTTAAGCTTGATATTTAGATGGTGACAGCTAGATTTCTCAAACTTTTAAGATGGATAAGAGTTAAGTTAATACTGTACACTTGAAACCAGAGATGTTTCTTTTTATGTCCAATCTAAATATGGGTATAAAGTTTGTATTTTTACGGTTTAAAGAAATAATTCATAGACACAAAGAAATACATGATTAGAGATTGCTACCCTGGATAAACTTATAAATGCACTTTCTTGAGGCAGTGTAATTATATAAGCTGTTTTATATATGCATTATCCAAGTTCTATGATTTTGGAACATCCAGATGCCGAGGGAAGTGTATATCTGTTGCCTTTAAATAAATTTTAGTGCCAAGACAACATTGTACAACCTCTGAGAAATATCTGTTCTGTGATGGTAAAATGAAGGTTTTATAAGCAGACCCATAACTATATATATTCTAATTGAGGAGTCAACAAAAATCATTGTGATTTTTCCCTTGTATCTTATCTGTTCCCAAGTTACGTAAAATTCTGGTGCTTAAGTCTAGTAGTTTAGATACAGCAAACTGATTATTTTTTAACAGAAAAATCACTTTTTATTTAGTAGCTGGCCATTGCTCTTAGCTCTGAGCTGCATTTTTGTCAATGTATTGAGTAGAGGAGCAGGCCAAATTAGGGACTGGCTTCTGATTGGCATCTTTTCCTTTATGTTGGTTAGTTGTTAGTTTTTTGCAGGTGTTTTTTTGGTATTTAACATCAGAAAGTCCTTACTCCTGTCCAGGGTGAGGTTCTGGCTACTGTCTACACACCAACTGCTGTTCTGGAGTCATGGGTTAACTCTTAGGACTCAGAGGCCTTGTGCACACAAGTATAGTGTAAGCTCTGTTTATATTAATGATTGTCAATTATTAATATAAACAGTAAAACGTGGGTGCTTGAGGCTGTGAGCACACAGCCAAGTTACACAAGTAGTCTCATCACTGATGCATCATGAACCAGCTGTCCAACTTGTTTGTTTTGATAATGAGCCAAAGATTCTAGTTCACAGTCTTTGTGCTTACCTACATGAATACACACAGCTTAAACTGTGTATGTGATAATTAAGGTTAAGGTTTCTCACAGGTCTTTTAAATTTTTTTAAACCACAAATAATATGTATGCATATTGTCCTCATTTCCTCTGGATGTATCACTTAACATTACCAATTATATTATTTGCACATACCATAATATGAGTTTCCATTTTTTAAGTTACACGTATTCTGTTGTTTAGGCTGTATACTACTTAGGTTGGTGTTTTTTTTAGATTTATTTTTAAAGGATGTCAGTTTTAAAAAGTTTCTTTGTTTCAGGGGGAAAAAGTGGTGCATACAGATATCTCTGCCCTCTTCACATTTGTGAATCACTTGCCTCCTCCCTTTGCCCCACTGTTGAAGGGTTCCCTGCCTTGTAGTTGCATGACTTAGAAGCTGAGAATATGAGGACTGCAAACAGATAGTGAGATAGGAAAACGCAAACAGAATGGTGCATTATTGGTCAGCATAGCAGCATCTCAAAAGATACCTATTTTTTCTGTACTGCAAAAAGTGTAGCTTTGAAAGCAGTAAATAAGTAGTTTTCTGAATAGATACGGGGAATTCAGGTCATGGATGGGATCAACCTCTTAATACCCAAAAAGATTGCATCTGTGAAAATCAAAAAGTGTGCAGTGGTTTGGACTCTTTGAACACTATCTCCAGTCTTTCAGTGTTGAAGGAAAGATGTTTTTTGGAGTGGGATTAGACTGTAAAGTGTTTTGAAAATAAGGCAGCTTGTATTTCGGAGTGAGCTGAGAGGAGTGGGAAGATATCCCAAGAAAATTAATACATAACAAAATGGGAGAGATGTTTTTGAGACCTGATTATTTTCCCTGTCTTGGAGGGCATGAACAGAACCTATCTGCATTTCTTAAGATTGGAGGTGGGGTGGACATTGCAGTGGTCAAGCAGTGAGATAATGAGAACCTTGCTGAGACTTAGCTGCCCAACTCTCTCAGAGAGCCTTAATCTTTGTGAAATACATGGAAACGACATCTTTATGTGAGCACTCTGAGTGTGAGAACGAAATAGCTGTAATGAAAGATGTTTGCATTAGTGACGTGTGTGATTATGAAAGTAATGGTAATGTCTGCAATAACTAGGGAAGAACTAGCAAGGAAAAATAAAATATGTAGGGATTTTTTTAACCAAAGTTAAATTCAAATTGATGCCTAATTGTCCACAATTTGATGCTGGAAACTCAGACTGAGATATAGGGAAACTGATCACACAATCTAAATTGTGGTACTTCAGCTGTTTGGTTCAAGTCCCATGAAGGATAACTGGGGTAGATTTGTTGCCAGTTTCCCCCAAAGAACATATTTTTAAGTCTCTTGACAAAATGATTTGAAACCAAAATAAAACAATGAAAGGAAGATCAACAACCCCCCAAATACTTTTTTTTTTCTGATTCTATCATTTCAGAAAAGGTAATCAATGGCACTGTGAATGAATTCTACACTTTATGTATGTAATTTTCTGTAAAGTTTCTTTTTTTAATGGAGTTAACGTGGAAGGAATTTGCTTGTGCCAGCTGCTGTACAAGGAAGTAGAAGAAAGGAAAGATTGCACATTATGAATAACATAGTTGAAAGCTCAGCTCAAAATATGAAACTGTTAGCCAGAAATGCATGTATAAAATTCTTAGAGTCAACACACTGAGTCCGTGTGAGCAATTGTTCACTCAGATTGAAAACAAGATCAAAAAATAACTCATGTATGAAGAAAATAATGAAAATAATGCCTAAAGAAGTAAGTGTAGTTCAGAAGTTGATTTTGCTCATGGCTGGGAATCCTTTCATCCCCAGAGATTCATTTACTTTCTCTATATTGTGTGCTAAGTTATTAATACAGATCTGTTGTGTTGCTGGTGAGACAAAGGCATTTATACAAGTTCTAGAACACAATTGTGAGATGCGACATGTGGCAATTGTGTAGAAAGAGGTGCTTTTCCAATGGTCTATGTTGCAAATGAAATGCTTTGGTTGCTTTCTCTGCAGCAGATTGGAGGAGGATTCTGAAAGGAACAGACAGCTATTGCTACATTGTTCCCTTGTCTAGTTTGAACGATATTTCCTTGCTGAATAGCATCCCCGGAAGCTCCTTCCACACAGAATTGTTAGAAATTTCAAAAGGAAGAAACTCTGTTCAGTTTACATTGGCAGTGGCACGTGTTTCTGCACCATTTTCTTCCAACACCTCTTCAGCACTTGGCTTTAAGCACCTTGTGTAATGGTCCTAGCTAATGAGGTATATTTTGCAGTTTGGGCTGTAAATGTGTACAGTGAGTTACTGGAGCAAAACTGATGAACAACCACTTGCAAAGCCAAGTGCGGTTTCTTCTCATCATTCATGTGCATATGCTGAAGCCATTCTCCTCCTCCTATCCCCTCCCAAGATATCTTTATCAATATATCTCATTCCTTCTTTATGAAGCTTCCACTGTAATGTTCTGAGCCTTGGGCTCAGATAAATTGTGACTGTCACATTCAATTACAACATATACTATGTGTCCTGTTAATGACTGCTTTCTCCCTCCACAGGGGATATCATGTGTCTGCTACATAACATCATGTAACTTGTTTTACTTGAAGCTGATTAGATCATGAGAAGCAGAAGATTGCTCTCTAGTGAGCAACACTGTATAAATCCCATCTTCTATGATAAATATTTCATATATAAACATTTCCTACAGATGCCAGATTTGTAAAAATTGATTTCCATTGTTAACTTAGATCACTTCACTACTGCAGGCTGTGAATTAAGCAAAAGCCTGAGTTATTTGTATGGTGTTTAGCAGGAAAGCCCTGGATCCAAGCCCTGGATACCAAATCACACAAGGATTAAATAAGATCCCTAATGGGATGCAAAAAGTTCAGATTTCTCAAAACTCTCCCCTTTAAATATCTCTCGAATTGCTGTGAGCAAATAGGGCTGAAGAATACTAGTCCCATTATGAAATTTGATATTTATTTTCCACGTGAAGGTCTGCTGCGGCTGTTTGTAAATTCCAACGTGCCTTTTATACCCTGTTAATTGTTCTCTTTTTCCTTGCATTTATTAGGTCTGTAGAGTCATAACCACCATGGTTCTAAAAATCCTCAATTTTTGGCACTTCAATGGGCAGTCTTTCAGTTCTCTTTCTTTAGCCCTCAGTTGCTCAACACCATATGCTTGGCTAATGCCTAAAATATTATGAAATTGGACAAATAATACATCTGGTACTGAAAGAGATGACTTGGGACTATTTCTTTTGTTCCTACCAAAGGGAATGTGCTGCAGTCACAAAAAGAGGCAGCTTCAATACTGATAAATCAGTATTGTATTACCCTTTTTTCTCCACTAAAAGCTGTGCAGACTCTGCTAAATAATAAAAAGTCAATTTATGTCTGTTAATACTTTGTTAGAAACTTTATAAGAATGTGGCTTTAGTATCAGCTGCTTTAGGGTTACAGTAAAGTAACAAATGGAAGTGTATGTAATGTGCAGTAAACTAAATTATTTTTCATTTATAGATTTGGCTTTTAAATTCTGACACATTGCTGGTAGAGTCTTTAGGAAGTTCCTCATCCAACACTGATTTTACACTGTTTGGAGATATCCTTACACCTAGCTCTGGGCCAGTGGGAACCTGGAATGCTCTCAAAGTCCTTTACCAGCCATGCATTCAATGCAGAAATAAGGAGTAAGTACAACCTTTTTTAAACTCATATTCTGGTATTCATTTGCTTTGCACTAGTATTTCTTTCATGTTCTTTGGACAGTCTGTTAATCTCAGATATAAACCTCTTTGAATTTGCATATTTCGTAAAATTTTTTTTTAAGCAAAATGCCAGAAGAGTAGTATTTGGTTTCTATTACAGCCAGAGAGAATCTGGTTGTTAGACTTTTGCATTTTAATATTAAAATATAGACCAAAGAGTTTTGTTGTTTCTAAGGGTGCATGTCGGTAACTTAGGTATTAGCATTTAAATTTAATTTGTTTTCAGCCCAGTGATGACATTATTTCAAAAAGAAGCAGGGCCCTGAGAGAAGGGAAAAGAGAGGAGGTGAGGAAGGTAGTTAAGTACAGTGTCATAAAAATGTTTTTCTTTGATATGTCTGAGTGTACTGGAGCCCTCATAAAGGAAACATTTGATTTCAGCAAGCTTTGAGTTCAACGTTATGAAAAACATACACTGCCTAACATGTTGGAGCCTTTATCTGTTGGAGAGCAAAGATAAGAGCATGCTGATTAAACAGTGGCTCCAATGTTTGCAGGTGAGGAAGTATGATTTAAGCATAAATTACTGCTTTCTTTGTGCAGGGACAGAAAAGAAAGCATCAATCTTGTGTAAGTCACACTTAAGTTGTGGTTTGTTGTTGTTTTTTCTTTAAACTTTGGAAACTAGGTGAAAGATATAAATGAGTATGGATGAAGACATTCAAGCCAGACTCAGTCAACAGACAAATAATTTATAGCCCAAGACCTCATGAAAGTACAACAGAAATGTTTTCTCATAGAGACAAGGAAATGTGTATATGAATTTAATATTTTGTAGGAGAAACATACACCTTACAAGCACGTGTAATTCATTATAGTGTGTTTATCCTGAATGTTGCCAAGTGTATTCTTTTTATAATTCAAGCAGATGCAATAGTGAATAGCAGAAATAAACTGTGATGAATGTAGAGAATGCAAAATTTTAATATTTAGAGAAAAGGTCATTCTACATTGTTAATGTTAGTCATGTAAGAGAAAAAAATACCTTTATTGATGTAATAGCTTCAGAAGATGGCTTTGGAAAACCTTTATGATCTAAATGTTATTTAGGGATCCGAAATACATCCTGAAGTATTATCATTTAAACTGCTTAATCTGAGAATGGGAGATGTTTTGCAGGAATCTGTCTGAAATGAAAGATATTTCACTTACTACTCTTAAGTCTTACAGAAGTGTAACTTAGAGTTTTGCTTTTCAAATTTCATTTCTTTATCACTGAGAAAACTTAATTATCTTAGCACACGTTCATCTACTCTGACATGTTATTGAGATAAAAGTCATCTACTTAGTCATTTCCCTGGCATTCACAAATGCTTTTCTTGAATGGAGTTCTCAGCAGCAGTATTTTAGTGTCAGATTGTATTCAGTTCTTTTCTATTTCCACAGACAGACTTGTTGGAAATCACTTTTTTTCAACTTTTTTTCTCACTCCACTACTTTGTATTTATTTTTGGGATTTTGCAGTGAGCATAAGGAACAACTGAGGTTTTAATTCTTCTCTGACAGCAATTAGTATTTTCTCTATCCAATTCCTGAACAAATGAAACAACAGAAGAGAAATAGTGGAAGATTTTTTTTTTTTAAGCTTCAGAAACCAAACTGCTGGTTTAGTATTGTTTTTCCATTTTTATATTTCTAGGAAAGAGCAGTAAAATGGACATTAGCTCTTCAATCTGTTTCCACTAACTAATTTATCAGGTGGCCTCAAGTACCACCTGAATCTGTGCAATCAGACTGAAATCTTTCTATATCGATTAGGAATGTAAACACAGCATATGCAAAAATATCAAGACCAGTATGATTCATTTAATGTGATGCATTTGCATTTAGAACTCAAATTTTATTTCAAGAATTCTGAGCAGAGTATCTGATTTCTTGATTAGTGCAAGTTCCAAAATTTTCAGATGCCCACATTCTGATGAAAATTATAACTCTTACCTTGCTGTCTTCTGCACATACAGCTGCCTTTGGAATAATGGAAAGGTTTCAGAGCCCAGGGCCTGCTTCCCATGAGAGAGGAATGAGCAAGGACAGCTCCAGAATAGAAAAGGATCAACAGGAGGTCTGCATGCGACCTAGACCCCAGCAGACCCCAGTAGCTGCAAGGGATAAGAGTGCACTCTGGCATCCTGTTTTAGGTCAGAGGGCCTGTTCAGTTGCTGTGAGTCCCTGGGTACACTTGGGTTCTGTCCAGTTCTGGTGGGGCCAGAATCTGAGCTGTGTGATAGGAGGGGAAGCAACTTTCTTACTTGTAGACAATGCAGAATTGTGCTGGTGAGCTGGGCCATAGCTTAAAACAGATTAAGGTAAACTAGAAGTATTGTTTTTAGTATCTAAATATAGTAGCACAATCACAGATTTGTAAAATATGGGTAAAGAAACGAAACAAAATCTGTACTTAGTTTATGTACACAAGATAAATCTACTTATTGTGAAATAAATACATGGTTCCATTGTAGCAGTTGACGTCTTGGGCTTTGTGAAATTCTTCCTTGGAAAATGCTGCTGCTAAAGAGAGTCTGACTGATATTGCCTAATAATTCACATTCAGGCACCCTTTCCTGGGGATGCACTTGAATATTTTTCTTGAGGGGAATGTAGAAGCTTTTGAATGTGATCTTCATTTCAAGACTTCCAGGGTGTCAGAAGAAATTAATTGTCTCACTTGAAAACTCATTTTATCCCTCCTTTATTCAGAGCTCAGTTTTGCAATTCTTTGTAATTAACTTAATGCTTAATGCTCTTCCTTGGATACAGAAGTATTTTTCTCCTTAAACTAGGTATTATGTCCTGTGAACAACACTGCTTCAGTGAGCAACAGAACTCTCTTTCCTCCAGTAAATCACTGGCATATCTATCACTGTACCTTACATTCAATATTGCTCTAAATGTTAACAATGCAAAGGAAACAAACATTCAAGTAGGATAAATGTCCATGGTTCATTACTGGCTGCTGACTGGTAATTACCCATTTGGAGTTATTGCTGTTTAGGGGTGGCTGATACTGAAGCCTTTTGTAGGAAAGCTGTGGTCTGATTAGGCTGAGCATTGCTGTGAAAGTAATTACCTGTTATGTGGCATCAACAATACGCTGATTTCATGTCAAATTTCTTGATCTGTGTTGACCATCAGCTCCTCTCCAGGTAGATTGCAGTCTAATAAGCAGCCTTCCTCTTTTTTTTAGGTGTAGGTGTCCTTTATCAAATTACATCCTAATTTTATACAGAATTTTTTTCCTTTTGGTCGTGGCCATTTCTGTTCCCAACATATGTCCTGTTGGTGGCCCTTCCCAGCTCCATGTTGTCTGTGGAAGGAAGAAGCATTTCTCTTCTTCCAGTCTCTGGGAGAGCAACTGACATATGGGATAGGAACAAACTGAACATGTCATGTGGAGCCTCTCTCCATATACCTTTACTTTGGCAAGGAATTCTTAACAGCTGTTCTCTGGGTATTCTCTGTATATTAGGCTGCTTTGCTTGAGGACATTAAGTAACTTTTAAGGCATTGTGAAGTTAAAATAGGGTTAAGTGTATCCAGACATGCTACTTATAGTAGCTCTTGTCATTTCTCCTTGGAGCTGTATTCCTCTATCTTCCTGAGGGTAGCCTTTAAGTATTTTAGTGATTTGTATCTTACTCCTTCAGCAGTGAAACAGGGCTAGAAACACTTAGGTGTATATTTTGTGTGATAACACAAGTTCTGGCTAAGTCTGTCTGCATTTAGGCTTTTAGCTCTTGAGGGAGCTTTATAAAATTCTTCTACGGCAAATTAGTTGAACCTGCATGAAAAAAGTATCTTATAAATGTGTTTGAGTTCCATTAGAGAAGGATACCTCATGCATTTTCTGCTCTGTCCTTTATGAATCATGTGCATGTGATTATGTTGGTTCCCTCTACTTTTCTCTCAACAAGGCTACTTTTCTCCACCTACAAATCTGCTGTGCAGACAGAAGAGGTCTTCCTTTCAAGTAGCAGGTTCTTGGCAAATAACACCTTATGCAAACAGCCTTAGCTGCTGGGAGTGATAATAGTAAATACTGCTGAAGTGAGAGTGTTGTAAAACTGTATGAAGAAAATTGAAAATGTGGTTACATGGCAATTTGACCATAACTTGATCTCAGAAAATATATGTGAAGGTACAGTAGGGAGGAAAATTGCACTTTTCCCTTTAGAGGAGAGTGCTAGGCAAAGCTTTGTCAAAAGGTCATTGATAAATTTTTGTATCTCATATGCATCTCTGAATGGTTTACAGCTGTTGCAGAAACCTTTTCCTATGTAAAAATTTGCTGCTTATGATTTGGGAGTTGAAAAATTACTTCCAGAAATTGTTCATTTTATTAGTTTTAGAGGGACAAGAATAAGCTGGAAAATTGAGTTTGTGGCTGAAAACCT
This sequence comes from Serinus canaria, assembly GCF_022539315.1. Taxonomy (NCBI): domain Eukaryota; kingdom Metazoa; phylum Chordata; class Aves; order Passeriformes; family Fringillidae; genus Serinus; species Serinus canaria. Next base: position 79,574,488 of record NC_066316.1, read on the forward strand.
GGAGGGTTTGAGTCCTAGTGCTTTTATTACAGTCTGTATATAGTTAGCTGTTTATGAAGCTGTTATTGATGTATTCCAGAATGTTTTTATTTCTCTCAAGAATGGCTTTCATTCTATATATCACCCTAGAGTAATTTACTTCTCAAAAAAACCATCAAACTGTGTCCTATTTCACTGATTTTTGAATGTCTGAGATTTTCGTAGTTTTTCAGTGACTCTTGCCTGTAGAAAACACATGGGACCACATAGATCAATTGATTGACTGAGGAGTGACCAGTGTTTCTCTGGTTTGTGCTCTCTGTAAGCTGATTTCTGTCTGAAATGATTAAAAGAGTGGATGTGATTGTAAATAGAATATGAAAGGTCTGGATTGTTTCAGATTGTTTTTTTTTCTGTTCCCTTCTTAAATTGTTTCATGGTATTGAGTTAAGAGAACTGACACCATGGGTGGGATGAGTTACCTTAGAAGGCATGACTGAACAGTAATGCAGAAATTTTTAGAAGATAAAAATTGGAGTTGGATGCCAGTCAGGGTTTTGGGACAGAAAAGAAAAGAATATTTCTCAGAGTTTGATAGAAGTGGAAGCTGTAAGCCTCATGAAATTTGAGTGCTTAGGCAGCAGACTGCTCTTCCCTACTGGTAACATCCTTTCCCACCTCTGAGAAAAAGTGTACACAACTTTTAGTTATAACTTTCCAGACAAATATCCTGACTTTTTTCTTTCTTGAAACTACACCTGCCATATGCAGCAGCCTTTTATGGTAGTTACTTAGGAACTTAGTTCTTGCTCTTAAACACAGATCTGATATATCTTTGTGCTCTTATGAGTTATTGTATTTTTGGTATCTATCTTTGCTATTTAAAGTGGTCTTTGAAGTACTAATTGAAGTAGAGAAAACTGTTGGAATAAACTTTTTGTCTACTGAACAAATTCTCATATTTTTTCTCAAAAATTTTGCTCATTTTATCATTCCAGCTGAGCTTTTTGCTTAGGTTGCTTTTTTTGTTCATCTTTTGAAATGTCACATTGAAGTCAGAGGACGAAGGATTCCTACTGGTTTTTAAAATGGGATTTGTAATCCCAAATTGCTTATCCATTCATTGATAATCTGACTGATTGCCTGCCTGTCTTCTTATGTATTGTGAAAGGTGCTGTTGTATTAGTACTTGTCTTGTAAGGTACTGCTTTTGTTCTCTGCACTAAAAGTGTTAAATGCTATCTACAGAATAATTGGCAATGTAAAAATATGAAATTGACTGTAAAGGCTATTGCTCAACTCCTTCTTATGGTCTAATTTTTTAAAGAAAAGATGGATAAATATTCTCTGATCACAAATATGCTTCTGAATCAGGATTTGTGGTTCCGTAATGTAAAACAAAAAAATAAATTTCAGGCTTTTACCCTTTTTCCATATTCTTCATATTTATTTGTGGAACACTGCAATTCAGGTAAGCACAATGTTGGTAATTTTTATCTGTCTTTGACTCATCTTGCTGTAGTTCAGCTCTTTGAGGAATATTAGGATTGGTAATAAGAGAAATGTCAAGTTAGGTGGCAAAAAATTGTAAATTAAAAGCAGCAAGACTATCTGAAACCAATTAAAATGTGTTATCAGAAACAACTGCATTGCCAGGTAGTTAATAACACTTATAGGATGATAGGAATGTAAGAAATGCCATGCTGGGTCACAGCACTTTTACATGTTCTCTTTAGTTCTGTATCTTCCCTCCAACATCCAGAAATATTCTTCAGAGTAGTGTGTGAGCACTTTCTTGCAGTGCTCAGCTCTGTGGTTGTATTAAAGTTTTCAGATGATACAGCCCTGCCTATTTCTTTTACTGTCTGTTCATTCATCTTTTGGTCATCTATTTGAATAAATATTTTTTGGCCTTCTGGTGCTGTCTGCCTCCACAATCAAGTGACAAGTTCCAGAACTTCACTGCTGATGCGTAGTACTCTTTTAATCTCCCCTGAAATTACGTCCTGCTAGATTTTGGGTGGGGATTAGCAAACCACAATTCAGAATTTCCACCAGCTAAATAGACATGGGGATCCTAAACTACAGCATGTAGTGTTCTTGCTAATTGCAGTTAGGGGCTTGACTTACTTGCTGGAAGGAAATCTATGTCACATATACTCAAGTCTTACTATGTATATTTATAGCTCTCATTTTGCTTTCCCTATAACACTGCTTTTTTTTAAAACCAAGTAGCCTAAATATGATAATGCTGATCCATTGAGAGTAGTTTTATAATCATACATCAGACATAGCAGATTTCCACTTGGATGCTTGCAGTTTGTTGCTTGCAGTTTGTTTCTTATAGACTTATAAAGACTGTTGGGTTTGCTTGGGAACTGTAAGTACTCAACTCCTGTAATGCCTTTAAAATGACGGGATCTATTTGAGCAGGCAGGAATCAAATAATGAGCCAAGAGTGAAAAAGCAAATCTTATAAAAGCTTATTGGACAGATGGTTGACATGAACTACTTAAACCTCAAAACTTGATTGATTTATTTATTTATTGGATTCTAGTATCTTGGCCTGTTTTGAATCAATTAGCATTTGTTGTTTCTATTGTGTTTCTCCATGACAGGCTGTGTAAACCAACAATACTTTACGATTTAAGCTGCCGCTTTTACTTGAAATATTTTCAAATTGGTAAGGCTAAAGCAAATTGGGAGTGTATGACTTGAGACCAAAGAAGAAAGGTTTATTTGTAAAATTGGTCATGATACTTCCATCTTTGTGTGTGCAACAACAATAGGATATTGCTGCTAATTGCCTGTTTTGAGTGCTGTGGCATCAAAACAGAACAAGTAATTCTTGTGATGGCTCCTCTGCCTACTGGCCTTAAGCTAAAAATTAAATTATTTGTATAATTAATAAGCATAATAAGTGATACCTATCACAGAATCACAGAGTGGGTAAGGTTGGAAGGCACCACTGTGGGGGCCATCTGGTCCAACCTCCCTGCTCAAGCAGGGTCATCTTAGAGCATATGGCACAGAACTGAATCCAGATGGTTCTTGAATATCTCCAGTCAGGGAGACTCTACAACCTCTCAGAGCAATGTGTTCCAATACTCAGTCTCCTGTGCAGTAAAAAAGATCATCCTCATATCTGGGTGGAACTTCCCGTGCATCAGTTTCTTCCCATTGCTTCTGGCCCTATTGCTTAGCGCCACTGAGAAGGGCCTGACTCCAGCCTCTGACACCTCCCTTTAGATACTGATAGACATTGATGAGGTCCACTCTCAGTTGTCTATTCTCCAGACTGAACAGGCCCAGCTCCCTCTGCCTTTCCTCATAAGAGAGATGCTCCAGTCACCTCATCAACTTTGTTGTCCTCCACTGGACCTGCTCCAGGAGCTCCATGTCTCGTACTGAGAAGCCCAGAAATGGACTCCAGATGTGGCCTCACGAACGCTGAGTAGAGGGGCAGGATCATCTCCCTTCACCTGTTCCTAATGCATCCCAGGATACTATTTGCCTAATGCTCTTCCTAATGCACCCCAGGATACAATTTGCCTTCTTGGCCGCATGCTGGCTCATGGACAGCCTCTTCCACTAGGACTCCCAGGTCCATCTCCCAGCAAGTTGGTCTCCAGCCTGTAGTAGAGCCAGGGGTTACTCTTCCCAGGTGTAGGACCCTGCACTTGCCTTTGTTGAATTTCAGAAAGTTCCTCTCTGTTCCCCTCTCCAGCCTGCTGAGCTCCTTCTGAAGGGCTGCAGAGCCCCCTGGGGTATCAGCCACTCCTCCAGCTTTGTGTCATCAGTGAACTTGCTGAGGAGGCCTCTGCCCCTCCATCCAAGTCATAGAGGAATAATTTAAACAATACTGGGCCCACTACTGAGCATTGGGGGACATCACTAGTCCAGGCCTCCAACACGCCTCCAGCTAGACCCTGTGCCACGGATCAGAACATTCTGGGGTCTGTCCTTGATTCAGTTCTCAATCCACCGTCTGTGGGCATGAATGTTTGAGGAAGACATGGAGGAGATCTGACTGGAAAGCTCGGAAGGCTTGTTCCAGGGAATAAAATTGTGCGGAATTTTAGAGCTTCAGCCAAGTAATTTCCAGAAGACTGGGCTATTAGATCTACTCAGAAGTGAGATATGGGATTGACCCTGCCTGTTGTCCCAGTGTGTATGGCCATGAGAGTAACAGCTCAATAGCTGTTCTTGCAGGGAGGTGAGTATTTTAGCTTTAAATGTCTAGTTTAGTGTTCCACCTCTGCCAAAAGACTTTCAAATGCACCTTCAACATAACTCTTTTGCTCTCTGGAAGCAATTTGGAGTGACATCTGTAAGACCCCAAAAACGTGCTTGACAAGAATCTTAAAAGGGCTTATGGTTTTTTATGTATTCTGACTTAGATGCACGGGAAGAATACTAGTAAGATATTCTGAAGAAGTCAAGACAATAAAAAAAATTTACTGGCAACTTTGGAAAATCAGAGAACTTCAACAGAAGTTTAGAGCAGCATTCAATCAAAGCATCTTCTCAAAGCATTGACTTAGCAAGCTCCAATCCCATCCATTTTTAAGTTACTCAAAACTATAAGAAGGAATTAGTAGAAGAAAGAGAAAGATAGAAAAGAACTATGGCTACCACTACAGTAAAGTATAGCTACCACTTCTCATTCCAGCAGCATTCAGCTGCTGGAAATTCCAAGAAGAGATAGGGTCAAGATCTGCTCACTGCATGTCCTGGCTTAGCTACCCTTTGGCTTTCCAAAGGGGCATCTGCTCACTCTGGGGCTAGAATGGGGCTCCAGAGGCGAGTGTGGAGCATTGGCTCTGGTGTGCTGGGGATTGGCAGCCTCTACAGGGCTGGGATACAGGCCTGGCGGTGTGTGAGGTGTGTGGGGCAGGGCATTGCCTCATGGAAGCCAAGGCCCCACCTGCCCCTTCCCACACATGCCCCTGAAATGTTTTGAGACAGAAATCCTTTTAGTCTCTGAACATCTTGCATAGAGATCCACACTGGTACCACAGTCTTGATTGGACTGTTATTCAACCATTTGTTAATTATCAAGTGTGGTTTTACTTCTTTACCTATGGTGTGTTCTCCTACATCTAAAGTGCATTCTAATTAACTTAATATAGATAAGGTTTATAGCTGTCTTGTTTTCAGCTGTTGCATCTCCTGTTTGAACAAGGTCATCTACTGAAAGACTTCTCATTGAGCTGGTGTCTGTGACACAGTTTTTCCATGCCTACTTCACTTCCTTTTATCCAAAATCTGTTTTTGTCTGTAGCATCAATTCCTGCATCAACATTGACTTGGTTTAACCATAGATTAAGTCTTCTACCTAAATCCCCTTTCTATTCCTTTTTTCTTCTTCTGCTCCTCCTCATGTCCAGAACTCCCTTATCCTGTACCTTCTGCTTCTAAGCTGAGACTAGCTTTGCCTTTTTCTTGACCCATAAAATTTTAAGAAAGCCCATAAAGCTAAAGAGCCTAAACAATCTGCCTTCACTAATCTGTGTCAAGGTGTGTGTGTGGTGCAGCCCCCAGAGTGATCTCACAAGGTTGGTGTGTGGCCCTGTGTGATTCCTCCTGCTGTGCCTCGTGTGTGCAGCTGGACAGCAGGACTCTGGACAGCTCTGCCTAAGAACTGCCAAGGGCTCCTTCGGCATCAGCCAGGATTAAACAGGCACTGGTAAATCTCTGCTGTAGCAGAAAGGGGGAAGCTTCAGAATAGCTCTGAGGAGAGGAGGTGTTAAAACTAGGGTAAAACTGGGGAAGGGTGGAGGGGTTATTTATGGAAAAGTATTTCCCTGCACAGAGGAAAACTGACAGACAGGACACATAGTGGCAGAGGATATGGAAAAGGGGCTAGTGGAAAGTTGAGTCTTTCCAGATATGCAGTTGGTCTGCTGTGAATTTCCAAAGTGAGCTGTGGGATGTAGTAAAAGATGTAAAAAAATCTATTCTGGTTTAGGATTTTGACTTAACTGAAAGTTTACTTTTATGAGAGGAAGCTGTGCTCTTGACTGCTGGTTTTATTTATTTAGGATTTAATTGCTTGTTAAATTTGACTTCTAGCCACATCTGATACTTCAGTTTTGTGCTACCTGCATAGAGTGAGCTTCTGTACAATTTTTGCAAGAGGTATAATTTTTTTTTGGAGTGGGAAAATGATGATAAAAATAAACTCATCTATTAAAATTGTGGTTTCAGTGTGAAAGGGAAAATGTGACATATATGAAATTCTAACTTCAGTCATTAGGCTTTTGTTTGGCAATGGTTTAGATTGAATGAATAGAAAGAATAAATCTTGTTGTCAGCAAATTCGGGACCAACCACTTCTATTATTTGTGGTGTTTCTTGCTTTGCTGCAGGTAATTGCATCTTAAAAAACTGAATTTCCTTCTCTTCTGAAGTCAGTACATCAGGAAAAAACTTCAAAGCATCAAGCTGAGAGATTTTTGTGAACAGTGATTACAGCATTTTTTCTGTACAGCAGGATAACTTCTCCCTTTGGATTCAGACATAATGTTCTGGAGTGCGTGGTATTTGTGAATATTTCTATATGGAATATCAACAGTGCTGTGGAAGAGATTTAATTTTACCCAAAGGTTTAAAAATCAGAGGCCAGAAAACATTTTCGTCTTTATATTGTTCTGAAAATCCATTTCAACTTCAGAAATGGCCCCCTGCTTGGTATAATAGGACTTTAAAAGAGAATTAAAGTTTATGGAGCATGTATAAATCTTCATGTGGCACAGCTGGTAGGAATAACCTCTGTGAGAACACCCAGGCAAGTGCTTTATACTGTGGCTAGGGAGCTTAGAGCTTTATGTACGGGGTAACAGCAGCACCATCTCATCGTACAGACCATTGATTCATTCAGCTTTGATTTAATTTGATTTTTTTCTTCTTAGATAATTTTTCTCAGCTGCTTGCCTGGTTTACTTTGCTGACAAAACCACTGTTACTGTTTGTGGCTATTCCACAGCCCTGAATGCACACCTGTTTCAGTACTGTTAGGGCAGGGTATCAAAGACACCATCCTTCTGGTACCAGTGACAGTGTTGGGACTGCTGCTGGTGTGACAGTGGCAGAGCTCATATTAGGGCTATGTTTTCTACATACTGCTTAATTCCCCTGGTTTGTGGTTAGAGCCTTTCCTGGGGACGGTGGTGAGACCGTTAGTAACAAGGCAAGGGGACACCACATTGCTCACTGGGTTTGCTGCTGCCTCTCTGCCATTCTACTGCATGGCTTAGGTGGGAAACTCAGACTGTCTTGCAGAAGCCAGCCCTGTTTTTCAGTCATGGTCTTGGGTAAGGTTACTGCACCAACTGTTTGCCTTGCTTTTGCAGCACAGACACCTGAGCCACTAGACAGTCAAGTCCTCAGGTGCTGCAGTTTAAAGCATGTGGTTGAAAGTAAATTGTTGCCAATTTTGGATTGCTTAAAGACACTGCACATTGAACCATGGAAGTTTAGGAGATGAGTGACGAGCAGTTCAGGTGTCCAGGCAGAGTCAACAGCTGAGACCAGTAGCTTCATCAGCTATCCCATGCCTGCTCATCCATCAGGTCACTTAGTACCAAGACTGAGTGATACAAATACCTCTCAGTGTGCTCACAGTGCACAGAAATTGCAGGTTACACCAGCTTTACAGCATTTATGCACTGGGTCTGAATGTCTTCTTTTTTTCACCTGTAACTACTAATTACAAAAAATCTTACTTAATAAACCTATGCTGATTTATCATAATTGCATCCGTCAATCCATTTCTAATGTCTAGATGCATGAATTTAAACAGTCCTTTCCCTAAGGCCACATTAGTCAGTATAAGCTCTGACTGATACGTAGAACTTTTTTTTTTTCCCCAGACTAATAAGGATGTGTAAAAATTTTATGATGTTGCTTTAACAAGGCCCACTGAGATTTGGGATTAGATATCTAAGGCCTTATTGAAGAAAAAACCTTTCCTATTTTTATCCATGCAGAGCAAAGCTGCTTTTCAGACAGCACTTTAAAAATGAAGATAATTTGATAAACATAGAATTGAAATCATAGAGAAAGGTATGCTTATTGTAGAATGATTTAGTCTGGATACAAAGTTCTGCTTTTAAAGATGAAGAGTTAGTAAATCTTTAAATCTGATGAAACACCAAACAATTATTGTCCATCTCTTGAATGTTTTTGCTGTTGTGGGGCCTTCTTTTGCTTTTTCTGCGGCATCTCTGAGATTTGAGATTTTGTTAATAATGAGTATTGCAGTTGGGCACACATGACATAGTTGCTGCTGCTCTGTAGATATTTCAATCAGAGTTACCAATTTGAAAATCATCTGGTAGTTGTTTTCGGCAAGCAGACCAGGTATTTTTGGACTGACTTCAGTAATATCTCAGTGAATGAAGGAGGACTTCAAACAGATGAAACTAGAAAACAAGTCAATCACAGGTGAAACTAGGAGCTTAAATAGCTCAAAATAATTCTTGACATTGCATTTGTGATGCTTAGAATTATTATAAGAGATCAAGAATAGTAAGTACATTTTTTTTTTAATCTTGGATATTGTATACTAATCTATTTTGAAATAGATATACTAATAAAATTCCTTGCTAAGGTACTGCAGCTTGGTTCACTGTCCCTGTTTTCATTATGAAAACTTCTACTTCTCTTTGAAAGGTAAATTATCTTTACAGTCTCCAGTTTTTTTTATCCCCTTGCTCTTAGAATAATTTGCTCACCTGAGAAGTGATTGGGTGAACTGAAGTGAATTAAATGCCATTTCAAATTACATAGGTCTTCTCTTTCTTAAGCATCTGACCAGCAGAGGGTCTGGGCATACTGTTCATGAGGTTTTTGGAACCTTTTGTTCTGATCTAGTACAAAAATTGAATTCTTGTATTTGATCTGCCTTGCCGCTATTTAAAATGATGGTTTTGGATTTTTTGATTGCCTCTCTATCAACCTTTCACATTTTACATGGTGAAAAACAATTCTCAGATACTGGGTGTAGCATTTGTACAGAGGGAAACTTTCTGTGAAGTGAAGGGCCCTGGTATTTGTAATAGGATACCTGACACTACATTTTTTATTTTCACTAACATAACACTTCATTTTGATGATTTTTAAATAAAGATTATAGTTTCATGGAGAGATGTAAAGACACTTTCAGGAGAGTGGTGTTACTGATAACATCTGGGCATTCAAAAATTTAGGCATGCCAATGTTTTTGGAAAAGACATTTATGTCTTCCTCCTGAGTCTCCTATTTTATGATTGGAGTTTCCAGCCTTGAGAGGGGAAAGAGTAAGGAAAGAGTCTGTAAAATCATTCCTGTGTGAGAGCTTGGTGGAAGTGGAGCCCAGGAGACAGCAGAGATATTTTGAGTTTTCTCTGGTCCTTTTACCTAGTTGTCAGCCCCTGGAGGAGCTGAGGACAGCCTATTGTCTCAGCCTTCAGGTGGGAAGCTCAGCTGCATGCAGGAGATGCTGGCTAATGTGCACACAGTGAGGAGAAGGTGCTCTACATTTATGACCCATCTCTAGAGTCCCTTGATAAGATTCTGTAAGTTCTTGAGGTTGGTTTGTGGAAAAAATACACCAAGGCAAATACCTTTTTTTTCTCTGGGAAAATGAAGTGTTTGTGGCAGTACTTGGACTTGGTAGTGTTAGGTTAATAGCTGTACTGTACGATCTTAGAGGTCTATCCCAATCAAAATGATTCTGTGATTTTAAATTTTCTGTCTGTCTTGCCAGTGACCTGCACCTTCCTTCTCCTGCCCTATTTGGTTTATTTGCACAATTTTGGAGATAAACCTTTTGGGTTATACTTTTCCCACAATATCTGTAAAGCAAGTGTTCATCTAGAGGAATATATTGTTAATGATGAAAATAACTATAGGTTATTTTCAACAAAAGTTGGAAGAAGAGTCTGCTGAGGAAAGCTGCCGGTCCAGCAGACATCGCTAGTCCCATAGGCAGGCTTCCCTAAAATTAAATGAACCTTTTAAGGGTGAGCTGTCTGGAATTAGTTTGCATTTACTAGAGTAACTATGTTGATGTCAGCAAGTGCCCTGAAGGAGCTTTTACCCAGTACTTTGTTTGTCTACAGCTCTACTATGCACTTGTACCCTTCAGGAAATAAGTGCTATTAGAAGAGGCGTGCACACATTTGCTGTGGCAAATGGCCTTTATGTATCCTTAAATACATATCCAAAGTGTTGAGAGGTTAGAAAAAAACAAAAAAAGAGATGTAACCTGAGAATTCAAGTGCTTGGTTCATACATACTGCAAAGACAGGCATTTTAGTTTGATGGTGTCGCTGCTCACATTTGATATTCCTTGCAAGTAAGATGGCACCAGCCAGGCTGTTAGCATAGGTCAGTAGCACACTGCTGTGTCCTCTGCATCCATCCCAAGCACAGTAGTCTACAGTTGTTGTCATACATTAGGGAAATAGTGAGCAGTCTGTTCTGATTTAGAGCAAGATGTATCCAGGAAGGAATCAAGAGGTGCTTAAGGTGAAGAAAAGTATTTTAAGAGGCGTTCTAATCTATCCCTTCATTCTGAGTTGTATAGCCATATTCAATAAAACTTCATTGTAGAGTCATAGTGCTGCTGTTGCTCCTGCCATCCTCCACTATGGTAAATTATCAGCAGTGATCTGGCTGCAGGAATCTGATCTTTATTGTTTTCAGAAAAGTTACTTTAATTCTTTATACCTGGGATGCAGTAAGACATGAAAAAAAAAAAAAAAGCAGCTTAAAGCCTTAACACAACCATGAAGGTGAAGAAGCGTATTCTAAAGCATTGGCCATGCAGTTTTTATGAGAGTAATTTGCTTCTCCTTTTAGTGGGACCACATTGCTTTGCTGCTGAGAAGTCAGCAATTGCATTGTACTTTGGAGCTGCACCAGCAATTCTGCATAGTGTGGATGTTAAAGAGCAGTCACAGCAGACTTTAGGTGATGCTCAGCAAGAGCTAAACTCCAGTGCTTTTCTTGGTTTTGTGGGAAAATTACATCAATGTGAATTCTACTCTTGCACCCAGGTAGGCAAAAATTATGTAGGAATTTTTAAGAAGTAGTTTAAACATATATATATTGTGACAGAATTCACTGTCTGCCATGTTTTCTTCCTGTTAAATCTAGATATGTTTGACATCACAAGCCCAGCAGGAGCTTTTTCTCCATGAGCTTGTATCCCTTAGTCAGATGCTCTAAAAAGACCTTCACTGTAACTGATGAACATTTGCAGCAGTTTTCTGCTTTTACAGGTTCACTTTTTGCAGTAAGCTGTTGATCTTGTAGATGAATGAAGATACACTGTCTCCATCCATAGACAGTTGTTGCTATGGGTTGGGTCTGTGGCTAGATCTGCTGCTGCTATGCCTTTATGCACTGTGATTTTGCTGGTAGAGCATATTCTGGGACATACCCAGCAGGTTTGGGATTTTATATCCAAGACCAGTTCCCACGAAATTAAAATAACTTTTTCTCTTCATTCTTTGATGAGCCTATTTCTGCTTACCTGGTGCTGAAACTAAATAAAGACTAAATATGTCTTAGTTGTACTCACAGACCATCTGTACATAGTTTGAGTACTGTTGAGAATTTTAAATTTAGTACATTTGTGTTTGTGGTCCCACGTATCTAGGTGTCCCATTGAACATAAGTCTGCTTTAGGCATTGTTGCTTGATTTAGGTTTTCATACATCCATTTTAGATCCTATGAATCTTCAACCTACAGGTTTCAGAATAGATGAACACCTGCTAGTCCTTCTGTGATGTTTAAGCTTTACTTCAGTGATTATTGCAGCTGAAATTGTGTTTTGTCTTCCACAGAGACTGTACAGTTGGTGCTGTTTTGCAATGGAATGAAAATATTTTATGGGTGATAAGAGTTTGCAGCTTAAAATTAATGCTTTTGAAATTGCATAGCAGCCAGATGGAGGAAGGAAGGCAATGTAGAAAAGAAGTTGGTGAACACCCAAGAATATTTAGTCTGGAGAAGTATGTTGAGCATTACTTTGAAATTACATACTCCAAGGCAAAGTTACTCCTGACCAGGATTAAAATTTCAAGATTTATTGCCATGCAAGAAGTTGCAGTATGTTTAGATAGCTTTCTGTGCTTCAGAGGAATAATCTGCTTGTAAACAACCATGTCTGTCTTGGAACAGTATATTAACAGTTGTTTGGTTTTCTGCTTTTGCCCTTTACCCTTTGAGAAAAAAAGAATTTCATTCTGTTGACTATTCAGAGGCTTTGTTCTGCAAATAGCATTTCCTAATAAATATCCCAAAATCAGTGCAGTTATATTTACATTAATATAGGGCAGTTGAGTCTACTAAAAATGTTGGTTGGTGTGAAGTAATTTGGGCTTTGCTTTACAGTTTTAAATAGGCAGCTTTACTTCTGATTTCCCTTAAATAGCTTGTAATGATAAAAGCATGTCAAGAAGTTATAAAATAATTTCAAATGCATCAATAAAATTAATGTCGTTGAGATTAATTTGTAGTTGTTTCATGAAAACAAAATTATTTAATCCACTATCTTTTAATGTGCATTTTAGCATGAGTTATTTAGTCTATGCTATGTATTGGAGTTAGAAATGAGAAAACTGCATGTGGAGTATGGATTTTAAATCATAAAAGCATTCATCAGAGCAAATAGCATAATTTTAATTAAAAGGTGCTTTAAAATACTACAAGACCAGTTGATACCTCTTATGTCAGCCCATCTGAAAAATAATATGATACTGGTATTCTGGTGAGATTAAATCTGAAGTTTCATTATAAGGCTTTCTTATTAGTATTAAATAACTTGCCCTTTTCAAATGGTGACACATTGAAAGTTCAAGAAGGACTTACATTTTGCAGGATGGGGTATATTAAACCCAGTGAATTGTTTTTGCAGTGGATTTCTAGCTAACTTCTTTTTGACTAGACTCCAGATTTGCATATTTTTTCCAGTCAAACTATTCATTACTCAGAAAAAAAGCTAGAAGGCTGTTAATAGTGAGCATGTCCTATATGCAGCTATTATAGTAATTTATAGAAATATGTATCATTGGATGTTAATAGGATTGTTGTATATATAACTAATATAATTATATATACTAAATTAAAATATATGTACTATATGCTGTATATATGATGCACTTCAGTGTAAGGATTATATATCAGTAATTTTATAATGAGATTGCTTTGCAAGTGATAGTATTTAAGGCCATATGAAAATCCAGAAATTCAGTTAAATGAAGTCTTGTCTCTGTAGTGCTACACTGAAAAATAAAATGTTTAAAACTTCAAGATAGAGCTTCTGTGTTGACCACTGTAGTCCATTGCAAAAAATACAAAGAGGCACACTCTCTGCCTTCTCTGCTTCCCTAAATATTTTACTCTTCTCTTGCTCATTTCCTTGCAGGAACACCAGTGGGTTGAATTTCTGTTCTTATGGTTTTTGTTTCTTATGAGAGATTTAATCCCTATTGGTTTGCGATACCATGCAACTAGTAAAGGTCCCAGGGAAAATTTGCTCAAAGCCCACACTTGACACTCCCAACTGCTCAGAATAAATAATGAATGGTAGAACGTGAGCACAGATGTCAGTTTCAGGACGGAAGCAGTGGTTCTAAAAAGCAAGTTTTTTTCCAAAGGAAAGAGGTACTTTCACTGTAGACTGTGAAATATTGCACTTCTTAGTCGTCCATATTATTTAAATTTTGGTAAGAGTTCAGTAACTAATGAGCAGGCATTGATTTTTATGTTGTTTTTAGATCGTTGGAAGGATAATTAAAAGTATAAATAACTTAGCCTCCTGGTACATTAAGTATATAGACACATCATCAGCCATAATTAAGAATTGGTTTTAGATTAAATCACTTTTACAAATAGTTATTTAATTTAGCAGGTTTGTCCTTTGGTTCAGTAAAGTCATCTGTCATTTCTCTCAGAGCTGTAGCTCGTGGAAAGGGCAGCTTTAACAACATTCAGTGAGCTCTGAGACTCAGGGCTGAGCTTCTGTCAGCTTTTATATTGGATTCTTCAGCACAGGCTTGATTCATCAAAGCACTGAAGCTAAAGTTAACATCTCCTTCAAGAGTTTCACAGCATTTGGAGCCCTAAATGCAGAGCACATTTACCTAGATCATAATTAATAAAATCTAGTTAGCACATTGCCTCAGCAACACAGAGTAAGAGCTTTTGCATTTTCCAGTTTTGACCTGTGTAGACTACCCTCAGTTAGTGTATTTATAGAAGTAGCTTGCTAAATTAGGTGATGATGGGGATGTTCTGCAAAGGAAAAGAGGGCTTATCTGTTCCTCTTCAAAAACAGCCTTACTTTGTCTGTTGCTGAGACAGCTCAGTTGCATTTAAAAGTGAATCTCATGTACGATGAAGGATTATTATTGATAAATGTCTTTAGCACTGATGGAAGAGGCTTCTTTTGAAATAAATGCAGTCTGGTTAGAAGTCTGGTCCAGTTTTTAAAAATCTCATCAGAATCTTCATCAGTTTTTCTCGGGTTTGAGATACAAAGTTTTCTTTTGCTTCCCTGATGTGTCATGTATATTGCATTTTTCCATGAAGATTTAGGATGTTGTGGGTGGGTTCCATGACCTGAGGGATGACTGGCTTGTAGTTAGTTTACTAGTTCTTATATCAAGAAATTATGAAATAAATATATTTAATTATTTTGTTGTCTTAAAACTTGCTTTTAAGAACACAGTTTTGAAATGTTATTCTAACTTACATACAAAATTCATTGGGATCAATTCCATATTAACAGTGGACAAATACCATTCCCCGATGCATGGTGATTCAAATGTAAAATATTTTCTAAAACCATTGTGATCAGTTATTTCTGTTAGAGAAGTAACTGTCTTTAATCTTATGTGAGTAGTTGTTTTCAAGTTTTATTCCTCTCCGCTTTCAGAATTAATTGCTTGAATTTCCGAGAGCATTTGTTGATTTCTTTTTATTTTTTGAAGAAATCAAAATTTTCCTGGATTTCACATTATTATCAACTAAACAACTTTGAAAATACTGCTTCATTTTTAGAAACATTTTATGCCTGTGACTGTGGGAACTTTACTTTCCTAGCTGTATTTCTTTGACTGGTTACGGGAATGTGAGAATCATATTAAGAAATTATAAATTTCTCCTTAATGACCATTTCCTTAGAGAAAGCATTGAAAAGGATAAGGGGGAAGATAGTCTCAGTTTGTCATCTTTATTTCTTACTTGTTTGGAGTTCCCTGTTCTGACAGTTTAGCACATAGCACATTGTTGTTTTGCATCAGCATCCAGTCAAGTATCACTCTCCTTGAGTAGATCTTTACTTCTTTATTTCTGTACTACTTCAGTTCAGTTCTGATTTGTATGCCAGAAATATATTAAAGTTTTAGTAGCATTCATCGTATGTAGTTCTGTCCTTTTTAGAATGAAAGATATGTGAAGGTTCTAATTATATCTTTCAGTCTTATGTCTGTTCATTGTGTTTTCATGGATGAGACTAATAGATATCGCTTAGATTGAACAGAAGAAGTTCTGAGTTTGAGATTTCACTCTGGTCTGCAGAGGCTGCATCTCAAGTTTGATTAACACTGGGGAAACCTCTTCACTGTTGTTCTTACTAGGGATCAATTCCATTATCACCAATTCTTCTTCCTGCCTCAAAATTTAAGATTTTTTTTTTTCTATTTTTTTTTCCTAGTTTCTGAACCCACGACATAGAGTGCATTTAAGTAAAAGCACCAAGTCTCTCAGTTTGTTTCACTCATTGGGGAGTATGGTGGGCTCTGAAGAACATGTTTACTTTGCTTATAGTAGTTGATTTTGCTAGATAGAAATACCATATTAATAAATTCATGCTCACATTCTCCTGGGTAAACACCACTGGATTAGCTGGTATATATGTTGCTGTGTTCCATTAGCAGCTTTTCTCTGTGGATCAACTGATGTGCATTTCTTCTCAGTACTCTCCTGAAAATCAGGAAAACATGAAACTTCCCCAAGCCTAATTTATTTGAGATCTTTCTTAAGAAAATTTGGTTGAAATAAGCTAAAAGGATTAATACAAGTTTTGGGGAAGAGTGGGATAAAGAAAAGAGATGGGAAATGTAAAGAATGGAGTGGCAGACAAAATGCTTAGAATTATTTGTGTTTTCCTGTTAGTGAGATCCCTGACAGACAAAACTGGGTGATAATGGTGATTTGCAGAGGTGGATTTAACATCCTGTGAAAAAAAATCACTGTGACATGCCCTTTTCTTGACTCAGAGCATGGTCTTAGTTTGTACCATTTTCCTGAGTATGTTTTACACATAGTTATATCTGCATCTTACTCTTTTAAAGCCTGGTTTCTAAGGCTGAATCACATTTCCCTCAAATACCGGCAAGGCCAATAGGTAGTGATGAGATTTTTCTTGTCACAAAATTGGTCCAAAGTAAATGCAGTCTTGCACCCCACAATGACTTAGGGAATTTGTTTAGAATTTACGGATTTTGTTTGCTACCGAGAATCATATTTTCTTGTGTCAGACTGTGAAGTCCAGAATCTCAAGACTTCTTTGTGGTGTAGAAAAGTGGAATATTTGCTGAAGGAAGTACATCATTATTTCTGTTGTCAACATCACTTTCCTCAAGCTTGTGTCTTATCTCCCCCTTATTCCTTTCAGCCAGTGTAGCAAGCTGTGCTGTTATGTCTGGGAATTGTGCTGGGAGTGATTGGCTGAGCTGTCCTCTGTGGATGCTCACTCTCCTGAGGAGCATTATCAGCCCATCTACCTTTTCCAGTAAACAGAAAGCAGTCTCCTCTCCTGTATTGGAAGTGAGACAACTTCCCTTATATAGAAAGACCATGGAACTAAGGTGAAAAACAGTGGATTCTTTGTGGTTTGTTGTGCTGTTGTTTTATGCATAGATGCTTATCTCTTTCCTCTACAATAAAGATTATGGAAAAATGCTTCTAAAAGCAACAGGGATAAAGAAGAGCAAAGAGAAATGATCTAATAAATCAGTGACTTCCCTCAACTATTTGTGTTAAATGCTGTGAAAGGACAAGTCACAAGGACTAATTCCTAACATGTTGTTCCTGGAGCAGTAAATGCTGAGATATATATGTTTTGTTTATAATAAGGGAATACATTGAAATAATTTCAGGAAATACTAATAATTGAGCAATTAATAAACAAGAATTCCAATATAATTAGGCTAAATGTCTTTATGCAAACCTTCTCTCGCTCAGATAAACCAACAGCCACAAAATAAATATCCCCAGTTTGGTGTCAGGGCTGTAGTAGTTGGACTTCAAAATGAGGAGGCATCTCCAAAAAATCCTTGTATCAAAACACAAGTACAGAATTAGGGTACTGATGTAAGTTGTGATGTTTTGAATATTGCTTGGAGTTCTGAAAAGTTTCTTTGAAGAAAGGGTGTTGATCTGTGGAAACACCTTCCCAAGACCCAGAACTTTAGCATACCACCTCCAGTCTCCAAACTCTCTAGCTGTGTTTGAAGGTGCCTGCACAGTGCATTGTTTAGACTTGCTGATTTCTGAAAAAGAGAGCCCCTATTTTGCTAGCTTCACCTAAATTTTCCTGCACCACCAGATTGTAGAAAATGTAGAGAAAAGAAGTAGTAAGGAGCATATAAAGGTAAGTTTCTAATTATGTGGGGAAATGAAATTACCGAGGGATAAGGAAATGTAAAACTCCATTCTGGATTACAGTTAACAAGACTCCTTGGTTACTGATTACTTAGGGCTCATCATCTAGCTTTAAATGTTCCTCCTGGAATATTTATAGAATCACAGAGTGGTTTGTGTTGGAAGGGACCTTAAGGATCTAGTGGCTATCCTCCTGCTGTGGTAGGGACACCTTTCAGTAGACACCTTCTGTAGTTGCATGACGGGTTGCTCAAAGCCCCATCCAACCTGGAACTCTGAACCAGTCAGGGCTGCCTTTTCTGGGCTTGGCCACTTGGGTAGTCTGTAGTCTTGTAAAAGAATCCTGTTTCCATTCAACACTGACATAGTATTTGTGACTTAACTGGAGGTTTGTACCTTCCAATAATGAGAAAACTCCATAGTCTCTTCTGTACATCTCACCTTCCTGTTCTGGTGGTCAGTTGGGGTTTTCTGTAGTAGCTTTAGCAGCTTTTCCAGGTCCATGTATCACAGTACAAATGTCCCACGAGATACCCATATTATAAAGGTTGTTAATTTGTGGGAGGTTTTGGCCTCTGCCCTTTGGTATTGTCTAAGATATGTTGGAAATCTTAAGTGATGCGCTGCCATTAGAAGAGCCAGGGGGTGCCTTCCTCCTTCTCCTTACCATGTAAAACTTAGATCTTCTTTTGTCAAGATGACTCATTCTGGTGAGGTTTGAGAAAAGAAATTATTATTTGGTAATCTACATGTGATATGATTCTCTTTGTCTTTTATGGCAGGGACAAAAAAAAAAAAAAAAAAAAGAGAGAGAGACAACACTTATTTTAGGGAGATGAAAGCCCCTCTGGCATTCTGTGCATTACAAGTCTTGCTTCTATGTATCAAAGCAGAGTTGGATTCTTATATGCACATAAATAAATTAGGAAAGAGAAAAAAATGTAAATTTTAGAAAAGACAAAAGAAAAGATTTGAAATTCAAGTGGCCAATTTCAGACAAATGGAGGTAAGAAAGTGAAAGTACACCCACTCTTTGAAGAAAGATGTGTAAATTATGCTAAGTAAGGCATCTTCTAGAAGAACTAAGAAGGTGCTGTGTATAAAAAGTGTATATGCAGACCTATGTGTAAGAAGCAAGACTTTACAGTGAATCATTGGGTTTGGGAGGCCTGAGAGAATGAGAACCATCCAGGATGACACAGATATTGTGAAGAGAGTATTTGCTCAGTTTTCACCATGCTGAATGCTGGGGCCCCAAGTGTCTTAAAAATGCAGCTATTTCTAGAAAGTACATTAAAATAAGCTGTTATGTTCACAGGCAGTGGTTCAGTCAGAAGAGGTGGAGGAATTTAAAACTGAAAGCTGGTGCTAAGATTGTTTATTGAAATTTTGAAGTCTTGGACAGGGAAGGGTAGCAAGCATTGTCTTCCAAGGCAATGCACTCAGGTCTGCTGAGAATAAATGGCATTCATCTTACCCAGGAGTGTCTGATATTACCTCCCCAAAGTTATTAAAGTAACTGGATCACTGATCAGTCTGTCAGTTTGTGTATTATGGAAGAAATAAGCCTGAACTATAGGAAGCAGAATGATCTTGTGTTTTGAGTAAATCTTGTTGAACTAATCTTGTTCTTTAGCATGTGATAGTGGGAACAGTTTACAGGACTATGCTTCTGAAATGTTGTTTTTATGAGTAACTCTAGAAATCTTAACTATTTTACTACATCCAAATAAGAAATCTGATAAGGTGAACTGGGATTGATTTTTGATTTGTATTGACTGTTAGTAAGTTCCCAATGAGCATAATGAACATCAGTTTTGAAAATCATGCCTGACCTCCTGTCTTTTCAGAATTGAATGGAATCTTTCTTTCTAGAAACAAAATAAAAAGTGGAAGCATTAAGTACTTCAAAGAATACTCTATGTGTAAAATCATGGTATAATGGGAAATTACAAGTACAGATGAAATTTTGTTCAGAAGTAATGAAACTTTGAACTAGAAACATGAGTGAATTTTTCTAAAATATGCTAATTTTTCCTTTCACATTATGTATATTTTTGAAAGATATTGGTGGTATGGGTAAGGTACTTTATCTAAATACACCGTGTTTTTCTGGTAAAACACACTGATCTTTGACTTTTACAGGGAAAACATGAAGGGAATTTTTTATCAGTGATATGACACATTTTAATACTTTATTGAAACTTATGGTTTAGATATATTTTAAGAAAATGATGAAGCTATTTTTAATTCTATAGGCTTGCTGATACATGGGAAGATGATATGGGAGTTCATCCTTTAAAGTTTCCATCAGAAACATGTTTGGAATTGTTGCTGATACTGGGTGTGAGTACCGCATCTCTGCCACCTTCACTTCGATGCATGAACTCTTTTCAGGTAAGGAACAGCTTCTATTTCAGTATAAATGTGTTACTTTTGGAAAAAGAGAGATCCCTGAGGGCCATAAACCCTTTCAGAGGGTTTGTCTTCTGTAGTTGCATGACTTTCCATTATATTAAAATGTAGACCAAGATGGAAAATGCCATTGGAGTTTTAATCAGTTCATTACAGTTTAAAGTGATGAAATTTAAAGAAATTTCATCAAGCTTAGGCTACAGTAGCTAGAATAATTATAAAAAATTCTTGTGGGCTTAAAAAAATTCTCAGCAAAAAAATAAAGATTTCCAGTGGTGCAAACATTCTTCTGTGTGTTACTCTGGAAGTTCTCAGCAATCATAGAATTTTTCCAAAGGAAACATTGTTACAAGCATGTTGAATTGCGATTTTTATTTCTTTTGTAATGTGGTTGGAGAGTATGATTTTTATAAATGCAATAGAGACAACTGAATTCATGATGATATGACATAGCATTTTATGATGCTTCTGTCGTTGCATAGTCTGTAGGTTGAGTGTTGATGCAAATCTAAAGTAACCAGCTGTTGAGCAGGAAATGTACTGAGTCTGTGTTTGTTCTGGCAGCTATGAAAGAATCGTCATCTTAATGGGACTGAATGTTATTAACAGTTTGTAACGTGATATCAGGTAGCCTCTCTTCGTCTGTATTTCCTGCTTGTACTTAAGGCTCCTCTAATTAGTGTTCCTGAGTTATGTTTACTGAAAGTAGTCTTTTTGTAGATTTTGCAGCAAAAAAAAAAAGGTTGTAAAACAAAATCAAGTCATTGACTTTAAGAGAGTTATCCTGATGTACAGCTGCTGAAAACTCCTGTTTTAGGAAATAGGTACCTGCATTGTTTCTCACTTTGCATCTTGTTTGCTTGGAAACAGGCAATCTGTACATGGTGATCACTTGGGTACAGCAGCAGCCACTGATTGCTTCAATTTAAATACCCAAGGTCTGAATTGTTACTGGGTTGTACATTCAGAGGCCATAAAAATGAAGAATCTCCTGGATGCCAATAGATTGCAATAATTATAAATTTGAAGCATTGGCCAGCAGTAGTAATCCATGCAGTTGAGTAGTCCATGTTTCCTATTATAAAGTGAACATTTTGGTTGTCTAATCCAAGAGAATGTGTTCCTTGTCTCTTACATTTCCAGTAATCTGTGGTAAAGTCTTCCCTGCTTTACCCATGAAAGGTTAAATAGGAGTTTCTTCTTATATGCTGAGGCTGTATGTCCTGTATTGTTTCTGTGCATACTCAGTCCTATGTTGTGTATTTGGGATTCCCTTTGATTTGTGTATGGGGTAGAGACAGGAAGTGATGGATGTCTGTCAGCTGGTGTTTTTACCACAGAGTACACAAAACGTCAGACTTTTCTTTTTTTCCTTGGCTGACTCTGGATGATTGTGCTCAATTTCTCCTGGGTAATTTTAGCTTAGTGAGGCTACCTCTGTAAAGAAACCATTGCCCTGGAGGCACATGGTACAGGTCCTGGAAGCATAGGGTTATGTCAGCCATGGGGTGGGACATCCCCATGCTTGCCCTGTAGACCCTCTGACCATGGCCTTTAAACCCCAGATTTGTGTGGAACAGATGAAAGCAACCAGTACTGTGCTGAGCTCATTTACTGAGCACTGGGCTGCACAGATCGTGGTTTTCCCGCCTGTGTGCCAAAGTTGGCAATGTGACAATGTCCTGTCTTTCACAGCAACACACTTTGCAGTTTTTGAAAAGCCCAAGTTAGAAACCTGCTCTGCTAAGATAATGTTCTATTTTGCCAAGTGGAAGGAAAGGAAAATGGCTTTTTTGATAAAATTCTGTGACTCCCAACTGTCACTCTCCTTGGCAGACAGTCAATATCACCAGGAGTTTGCCCTAGAGGGTGAACACTGTCCAGTAAAATATTGTTTTATTTATTTTTATCTTTATAAACCTTGTTTGGATCTCAGTCAGTGAATCCATGAAGCAGGAACAAAGTTTGCCCAGGCTTTTCCCTGATGCTTTATAATGGTCTTGCCAGCCTTATAATTTTGGGGATTTTTTTTTTTCTGGCATGCTTCTTCATGTTCAGCAAATACTAGAATTACAGATCCTAGTTTTTCTGTATTTTTCTTGGAAAAAGCTGGCAAGATCTGAAGAGAGCTTGAATAATGATACAAAATTGTGCTGTTGCCTGGGCATAAGATCATGCTGCATCCAAAATAGTGAAGATTGTGAGCCAAAAAGGGAATAATAAAAGGGCACTGATTGTAAACTGATATTTCATGTATCTTAATGGAGTAATGACAAAATGACAAAACCAGTTTAGCTTTATTTTGTGGTAGACCTTAATCTGACAGTTGTCTAGAAAAATTTAAAACATTTTAATTCTGTGTTACAATGAAACTTGTATTTGAAGTGGAAATAATTGCAGAGTTCCCTGTTATCTACACAGTGGAACAGTGGCTGTCTTGTTTCAACAGGGGCCAGGGTCTTGCAATTGAATGCTGGAGGAATTAGAAGGAAAAAACAAGCCCAGAAAGTACCAGAGTTTTCTCCTTTCATTTATATGTGTTTCCACAGTTGGACATGTGGTGAGGAGTTAAATGGACCACTGCTTTCTAGTGGTGCTTTTCTTTATGTTTTCATACAGTATTTGGAAATTTATCTAACAGCTCTAATTTGATGATCTAAAAGTTACAGTTCAACTCCTGATACCCTGTCAGGATGGCTTTTAAAATCCAATTTTTTAAAATTAGATAACCAAAAATGATCTCAGTGACACCCATGTTTTTTGAGAATGTATTTAACCTCTCTCCCAATTACAGTGCTGCAATGTTGACAAGCCAAAATTTTAGTTGGTATGCATCTGCATTGGGTGATGCTTAGGCTGTAAAAAGCACACAAAGGAAATCTGCTTAGTTGCTAATAATCTGTAATAAACTCTGTTCTGCATTGTGCTCTGGAAGTACTCTCTGGGACTAGCTTAGCAGACTCTGTATCAGTGCTGAGACATAAATTACATTTTATTTTCCATTGGTGTGCTACTGCTTAGTAACATAATATTTGAAATCACTTTTCAATTTGGTTTTGACCCTGTAAAGATCTTTCAGTGTGATTTATGTTGCTAGAGGAGCCTGGAAAGAAGAGCAGCAGCAGACTGTGCTACGTAGCTCTGCTGAGTTTAAGGTGCTCACTACAGCCAGCTTATAAGTTTCCCAGGCTGTTGAGCCTAGGTACTAGGTTGTCTTTGGCTCATCTCTCATTTCACCTGAACAATTGCAGTGACTTTTTTTTGGTGGACTGTAGAAAGTTAAATCTTAGGAAGCTTGAGCCTGTAAACTCTGAAGGATTTTGTTTCTGCTTGCTGGTTGATGGCAGCTCCCGGGTTTACACGGGAGAACACGGTTGGTTTTTCAGCCCTGACTTGTACCTTCCCAGGCTTGTAATCCCTCACCCATACTAAGGATGTCTCAGATCAAGGTAATGGGATTGACTGAGGCACTTGATACTTACCCTGGAGCAATGAGAAAAGCAGTAAGAAGGGAGAGAGGAGTTTGCTACTAGAAGAGATTCATTTTTTTTGTTTGCTTTTGCTCTGAGCATTGTTTTGCCGCTTTCTCTTCAGCTCCATTACACTGCACAGAAAGCTGTGTTACCTCATTACACACTCAGTCTATATGGCTGTCCACCCACCTGAGCTGTCAGCCCTTTGCTTTAGGGAAGGTTGGGCTTTACTTTGTGTATTATTCTTAATACTTGCAAACACTTGTAGCTAGCACCCACTTGAGCTCTCATGTACTTTATCACAGCGCTGCTCGGCTGCTGCTTCTCAGCACAGTCTCAGAGGCTGTGTTGGTATTTCAGAGCCTACAGCACAGAACAGTTAACACAGGGAGATGCTTTAAAGTGACAAGTAATCTCTGCTGTGTTTTTCTAACCTTATCTCGTCTTTCTCTGAATTCAAGCACAGTGAACAGAAAATGTCCTGGATATTGAATTCTTATGATGATACATGGGACTGTTGAGCACATTTTCTCTCACTGCTGTTGTTGTGGCAAACCAGACATTTTACTTGCCCTATCAAGGCACTATTCATAAGGTCACAGACTGTAAACAACAGTTTTCAGAGCTAAACAGATCATGGTTTTAGTTTTACTTTTACAGTTGCATGAAATTGAAGGAAGATTGTGATTAAGAACTGCTGAGCTGTTTCAAAATTTTGTTTCAAATAGCTCTTGATAGTTTTTGGAGCTGTATCCAGTGCCCCTGGTAGCTTTCTGCATATTGTCTGCTTTGGTTAAGAGAGGTGAAGCCAATGTTTAGGAAAAAACAAAAAACTGTTTATTCTACCATTGCAGTAAGAATCCCTAGTGGTGTTTCTGAAGGAAAAACTCATTTGCAGATATTTTGTTTTCAAAAGAGGAGGAAAACCCAAAGTTTCTCATAGAATAGCCTGTCAATTCTCTGTCATTTAGTCTCTTAATACAGTGCAGGAAACTTGCTAAAGGCAAGATGGTTTAGAAATACAGAATATCAGTTGCTCAGAAAATATAAGAATGAATAAATACAGTATTCATTATAGTTTAGTAGCTCTAGTATATGAGTATCAAAAGGGTCATGGAAAACAAAATATAAAATTACTGCTGTCTCTCAGGTCTGTGCTTGGTCCAAACTAAAGTGTCCCTTGCTATTTGGTGGTTTTTAGTATCAATACTTTTATGTTTTATGTGTCACTATATATATGAAAAGCAATTTCAAAATCATTTATTGCAAGAAGTTAGCTGAAGATAACAAATGCATCTGTGTCTTTTGACAATCCTTTTTGAAGCTAACAGCTGAGTAAAATTTACAAAAATCTGTTCAGCTTTTCCATTTGTTCTGGGCATTTGGAGCTAGAGAAGTGCACGTATTCTTTTAAACTGGATTCCTCTCCTTTGGAGCACTGTCAAACAGCAGCAAAGAAGGATAAAAATACAATAAAAGAAAATATTAGGAGTGAAGAAATGGCTTTCAAAATATTGTGTCTTTTACTAAACTATGCCAGAAAGGAAAAGTAAATAAGTGAATTTATGCAGTAAAATGGCTTATTATCCCTTCAAACATATTTTTAAATCACAGGCTATTACTTGCCTAGTGAAGATCTCCCACAAAATGAACTAGAGGTCTGAATATGTATATTCTATAGTATTTCACAGACAAATGATTAGTTCCTAGACACAGTACAAATTTTTAAAAAATGTTTCTCTCAAGCTTGCAACTGCTTATGTCTCTGAAACTTTTGCATTAACATTGACAATATTATGAAGCAACCACTGCAACTACATTGTAATCTGTTTAATTACAGCCATGTTTGTTTTCCTTAGCTGACTGGTTCTACATAATGTAAACTACAGTGAAGAAACCCAGAGTATTTAGTGCCAGCTTCTTTTGGCTACTCAGACTTTACCCAAAATAATGATGGTTTGATTTTTGCAGGTTACTATAAAAGTGCCTGCTATATGCTTTTTGTAGTTTTGTCTAACTCAGATAGGTTTCCGGGATGACACAGAATGGATTTTTTTTCTGTTTTATTTGTGATTATTATGTGTAAGTTTTTAAGCTTAATTTCAAATTATTTATTTTAAACAGGAAAGAAGTACCCAAACCTTATATACAAAAGCAGACGGAGTTTTGTAAAACGTGCATACAAATATTTCAGTGGCTTTTAAATAAAAGAACTTATCATGTATATATTTAGGAGTTTTTTCATGTTTTTTGCATTTAATGAGAGCCATAATAAATCTATTGAAACACTGCAGAATAATTAGGAAAAAAATTATAAAGCTATATGAACAAATTAAAATATAAAATTATGAATAAATGCTGCCTAGAGCAAATGATATTAAGAGATTTTGTGTTTCAATGACAAATTTGAATACTTCTTTGCAGAATTATAGAGATTCCTATGTTCATTTAAGAAATTATTGTTTTGTCTGCTGCTTAATTGTTCCATGTTAAGTTGATTTATAATATGTCCCTCAGGTTATCTTACTTGGTGTGCACTGTAAGCTATCTTTTAAAAGTATCTCTGGAGCATTCAGGTGTCTGTGTCGGAATATCCCTTTCTTTTGTTGTTAACCTCAGTCTCAAAGGGAACAATTTTTTAGTTGAACTATAATTAGTATTTTTACATTCTTGTTGAAACTATACCAAAAATGTTTCATACTGCTTCTGCAAACACTTTATTAAAGCATAATGTCTCCTGTCTGAGAACTGTTCAGTTCTGTATATGCAGGACCTTATTGAACAATGTCCATATGTCCTTATGTATCCCTCTATGACTCATCCATATCTGCAGCACAGGCTCACATTTCTAGGCTATGGTTTTGTGATATCTGTAGCTGCTTTGGACATGCTAATGGGAAGGTATTATTTCCTTTATCTAATATGTGGCATGGCTACATTTCCTCTAATGGGAAGGAGCTGCCCATTTAGATTGGCCTGAAACAGAATGAAATCAATCATGTGCAAACCTAAACTAAAGCTATGAATAGGAAAAATGCAAGTCCAGCTTGCTTGTGGAAGCACAGTATTTTGTGATTGTTTCAGTGCTCATTGGTGGAAAATCAGAACCTTGACAGCAGTGGCCTTAAACCAAGATTCAGAATGTGTCATAAGTTTCTCAGAAAGGGTAAATGGTTCTTTTCTTCCAAAGTAGTTCTCCAGTAAAGAGGAAATCAGAGAGAGTGAACCTGCACTTATCATAAACAGAAGTAGATTAAATTACAAAAAAAACATGTGCTCCAAGTAAGAAACAGTGAACATGTAGCATGCAGGCAAGTGCCTCCTCAGGAAGTATGGTTTCCTGCTGCTTGAGAAGGAAGATCTTCTGAAGGAACATTTCTGTGCAATTCCCTTTGCCTAGAATATAGCCAAACCTACCTGTTGCATAAGCATGTAGTAATATAATTCAAAGCAGTTCTCTTAGAAAAGATGCCCAGATATGTCATTGTGGGGCTTTGACCCTGGTTGCCCACCAAAGCTGCTTTATCACTCCCCTCCTTAGCTGGACAGGAAACTGCAATGAACAGCACCTGGGTCAATGAAAGGACAGGAGGAAATCACTCACCAGCTACTGTCATGGGCAAAACAGATTTGATTTGGGGAAATTAATTGAATTTGCTAACAATCAAATCAGATTAGAATAATGAGAAGTAAAACAAAATCTTGAAAATATTTACCCCAAGTCCTCCCCTTTCAGATTGAGTATATTCTCAGTTCTTTGACAGCTCCTCCTAGTGGTGCAAGGATAGGGAGAATGAGGGCCATGGTGAGTTCATCACACATTGTCTCTGCTGCTCCTTTCTTCTCAGGCAGAGGACTCTCACACAATTCCCTTGCTCCAGTGTGGATCCCTTCTATGAGGTGACAAGCTCTGCCAGCAGACCTGCTCCAGTGTGGACTCCTCTATCCACAAGTCCATCCAGGAGCCTGCTCCAACACAGGCTTCCCACAGGGTCACTGCATCCTCCAAGCATCCACCTGCTTTGGCACAGGTTCCTCTGCAGGGGAACCTCTGCTCTAGGACCTGGAACGTCTCTTCTCCTTCTTCACTGACCTTGGTGTCTGCAAAGCTGTTCCTCCCACATAGGCTCACTCCTCTCCCAGATTCTTGAACAGGGCTTTTTCCCCCTTCTTAAGGCTGTTATCCCAGAGACACAACCACCACCACTGCTGGGCTCAGCCTTGACCAGCTGTGGGTCCATCCTGGAGCCAGCTGGCATTCGCTGAAATGCTTGTAAATGATTGTATTGGTTTTGCTGGCAAAACCTTGCCATGCAAAACCAATACAGTCATTTACCATTTAGATGTGAACGTACAATTAATTGCAGGGATCCTGTTTAGATGGTCAGGTATAGTCTGTGAATAAACCGTTTGAAAGGGGTGAAGCCAGAACTATTTTTTTCAGTTTTCATTTATTGTGAACTTTCTGATTTTTCCAAGCAAGTCTGAAATCTAAAAGACTAGTTGTTATGTCCTAATGATCGAGTAGTTGTGTAGGTAATGCACTGTTAAGCAGAAACTGAGAGTTTGTCTTTATCAATAGGCACCACACTGTGGAAAAGACAAATATTTGTGTTTTATGTACCTGAATATATACGTAAAGAAGTCTTATGGGAAGTCTGATATACTGCTAGAACATCCATTCCTATTTATTAATTGAGGCTGTTTGTGACTGAGAAACAAGCTCTGCTGAAAAGATATATTTAGACCTGTGCACAACCAAATACTGCAATACATGTTCAGTGTGGTTTATATAAGGCTGCTTCCCTCCAAAACCTTGGCATCTCTGAGACAATCTTAGCTCTACCCAGATTGCAATTAATAGCTTGATTTATGTGAGGTGCAAGTGTCAATATTGTAGTTAAAAATGCACAGAAATCACATTATCGGCTACAAAGAGCTCCTTTGCTTTAAAAATAATACTGAGTCATTGGATAACAATGATTCTATAATGGAGATTTTCTTTAGAATTTCATGTTGTTATGCTGTGTGTTTTGTGAATGTGTGTTGTAATGGAAAGCTGCAACACTGTTTGTTTTCATTAAGAGTCTGGATGGAAGCTTTGAAGCTACTTGAGGAGTCCAGAAAGCTCTGCATAATAAAAGATGTGTTTCTAAGGATGATTCTTAGTAGGCTTAAAACTGTTTTAAAAACAGATGGGTACAACTCTCTTAGATTTCAGCTATAGGCTGGAGTAGATATGATGTTATCACAAATTACAAGATTTTGAGGAATCCTGAGGGAGGCTGTCAGTAAATTCTAACATTTTATTAACAGACAGGTCAGCTTGCCAAGGCACTTAGAGCAGCTCAGGAGTGTTACACATTGGAGAGTTGGAAACAGTAATAATGTCTTCAAGGAGACAAATGGACAAATAAACAGAAGGCTGTAAACCCAGAGCATAATAATTGAATCGATGACTTGACCATGATAAAGTACATGGTGGACAAAAAGGAAGAGAGCTGTTAAGTTCTCCTCTTTTTATTGTCAGTTGAAAATGAGTCTGGAATGGATCTTTTGGTGAAGAAGTCAGTAATGCCTCCAGTGAGAAACATACAATTTGCCTTCCCTCAGAAGCAGAAGTCCATCATTCTGTTGCAATGTCAGTAGAGAGTAGTGTGCTCTAAATCTTTGTGCTTAAATCATAGGTCTGTTCCGGGGGTGGTAGCTGATGACAAATGGTCCTGCTTGAAAGCTTCTGCTTCCTAAAGAAGAAAACTCTGTTTGTATTTTAGGAAAGCTAGAATGGGCATGGCATGGGGGAACAGGACAGAGCACTGTCCGTCCAGGGGTAGGGAAAAACCTGAAGGGAAATGTAAGACATGAGATAGACCAACTACCCTTTTACTAGGCTGGTGATGTTCTCATTGACATACACCACCACAATTGTGACTGGCCAAAAAAAGGACAAGATTATTTCATTCTCTACATTGTTTGCTGCTTTGATCTATAGAAAAGATCAGTTGTGTGAATATTTCTTTGTAATAGCTCCACTGCTTTTAAGAAAAAGGAAGCTGGTTTACACACAGGAGTGTGTGGAGGTATCTCAGCCAATGCATTTTATAGAGCTCCTAAAATAAGATGTGGAATATTCCCGTGGGAAGAAAGAGAAGGGCAAAAGAGTGTATAAGCATTAACACAATAATAAAATTGTGCTGAAATAAGAAGACTGTTTAGCATCCAGTAGAAAGCTGTCATGCCTTGAAATGAAACGTGGCAACCATTAAGCAATATGTAGAAAAACTTGCAGAAATCTGAAGATGCCATAGCGGAGTGCGATCACAGGGAGTGTTGGGTGGGCAGAATGTGATTGTTGTTTGGACTTTTGCCAGGCATTTTGGTTAAAGTTTCTTCATCTGTCTCCCAGAAGCTTTACCAGTAAAATAGGAAGTGCTTCTGCCTTATGGAAAGAAAGAAAAAAAATTATTCCTATATAGCTAGTGTAAACTTTAAAAGCATGTTATATAGAGAAAGAGACTATTTTAAAACACCAGTTCCCAGACTCCATTATTTTTGTGAGCTACAGCACTGTAGATAAATGAAACCAGATCAGGGAGCTATATTTCTTCTGTTGCTTTTAGTGAGCTTGAGTTTTATATGGAAAATAGAAGAAAAAAAAGTATTTAGCACCTTGCATGGAAAAGAATTTTGCTTGAAAATTTGTACAAGTGAAGTTGTTATTTTAATCGTACTATTTTGGCTACTCAGTCCACTTCCAACTTCTTCCAGAATGCCTGGCATTTCTAAATATTATCCTGAAAACGACTGAACATTTTTACTGTTCAGATGTACTCACTTCCTGTGACTGGTACTGCTGACCCTTGTTCTGCTTCTTATCAATAACTGCATAATTCAGCTTTACATAAAAGGTTTTCTTGGTGTTGATGCTCCAGTCTTTGATGTATTTTTTATTTTCATATATCCCACCAAATCAAAAAAGGCTATTATTGTGTAATGGGGGGGGTGACTAGCTAACATTTCTTTCTTAACTCATCAGAGAGCTTGCTGCTGACTTTTTACTTCATGTTTTCATAGAAAGTCTATTTCATTCATCACCTGGTAGATTTGCAGAAGTTAAATTCTAGGACAGTCTTGTTTCCCAATTTCTTAACTACTTTGAGTTTTATGCACTCATGAGTTTCCATGTTACTTTCTCATTTTTATTAGATTCCAATTTGCTTTGTTTCCATGCTGTTAATGAGCAGACAGCTCTGTAAGTCTTGCACCTTTTCCCTGTTTAGATACTAACTTTTAATGCTTACCATTACCTAATTTTATTTTCTTCTTTTCAGGTATGGGAGGAGGGAAAAACAGGGATTTCTAGCCTTCTTTTTAGCAAAGTAGAATCAATTGTAATTCTTAAACTTTAAAAAAAAAAAAAGTCCACTGAACAGACAGAAACCTTCCTATTTCAGTTTGCCTTCTCTGCTTGCACAGAAAGGAAATGCATTTTCAGCTGTATTTTTGTGAAGCAGTAGCTTATGACTAGTCAAATTAATCAGAAGTGTCTCTTCTGCATGATTGTCCTGAGGATATATTCCATTAAATGACTGCTTTTTCTATTTTAAGGTAGGATGTATAATGTGACTAAATAGTGTCTGTAAAACTTACTGTATTCTGTTCTGTAAGCTTTTTTATGTCTGAGCTATATGGCTCAATGCTAAGATTGATTTAGAAAGACCTACTGAGTCTTATTCTACGTTTTTTAGGCCACTCCTATGTGAGGAGTTTGGGGAGAGACCATTCTTCCATTTGCCTGGTAATTAGATCATCTTCTGAGGACTCAGGAATTCAACTAGGTTGTATCCACGACACTAGATTTAGATGAAGCAGAGCTCTGATTCCACCTGGAAATGATTGTGCTCCTGAAACTTAGTTAAAATGAGCTGTCAGAAGTGAGACAGTGTTTACGTATTTTTTAAGTGTAGCTCAGAAGGTGGAGAAAACCCTGGTGACACTTCGTGGCTAATCATTTTATGTAAGCTTTTCCTGCAAAGGCAGAGCATGCATTCCTAATACAAAACAGTGAAGAAGTCAAGAGGGTCTCTTTTACAACATACTGATACTGGCTAAAGTACTAATACTTGCTAAAGTGCAGTGTCACTGTTGGATTATACTCCTTTCCCAGCTTACATTTGGATAATTTACAAAGCAATGATAATTTACAATGCCTGATTAAATATGGCATATTTAATATGATTAAATATCCAATATGATTCCAATATGATTCTCAACCCCACACTATTTTTTTACAACAAAGTAATCATCTTGAAGAAGATGCAAGTCACAGAAAAAGAATTTCATGTAAAGATATTATCTTAATCTCACATGCTGCTCTGTTTATGCAGAAGTGACTTCTCAGTCCAGTTTTTACCATTCCAATATAAATTGCCAGGACTTTGGATTGCCTAGAGTTCTCATTCCAATAAACAAATACTGAGTTGTTTTTAAAGTTAGGCAATCATTTGGGGTGTCCACCAGAAGGCTTAGGAGCCTTTTTCTCATCTTGTAAGCTTAAAAATCCTAGTGGTGGTCCTTTAGTGGTGGCAGCTTTGCTTTAATTAGTATGTGTGGTATTACAGAATTTCACCTGAAGTATTTATGGTATAGCTCAACATTGTAGGCAAGGACCTGAACCTTTTGAAGTTAATATCAAAAGTCTCTTTGGCTTCAGTGGTGCAGAACTGGCCTGCAAATGAATAAACCAGCCAGCTGGATATATTGTAGAGAAATAATTATTGCAGACTCTGAAAGTTCCTCATTAACACTATTGCATGTGAACTTTGCAAGCAAATGCTTGAAGCTAATCTCCGATAGCTATTTGTTAGACAAGTGAATTAATAGCTGTAGCTGCTGGTTCATGCAGAGGGTTCTCTGTTGGTTGTTTTGTCCTTTATTTGAAGACTTCAATCAGTGTAAATGATTTAAAGGCCTCACTCCACTAGATGGGGAAAAGTTGCTTGTAATGTAGTACTTGCTTACACTCTGCAGTTATTGATATGATATAATATTTTTACAGTTGGGTAAGTATAGATTTTGAATAAAAGAATTTAATTAACACTGAATAAATGTTCCTCATAAGGGAAAAATTCTCTATTTCTATTTCATTAATGCTTCATGCTTCTAGCAGTTAACTAATTTAATTTTACTCCTGGTGTTCAAGGTCTGTGCTTTTCTTTCCTTCCCTTCCCTTCTGTTTTTCAGTCTTTCTGTCTTTTAAACAGGCTTTATTTGTGTTTTATAGTTGGGAAAAGAAGATCAGCCAGAGATAGAAGATAGGGAGAAGTGAAAAACATTTTTTCCTTTAGTTGGACTTTGTGTAATGCACAGTGGACATGTATCTATGACTGTGCATAAAAAATGTGTAATGTGAAAAAAATTAGGTTTTTGGAAAGATCCCTGAGATTTTAGGACTACAAGCTCTATTTTAAAAAGCAAACTAAGGGACAGTTAATTCTTTTACATCAGTCAAGGTAGGGAGGATCAATCTCGTTATAAAAGTAACCCTTGCACATGCAACAACCATGCTCATTTAATTTGGCTTGGTAAGGAAATTTGGGGTTTTGGGGACCAAAATCCCTTTTGAGAGTTGTTTCTAGTTGTATATGCAGTACAATAGCATTTTGTATAAGATGCTTAAATTCAGGATACAAAGTGGATGAAATGATGTGGCAGATGTTCAAAATGAATAAAAAATATCTGTTCTTGTTTTGTGTCAAGCAGCAAGGGTTTAGTGTGAGAAGTCTAGGAGAATGATTGTTTTAGAGTTTGAGGCAAACAATTTTTCATTTGTATTTTTTTCCACAAACTTATTACAGTTTTATTAAAGGTTATTATGCAG
The DNA here is from genome assembly GCF_022539315.1 of Serinus canaria. Taxonomy (NCBI): domain Eukaryota; kingdom Metazoa; phylum Chordata; class Aves; order Passeriformes; family Fringillidae; genus Serinus; species Serinus canaria. Next base: position 79,607,900 of record NC_066316.1, read on the forward strand.
AAATGTTAAGTGCCTGGTGTTGATCTTTGCCAGTTCTTAGTGTTTATCTTATAAAGCTGGTAAAATTTTGAAAAACTTCAGGTTATTTCTTTCAAACCTTAAGGTCATGCTTTGATCCTCACCTTTGAACATTTCTAAAATGTTCTTGATAATCATCTTTCTACATTTCTACTAATTGATGCTATTTTTCATTCACTGAACTTTGGGAAATGCTAAATTTTTTTTTATAATGCAGGCAATTATGGTTCAACAGCATATTTTTTTAGTGGCCTTGCCCTAAGGAAGATGTTTTAAACAGTATTTTAGAAGTCTTAGAGCAGACCAATGTGCTGTAATAATTATACTTCAATAATCCAAAATTATGCCTCCAGGGAGATATGACTCCAGTGTATACTTTGTTCATATATATTTATCCTTGATGGTAAAATTGGATTAAAAAAATAAGAAAAAGAATTGGAAGAAAGAAGCTGGAAAATTGATTCTTCTTGAAGGTCATTAATGTTTTTTAAAAAGAAGTTAAAAATGAACATGAAAATCTCATTGTTAAAGAAATTGTTCTGGCTTTGTTTTGCATATTGAGATTTTTATCAGTACAAGAAAAGGTCTCATAATAATAAAAGCTAATTGTTATTTTCCTCTGAAACTGGAAAGTATTCAGTGGCTGGGAAACAGACAAAGAAAAAAAGGGGGGAGGAAAAGAAGCTTGAAGAGTATAATATGGACTACATGGAGCCATAAGCTGAAGGACAGATTCATACTATATTGTAATATAAAGAGGTTGCAAAGGAGGAGGGGAGAAGAGAAGGGAAGAAACCAAAACTGCAAGATAAGGTTTCATTCAGAAGCATTTTCTGTCCATATTTGACTAAAGTATCTTTTAAGTGAATAAAGGAGATTGATTTATAAAAAGAAACTTAGGCAGCAAAATTAAGAGGGAATGTGAAATTTACACTGTCCAAACCCCCTGAAAAGAGCAGAGTAGACAAAGTCCAGTTTGTAAGCTTTACAAAACATTTGAACCACTTGTGTTCAAGGATGTCTTAAAACTACTAAACTTTGTTAATTAGCTGGTTCACTTAAAAAATGCATACAACAGAAATACATTTTCAGAGTCACAGAGTCATTGAGGTTGGACATGACCTCTTGATATCATCTAGTCCAACCCCCTGCTAAAGCACGGTCAGCTAGAGCAGGTTACCCAGGACCACGCCCAGTTGGGTTTTAAATGCCTGCAAGGATGAGACTCCACAGCCTCCTTGGGCAACCTGTGCCAGTGTTCTACCCTCTTGCAGTCAAAAAGTGTTCAGAAGGAATTTCATGCTCTTTAATTTGTGCTTATTGTCTCTTGTCCTGTTAGCAGGCACTACTGGCAAGAGTTTGGCTCTCTCATCTTCACTTCCTACCATCAGGTATTTTTACACATTGACATGATTCCCCTGGACCTTCTCTTGTCCAGGCTGAACAGACCCAGCTCTTAGCCTCTCCTCATATGAAAGGCACTCCTATATCTTAGTCATCCTCATGGTCCCTTCTTAGCCTGTTCTTAGCTTTTTCCTCACTTCATTAAGTCCATATCTTTATTGTACTGGGGAGCCCAGACCTGGACCCACCAGTCCAGATGTGACCTTACCAGTGCTGAGATGGGGTGAAGGATGACCTCCCTCAACTTGCTAGCAACACTTTTCCTGAGGCAGGTGTATCTCCACTATGTTCTTACTTGGTCCTCCTTCATGAAGGGTCAGTCTTCTTACAGTCTTCCCTGCTGGTCTCAGGGGCCTGGGATTCTTGCAGGCTGGTGATCAGGAAAGACTGAGGCAAAAAGGGCATTGAGAACCTCAGCCTTTCAGTGTCTTTTGTCAGCAGAGCCTTGGGCACCGTGCAGGCTAATGCTGTGCTACTCACTGCTTGTGTGTCTCTGAGAATCTGGAAGGAGCTGCCTCCTGGCTCACTCAGTTCTCACCCTCTGCTGACATAGTTTGCTGTCCATGGTGATGGCTGTTGCTGCAGTCAGCTGTTTAACTGGGCACCCAAAGAAGCCATTCAATTTCTGAGGTGTAGGGTTGACTGTACCTGTTAGATGTTGCACTAGATCTCTGCAGTGATGCTTAGGTCAGGAGTGAGTATTGGTTGGACAGTAGTCTCTAAATAATTGCATTATCCCAGCCCTGTGAGACAAGGAACCCCTATGTACCCTATACACGTGTGCAGTTAATGTCTTTGTCTGACACCAGTATGTTAACATCTATTTCATTTTTTAAATAGGTCTTATTTCAGCCAGTTATCCAGGCTGTTGTCAAAGCCCGTGTGTGAGCTGTGCTTTGCAGTGATAAATGAGTACAACTTGTATCTTAATCTGTTTATTTTTTTGCTTGGATCCCTTTTAAGAATGTGATGGGTGGCCTACTTTTATGGGGATGAAATATTATTTTCCTGTTCTTTTGTGACATAATGGGTCTTGTAAACAGTTTTGGAGTAGATGGCATTATTAGGATGGATGTTAGTTATTTTGGGGATGCTGATACATCAACTCTGTATATGTCTCTTGAATCTTCCTCATCTCTTGCTAATTATAGTTGGTCTTGGGGGGGAATCAGCTTCCTAAGTTAAATAGACCAGGGTAACACACAGTGTTTCTGGAGTGTGTTCAGGTGAGAACTGGTTTATGTTACCTAATTCCATGTTCACAACCCCCAGGTTATTTCACAGTTCTGTGGTGGGCATATGCTACTGCTGCTATCTACACTCCTATTTGGGAGCAAGCTTCCAAATCCCTTTGCCCTGAAAGCAAGTAAGTTCCTTTCTCTTCTGTTTCCAGGCTTATTGAGCAAACTTCTTCTTTCTGCTTTAAGAATTTTTTGGTGTCTTTTTCCTTCTGATTGATATATTTCCTCTGTTCTATCTATTGCATTTTTTAAAAATCAGATATAAGCTCTTCAGCAGATTCTGTGATTACTCTTGCATAATTATCTGAAACTGAGAAGAGCTTGTGTAGGTGTTTTTCTGGTTGACTCTTTTGCTTACCTAGGAAAGACTCCCTCCCATCCTTTTTTTTCTTTTGTCTTCTCTTCTCCCTACCTGCTGGCTCCTGAAAATTGGAAACATGAGAGGCCTTGTTTGAGCATTGGATTAAGAGCCAGGAAATCCTTACTCTTTCCATGACTCATTGTGTGTGTCCTTGGACAATCTGTTACTATTACAGATAAAAGCTGTGCAAAGCACTTGGCTGAAAAATTAAAAGCATGATCCGAGGAGATTATTTCAAATTTCAATCAAAGCATGGCAAAGGTGGACAAAAAAGGGAGGCTGAAGAAAGTGAGTATGGGGGGTAACAGTTTGTTTATGAGCTGCATAAAATGGTTATGAAGGGAGATAGGTAATGCTCACAGGAATCTCTGTCTTGTTAACCCTTTGGTTCTGTCACAGTGCAAGCATATGCTGTGGTAGTAGATGCACACACATCCCTCAGTATCAGAGCTGGTATGTTCTTATTGGAAATGAAATGGGTAAATAAGAGTGATGGAAGAGGAGAGGGTGCACTGTTCAATAGATGCACCTGCGCTCTACTTTTTAAATCCAGTTCTCTGAAGGTTTTCTTGGGAGATTGGTTTGGTGGTTGTGTTTAAATGTGTGTAAATGCCTGAGGTTTTCCTGAGAGTTTGCATAATTTTTGTTATATCTCACATCTTTAAGGATATGAACTCTATCTCACAATTCAGAAGTAACAGAGATCTTTGGGGAGAACAAAGGTCTGGGGCTTCTAGGCAGGGTCACCTGGAGGTCAGAGAAGACATATGGAATCATTTACCTATATTTTCCATGATAAATTAGACATGAAAATAACTTCAGGAAGTAACAGAATATGAAATGATATAATATGATGATATGGAAAGCTGCCTTCTGTATCCTGCTTCCTTATTTGACTTCTCTGTGTAAAGCTGAATATAGTGAAAAGCTGCCCATGGAACACACTGCTTCCAGAGTGTATTTGCAGATGTTTTAATACCATGTCCATTCAGTGCTCATTCACAAGACATTGCCTATACCTTTATTTTGACCATTTTAATGATCTGTGCATCAGCTCCCATTGCTGTGGTATTGAGGGTAGTAGTTTTCTATTCAGCAGCGACCTATATAATCTAAGGTAGCCTTTCCATCTCCCCCAGCCTCTTGTTCATGTAACTTGTCTCTTCCTTCTGCCTCTTTGGCATTATCCAGTGACTGTGCAGATATGCCAACACAGTGGGGAGGAAGTTTGCAAGAGCATTTGGTTATTGCTTAACCTTCCACCAAAGAAATGCATACTTTCTGGTGAAATACATTAGTGAAGGCTGCTGGGGTCCATGTATAATCTTTGATATTTCATTTGGTGAAAATGAATGGCTTATATATATATTTTTTCCTTCATCTTCTTGGTATGTGCTTTCATTGCAGCCATATCATCTTCCAAAAAAGGCTGTGCTTGGGATGAGTGTTTGGCTTTGAATTATTAAATGCCTATGTGTGGGGTTTATTCCTGTTTTTCAATAGTCATGGTTAATTGAGAAGAACAGTATCAGGGTTCTGAGATGCAGAATCTTCCAGTGATGCTACAGTATGCAAAAGGTCATAGCTGCAAATGGTCTGTCCTGTCCCTGCAGTGGAAGTTGCTGTGCCATTGAGTGGGGTCAGTCTGACCTCTGCTTGAGAGTGTTAACTTGCATTTCCCACTGTTGCTGCTCTTCTGACATGCTGGGATAGGAATCTGATGAAGAGACTGGTTGAGAAAGGGTTTTGCTCTGGATTCTGTGCTATCAGGTGTTTATCCTAGCTTCTGTGAGCAGTTTTTACTTCACAGACTCACAGTAATTGGTCTGGTTTATATCTGGGACCTCATGGAATTCTTGTATTTCATTAAATTTAGTCCTGTTATTGCAGATAACATAATGGATCATCAATGGGTCAACCTCTGTCTTAAGATCCCCCTTATTTTTGGAAAGCAAATTAACTTTTGATTGCCATTAATTGATGCATTCATCAAAATTTTCCAAATCTGTCCTGATAGAGAGTAAGTATTTAAAATTGTCTGATGCCTGTCAGAGGCAGGAATCCATAAGCTATTTATGAGCCTAGATTTCACTCCTATAAGCCCTTCACCACATGAATAATTGCCTCCCTTGGGCAATAAAGGTGTTCCAATGTGTGTACAGAATCAAAGATCCACTTTGATTCAAAGTTCAACTTTGGAATAACCATGTTATTGTTGAGGAAATCATTAGAATCAAAAGGATGAGGAAATTTGTCTCTGGTCAAATTTTTTTTTACAGTGTTGTTTTCAAAGAGAATTGTCTGTCATCACTTGTTTTAAAATCTTTCTTACTCTCTTGCTAATTTAATAAACTTCTCTCTCATGGGTGACTACTGACAAGAAATACTTAGAAAGGATGCAATTTAAATGTACTGAAGTCAAAGTTAATTGCATTAGACCTTCTTAAAATGCAAGAATCATATAATACCAGGAAAATAAACATCTAGCATGCAGAAATTACATTACTACATTCCTTCTCTCAGTTGTTCTACAGGCACACTTCTTCATAATGAAAGACATAAGGGACTTAAATATAGCTCAGACAACCATTTTAATTTCTTACGTCGTAAGTCAAGCTTTTGACTTTTGAGGTTCAATCATGCTGAAAGTTCCCAGAGCTGAGGGCCCATGCTGCATGGAGAGTCTTCCTGGTATCTCCACAGTTAAATTTTATTTATTTTGTACATCACGTCCTACTCTCACAAGAATGTGGCAATAAACATAGTAGTAGCAAACCTCATACATCTTTCAACATCTACTTCCCCACAGATCTTTGCTTTTAAAAATCTTCACTTTATTTACTTTTACTTTAGGATGAAATTAATAGTAAACCTTGATGAAAAGAGGTTTCACTTGCAGGATTGATGTTTGAGCACAGTCTGCTTTCAAAAAAACAAACTACTTGAAAGCTTTTATCTTCAATTATCTTATTGCTACAGTAAAAATATTCTGAAAATGGTAAATACTGTATTTTCTTATGAAGCTTCAAGGTCAGTAATGGGTCTTTTTACCAAGAAAACATGTTTTCATGAGTTTGAGCTTTTGCATGGTTTCAGCTTTTGTTCTGATTGCAGCTGGCAAAAGAATGTGCTCAATCCCTAGAAATAAAAATCAGTTTGACCTAGTAACAGCTATAGGGATCTTAGAGACCAGAAATCCACACTGTAAAACTACCTGATATAATTTAGGAGCTCAAATCTCACTGAGAGTGGCCTTAAAATCCTACATCCTTTAGAGGCTTTGAAAATGTTTTATTACCCAGCCAGTATTAAGCAGTGTTTACTGAATACTTGGCCATTTAATAGGCATCATGAGATTTTACAGGAACAGGATGACCTGGGACCAAAGGACAGCCCTGCTCAGACTCTGTCCCCCTGAGAATGAAGCAGAAGATATTTTCCTAAATATCCCTTTGTTATTGTGGTTTTGTTTTCTTCTGTGTCTCTCTATATTTCACAGGATACAAATGAATGCCTTATACATTTTTTTTTCCTTCATCTTCTTGGTTTGTGCTTTTATTGCAGCCATATCATCTTCCAAACACCTGTTCCTGTTTTAACTCAGTTTTAATCTCTTGCCAAAAGCTGAACTCTGGTAGGAACTCAGTAGTCCCAATAAGGTGTTAAAAATAAAATAGTAGTTGATACTTAAATACCCATTTATATACACAAACAAATTAATCCTCATACCTCATGCAGGGAGGTATTTATTCTTGTTCCAGCTTTAATTGCCAGGAAGCAAAGAGAGAATTTAAGCAGATAATTTTCCAAACTTGCTTTTATTTCCATGAAGTTTTCAAAAGATAACCTAATGAAGATGTATGTTCAACCTATCTAGTTTTTAAAGTGTTACATAACAGTGCCACATTCTCCTTTAACCTCCTCTACTGTTTTCTTTAGAGTTATGGTAGATTTGGCTGTTCAGATTGCATGTAAAACTAAAGACTGTGTGTAAATGTGAGCATATAACCAATCTCTCAATAAAAGATATAATTTATTTGTGTTCTCTAATGCATCCGTTTTATGTCATGCTCCCTCTGCCCTCTCCTCACATCCTACTGGTATTTGAAATCATATGTGGGGTAGCATTTGGGTTTGGTATGTTGAGGAATGGGTGTGCACACAAGAGATGGCCATGTCTGACACTGTGGTCACATTGAGTATATGACAAGTTATCCCAGAAGTTTCAGCATGACATCACAGTGTGCTCTGCTCCTGTAGCATTTGCTGAGGGAGACTCTTAGAAACCCAGTTCACATCTGTGTACTGGTTTCTATGACATAACTAACTATGAACATTGCAGGATATGAAGAGGGTGGACTATTTCTTTGCTTTCAGAGTTTGGTAGATTTTTTTTTCAATTAAAAATGTAACAATTTAGAAACAAAAGTGAAATTAAACTGCAATTATACCCTCCAAGCCATCAGCAAGCAAAGTGGTTGGCTTTTTTCCTTGTGGCCTCTTTGTTTGTAAAGCACCTTACCGCAGTAGTTTGTAATAAATCTTTTCCTAACAATCCGTTTGAAGGCAGAGCATGAGACCTCTGGTGCTGCTCCATTATTTCCTGTGTCAGTTTTACCTGTCTGTTGGGTTTTCTAAGGCATTTCAGTGTAAGAGATGAGAAGGTTGTCTTATGATTGGCCTCAAACAGACTCTGAACAGGGACCTAAATTTGGACAAAAAGAGAAAGATCAATTTTCATTAAATTAAAATTCGAAGATGCATTGACCTACAACATTAATATCTAATATCTCTGGCATCTTGGCAGTGGTGAATCCTGGAGATAACTATATTGCTTTTACAATGGGAGTTAAGGAGAGTGTGAGGGAAACCCAGGTAATTTCTTTGGTTGATGCCTGTGTGATAGCCTTGTTAATGCACCCCACTTACATCTCTTTTATTTAGTGCAAATGCTTGCTTACAGGTTGTAGCAAGATACACTGATTTCTCCTCCTTTCTTCTTAGGTTTCCTGCACAGTTCCTTTTTTTCTTTAGCTTTCCTCCATGCTTCTTCTAAACCTGAAAAAATCATAGCCTGCTGTTTTACTCCTATAAAGGGCAAGGAAGTTGAGGGGAGAAAAAGACAAGAGACATAAGCAAGGAAAGGCATCTCCAGCCTGAAGGGGATTCTGACTTCTAGATTTTACCTGCTGCTGCAGCAGGGAAACAAATAACTATTTTTCTGGTAATCTTGCTTTTCCTGGAAAAACTGTGAGCAAGACTTTATCTTCTGCTGCAGTATATCTGACACAGTGCAGGTTGGAGCTGAATCCTGATGAAAGGTGTGTTCTGTGGGTTTAAAGGAGAAGGACTGAATAGGAGTAGTGGTTAAAAATTGGAGAAAGACAATTTGAGTTACTGTGAGGAATGATTCAACACAAGGGAACAATAGAGAAATAATAGAGAAAATGTTAGTATATGGTGAAAGGATCATTTGAGCTGGAAAACAAAACTGGTAATAGAAGAATATATTATTCATTTTTCTGGTTTGGATGATGCAGCACTTGAAAGTCACCTTTCTGTTTAGAGTGTGCTACAGTATTTCATGTCTAAAAGGAGAGGAAAGGACACATTTTCCAGCTTAGAATCCAGCTGTGTTACTGTGTAATAAAGACCTAAAATCAGTTCTTCTCTTTCACATATGTTAGCACTTCCCTCTCTTTAGGACATTATGGGATTGAAATAGGGTAAGAGGGTATTTTGGTGAGATAGGATGCTTCATAAATTTTGTTGCAGAGAATACCACCTAAGAGCATCTAATTGAGAGCAACAGCCATGCAAATGACCAGAACGTCCCACATCTGGGTAAGCCAGCATCTAATCAAAGATGTAAGGGCATTGTGTGCTGTGAAACACACCTGACATGCACCATACTTTATCAGCTTAATTTTGAGAGAGGAGATTCACTGTTTAACAGAGGTCATGTGGCCACTTAGCTCACCCAATTGATTCTCTCTGGAATTAGGTACAATTCACTTGCTTCATGGTCAACAAAATAAATCCATATGTTTCTCTGTTTAGCTCTTTGTTTTATAAGACAGGAGACTGTTCATAGTGCCTTGTTCAGGGTTTTTTTCATCCTCAACTTTGATGCTGAAATACTATAAAAAATGCCACTGCTGAATGCCACAGCAGCACCAGTGTGTCAGTTCTTTCCCTTTCTGGGGAAGATACAGCAGTATAGTATTGATTCTGATCAGTTGAAACAGATTCCCAAGAGTGCAGAGAAATCTAGTGGCATGAGAGCTGCAAAAACAGAGCAAAGGCTCACAGTGACATGGCTTTCAGGGAATCATGCAGGAGCTAGTCGTGCTGTGACAGCAGCCTGTGAGTGTGGAATGGCTCACTGGAGTTCAGGGCTTGGAAGGGTGGCAGACCCACCCTCCTCCAATTCAGCCTCATGACACACCTTTCAGCAAGGCTGAGAAGTTTTTAGAAGCTGCATCATATGTTTCAGTTCGGGCTGTCAGGCATTAATTCCTTCACATCTCTAGCTTTAGGATACAGCTAGCATGCAGTTAATTGACACAGCAACCTGCAGTACCTCGTTTGTTTTGTTTTGTTTTGTTTTAGGTTAACCTGTGTTTCACAACTGCCCATGAATGTATGTGCTTAAACAAATATTTTTCTGCAGCAATTTAAAACCACTTGATGCAGAAACATATGTGCTGCTCTGACTGCATGATTAGTTTTAAGTTTGGAGTGTGGTGACTACTACAGTAAAAACCAAACTTCATCAGGTGTTGACTAAGAAAATCCCAAATTCCATGGGGTTTTTTAGCTCAGTTTTCTTTGTATCAGTAATTGCAATGTAACATTTGTACCCAGTTACCCACTCTGTTATGGTTTACATTCAAGAAAGTGTATGTAAGACTAGCAAAGGTAAATAATGCTGCTATTTCTGTGCCTGTCTTAATGATGGGTACCTCAAGAAGTAACATCTGCCATGGAAATAAAAATAGTACAGGCTAATGAGGAAGGGTTGGCAGAAAACAAAATAAAGCCATGAAGTTTTGTGGCTTCTAGATGTAAAGAAACAAAAAGATTAATAGCCATCTCATCCTGAAATAAAACAAACCCAACAAAACTTTTCCTTTTTTTCACACGAAGAACTACTTGATCTAAAATGTTAAAGAATTGCTTGTCTTCGTATCAGCTAAAAACACACAGAGATTTATTTTCTACTGTTTTTGCAACTGCTAGTGGTTTTCTCTAAAGCTTTGGCAAGTTTCATCATGCAACTGTTAACAATAGCAAAGTGATAGCTTGCAGTATACATGCACAGCCTGGTACTTTGGAGGAATCTCCTGCTTTTTCTCATTTATCTCTGTCACATTTCAAATCTAGCTTCATTATTATAAGAAATTAATACTTTATGAAGGATTAGGTTGAAAGAATGCATGCTGATTTATAGATGGGTTTATTTCTTCAATCCTGGAGGTACATTATCAGATTGAGAAATCATATTTAAAGAAGGAAACTCTTGCTTTGGTTGAAATGAATTCCACTAGAAATTGAATGAAAGGAATCTAATTCTCTTTCTGCTTGGTTGTTTTGGCTGTATTTCACATTTTCTCCAGCTTGGACAGAAGTGATTTATCTGAGTGGTATTCTAATCAGTTTCTTCCTGCATTGAATGCCCAGAAATGTACAGTGCCTTTCACATTGTACAGTGGAGGACTTACCTTTCCCCAGCCTTCTCCTAGGAGTTCTGAGGAATGTCTCGCTCTTCAGATGATGAGTCTGCTGAAGCCAGGCTCTTCCCAGCTTTTGTTGCCACCTCTGTTCCTCTGCCTCAGTGGTAGCATTGCACTGACCAAAATTATGTCTCCTGTAAGGCCTTAAAGCTTTTTGAAGCACATACTCATTGAGATGTGAAATTCCCAGCAGATATATCTGCTAAAGAATGACCTCGACATCCTGTGGAGTGAGTGAGGTGAAGAGTCCTTCACAGAATGTCCCCTCCTCCATACCCAGACCTGAGCCCTTGGTTGGGGGGTTGGTGGGTCAGACTGCAAAGCCACCATTCCACATCCCTTTGTTCTTCAACCCAATTTGCAGGGTCTTAGTTTGCTAGGATAGCATGGTTCCACAATCTGTGCTTCTGTTGGCTTCATTATTGCCTTCATGATGTAGTTCTGTGCAGCACAGTGCTGCTTTGTTTGTCTGAGAGAGTATGCCAGATGTATTTTAGTTTCTTTGCAACTTGAGAATGATAGAGATGGTCTTGAATGGTTTTAGATTAGTTTTGTTATTTCATTAAATATTTTCAACTTGACTTGTACAACTGTATGTGTTCTGTCAATCTGTGGTATTATAGTATTGTTTTAGTGACCTTTTCAAGGGACTTGTATTCCTCTAGAGACATTTTTGTTCAAAAATTTTTGTTTCTATAGTAAAATATTTAAGACATAACAACCTAGTGATATGAAGTTATGGTACTGCGAGCACAGACTGATGTTCCCTTGGTTTTCTTAGACCAAAAATGTAAAGGAAGCGTAATTAGATAAAACATTTTTTTGTGTTCTGGTGCATACTCAAAACTAGACTTCTCACTGCATGGCATTTAAAGCATGTTGGGAAACTGTCCCTGTGTGAGAGAACATGAAAAAATGATTGTTGACGTGCTGTGTGAGGTGGCTGCCATTGCTGGGCTGTGGAGGGGATATTAGAGCAGCCAGGTCTACTTATATGACCTCCATGCCACTGGAGAAACAGGCACTGAGTGACCCAAGGTTCAACTATTATCACAAGAGCCTGGAGTACAGAAGAAAAAGAGCTAACTATCAGTGTAATAGAGACACCTTTGCTGCTGGAGCACAGCCAGTGAGTTTGCAGGCTACCAGGAGGCCCTATGGGGCAGTACATAGTGTACTGTCAAGGTAGGCTCATCTCAATGATTGATGGGTTTGATCATCTTGGAGGTCTTTTCCAACCATAATGATTCTGTCCCTGGCTCCTCTTGTTCTTTTAGTAGTGAACATGCTGCTTTACTCTCCATTTTCCTCTAAAAATGCCTTTGCTCTCCCCAAAAGCCACCTCTGAGATCTTGGGGTAATATGCAACAGCTTGGTAGCATTCAAGTCTGAAAAAGACAGCTGCTTTTTTATGGGTCTCTGGATTCAGTGGGAGCAAGTGTAAATATAGCAGTTAATGTTCTCTCACGTCTCTGCTCATCTGATGCCATCTGCTTTGTGTCCATTCATTCACACTGGTGCCAAATGTATTTCTGGAACAGGGTATTTGTGCATCTGCAGGCTTGATCCCAGAGTGTTAGGTGAGAACAAATAGATAAACTGTATGGTGTGGGTAGGCAGGTGAACTCTAAAGATTTAATGTGACTATTTATAACCAGCCTTTGCCAGTAGTTGCTAATCCGCAGAGTAATGGTAACAGGTATAAGTTGTCACTGCTTCTGGTGGTGGTGCAGGAATGGAATGAGCACTGTTTCCCCTCTGGGAAAGACCTTATTCCTTTGTCTGCTCTGTCCCTTTTCAGCACCTATGGCAATGCCAAACTTCTTGCAGAGTTTATCAGAAATCAAATATTTATAGAGCTGGGACCTAGACATGGTGCATGTGCTTTAATCCTCCCACTCGTTGATCTGTCATTATTTTACAGGAGTGAGAAATGTGTCAGGCAGGGTTATGGCCTTCTCTGTCTATTTATGCACATTGTCCCTGTAGTGGTATTAGTGCATTATTAAATATGGGGATAAGGGATATGTAGGTTCAGTTATACTCACACAAACATGTTTATATCACTTTCTCTGGTTCTTTTTCCAAGGTATAAGTGTATTCTTATACCTTGTGTTTATTCTTATACCTTGACATCTGTCAAGATATACAGAGCATCTTGACTGCAATATAATTGCAACCACACCAGCAGTTGTACTTGCTGTAGTTATTAAGGCTTAAGCCATAGCACTTAGCACTAGCCATAACATTAGTAGCAATACAAATCTGGATGAATTAGACTGGTCTGAGGCTTTGAGTATATGTTATCTTTCAAATCCAGCTGTACATGTGGAAAATACCACTATCCTCAGCTTCTCACTCTCATTTCCACCAGAGATTTGTCTCTCCCCTGTGATCTTCCAGCAGGATTGTTTGTGCAAGCCCTCCCTTTCTTGTTTCTAGGATAAACCCATCCATTTAGTGCAGACCAGAGGGCAGAGTTTGGTGTATCAGTCTGATTTCACCAGACAGTAGGAGAAGCTCTGAAGTGGTCTTTTGTGGGGAGAGAGGAATGGTAACTTGCAGCAGAAAGACACCCTGAGCCTGTGAGATTAGTAACATCCAGCACAGCTGGATCTAGGATCAGAGGTCTGCTCACAGCTGTCCTTGTCTTTTTGGGAAGGTTATTCTCTTCCTGTGCACATGGATGGCATGGCATTGCTTGATTACCTGTCAGCCTTGAGTGGAAATAAATACAGCATTTGATGTTGATTGTAGGCTGTAGCCTTGCTGGTGTGTAATCAGCGTTTCCTCTGCAGTCGTTTCATCACGCCTGATTTCACACTAGAGCCCATGTGCAGCATTAAAGTATGGGTATCTGTCTATGTACAGACTGTCTGTTGCAGTAGATATGATTTAAGATAGCCATGTAAGTTGTGTTCTTCTAAAACACAGTATAGCATTATGAACTGGGCATGATAGTGTTTAAAAATTGGTCTAATGTTCAAAGAAGACAACAGTAAAATGTCTTTTTATACATTTAAACTTCACATTTGAGCTGGGTGGTGTTTTATTATGTGTTGTGCAGTGGAAAAAACCACAGCAGTCATATTTTAGGAAGCATTCTGAGATTTAATTTCTTCTGCTGAAACTGAAGCATACATAACTACTTTCAACCTGCTATTTTCCTTTATAATTATGCAGGAGTAAACTGAAATACAATTCCCTCTCTGAAACTAAAGAGAAATTCTGTATCTTCTACAGACTTTCTTTTAGCTCTTAGGAGAGACACAGGTATTAAAAATCCTTCATTGTCAGCTTTGAGAGACATACGTAGTGATTTTTATGCACCATTCACTTGGACTCCTTAAAAGAGAACAACATAAGAACAGTTTCAAAGCTTGCATTACAATATGGGAATGCAACTTTTGTCGTGTTATTTCCTGTTTTGTGGAAGTAAGAATCTGGCTCCTGGGATGGTTCTTCCAGCTGATTCAAACATTGAACTTCTTTTTCCTTGCTTAGCTGATTTTCAGATTGCATTTCTTTAAAATATGTTGTTTAGCTGCTTCTCTCACGTTCCTGCTTCTCTTACAGCAGTCATCCACTCTGCCAGCTCACCTAGTGTTAGCACTTTGTAGAGATTTCTTTTCACCAGCTTCAGCCATCTGGAACCACCTTCTTTTATCTCTAAATTCGTTAGGTCTCCATAGTTTAAAAAATATTTTAAGAAGTTGCAACTGTTTTCTTTCACCTTTTACTCCCTGGTGTTTGGACATATTTCTCTTGACCAGGTTGCTCATGGCAAGTGGAATTTGAACTGGATAATCTTTATGGGTCTCTTCCACCCCAAACCATTCTGAGAAAGCCAAGAGAGTACATCTCCTAAAACTGAGCATCAGTACCTGGGTTTCTTAACTTGTCCTGACTGCAAGAGATTTTAACAAAGCTGATGCTGCTTTATTATTTACTGAAGGAGTAATCTGAGTGCTTTAAGGGGACAATGTGCTGAGGTAAGGTCAGTTAAAAACCTGGTTAGAGAACTGACTTTTATTCTGAATTTAGTAATAAACCTTTGTAGATGAGATAACTGTTTGGCACATTATTTTTCTTTCAAAATGCTCTCGTAGCAGTGAAATACTGGATGTGCAGACTGCTGAAAGCATTGCTACTAAAGCTGGAAGAAGCTAGTAGTGTCTGTCTTGTAGAGAATGTATCCTAATAGACAGAAAACTGGGGGAGAACCACATAGTCTCTTTTCCCAACCTACAGTAATTAATTTATTATGTAGAACATATAATTTACTGCTGTTTAGATACCCAACTGCATCTACATTAACAATATAATAAAGGAATATTTTATATGCTTCAAATTGAACTTTGGATGGATAAAGTGAAACTTCTGAAGTTTCAGTTGATTTTATTCTGAAGTACTTTCAAAGGTTGAGGTGTTTTTTAAACAGCTTGATTTGCATTTTTTTTTTGCTGGTATGTCAGCTGTAGGAATGATCTAATGTGCTCTTTTCATTCACATTGGTAGTAAATATAAACACAGACAGTAATAATTTATTACTCTTGTTGCCTTTCAGTTTATTGGGCAGTAGGAGAGCCTAGCAATCTAGGGAAGCATTATGTTGCAAATAACTCTTTCAAAGGAGAAGAAAAGTGTATTTCATGCATTATAAAATATAGCAAGCAGTCAAATTAAACAAATATATCTACTCTAATGGCACTTCAAAACTGTGTAGCAAAGGAATCTGCAATCTCAGGTAGAAAAATCTGCTTAAAATTTTGAGTCTTGTGTATTGAGATGGTTATTGCTTTTCTTGATTTTTCTATTTTTTTCCTTGCAATGCAAGGACAAATCTCCCACACTATTAGTATCACCATGAGTTTTGTCTTTGATTTGACTGGTGCCAGGGTTTCATCCCTAGCCTGTATAACTTATGACTCTTCCACAGAGCTAAGATTTTACATTTCCTCATAACTATGTATATGTCTCTGTATATTCATCTGAGCAACTGAATCGTGAGAAAGGTGACAAGCATATTGATTTTGCCTTCGGTTTTTGTCTTTGAGGGTGAGAATCTGGCATAGTAGATAAATTTCCCTACTTGATGAGTAGTATCTGGCTTTTACAACACCCCTTGGTTGAGCTGACAGAAGTTATTTTGATGTAGCTGCTTACTGCTGGAAAATGCTGATGGACTGAAAAAAACACTTTATGGGAATGTGTCAGTATGATGAGATTTGCATGCGAAAGGCAGGCCAACTTCCACCCTGGCCAGCCAGCTGATTGCTGGCATGGTTTGCCTACAGACATTTCTGAAAATATATGTTCTTTAAGTCATACAGTCACAGAATGGTTTAGGTTGGAAGGGACCTTAGAGATCATCTCGTTCCAACCTCCCACCACAGGCAGGTTCACCTTCCACTAGACCAGGTTGCTCAAAGCCCCATCCAGCCTTGCCTTGAGTACTTCCAGGGATGGGGCATCCACAAGTTCTCTGGGCAACCTGTATCAATGCATCATCATCCTTATAATAAGGAATTTCTTCCTTATGTTTAATATAAGACATGATATTTTTTTTTCTGAATTTTAGTTCCAATTTGGAAGAAGAAAAGAATGATTTGGAAATGTGGGAGATTTCAGGAATCTCAGTTGTGTTGTCTGTACTAACCCTTCCATGCAGTAACTCCAGTTTTCTACTGGGTTACTGCTGTTAGTCTTGGAGTAGCAAAAGAGTGTTCAGGAAGTGAGTTTGCATGGTTTTTTTTCTATTCTTAACCAATAATTGTTGTCATGTCCCATTTATGCCTTGTATATGTGTTATTTAGACATGAATCCTTTGTGTGACTGATTCTCTGAGAACCATCTTAGATATATTAATTTTTTTTATTATTTTTGCATCCTTTATAGCAGACATATAACTCTCTTAAACATACTTTGGGCACAAGATCCAAAAGGAGTGGTTTAACTCTGTTTTATCCTCTGTTTTGAGTACTCAGTGATATTTTATGCTTACATTTAATTCCTTCTGATTGATCATGCTTCATGAGTTCTTTTATCACATCATCGAGCAGAGTGGTGTTTAAGGGTCACCTCTGAAAATCCAAAGTTGTAATTGATGGTCATTTTAATCTTCACTTAAGTGACTGGTGAAAGCTCTTGCAGAGAACAAAGAGAAAGTGTCTGTCTCAGAAGTTCTTTTCTTGTGTGTTTTTCATCAGACAGGAGGAATAGGTTGTATCTTTTCAGAAGAGAGTTGTGCAACCCGGTAGTCATTTTTCTTTGTTTCTTGCGTTTTTGGGAAGGCATCTGTACATCTAGTTTTCTGTCTTTGTGATCAGCAAAAAATGTGTGAAGCAATCTCCTTGTCAGATAAGAATCTGGATGTGTCATTTCCAGTCAGCTAGCTTAACTTTCTGCATTAGTCTACTGCAGATCCTGAAGAAAGCTAAACAAAACCAAAACCATTCAGGAGAAACTGCTGTGTGCATGTGACCAAGAGCAAATGAGTTTGGGACAGCAGAAATCCCATAGATCTCCTGTATTTGATAGATCACCTTCCCTCTAAATAGCTGTTAGATAGTTCACTTAGTGCACTAAAGAGAAGAGGTACATCATTTGCTATCTTCTGATCATATACAAGTATTTGTCTTCTCCCCTCAGGTAAGATTTTGCTTCCTGGTTATTTCAAAATGTAAGGCATTTTTCTTTATGACTTTGGACTTCTCATTGTGACTTTGGAATCAGGATTTGACTTAGAGTGACAGCACTGTTCAAACAAGCTAATATTCAGACAAAACTGGGAATGTATCAAAGATTTAATCTAAGCTAGTTTCAAAATACTATCAAATAGCCTTTGAAGTTAGATGAGATAAACATTCTTTGTTATCCTGGGGGAAGAAAAAGTGTTAGTTCTGCAATGCAGGCAGTGTTTGAGTAAAAAAAGAAAGTTTGGTCATTTTTAGGAGACATGTTAGGTAGAGAAGAGGTGGAAAAATAACAAAACATCCTCTATTTTCTCATTGCACTATTATGTTATTAAGTAAAAAGATTATTATAATGCATAAATTCTGTTGATACAAAGAAGCATCTTTGTTTTACCTGCAGTGTTGAAATTAATGACAGTATTTTTTTGCTTCCTTTTATAGGTTGCCTTTTTGAAAATGTGAAGAACGAAGACAGCTGCGTTGAAAACTATTGTTGGATTTATTTTCAGGAGAAAAGTGTACGGACAACTTCCAATAGAGGGACTTGTAGAAGAAAATTCCCTGGCAATACAAAAGAAAGTGGGGTGGGGTCAGTGGGTATATTCTTCATATCTGAATGTGTTTCAAAACCAAAGGCTTGACTTTTGTATCCAGTGCATTCTTAGATGTCATTGGAAGAGTGACTTATCTGTCACTCCTATGACATCCAGCCGGGATGACTATTATGATGTCTTCAGTGCTAAAAGGAAATTCCCTGTGTATCTTGTACTACCTTTACCAGTGTTTGATAGCAATGTATATATCCTTAGGAAAGTTCACAACTGGTAGCAAATGTTTTAAAATGTCCTGGACACTAATGTGAGGTCTTTACCTTCTTTGTTCTGGTGAAGTTAGAGGTCCAACTTTAAAATATAAAATCTGTTTTTTGTAAAACTTACGTGTTTATCATATATATTGTTTCTGCATTCAGGTTTGCCTCTCTGCTTGAGAGTGAAGGAAGGCAGTTTCTGCATTCCTACATCATATGATGTTTTGGAGAATCAAGATTTTATGGTTATTTGGAATAATTATTATTATTTCAAGGAAAGTTAACATGCCCTTTACTCATTACATGATCCTAACATGGGAAGTGATCCTACAAAGTGTTGGACACTTCAGTTTTATACATCCAAAGACAAGGAGCTGAGGCCTCACAACACCCACTCTGGATATAATTTTTCTGTTATTATTTTAGTTTTCAGTATTGAAGGAAGAACAAAATTATTCTGACTTTTGTATTCAGGGACTAAATTATCTAGCTCCAAGATATTTTGTCTATGCACCAATGTTGAGTCATTTTATGAATAAAATATTTTTTCTAAATTAGTTTACCATTTGTTCTGCCTAATTTCTCTGACAGTTTCAGCTTCCCATGATACCTTGAGAAGGCTGACCTAGAACAGAGGCTAGACAGAGTTAAAGAATAAAGCAGGTATTTACTGAAAGGCTTTAATGGATACACCTTGGGCACTACAAGAGCCTGGCCAGGGCTACACCCAGGATGAACCCAAAATGGTGTCAGGTCCAAAAAAATGGACAAGTGGTCACGGGCTCTCACACTTTTATACGTTTTGGTCCATTTGCATATTGGGGTTAATTGTCCAATTACACCTTCAGATTATGAAGTCCCATCCTGCTTGTTTTCTCTCTTCAGTCCACTGTTGCTTATGCTCTTGGGCCTGAAACTTTTATAGGTTGTCCTTGGTCTCAAGCTAGAAGAGGAATTATTTTGTCCACCTACTCTGTGAAGAGAGCTTACTGACACTTAATATGAAGCTCAGAGCTACACACCTAGGCAGCACAGAGTCTGGGAAAAATGAACACTAAAACTTAAGCATCATTTCTCTCCTTTAGACGCTTGACAAAGCCTTTACCTTGTCACGTCTCTATTTTAAATATCTATTAATAATAGGTACTTTGATAAGTAACAATAGTAAACAACTAACAAAAACAAACATCTAAAAATAATAGATATCTAACAACAGATAAATATCTAAGTATGATAGAGCAATTTGCAGAAGGAAATCATTCATACCACACCAAAATATTAGATCTTTAAAATATTTTTCAGCCTCTTTAAATTACCCTGTTCTTATTTTGCATGTATGGAGCAACCTTCTTCATAACAGCCCCTATGGTGCTGTGGTTCGTGGCTCCAATGGTGCCTCCAACATCAATATTTTGACTATAGCTGAACTTTCTCTTCTTTCTCACTCTGCACCCACTTTCCCCAGTAAATAGGGGCAAGAAGTTAGCAGGGGGACACAGCAGGGACAGCTGATCTGAATTGTCCAATTGTCCTGTACCATACAGCATCAAACACAGCAGTGAAAGTGGTGGTAGAGGAAGAAGGGGGAAGAGGGGTGCCTTGCAAGTTTGTGGTTGCTCAGAGAATACCTGAGCATTGGTCTGCTTGTGGGAGGTGATGAGTTACTGCCTTTGCATCACTTGGTTCTGTGGCAGCAGCTCTCTGGCCACAGAGAGCAGGTACAGGCCTTCCCAGGCATTTTTCCCTGGGGAAGGCTGCAAGAAGCTGTGAGAAAGCTCAGAGAAAGAATGAAAACAATTCTTATCTCCACTTGCTGCACCTGTTGCTAGGCAAATGTGGAATGTGTTATAGAGATTTGTTTACCAAATGGTAGTATTGTTTAAGTAATTAACCAATGAGATCAAAGCTGTATTGGATGGGCTGGAAGGAGTTACAAGTTTCTTAAAAACATAGTATGAATATAGGAGAGAAGAATAAAACAATAGTTCAACCTTCTTCATCATAGAGTCAGTGCTAATTACACCTGTGTCAGGGGGACCCCAGCATTGACATGGTTCCATTTTTGTTCTTTCCCCCCCCCTTCATTTATTAAACTGTCTTTCAACTCACAGATTTTCTTGCTTTTTTCTTCCTGTTGTCTGCCCCATCATGCTGGTAAAGGAACGAGGGCATGAGTGAGTAGCCATATGGGTGCTTGCTTACCTGCTGGCTGGGGTTGACCCGCCACAATTGCAAGTTGTTAAATCCCCTAAATAAAAAGAATAAATCTCTTTGTTCAAGCTGCCCTCCCATCTGGGGACATTTTCCTTCTTGATGTTCTCAGTGGTCATAGTTGTCTGTCTGTGTCGGTACCAGCAGCAGGGCAGTTTGACACATTTAGTGCCATTTTTTCCCTTTCTTTGATTCTAGCTCTGAGACCTCTACTGATGTTTGACTACTGAAATTACTGGAAAATATCAGACCACATTTGATAACATATAATTGTCTCTGATGTCTTTCCATTTGAAAATAGATTAATTTGGCCATGTTCAGAAAATAGTAAATGATCATGTGCTCTCCCAGGTACCAGGCAATATGTTATTCAGAACTCCTGTTTCTGAAGACAACTTTATTGGGTCTTTTTTCTCCCCTCCTATTTTTTATGTCACATTTCCTACTGAGCCAGTAGTGGATTTGAGGTTTGACAGGTTCATTTGACACTTTCTTCAAATCTCTTTGCTTTGGAAAAGCAAAACTTGACCTTTGTTATCTTTGCAGTGGCCCATGGGCTCTTATAAAAAATGGACTTAGGTTCAGAAAGACTGTTGAGTTCCCCTCACACCTTCTGCCTTGACCCTTGCCTAACACTGCTCTTGCCTCCATTTCTCCCTCTGTTAAATTTTTTTTTTGTTTGCTTATTAACATCAGCATTTTGAGAAGTAGTATAATTGCAAAGGGCAATTAGTTACTGTGTTATTTGCTTTGCATACAGAGTTAGTGGTACATCTTATTCTGGCTTAAATACCATGTTGGGATACAGCTGTAACAGAAAGTTTGTTTAGTTTTGAAGTGTGCAGACAGTAGCTCCGTGAAGATGGAAAAGCAAGCACCAAGATAGGGGCTAGCCTAGAAGCTGTGCCCTTACAAAATATTTTGTCCTTATTGCTTGCCCTCTCTCTCCAGCATTTTTATCTCTTTCAGTCTGCATTTCTCACTGCAGAAGCTGTTCTAATTTTTGCTTTCTGTAGTTCCAAGCACGATGTTAGTCCTGAAGTAATAATAATTAATCAATGATCACAACCTGCATTTACTGAGATGTGCATCCTTTCCTAATGTGGTTACCAAATACTCTATGGCACCAAGAAGATATTAAAAATGTTAGCTTTAATTCTTATATGTTATTAGATTCTAAAGCTGTCTATTGCTGTTGTACAGAAAACATGCCTGTCTGTCAGATCAGTACTGTACTTGCCAATTAGCAACAACAGACAACAATATTATTGCTGTCCTTAATGGGTCACAAGGCAACTGCATTTGTCAAGGGCTCACTATTTCTTCTTAAAAAGGGTGACCATTTAACTGGAATAGTAAATTGGCATACCAGATTAAGTCTCAGTGGGGCTCTTTTAATTCCAAAATCAGGGTGTCTTTCTAGCTTTGTTTAAATTCCTGCTAGAGTAGGTGAGAATAAACTGAATAATAATATCAAATGGGTTAATCAGAGAGCTGTACTGGCCTTACCCTGTGAGTTGGAGGGAAAGTTCTAGTTTGCCCCTGTCTTACTTTTCTGTGTAGAGAAACTTTTGTATATAAGGAACAGCTTTAATTAAAATTTACAACAGATGATTCTGCTGTCAAATGTTCTGGGTTTAAATGCAAATGCTTTCCAGTAATTTTCTTTTTATTTAGCTGCCTTCATCTTCGTTCCTCCCAAACATCACTTTGTGGTTTCAATTTTAGACTTTGTGTTCTATCATTCCTCTCCTAGCTGACTGTTCTCCATTATAAATGACAGGTAACTTGCTTGAGGTACTGCTTTAGCTCATCAACCTCATTCCTTTTGGTTTACCTCCATGAGTTTTTTTGCTACCATTGAATCACTGTCATAGAAGCACTGCAAAATCTGCAGATGAACAAATTATAGAGACATTGAGCAACTCTTGTGTTTTGAAACAGCTTCAGTTTATTAATTCAGAGCAGGCTGAGTTGCCTCATGGCAGATGCCAGGGAGCATTTGGCAACGTTCACAGAATATCAGGAATTTTGCAGGTCCGGATGAAAATGGCTCAGTAGCAACATCTGTCTTCTAATACCTGAGTGTGACTCTAAGTGTTGAATAGCATGGCATTTTTCTTGCTGTGGATAGCAATTGCTGCATCCAGGTCCCACAGTTCTGTGGTTCTGTGTGTTTGCCTGGTGTTCTCTAAACACAGCAGAAATGCTATTGTCTCACTGCCACAGGCTTTATTCCCAGCTAGGTGTCTTACACACGGGTTGTGCAGGTCAGTTCTGTGTTCTTAGTGAAAGATGCTTCTCCTACCCTCATATATTCAGTGATAATACAAATATCTATCAATGTGTCAGTGTAAATTGTTTATTTCAAAATATTAAACATCTATAAGTCTATCTTAAGTGCTTTTAATCATTTCCTCAAGACTGCAAAGCACTTAATTATTCACGTTCCTTTGTGATAAGTGGGTTTTCTATAGCACAGGCAGGATGGCACAGCTGCAGATGGGCTCTACCATGTGCTTGTGGCAGCACCACCAACAATGGGCTTGTGAAACAGACTTTACACCTTCATTACTGAGACAGGGTTATTACAACCCCAGTGGGCTGGGCATCTTGTCTTTTACTATATGTGTGTCCTCACTTCTGAATCTCTGACTGTATCGTAATACTTACAGCTTTCCCATTAGCAACAAGGTCATTTTCTCAGCAATGCAGCTGAGAAAAAGTCCCTATGTGACCATCAGCTGAGTTGCACAGATCATCATATGGCAGACCATCAAATATGATAAAGCTGATGTAGCTGTCCCAACTTTAGTGGAGTTGTTGCCAATTTATATCAGCCAGTGATGTTCAGTGTAAGAGGAGGGAGATGGAGTCTCTTGTCTTCCCTTGTCAGTCCTGTTTCAGAATATAGAATTGAGTTGGCACATAGATAGGAACAGGGCTGATATATCTGACAAAAGCATGAAAACACATCTGGACAGACATGGAGTCAGTTCCATCACTGCACCATCATAATTAGAGGGCGCTGCGCAGCTTACAAGTGTTGTTCCTGCAAGAAAGGTCATTGGCTGTAAAACAAGAAGAGGGAAGAAAGAGATTCAGTCAGTGCTCTATCAGCTTTGCATGATGGAGTCCTAGGCTTACTTAGTATATCCATGATGCAATGGCTCTACTCTCACCTTCTTTGTCAACACTGTCAGAAGTTTCTAGTTTCTATCTGTGACTAACGGGAAGCATGACATGCAACAATCCAGTTGTATATTTAGTGTAGGCTGTTAGCTCAGATTACTTGACTTGTCCTTTACTGGCTTTGATTTATGTGGGCATAATATGAAAAGGGCAAGAACAATCCTTTGTCTGAGCTTTGAAAGAAAACTGAGGTATGGGACAATTTACAGCTTGTGCTTTGTTGCTGAAAGGAGGTTTTGTGAGTTTGTTGGAATAAATATTCTCAAACACGTGAAGCAAGATGAAAAAGCACTAAATTAAGAGTGCCTTTTAAATTTATGGCTATTGGGAAGAAGATATGAGTTGCTATTTTAGTTGATTCACAGTAATTATTAAGATCATATTTTGTGGTTGAGATGCACAAAACCAGCTTGACTGTTGCAACCTCTTATCTCGGGAGCACAAAGAGCAGTGTCTGTTCCGATCCAGCAAACACAGCTCAGGCACTCAGGCAGCTCTCTGTGCAGGTAAACAAGGCGTGAGCGAGCCCCACAGAGGACATCACGCAGCAGAGGCCTCTGAGATGCTAAGGAGGAAAATATATTAACAGCCTGCCTGAAAGAGACATTTATTATATCCTTAAAAGTTCTCTTTAGATTACAACAGGCATATGAAGAAACATCTCAGTAAGCTGGGGCTTTTGGAATTGGCATCGTAATTTGCAAATGAAAACATATTTCCTAGGCTGTTTTTTTCAGTGGTCACATGAATGCAAAAGAACTTCTTGTCATACAGTGATTTATTTTGCAAATATTTCTAGTTACCTGTGGATTTATTAGTGTATGCATTACAATCTATACCTTCCACTTCTAGATTTTGACACTTGCTTAGCAAGTCACCATTTACACAAAAGTATATTAGGTAGAAACTAATTGCAAGTTGCTGTTACAGTTACCAAAAGACCAGTAAGTAAAGATGACCTCACATGGGCTATTTGTTTTTTAGTGCATCATTTCACATTTTAAAGTGGATTTTTGTCTCCTACCATACTAGGCAGATGTTACATTATTAGAATTAATAATTTTCATTTTCACCATAGAATATAATTTTAAAGCATTTTTGAAAGACCTGGAATTTGAAAGAATCTGTGAGACTTTTCCAACCCTTAAACACAGCCTCCTCTTATAGATGTCACTCTTCCACATGGTTCTCTCTCATATGACTACTTTCATATCCTGATCCACCCTAAAACTGATCAGTTCATTTGATTTTGGTTTTTTCTGTCCTGCTACCGTTACTGAAAACCTGACCCAGAGTCTCATTCTTCTGGTAGGAATCTTCTGATTTCTGAGGTAAGTGTATCCCCAGCTGTAATGCACCTGTTTGTTGTTGTGCCAACAGCATTCTTTAATGTAGGCAGTTTCCTTCCTGGGTTCTTAAACCCTATTCTGTACTTAGGGAAAAATTCTATCTCCTCAATGTTCATTTTATTAAGGGTTTCATTCCCAAAGATAAACTTGGCATTCTACCACATTTTGTGTTTGTGCCCGCATGAATTAATCTCCGTTGTGTGGGAGTGAGCAAGTTATGCAGGAGGTGTGCATCTTAGCAAAGAGACATTAATACTTTCTTACTTCTTTTGGGAATACCTCACTTCATGTGTTTGTGAGTTTTTCTCTTTTTTCTCAAATCTGCTGGAGGCTGGCTCACCGCAGCTCTTCTTCCCTTCCATTTCCAACTGTGGAGACCTAAAGAATGCCATTATTCTCTGGCAGAAGAATCCGATTACTTTGTAAGTGCATGATCTCATGCTTTGTGTGTTGATCCTTTCCTTAGTTTTTCTGATCCTCATCTTTATTTATGATGCTTCTGACTGTCACATCAGCAAGTGTTCTTATAACATTTCTAGCGAACCATGTCACTCTGCTATGGTCACTAGTGAAAATGTTTAATAAGAACAGCTCATGGGCAGAACTAGGATTCCCTCAAGCTATTAACTTCTCTTTCGGGTCTTTGCTGAGGAATTGAGCCTTGGAAGATCATTTCAGACCTCAGCAGGAGTCATGTTCTTAGGACTGATCTACTAAGCAGAATCAGCTTTTATTGACACTCACTGGACAGTACTTGTTCCCGACCATGTGTGAAAGACAAATGCTCTAGTGAATGGAGCCCCCCCGCTGTGGTAGAGAGGTGTTGGAGTATTATACACTTGAGCTATTAGGTAAAAATTGCAGATAATCTCATTCTTATTTAGCACTGGGTTTCTGGTCAATTTGGGGTTGCTTTGTTTTGTTTTGTTTTGTTCCAGAGGGTTTGTTAATTTGGTTTTTGGTACAAAAAGATTGAGATTCTAATGAGCAAATGCTCCTTAAAAAATGCAGTGTTACACTCCATCCTTCTGCTGTGAGCACAAAGCACAGCCTGATGATAAACTGAGATCAAGTAATGGGAGTGGGAGCAAGACAAGGGTCATATTCCAGTATTGTTAATGGAAAGTGTTGCTGGCCTGAGCTTGCGTGCTGGATGTTATGACTTTGATAGCTGTGTCTATTGCAGGGCCTGGGCAATTCAAACTTTTCCTGCCTGAGTGTATAAACTTTCAGAGATGTTTGACAGGCCTTAGACAGATCTGTGCTTTGCTTTTTCCATATGTAACATTGTTTACATGGTGGGCTAATAATAATGCACTGTGTGCTGGGTGAGCTCTTTTTAGCTGCCAACCCTCCGGATCCGTCAGTGCGCGGTGGGAGTTTGTCAGCGCGTAGTGTCGGAGCAGCTTTGTGCCTTCTGCAGCACCTTGCAAGTGTGACCCCCCCCTGGCTCTCTGCAGAAAGGAGATGCAAAGTGCCTGATTCCCTGATCTCCTGGGGCTGAGCATGGAGCGGTTGCTTGCTTGACTCAAACCTACAACCCTCTCGGTGACCCTGTTAGAAGAGGTGAGTGACAGAAGCATACCTAGGAGCAGAAGGGATTTGGCTTTTCCACGGTCCAGAGTTCCTGTGTGCTGTCCCTCCATAAGTGAAGAGGCCACTGTGAAAAGTTTTTCTCTTGTGGGAAGTGCAATAGCTATTGTAATAGCTAAAACCTGAGCCCAGGTTTTCAGGTGTCTTGAAGAGAGGACTTTGAGATCATGGACTTGATTCAAAGCTCCATGAGACAACAGCACAGACAGAGGTGTTAGGTCACTGACAAGTTCTATTTAAGTCAAGTTGGAAGGAACTTTTTAAATCTACAAGCTGTGTTTTAAAACATTTAGTATAAACCACACAGTTTTTGCCCTGTTTCTCAAATGCAGGCTACACTGATCAGCCAAAGGCTCTGTCTCAGGATGTTCTGCATTCCTCTGACTACCAACCCCAGCTAGAAATGTTTTCTCTTGCTTAAGCCCATTTCAAGCAGCAACCCATGTCAAGCTAACCTTGTTCAAACAAAATCCTGGTAGTGCTACTGGCCTGGTTTTATGAGTGGAAGAAGAGATGAATGAGCTGAGCTCCTGATGATTAGTAATATGGTTTATATATTATATCATGTTCTTTATTGCTCTAATACATGCAGAACAAATGCCATATGTACAGCTGCAGGAGGTAAGCCAAGCTATTATTAGTTATTAATTTAAAAATGATCCTAGATAATATATAATAATAATCAAAGATGATACAGTAATCAAAGGGCACATGGGACAAAGGAATAAAGGGACAGATGCACACTAACATTTGAAATTTTCTGCCTTGAAGTTTTAGTCACATAATCTCAGCATGGGTGTGTTTGTTGATGTATATGAAAATGGTTTTGATTGTTTAGAGGAAAGCATTAAGGAATTCTGAGATTGTCACATGTTTAGACACAGTCTCTGAAACAGCTTCAGAGACCAGGTTTGCTATGTCACTAACTGCACCTTGTGCATCTGATTTCATGAAGAACTCAAGATCAGAGGTCACATTAGAGCAGTCTTAATACTGATATAATTCCTTGATAATAAAGCACAATTTTGGCTTATTTTCCTTGTAATGAAATGATGTTGCACACATTGCAAAATTATGGTAATTTTATTTTCCTGTAATTCATAAAGAGGATAATAGGCAAGCAACAATGCAGTGGGGCATTCTATTAGGAAATTAAGGGTCATATTCTCTAGTTTTTCAAAATAGCTTTTCTTCTTCCCTCTGTGTTTTTTTTTTTTCAGAATTGCATTGCTTAGGTAGCATCTCACTTCTGCAAAAGGCAATTTTGTTAAATGTATCCCCAAATGCACTGATGAAGTTATAACTGTTTGGCAAGGGCTTGGAGACAAAGATACTGCTGTGAAAAATGAGTCTTGTCAAAAGAAAACTGATTTGTGAGCACAGAATGTGGACAACGTGGTCAATGTTATATTATCCATTTGTCTCCCACTTTCAGGTATATCCACAATTCTCATGTATTTTTTATGTATCAGGAGCATCTATATGGACTCTGTCCACCCTTCTTCACTGTCAAATTATATCAGAATAGAGATTTTTTCCATCTCTTCCCACTCTGGCTTTTGACCAGTGTAATAGGATATCCTGGGGCTTTGTGGCTGGCACTCTGGGATTTGGACACTTTGTTCCTCTTTGAGCATCTGCACCTGTCTATAGCTCTGTATTTAATCTATGCCTACAAAATGAGAGAAAAGCACAGTCTAGTCTTGAAAGAGATATTCTGAGGAGAAACATGTTAAAAGACTGTGAGTTTTAAGCTAAGCAGTCAAGGATTTAGTAGATAAAATATGGATTTGCTACAGACTGTTTCTAAAAGAAGGAGTATCTTGTTCCAGACTAAGAGCTGTGTGGCATTTTGGCACAAAAGTGGAAAGCTGTTGCTCCCAGTATCTGCTAGGAGATCATATTATTTCCTTCTCTTAACTTGTAATGTGTTTACCCTGCCTTTGATTTATGTAGCCAAGAATGAGAAGTGAAGCACTTACACGGGGGAGATAGGTAAATACTTGGAATTGGTTGCTTGTGTGCCAGAGCTGTTAAAAGATAAATTTTCAGATCTTTAACTCATGGGATAGTGTTTCTAAAGGGGACACCTTAAACCTGTTGGTATGTATTTATTAGTTTCACTACTGTTTTATTTCTGTGCTGTTTAACAGCAGCTGATATCTTCCCAAGTTTTTCAAGATCCCAGGGTGTTTATTCTAGTTGCAGTTGTTCTTTCATTGAGATCAGCAGAGTACCTGGGCTTCTCCAGCAAACAGACTGCAGGTTTATGTTAGCCAATGAGCCAATAGCTCAGGCAAGTCTAGGGAATTCTGCTTTTTGTTAAACTGCAGCAGCACAGTTATACTCTCACTGAGTTTTTAATAATTTAATATCCAGTCTTCTTAAAACATGTGCTTCTTGTTTTGTCCTAATCCATCTGTTTGAAAAACAACCATTAAAAGGGTTACACAGTATGTGTGCTGCTTTGATCACAGATTTGGAATTTCCTGCCTCATAAAAAGAAGCGTGGGTTAGGTGTAACTCCAGTAGAACACCCAGATCCAACATTTGCCATGCAAAAGCAGGGACAGTCCTGTCTTTGCAAGGTGTTCTGGGAGACCTCTTTTCTAAAGTGGAAAATCTGTACTTCAGATGCTCAGATAAATTGTCAGGGGTGTCCCTTCTTTTACAGGCAGCTGCTAAGACCTAGGAGGGATGCTGCCCACCCTTGTTGCCACTGACAGAAGCATAAAGAGGTGACTTCTCAAGTATGTGCTATTTTTGTATAATCTGAGTTTCATCATATTAGCTGGGCTGAACATCCTACAGGTCATTAGGAAGGGTATGTAATATAGGAAGGTTTTACAGAGATGCAGGCAGAGAAATGTCCTGTCCCTCCTGATAGATGGTATTGGACACAATTCCACTTATTTGCTGATGTTGCCTTCCTGCTTGGTACCCCACAAGAGAAAAAGCACCTGAAGAATAAGGCACGGTCCAACAGCAAATACTGCATGAAACAGGGTAGAAAGCCAAAAGCTGAACCCTTCCAGCAAGCCCTGATGACTGCCTGCATTGTCAGTAAACCCCCTACTCTCCAGGCTTTTTCCTTTCACGCTGTTCATGCACCATGCAAATGCTCTGATGTCTGTGCAACCTCTTTTGTATCTCTGTTGTCAGCAGGAACAGAGCCCTCTAACCTCTGAAAGTGATACCAGCTTTTCTGGGCAATTACTCTGGCCATTCTCTGCTAGAGATGGTCCTTTGGTACTGTGCTAAATTTAAAAATAGTATGTTTTGAAATTACCCTGTAAAAGGTAACAAGGAAGGGGTGAAGGAGATGAAGGGAGAAGAATTAGAACTGGACATCAGGAGATGTTCTGCACATAACAGAGCCATAACAACCTAGCACTGCTTTCTCTCTGGCACAGAAAAAAATCCCTCAGTCTGGCTCTGCTGTGCAACCAATGCAAAGGCAATTTAAATACAGCAGAAATAGACTCACCAACAAAGTTGTGAGCGGGTTCTAATTTCCTACATCATTGTTCAACTCAGTCATCCAAAAGGTGTGCCAGCAGAAGTCCCTGCAGCCAAATCCTGCCCCACAGATTGTCACTTGTGTAGGTGTGAGTGCTGAACACTTTCCCACCCCATGAAATGCAGGAGGGCTTTTGCTTTACAAAGCTTTGAGTTGTTGCGCTCTACCTGAAATTCCCCTGGTTGAGGGTTCATGCTGTCAGGGGTGAAGCTGAGCTTCCAGGCCAGAACATAGAAGGTGTGGAAGGCATGTGCTCCTGGGATGCCTTTCTAGTTCTTTCTCATAGGAAGGTGCATGAGGAAGTTAATCAACATGGATCCTCTTATGCCTTCTTAAAAACAGGAGTTTCAATTAAAGAAACACAATCTTAGGAAAGGTTAACAGACGCATGTGCTGCTTAAAAACTGAAACAAATATGAACGCTTGCAAAACACTTGGTACATGTTTGTAAAATGCTTTGTGAGTCAGAAAATGAAAAAGAAAATTACATTAAAAACTTAATTAAAATATTAACAATTTCCTTACTAAAGTAAGGAAATTCCAGTTGGAAAACTATCGAGTGTCAGAGGGGCAGCACTGAATGCTGTTGGATATCTGAGCTCCCAGCTGACAAATGGTTTCTAATTTAGGGCCAAATTAAGCCCCCAGTTGTACAAAGCAAAGCGACTCAGAGTCCCCAGGCAGGTGCAAAGGAGAGCAGCTTTATTGCAAAAACCAGGCCTTTTTAAGCAGTGAGGCCTCTATCAGTTACACAGTCTTAAATCATAACAAACATAATTCAGCCAGCCACCATACACCACGATGTGGACACATAATGGTTATATAACTTGTTTTTCTACCTCTCTTTCCCATAGTCCTCTTCTACTTAGCCAAAGTAACAGGCCTGAGACAGGATTTTACAAGGGTAACAAGGCCCTTATTTTATAAGGCTTTGCTTATATGCAGCACCCATTTATGCCAGCATGTGTCCCCAGGAACTCTTTTCACTTCATCAATGTACTTGAGTCGTACCCCTGCGTAGCTGAGACCATAAATGAGCCCTCATGAAGCTTTTTTGCTACTGAGAATTCTTTCAGAGCCTCATCATTATTTAAGTTCTTTCCTGAATATTGAACAGGAAAGACACAGTAGGCAGAAAAGACTGACAGGCGTGGATGTGCTGTTATAAAACCATGAAATGTCCTAAAACTTGACGATTCTAACTCTATTACAGATAACACTCTTAAAATTAGTCCTTCCTGTTTACTTCCCACATTCAAGTCCTATAAACATTGAAAATCCGGAAACTTCACATTATTAAGGCGTTGAATGGACCTGATGACAGCATATATCACTCTGATACTAATGTGGAAGTTCTTCAAAATTGTCTTTCAGTGACTTCTTTCCAAGCCTGGGTAGAGCAGGTCTTTACAGCTGGACATGTGTGTGGCTTAGGAGAGATGTTTCATGTGAGTGTGACCTTCAGGCAGTCGCTGTTATGGGCATGTCTCTCGGGGTTGCCATGATAAATGATGTTACGCTGGCTAATTAAATCAACGCACCTCATTAATGCCTTGCAGCTTCTGAATTCCTTGTCACTCTCTAGTCCCATGGAATACTTTCCATATCTGCTCTCCTCAGGCTGAAATGCAATTTTTTTGCACTTCTTTCTCTGCAGAGATACAGCAATTCCAGTACTCTCTATCTGAAAGTAAGTTTGAGAAGTGTGTTTAGCACATTCAGGAAGAGAATAGCTGAAAGGGAACCGGTAGCACCTCCCACTTCCCCATTAAATTTGTTTTCACAAATGAAGACCCTTCAGTGTCTTTTGGACTTAAGTTATAAGCTAAACAATGGAAATAACTTTTTTATTATTATTTAATGTGATGGGAATTGTGTTAATGCGGGGAGAGAGCAGCTGCTGAGAGATGTTACATGAAAGAATGTAAAGAATCCTGCAAGGATTTTCACTCTCTTGCAGCACTGACAAGGATCTGAGTTAGGAATATGACAGACAATATTGTCCCCATGTCTATTGTGTGTCTGTCTCTATGCTTCCACATAATAGGGAGCCTTTTTCTGATCCCTTCTTGACTTTTGCCATCTATTAAATATGTAATAAAAAGAGGTTAAAAACCTTCACCCCAAAACCTCCCCATTTTCCCACAAACCTAGTAGCCTAAGTATCTATTGGAATATGTTAATTCTCTTGGTGATTTTAATTTTCCTCCCTTTTTTTCCCCCTCCCAGTAAATCATGGCCATCATACCATCTCAAGATGAAAACAAAAATCACTTGGTGTTTTGTTACTTTAAATTTTTCCCCCTTTTTCTTCAATCTTTATTTACAATTTTTTTTTTTTTTCCACAGGGAAAAAAAGTGAAGATGAGGGAAGTAATTTCTTCAGTGAAGCATTTCTCAGGAAGAAATTGGAAGAAGCACATTTCTACAACAGCTAACTGAGCAAGAAGAAACAAAAAAGAGCAACTGCCAATGTTTTAGCCAAGCTTAGCAGCAACCCAGGTCTGGGCTGCTTGTTGTAATTCAAGTGCATGTTTTAATAGGAGTAAAGCCACATTGGTTTGAAGGCACTGAATGTCAGTAATTCCCAAACAGAGGGCTTCCTAGCTGTGGGCAAATACCAGCCTTGACTTGGACTCTGGTGCAACTGCATTTGATCATCACACTCTAATGCCTTTATGAATGGACTTGCCCCCATCCATGCCAGGAACACAGCCTGGCTCCTTCCCAGGACTCCTGTCTTGTCCTGCTTGATTGTAAAGAGACAAAGGAAGGTTTCTGGAGTAGAACCTGGGACAAAATCTCTCCCTGCACCTTTAGAGCCACAAACTCCAGACCCAACAGCTGCAAGAGGGAAGGATGAGAAATAATCAACCTGACCTGTAGATTTGACTGGAGTGTGACCAGGGAAAACACTGGGATGACTAACACCCACAGCATCTTGCTTAAAGGTTTGCCCAGGAAGCCTTTTTTAGGTCTCTGAAATCTGCTTTTTCCTAACCCTGCAGCTCTTATGCAGGATTTGTCCTGCCTTTCTTGCACTATCTTTAGTAGGTATGTTAGTAAAGGCCCTGGATATAAAAATCCTCAGGTTGTGTTGCTTCATCTACGACTAATCTGTCACATCATGGTTTGTCCTGCAAGAATCTGGGCTGCATTCTGAAATTCAGCTCATTATTCAGAGGTGATACAAGAGCATTCACCTGTCCTGTTTCTGCAGCTAATAGAGCTGTCAGCTCTGCTGTCATTCCTTGTCATCCCATCCAGAAACACATAGAATGCCTTAAAGGAAACAGGTCAGCCTGAGAGTGACTCTTGAAATAATTGACCCCTGTTCAAGTGTACATACAAAAAAGCTTGGACTTTCCCCTTCGATTGCAATTTGTATTTGCCTCTCGTTCCACAGAGAGTTAATGTGGATTGGAAATATGACATTTGCCAGGAAAATGTCTGTTAGAGATGCCAAAGGCTGTTCTGTTGTCAGTGCTTTGAGATATTTTCATGCCTGTTTGGAAGAAAGGCTTTCCTCTCTGTCTCGTTCATTTGCCTTAAGCCCAGCATTACCATCTCATTCAAGAGATGATAATGACTGTGTTCACTTGTTGCACTGGATGTTTGTGCCAAGGATATTTATGAATGTTCTAGCTCATTTTAAATTCAAACTTTGGTGCCTGGAGACACTTTTGTATGAAAAGCAATTGAGTCACCATAGCAGGGAAGGAAAGGTTCAGCAGGTAAAGTGGCACTCAGTCAAGAAGGTGCTTGTTGGCTAGTAAAGTACAGGGGATGACAGCTGCTCTGACAAAGTGACATTTGCATCTCCAGAGAAGTGAGACTTCTTAATTTAACTGGAGAAGTGTCAAGATCATCTGCTGAGTAAGTTAAAAGGAAGTAAGTTTCAGATAGAAAGACAGAAAGTTTCTAAAGGAAAAAATAAATCTGCTCAGAGCCCCTGGAAAGAAGATTAGTTACAGATGGTGGTGTGGAGAAAAGGTTTTTCTCCAACAAGTGCAGCCTGTGACACATGGCATGCAAGGAGACAGTGTCCCTAACATGTCTGAAGAGTACCTGCAGCAAGTAAGAAGGAGATGGAGTAAAAAGGACCTTTTATATTTTCTCTTGTAAGTAGGCTGATTATAGCCTTCTTTATTATGCCTTAAAACCCTTGCTGCTGCAGTGTCTATTTTGGATGCTGTAAATAAATGTTCCCACTTGGATTTTGCTGTAACTCAGATGGAGTTAAAGTACTTGGTTAAACAAGATGTTCCTTGCTGAAGCCTGCCCCAGCACTACTAGGCAACTGGGGAAGTGGTCACCTAGAGGTGAGGAGGTGAAGTCCCCTCTTCCCACAATGAGGGCTCTTAGCAGGACACTGATGAGCATACCTAAATCTCGGTGATCTTGTGGGAATTTGTCACGGTGCACTTGAGTCATGCTGTGTTTTCAGTCCTCTTTGAAAGAGTGAACACCCGTGATAAGAGTGAGCTTATCTTTCTCCATTTCCTTCTGCATTCATGAGCAGCTCCTGGTTTGCTGGGGGTACAAGCACTTTACCAGCAATTATGTCAGAACATTTTTTAGCATCTTACTCTGACTTCTAAATCATAAAGCAGCAAAGGGAATTATTGCTGCCATCTCCAAAGCAAGACAACAAAGGCATAGATGTAATAACGCATGCACCTAAGTATTTACCCAGTTTTTTTCACATTCCTCTTTTTGTTTTCCCAAGCAAAAAGCAGCATTCCCTAGCAACCATTTTAAGGCTGAGGGCACACTGAAAGCAAGCTTGACAAATGAAAGTGAAATGCTGTAGCATGTGGGACTGGTGGAGCAGCCCTGTGGAATTACTAAGCCCACATTGTGCATAGCCCCACTGGGCTGCATCCCTGGGGGTCCCAGGGATGGGAAAAAGGCAAGCAGCCACCTAATCTGGTGAGCAGGAGGTGCTTCAGAGACAGGCTCCCGTGTCTTAGCAACTTGGAATCCTTTCCCAGAGTGAAGTGCTGTGCTTTCTTTTTCCTTTTCTTTTTCTTTTTCTTTTTCTTTTCTTTTCCTTTTCTTTTTCTTTTTCTTTTCTTTTCTTTTTCTTTTTCTTTTTCTTTTCTTTTCTTTTTCTTTTTCTTTTTCTTTTTCTTTTCTTTTCTTTTTCTTTTTCTTTTTCTTTTCTTTTTCTTTTTCTTTTTCTTTTTCTTTTTCTTTTTCTTTTTTTCTTTGCTTTTCTTTTCTTCTGTTTTTTTTTTTTAAAAAAGTGGTAGTGAACATTAGGGTTACTTCTTAACAGGAGTGAAAAAAATGAAAGTCCCAGTTTTAAAAGCTGACCAAGTGGGCAGGGCACTTACCTGGGCTGCAGGAAGCATGGATTCAGATCCTGCTTTTGCCTGAGGACGTCTGACCATCAGTGTGTCAAGAATAGACTCATCACCAGGATGGGATATCTAAGACAAGACTCTGCCTAGTGGTGTAGTCTAAAGACTCTGTGCCAGCTGTGTAGTTCTGACCTCTTCTCCATGCCAGCTGTAATGGCTTTCTGACCACAGAGCACACTGCTAAAACTCACAAAGCAGGAGACATTCACCTTGGTTTTGTTGCCTCAGTTTCTCCTGGAAGGGGAGAAAAATGGAGGACAAAGGTGCTGAAAAGCAGGACATTTTTCCTAGAGTATCAATTGGACTGATCCAGTTGCACCTTTTATGATCTCACCTGTCAAAGCTGCTCACTCAACATCTCACGGAACTATAAAATGTGCCCTGAACTTGATAAAGACTCTCTAGCTCTCTAGTCTCTATTGCTCTATAGTTGAAATGCTTATCTATAAAAGGTGAGACATGGATTTTCTTCTCTTGCCATGTATTTCCCACGTGTTGGTTTTTTTCACTTGAAATCATACTGAGCACATTTCAGTTGCATACCTGTCATGTACAGTAAAACTGAGATTCTGCAGTCTTAAATAACTGGCCAGGGCTCTCAAGCAGAGAAATGCAGGACTGATTGTGTTTTGATTCACACTGTGTAATTTTCAGTTAGTAGGGCAGCTGAGCACTCCCTTCCAAACTCAAACACATGTATAATTTTGAGGGACTTTAGCAAATGTCCTGTGGCGTGGCTTCCCACATCACTCATGAGTCCTAAGCTTGATAACAGATACCTAGAAGTCTTCATATTCTCATCTGTCATTCTGTGCTCCAGTGGCTTCTCCTAGCAATAAATGTTATTGAAAATGTATCAGCCCTATGTATAGGAAAATAATAAGTAGGTGTCAAACGTCTAGCCAAGATGATATTAATACCAATCCCCACTAAATAAATGTCAAACTTGTCAGTGTGGCCATCAGGCAGGGAAGTTAAAAGGTAAAAAAGCAATCAGTGTAGCTGACTTTTAAGTATATCTTCCAGTTCTTATCAAAAATGGTTGTCATCTTCTTGGGGATCTTTATAGCAAAAAATTAAGAGGCTATATAAATATCAGAATTTTTTTCTCCAGAGGTTTTTAGTGCCAGTGAAAACTTCCTGTTGTCCTGATCCATTATTTTTGGTAGAGGCTGAGCATTTAAGAACGACATTCTATCCCCCCCTCCATGCACTGTTTAGAAACTTGAGTGATTCAGAACATCCACTGTCTGGTGTCCATGGCTGAGGCATATTAGACAGGCAAGGACTAAAATAATTTCAGTGTCCATGACAGGCATCCACAGAAGGATGCTTGAATTCAGTATTTTTGATATTTTTGAAATCCTTACAGGACACCCAATTTGTTACTTTTTTGGTTGGAAAAAATTTTGTAGTTTTATGTAAAGTAATATATGGTAGAACTATGAAGGACTAACTTGTCTAGTCACTGAATCTGAAAATATTAATATGCACAAGAATAATTAATCCATTTGGGTTACTTTACTTTGAAAATGGTAATTGAGCAGATGAAAGAGTGAGTCCTTTTGATTTCAGCTACCTTTTTTCAAATACTTACTCAACTTAGTCCTACCAAACTTGCCCAAAATTACATGGTTACACTCAGCTACTCCACAACTGACTGTTCTCCATCAAGGCACAGTCCTGATTTGTTATTAAAACAATACTAATTTTATTTCTTCATTGTTTGTTCTGTTTCTTTAAAAGTTGTGCAGCTGAAATAACAATATTTCATTAGTTCTGGCATTAAAGGTAAATTGACAGATTTTAAAGAATCAGTTACTGAAGCAGTATAAACTCTGTTTCAGGACACAGAAAGAGTGTGTCTTGTGTATGAGCAAATAGGTTGCACTATATCAGCCAAATTAAGGGTTTTAGGAAATTCCTTTTGGATGTTCTGACTTCTGTTGGAAACAAGACAGATGACAGTTCTCATACAGCATAGGAAAGCTTGTGTTCCTTAACAAAAGAGAATTTGCCCTCAAAAAAAACCCCATTGTCCAAGGTAACTTAGGGACTCCATGTATTTCTGCACTTGATTCCTTACAGCATATACATATTTTATATGCTATAAATCTTACATATGCCATATATGTGTTTGTACATGTGTGCTATATATGTGCTATATGTTATATATGCTATCTTAGTATGTATAAAGCTATGCAAGAGTAGACTCCACTCAGATAGTGAAACGTCAGGTAATAATATCTGTATATTTAGGCTCAAAGGACTTGTCAGAAATAAAGATAGTCTGGAGCATAATATAGTCAAGATCAATTTGCTCTTGGTAAGGTGACTCCAAATCATATTAGAGACTGGGTGGCAGCTCCTGAGGCAGTCACAATAACAACAGTTTTATCAGCACTCATTCACCATTTTCAAGAACAAAGGTTAATAAACAGGAGATAGAATATTTATTCTAATATAGGTCCCTGGGGTAATAAGTCATCTTTAATGAGAAATGAGGTAATTACCAGTTCTGTCACCTTTCGTCTCTCAAATACACTTGAAACTGTTTAATATGAGGCCCATGTTGTTCAACAGAAAACAAAGACTTAGGAATTATTGTAAAGTGTTTCAGTATTATTATATTAATCTGAAGACAGTGAAGCTTGAATATCAAAGTATATATTTCAAGGCAATTTGAATGCCTTTCTTAAATCAGAATGGAGTGAGATGTCAGGACAAAAAAAAACAACAGTTGTTCTGCTCTGTCATCACCATAATCATCACAGACTCAGCTCCTCAAATTAGAGGTATTTTGGGCTTAAAAATGGAAAGCATAGGGAAAGAATTGGACTGTGACAAATTTTGGAAGGAAGCATTTCTAAATTTGCATCACCTGCCTTATATGCAGAAAGCTTGTGGAGGGTGATATGGGATCTGCTAGGAGGAAAATAAGTCACAAAATAATGTTTGAGAAGAAAGAACAAGGAGCAGTTAAAGGAACTACAGACTTCTGGAAGGCTGTTGCAGTAATTTTCACTTGCTTTCTTCTACATTTTCTGGATCAAAGGTTCTTGAAGTGGATTTCTTGAAGTGCCTGTCCCTTCTTTCAATGTCAGAGCAGTGGAAAGGAGACACAGATGTAGATTGGAACCACGTTCTGCAGAATTGGGTTATGGAAAGATAATTGCACAAACAGCCTTCATCCATATGCTGCGCAGGGTAGGCAGGATTGAAATGACCCAAGTTGCACAAGGCAAAATACACAGTGGCTCTCAGGTCCCTGCTGGGGCAGGAACAGAACCTTCTGAAGCACAGTCTCCTCCATCCACCTCTGCACTGGGGGTGCTGCTTGGAGAGAGCCCGAGCAGCAGAGACATGGGGCTGCTGGGACCAGGCTGCTCCCATGGCAGAGCTGGGAGTGGGACTCCAGGCTGGACCCCAGCTTTGGCTTCCCCTCAGGTGAGGTGGGTCAGGGGAATGAAGATGACACAGAATTGGGTGCGGTGGGCGGTGTGCCAGATGTTGGTGCCACCAACATTCTCATTTGGAAGGAGCTGGACAGGCTGCAGAAATGGGTTGGAGAAACATTGTGAGGTTCAACACAGAGAAGTACAGAATCCTGGATGGAGAGGCAAGGGTGCTGGTGGGATGGCCAAAGGACACAGAGGGCTGAAGAGGAGGGAGAAATAGGACATGTAACATCCAGCTGAGGAAGGGCACCTGGCTGAATATCTGGGGAAACAGCATCTACCAGGCTCCTGCCTTTGGAAGAGGAATAAGCATGACTGTGAGAGGAAACTATGAAAATGTCTTGGGTGGCAACAGCAAGAGAAAGGCCTGGATGGTGGCCCTGCTATAGCCTGTCAGTGGTCACCCCTGTATCTTTTGCAAAGGCATTTTGGGGATCAGTGACATTCTCAGCCCCCGTGCCCCTGGCCCCTGGGAAGGAGACTTGCAAAGGGAGCAGTGGGGACATAGAGCACTCTTTGAAAATTCAGGTGTATATCCACAAAGAAGCTGTGTAGTGTGCATTACCACCCATCGCCCCAACAGCCCCCTCCCTCCTCCTCCTCTGCCCCACTGCTCCCACTTTTCTTGATGTAAACATTTATTTAGCTTTAAAAAGTTACTGGCAGATGGCTGATGAGGTTGTTCCCAGGTTATAGTTGCTAAGCCACCTCCAGGCTTGGTTCATTACTGAGTAATTATGGCTTTGCATCTTCTTGTTTGCTATTCAATAATTGTCCTCTTCAGTGAAAGTGCCTATTGACCTGAATAAAATATAATTGTGTCTCCCATCGACTTTCAACTTTTAAAAAGCATTTCTCCATTGAATTGGCTTTCTCTAATAATGGTCGTGTTTGTTATGGATTTCCCTGACAACATAACAGTATGGAAATAAGCATTTGTACTAATCCTTTCTGCTTCACTTCTAATATGCAATAGTCATTTTTACATCTACAGTCACAGTCTCACATTCCCTTTAGTGCAGAGGTGAAACTGCTCCTCAGCATCCCTAGTGCATCTTGGCTTCTGTGTCTCTCAGCTTCTCTGATCTCCCCGTCCCATAAGGGGGAAGGTGCTGAGGCATCTGCAATAGGTTGGCACCTGCCTTAGTCCTCCTCCATAAAGACAGCTTCCAGAAGTGTTAGCACTAGTAAATCCACTTAAACACACTGGGAACCTGCAGACTCTGATCCATCCACTTTCCTTTCTCATTTGAAAGTTTGGAAATCTCCCAAACCATGAAAATCTTGGGAGTGTACTGTTCCTTCTCTCATCGTGGTGCAGTAGCTTGGGAGTAATTGGAGAATTCACTTCCAGGGAAGAGGTACAGCAAACTCCCAGTTAACTTCTTGAATTAGTACCTTCTCCATAATGAAAAATCAGCAGGTTTGTTCAAAACTGCGCTGTACAGTCCTGCACAACTAACTACTGCTGCCAGTGATCCCTTTTATACCTTAAGAAAGCTGCACACAGCACTTCTGAATGTCATTTCATGTTGTAGGTTTATTAGACTAATACACAGGAGAAAATTTTCAAGACTACTCCATGCAAGTTTAGCTGTTTTGTTACAATTAATTAATTAATTAATGTTCTTTCAGGTTCATGAGATTTTAGTGCAGCACAATCATTTACATGTTGAGAAGTGGAGAACGTAAAAATAAAATTAAAATAACTTTTTTTCCTCCAAACCTTATGATTTTAGTTTTTGTTTAAAAGACTAGAAATAGTTTCTGCTGAGAACAACAAGTTACTAAAAAAACCAACACATTTGGTCAAAATATTTTTAAAATTTGCAGCATAGTCACTTGGTCCAAGGACTTAAATATTTAGTTTCAAATTCCAACATATGCTTGTTCCACTTGGAAGGCTTCTGTAAACAGTTCCAATTACTGCTAATTGATTTAAATCTCAGAACTCAGTAGGAAATCACAGATGTTAACTTCTAAGCAATGCATTAAAACTTCCTGAGTTTCTCACAAAAAGATTTTGGTGTAATTGCAAAATATCTTTTTGAGGTACAGGGATTATATGAATTTGTTCCGGTGAGAGCTGTTACACGGAAAGCATTGATGTTAAGCTTGTAAGACTGTTAAGGAAAATAACTTTATATTTGTTTTGAGACCTTCACCCTGCAGAAGACTGAAAAAAACCTCTAATGCTTTTGTACTGCAAAGGAGAGAGAAACTCTTTCTTTTTTGGACGCTCATGGAAAATTAGAAGAGAGAAACTCATTCTTTTTTGGATGCCCATGAAAGATTTCAGAGTCCTTTAAAAAGAAAGGTGACCATTTTCTTGAAAAGCTGAAAAAAGATGTGGCAGAAAGACCTGAAAAAAATCCAGTCAGCAGAAAACAGGTCTCCTGAACTGGTGTGCAATGCTGAAGCTTAAGTTATAGGACAGAGAACAGAGAAAATGTTCTAGATGTATTTGGTTAAAAAAGCGAAAAGTTGCCTATGAACTTACACAATGGACGTAGGTACATAAGCAGGGTGCAATAACCACTTAAATGTAAATGGAGACAAGCTTCAGTAAGCAAATTGCTTCTAGAATTAAAATGACCCTGCTCCCTTCCTCGTCCTCAGATCCGACCTACAGATGCTATCGGCTGGCTAATCCTCATTTTCACTTCCCTCCCTGTGGCAGTTATGATGAACTTCTCTGTAGCAGAAGTGATATTTCTGAAAGTAAAAGAAAAATTAAAAAAACTGTAGTGCTGGTCACATAAATTCTTTAATATAGTTAAGAATTCGGTAATATCCCAAGCTGACAGGGATATCATCTTGCAGCAAGATGAAGTGCTGCAGACCAGTTACTGGCAGGCTGCTCAGCAGGTGAATCAGGAGCTCAGCTTGTATGGCTTAAAGCTCTGGGACATTTCTGGGCTGCAGATTATTTTTTTGCTGGGGATTCAAGACCTTAAGGCCTTGGTGGCTCTGGCACAGCACAGGCTAAAAGCAACAACTTCCTGAAGATAGTGATTTGGATAAAGCTACAAATTAGAAATCAGGAGACCTGGGGACTTCTATGTGACTGCCATTTGCCCCTGCCTCTGCATCCTGTTTGTAAGACAAAAGCACTGTCTGTGCCCTGTGAAGCTTCCTGTGTCCATTAGAATGTGCCGTATGTCAGGAATGTGGTGCTCACAGAGCCTCTGAGTGCTCCAGGCATGGCTCCCAACTCAGAAGTAGACAGATGGAGAATCCCTTTCCTCTGGTGTAACAATAGCATGAAGGAAATTAAAGTGTCCCCCTTCTGCAGATGAGGTCACGTTTTTGTCCGTACAAGTCTGTCTGTCTGGCAGAGGTGTCTGTCCCCACGTGTGCTGGCCAGAAATGAGCAGCCTGGCAGACAGAGAAATGTGCTCTGGCCTCCAGTTAAAAGGACACTACCTGGTTCTGCTGGCAGGATCAGGGGATGCTCTCTCCCTACAACTACCTGCCAGCCATTCCAAGGCACAAAGCTTACTCTGCCTCTCATGCCCCACCCCATTCTCTCAGAAGCCCAACAAGACAGTAACAAAGCATCAGTTAATCATCATCTTCCGAGGCATACAGGGTCAGTAAGTTGTGGAGCCCTTTGTGGGTCATCCAGATCCAAGAACCCACCTCAAGGCTGGGCCAGACCCCACCAGTTCCCTCAGCCTGGCAGGGGCACAGCCTTTGTAAAGCAGGAGCAGAGGTAAGGGCTGTTAACAATGCCGTCACCCTCTTCCAGCTTGCCCCTCAGCATTTGTTCCTCAGCTTTTTCTCCTTCTTGGCAAGTCTGACAATCTCATGGGCAAGGCCCTGGTTTACTCTGCAGCCTGTTCCAAAGGTGTTGCCTGGACTGGAAGAATCCCTCAGCCTCCATCTGTACTGTGCTCCAGCGCTGACATTTATTTTACATTGTGACTTTCTTAGATTATAATTTTAGTTTTGCAAACTGAAAGGGATCCATTGTATTTGTTGTCTTCTTATCCATGCTCTTAAAAACACAGATGAGAAAGCAAAGCTGGACAATACTTATACTAAGAAAACCAGCCTGAGAATCCAAAGTAATCTATTTGCCTGTGCTGTTAGGTGAAGGTGCAGAAGGGTTATCCTGCTGTTCTTTTAATGAGATTGTACTGGGGGAAAAGGAGCGGGATGCAGGCATGGTGAATGTGTCTAGAAAATCTCTAAATGCCTGAGTGGTGATGATAATGCGAGCATGGCTTTATTGCTCTGCATTTTAGAAATACATTTTAAAAACTTCCCATTTTACAAGGCATCAATTTGCATACAGGCACTTCTGCCTCTGCTCTCTGTAATTTTATTGCCACTGTAATAGAGATTTGGAAATCAAATGCACTTCACTATATTTCAAGGCTCTTCCTATGCAACTGGGTGATATCCTATTTGTATAAAGAAGGCAATATTTGCCCTACCCTCTCTGTATCTGATGGAAAAAACACAGTAAATTGAGATTAATATATCCATTCCTTGTCCATGTGGATAGATATAAGGGAGATGCAGATTTCAGTCTCATAGAGGTTTTAACTCTTGCCTGATGCAAGGTTGAAGCATATTTTTTGGTTTCTTTCATCTTTGCTCCTCCAGTCTCATGCTGGGTGCTGATAATGGGATGGTAGGTTTATTTGCTATAGAGTCTTCCTTGAGATTGTTTCAATTGCACCTTAGTCCTTTGAACTTGTCTGTCATTCCTGACTTCAAATTAAAAAGAGCGTGGGAATGGAGTAGCTTGCCTCTCTTTCTCCACTAACTGGCTACTGTCATTATACAGCCTCCTTTCAGACTCCCTGACACTCCTAGCTCCTGGATTTTTAGACAATTTCTTTCCAGCCAGTAAGTTTTCACTAATTGGAGGCATTTTTCCTAGAAGCAACTCAGGTCTAATTATTTCTGTAAGTTATATGTCCATTTTAACTTGAAATTGGCACTTGAGGTCAAATCCTCTCCCTCACCACTTCCCCAGAAGCCCACTGCAGGA
The DNA here is from genome assembly GCF_022539315.1 of Serinus canaria. Lineage (NCBI taxonomy): Eukaryota > Metazoa > Chordata > Aves > Passeriformes > Fringillidae > Serinus > Serinus canaria. The sequence continues at coordinate 79,651,857 of NC_066316.1, forward strand.
GGTATTGATGTGGTCTCTATGGAAAAACCTTGGCATTCTGGGATTAAATTGGTGTATGAGAAGGGAAAGATTTTGCTTTCCATCCCAAACAGCCTCCTCTGAGAGCAGCAATATCTGGTGCTGAGCCACAGCCTACTAGAGGACTCTCTTCTCAATTTATTTTTGGTAACTGTACAATACTGGATATAATTTCATTACCCATTTGCCTTAAGTCAAACTCTGATTACCTGACTTGATATGTTATTGTGTACTTTCTGAAAGAGTTAATTTTAAAATCATATTTAAGCATTGGAAAGAGAGCTGAACAAGCTGCAAAGAGAATATTATGCTGCTAAAAAGTTAAGAAGGGTGCTGATGGAAGGTAATGTCTTATAGAAAACTAGATAGACTAAAAAATAACCCTGCTACATCCGGATAGTGGTTTTTTTTCATGGCATTAGACAGCTATTACAGAACTCTATGCTGTTTTTCCTGCTGGGAAACAAGAGCTAAAAGAAGCAAATTTTTAGCTATTTTTGCATTTCATTAACAAATGGTCTTACTTGAAAATGCAGTTCTGTAGATCTTGGCAAAAGTGAGGTGCCTGTAGGCAGGAGCAAAAGTCTCCTCTCCAAGATCTGTGTGGATGGATATTAAACCCATGAAATTCTAAGCATACCTGGCCATCTACTGCAGGGTGAGGGTGCTGGCAAGGATGCTGCTCCATGGGAACCATACAATTCCTGGGCTGTGTAGCAACCTGTAGTCTCCTTTTGTCACACTTGCAAACTGTCTCCCAGTTGCACCCAGTACTAAAGAAAAAGCAATATCCAGCTTTATTTCCAAACTCCTGTAGCTCCTTAGGCCTTGCAACAATATTATTCTCAACTCTGAGAATAATTTTAGTCTACCCTTCAGATACCAGTGGCTGAAAGTAATCATGTAAACATTATTATACACCTTTCCTTCTTCCAATTACTTGCAGGAGATACAGTTATTGCAAGCAGGCAGTGGGTGCTGGGCTGTTCATATCCCCTGGTGTGTGGCTGGGGTGCTCCAGGGTCACATCCTGGCACTGGTGCTGGGGGGACATGGCACGCAAGGAGCACACCCCTGGATCCTGCTCCTCTGCAGGTGTTTCTAATATTAGATTTGTGTTATTGATCTCTGCTCTCCCTGGAGCCAGGAAGAAGCCTCCTGCAAGAAGGTAATGAGAAAAGTCAGGCAAAATCTAAAGAACTGACTTAAGTTTGCTGTTAAAGAGCCCAGCAAAATGCTTGCTGTGGAGCTTGGATCATCTGCAGGGGTGATGAAAATCACACTGGCTTGGGTGTTATGCAGCAGTTATGTCTTTGTTTTTCCTCTTAAAATGAACAAATTTGGATTATAGAGAAACATGAGATTCTGAGGCACTGAGCTAACTGAATTTCTCCCCAAATATGTACAAGCTTAAGGGACTATATGCCTCAAGCAAACTTGCATCATCCAATGATGAAAAGGTTTAAGGTCTACACTCCCAATGTAAAAGCAGAAGTATATGAAAGGCCACTGAAAGCAAGAATGGTGTTCACACACAACATTGTAATTAAATATTAAAAGTCATCTTCTGGGCTTGAGTGACTCCAGCATGTTCCTTTTTTTTGCCACCAGTTCTGCAAAATGAGCACAGTGCCACATGTAACAGCATGCACAAACAAGCAAGCAAGGAGACCACAGGGGAGACTTGCAAGATGTCAGCCTGAGCTGTGTAGCTCAGTGCTTCCAGCCTGCAGTCACAGTGTGAGGATGCAGAGGACATTATGACTCACATTTCTGTCCAGGCTATTAAGTCCTTGCTGTTGCTGCTGCAGCAGTACTCAAACTGCATAGGGAACATCAGAAATTTTGGGGGTTTTTAGTGTTAAAATATCAGAAACTTCTTTAATTTTTGACTAAGCCTTGGTTGGTGTTGTATAACTCTCCGGGAGTCAAGAGAAAACTCTCTAAAGAGTTCAGGTGAATTCAGAAGTGAATTAACCTTTCTGGTACTGTGAAGAGACTTCCTTGGACCTTGGCTCATGGCATGGCATGTCTGGCTCTGAGCTCCTAATACTGGACACACAATGATAGAGTGGCTTGACATGATTTGAAGTCGCCCTGTGGGTTCAGATTTTGTTCCAGAAAAGTTGGATGGGCTAACTTCACACTGAGAAGCTTGACACAAGATCAGGTTTCAGCTGTCCTCTGCAGCCACTGCTCCTGATTCCATAAAACTGGAGTTAATCCCTTGCTGTTTGTGGAGGTTATTCAGCAGGAATATGACCATCTGCCGTGTCTGCTCTGGATCTTCTTTGTACTGCTGAGTAACCTGATAGCACATTGATAAGCACTACTGATCTCAGAGGTATGAGCCTGAGATTAAAAAACATCTTGAAATAGTTAAATATTTCCCTTAGCACTAGCTTGACTCCTGTTGTTTTAGAAATCCACTTGAAAAGGGTGGGAGAGCATTAAAAACCAAAGGGAAGGAGTCAATGCAGCTTCCTTCTGTGTGATTATCTTGCATGTTTGTGAGAAAATGGTGCCTTGTACCTTCCTCTTGTCTCCTTGATACTTGGATGAATCATTAAGACTGCTAATAAAGGCCATCTAGGTTGTCTGCACAATTTCCTGTGAATTTAACAAAGGGATAAATTCAATCAGCCATTTGCAGGTTTGCTGACCAACATCAACTGCAAGCCAAAGGCAGCAACAGTGTTATGCCCAAAAGCATCCATGGCTTTTAATCCACAGTTGGAAGTGCAGTATTTTACAGTGCTATTTTATCTGTCCTCTGCCAATGCTGTCTCTAATAGACACGTTCTACAGTCCTGCTGTCTGTTACCTACCTCTAATTCTTACAGAGCACTGAATTTAGAATGCTACATTAAGCTTGATTCATTACCACTCTTCTTAGTTCACTCACAGCAGTCCTGTTTGTGTCAACAAAACTTCATGAGAAGCATTGCCTGTTACCCTGAAGGGGACTGATGGCTCTGTTCCTTGTACCATGGCCCTGCTTTTCTGAGATTTTATCTACAGCTATTTCAGCTTTCTCTTTGTTCCTTTGTGCTGATAAAGTTTAAAACTGCAATAAGAATTTTTCAGTAGCTTTTTCTGTTAGTGTTGTTACTGGGACAAAGATAAAATATTCCTGGGTCTTTTTCTAATGAACATTCCAAGTTTTCAATTCATTATGACATGATTTACCTAATGCTAGTGGGAGGAAAAAGAACACCAGATGATGTAATGCTGCAAAGCTGAGCCTAATTTAGCAGAGCAAGCAAGATACAGCCTCTGAGAGAAGCAGCTTTTCACATATTCAGGCACGCCCATTACCTGAGCCCTGCCCCTTTCATCTGTTCCATGACTTTATGATGCTCCTTCCAGCTGGCCCCAGCACAGAGCTTTGGGCACTGGCTTGTCTCCAGCCCATGATGGGCCAGCTCAGATGCTACATGGTGTCAGACCTCCACGTGACACTCAGCCCTGCCCTGGTCACCAGCCCTCAGGGCCATTATAGCCATGGGCCAGCACTGGCCACCAGTCCCCCTGGCCATGCTGATGTTCTGCTGTCCCTCTGTTCCATCAGGTGTTGGTCCACAGCCTACTCAATGTCTGTCACCTGTAGGTCACCCCACAGCCTGTTTGTGTCAGCTCTTGGCCCATGAGAGAGCACAACGCTCCCATGTCGCCTAAAATTGTGGAGAGGAGCTTCTTGCCGTTAAGATTTGTGTCTTTTGGGACCCTGGGCCTAAGTCTCTCCTTTCTGATTAAGTACAGAACTGATGAAACACACACACATATGTGTATATATATGTATATATATATATATATATATATATATATATATATATGTATGTGTGTGTGTGTGTATGTTATTACTGGCTGTTGTATTTCAACAGAACAGACCAGAAGACTAACAAAAAACCCCCCAAAATCAAAGACAAGTAAACATCTCCTTCTTATTCTCTCTGACTTTTTGCTGTTTCATTTAATTCTTGCTCTCATTTCCCTTGTTGCAGTTGCAGGGACCCTTCTGCTGGACTGGATGAGTGCAAGGCTCTCACACATTCTGGGGCAGGGACATACTTCACCTGCCATCCTTGGGAGACCCAGACTCAGTTGTACAGACAGGGGCCAGGGCAGGGGTGGCCACCTGGGTCCTCCTGGGCATGTTCCTGGCATCCACTGAAAGTCCTTCCAAACTCAGAAACTTGTGGTGGACAGTTAGGGAGTCTGTAAGACTGGTCTGTCTGTTGGCCAAAAAGAGAAAGCACATAAAATGTGTTTGTGTAAAAAAATATAAAGGGAGAAACAACTGGGAGAGAGCTTCAGAAACAAATCCTGTTTCTCGAGTGTGTTTAAGGAGCAGCTGATTGCAAATGATAATTATCTTCTTTTTAGGAACAATAAATTAAAGCAGAGGGAGATGAAGGCAAAGACTCAGCTGATAATTTATAAAGGCTTGTAATCACTGTAATTAAAGATATATTAGAAACCTATAACTAAAGTATGAAGTGGATTTGAAAGGGCAGTTACTTTCTAGTAATGACTGGTATTTGACAAAGTTCAATAAACCATGCTTGTATTAAAGTGTACTCAGTGCATGCTTGGTGCATGAACCTGTCAGATTGGGTAATATGACATCCTTTGCAAGAATATCTGCAGACCTTAGAAGGACACTGGGACTTTTGAGTTGGGAGAATACTGAGCAAATTCATTGTGAATATCTGTGGGTGCAGAAATGTCCCCAGCAAAAGCAGATAAGAAAATAGAGATTTTAGCTCTCCCTGTACGCCTGCAATGTTAAAGAGTTTCCGAGCAACGGTGAATGTGTTCACTTTAAGAGGCCACTGGCTGTCACAATGCCCATTCCCTTCAAAATGTTATGACAATTCAAAGCCTTTTTCCCCTTAGTGAGATTTGTAATTAATTGCAGAGCACAATATCAAACTTGCATTTTTTTGAGCTAAGGGTCCCAAACTGGAGATCTGGGAACCCAGACCCCCTCCCCCCAAGAACAGCAGCAATCCCTGGAGGTGCAGCAGTAACATTCCTCACTCAAGAAAAGCAGTCTTAGATCTTCCAACAAATGGTCCTGTTAGCAGCTGTTCAAGGGTTAATTCTGCCTCACTGCAGGTTTCTCCTGTTTCTGTGTGTGTGTGTGTGTGAGTGCCTACCTTCCTCCTCTCTTGGGAGACACCCAGAGAAAGTCTGTTAAACTCTATGCCTGAGTTGGAAATTCAGGCCAGTTTAGTATTCTGAGAAAGCAAGCTAAGTAAGAAGAATGTGGGACACTTCTGGAGGCTTCCTAGGAACTGGCAGAAAGAGAACTGAACCAGTATTTCAGCTGTGAAAATGAAGAAGGTTTCTAATCATTAATGCCGAAATTCCACTCAAATGCTTGGCTTAGATGTTGCCTCTAAATGGATTGTTGAAATGTTGAAACAGGAGTAAGAGGAGAGCAGAGCTCAGGTAGGACTTGAGTCTTGTTTCTAAAATTCTGGGGCCTGATGGAAATTCTCTTAGGTCTGAGTGATTTAGAACACAAACATCCAAACAAAATCTTTTTGCTGAGGCTTAGCCACGGCTAACAGCCAAACTCCCAACCAGCTGCTCACTTCACTCCCTGCAGTGGGATGGGGACAGAAAATAGGACTTGACTAGGGGAAAATTGCTTTTAATTTGTTGCCAATTAAATAGATAAGAGTAGGGATAAACAACATTAAAAACATTAAACCAGCACCTTTCCTTCCCCATTTTTCTTGCTCAGCTTCATTGCTTCTCTGCTGATCTTCCACCCCCAAGATGTGCAGGGAGCAGGGAGTGGGGGTTTGCTCCTCTCTGCTGCTCCTCCCTTTGCCTGGAAATGTCTGTGCCTGGGCCCAGGGTAGCCCATGGCCATCTCTCACTACTTGCAGCCTCCAGTGTCTTGATACCTGCACCCAATGTGGTGCCTTTGCAGTGAAAGGGCAGTTTTGGTGCTTTATTGAATTGAGACTAAAGTCAGAAGTCACTGCTGGTTTTGGTCTCTTTTCTCATGCTGGTCACCCAGAAAATGAATGGAAACCCTTGGAAAATGGAAGGCTCACTGTGCATGGTTAGATAGGAAGTGGTGCACAGTTAGATAAGATGAGAAGTGCCAGGAAAACAATTAGTGAAGCACATGTGAAGAAGCCAGTGGTCGTGAAAGAAATGTGAACATGGATGTAAGCAAGGCAGCAAGGCAAGGGTGACTGCAGTGCAGTGAGCAAGTGGAAATTCCTGTGAGACATAGGACAGAGAGGAACTTTTGTGGTTGCCTTATTTCAGCCTGTATGTGCCACCACAATGTGCTGGTGTTTCTCAATAGCATTTTCCCAGATAGTTCCATATTGCAAGTACAGAGTATATTTACCCGAATTACATAATTATGCACCATTATACAAGTTAAGTAACTGCATTAGAATTAACAAAATTCTATATATATGCTCTCATTTTAATGTAATTTCTATCAGAATAACCTAAACACCCACTGAAATACAGAAATAGGCACATTTGGGAATATTTTCCTCCATGTATCCATATGTTTCTATATTTAAATTGCAGCTAATTATGTATATGTACGTAATTTCTTTATTGCTGTGAACAAACAGGAAGAGTTCTGTTAATTTTTCAGGGAAAAAAAAAGAAATAAGCTTTCAGACTGAAGTGTTTGTTACATTTTCAGACAGATGAATAAAGAAAACATTAGTAAGCATCTGTCAAGATTTCTATTTGATGTTTCTCATTTAAACTTGTAATTTAAAGCATGAATAAAATATTAATAGTACAGTATGACCTAATGCCCTTTTTACTCCTTTTACCATTTTAGTGCAAATGTTGAATGTATTGAGGGCACAGGTGACTCTGAAGAAACATAGCCCTTTTCTTTTTGGGGAGAAGCTTTAATAAAATCAGATAATAAAAGAGAGCTGTTTTCCTTCCCTTTACTAAGACTTGTTTGTGAAAAAAATCTGTGCTCTTGCTCTTCAGGAAGGGAACAAAGACTATGTCCAAAAGGATCCATTCCAGTTCTGCAAAATGCAGGTCAGAGCTGTGTTGAATTTGCTACAGTCACGCTTCTTTACCTCAGTGGGCAGGGTTCTTCTCAAAACTGGAAGCAGAATCAAAGATGAGATTAGCTGGGGAGTCTGAGAGAAGGAGTCTGAGGATAGTCAAAGGTAATGTGAACACAGCACAAGAGCTGGGCCATCTTCTCACCTCCATTTTCATCAGAAGGTACCAAAAAGAGTTTTGCCCAGTCTTTTTCCTTATGGAAAGGAGAACTGGCTCAATGTTGGAGGTTAAAGATATCAAGAGAAGATACTTGTCCAACTGTTGAACACGACATCCACTTTCTGTCCATTTCCTAAACTGTGCTAATCTGTGCTCTCAGAGTTTTTCTATCAGCTTGCTTCAGACTTTAATATTACATGCCAGAGGACTGGCAAATGCCAAACACTCATTCATAGAAAAAGAAAGCCCAAACAAAAAAATCCATGCAGTAATGGCCTTGGCAATTATGGACCAGTAATTCTTTTTTAAGAAATTATAGAAAAATACTTGAAACAATGAGAAAATTCATGGACTGCTCGTATGTCACTCTTTAAACTAATATTTTCCTATATAAAATAGGAGAGTGACAGCTCTTAAAAAAGAAGGGCTTTCATAAAGCTGGAGATGGAGACACATACTAAGCAAGCCACATGAAAGAGCAGTGCACAGACTTGCATACCTCTACCAGCTAAATTCCCTTTAAACACAGACTTGGAACAATTTTCCGAGGAGTACAATCTAGAGGGGGTGACAATGCCCTGCCATCCTTCCTGTGTGCCAGACCATACCCATGGGCCAGCACCTTTTCTCCTTTACACAGAGCTGCCAGAGAATGATGAAAGCAGAAACCAGCAGTGCAAATTCATCATCATTTTAGCATGGGGAGAGATGAAGATGTCTCTGAGGAGTCGTGCAAAGAGACTGAACAAGTGCTGAGTCAGCACCTTGATCTGGATCCCTTACTCTCTCCTTGATACAAGCTGCAGAAATGATCTGAGTTTCCTTCAGTAAATGGGTCTGGAGAACTTTTCACATACCAGAAAAATCCAATAGATGATATCTTGTTTCTTTCAAGAAAATACAGCAGGCTATCTTTGGACTTATCTTTTTGTTTGAAATGCTGTTTGTCCTAAATTTACTCTCACATGTGTGGTCAAAGTTGTGTAAATAATGACACTTCTAATAGTGGATCAAAGGAAGAACAGAACAACTACTTCACAGCCATTTATTATCTGCATAATTAAATCAAGGCTTGAACAGAGGTTTGTTGAAAAAAAAAAACCTGTCTTTTTGAGATGTGAAGTTAGAAGGAAATGTAAAATTTCCACAAACCTAAGTAAAGTTCTGTCTTGTGTTTAGGAGATAGCTAATTAAATCTTGCTCTAAGAATCTTGCTTATTCCTCAGCCAGTGTGATGACTTTGACTAAATGCATTTCAAACTTTTAGAGGTTGTTGGGAAAGAAACCAATGGAAAATTCAAACTTAGATTGTCTTTGCTAATGTCCACAACATGAGTTGTTTTGTTTGCCACCATCAACTCTGAACTTATGATCCAAACTCCTACTTATATGTATCTGCTATTGCAATAATGTGTGATAGAGGAAACTAGGTTCAATGGAACCATCTCTATTATAGAACACATACAAATCCCCTCGAAAAACTCCAAAAATTAAAACAAAAAACCCAAACAAACAAAAAAAAGCCCAACCCCCCAAATAAAACAAACCACAAAAAAAAAAAAAAAACCACAAAAACAAAACCAAAAACATACCCCTTGCAAAAAAGCAAAAAAGATACCATCTAGCAAATCTGATGAAGTGCCCATGTTTAAAATTATTCTGCTTGAAGAATTTCATTATAACAGCCAAATTTCAATTACCAGCATTTGTTCACTTTCTGTTTGGAGGAGTGGTTCATGTTGGTGCCTGCAATCAAACCCTTGCCATGCTTTAATCCATTAGTGCATGTGTGCCCTCCCAGCCAAAGGATGCTTGCTTTAGTTTCTGTGCCACCAAGACACGGCTCAGAAGGGAGAGAGACTTGCCTAATCTGCATGGGGAGCATCAGGATGCCTGGATGCAGCAGGTGGAGAGGAAAAATATCCAACCACACCAGCTTTTGCTTTGATTCAAAATCCGAGGAAGACATTGATTTTATTGGCTCTGGAGCAGTGACTCAGCCCTTGTTTCAGAAGGATTTCAAACGTGCTTTCCTGCATGCCTTGGTGAATTGATGAGCCAGAGCAGCTTTCTGAGTCCATGCTTAAATTATTATGGCAGGCAAGAAAGTGGAAGTGCTAAATGAAAACAGCCTTGCCTTTGGTGCCTCACAGCTGCCATGCAGAAGCACTCTCCAGGAAACCTAAGCAAAGGCAGTCCTGCTTTGTGCAGGTTGTGGGTGGTTACCAGGGCACCAAAGAGATGCTCATGCACAAGGATTTTCCAGGCTGTCATGTGATGATGATGGTAGCCAAGAGCTCATTTCAGTGTTTTCATCTTGAAGAAAACTTCCCTTTTAGCACAAATGTAACAGAATATACATCTGTTATATTAGGTCTGTTTCTCACATCTGTGTTGGATTATGATTTCTGTCATTAGCATGATTACACTTGTTACATGCACAGACATAAGCAGTGTTTGTTTTCTCATGTGTCTAAAACATCAGAATGATGGTGATATGCTGCATCCTAAATATCAAGTTACTTAAATCTCAAGTTCTTACAGAAAGTTATCACTTTCTTGGTCTAATAAATACTTAATATTTTTACAAGCTTGAGAAATCCCAGGGCAGCATGTTAGATTTACCAGCATGGGTAGATGATATTTAAAGCAGAAACATTTATAAAAGCAGAACACATGGGAAGCAGGAAGTAGCAGCTATTTCACTTGGTGGAGTTTCCTTATTTTGCAACATTTTCTAGTCCAGTCTCCTTCCTGAGCAATCCCAAGGTCATCACCTCACAGCTTTGAGCAGCAGGTCATTCAACCTGCTTACAGCTATGAGAAGTGTAGAGTGATTTTTTTAAAGCTTACTTTGAATTTATGTTTCTTTAACTTCCAATTGTGTTCTTCTTGTTCAGTCTTCTGCAAAAAAGCTGAAAAAGAAGCTTCTGTTATCTCAGTCATTTATGATTTTGTAACTTCTATTAAAACTCTACTTATGAACATAGTTTTCTAACTTCTTTTCATAACTTATATTCTTTTAGTCTTTGGATTACTGCTGTCCATTTCGACTTTTTTTCCTCTTATAAAACACATGTAAGAAAGAAAAGGAAGCCATTGAATTGATCAGAAGCAATGCCCAGCATACTGCCCATTCATAATTTTTTTTTCTATTAACTAAACAGAAATGTCTTGGGTGAGGAAATATCTTTAGAACAGGTAGTTTAAGCTATTTAAACTAATTTTTTTCTTTTGGATCAAGTACCACTTGTGTTATAGTTGTCTCTTTTTAGGAAAGTCAGTAGCAACCCTATATTTAGGGTATTATCTGCTATTGTAGGAATCCTTGGAGCCCTTTTATAAGAAAGTCTAACAGCATTGCTTCTGTCAGGCTTTTGAGATTTTCAGCTGAAGACAAGTGCTTGGGGTAGATAATGCTTTTTCCTCTCCATTCCTGCCCATGAAAATTCATTTATACTTAGCTGAGAAACAGGCTGTTAAATTGCTGTTCCTTTCTTTCACTGGTGCTCTGCTGCAAAGCCTTGGCATCACATCAGATTGATAACAGGCAGCTGTTCGGCACCAGAGTGCCACTGCTGCCTCCAGCATCACCAGGAGGGGGGAGCCAAGAGAGCAAAGCCAGGGACTTTGATTTCTGCCCATCTGACCTGGGACTTCCCCCAAGACACTCCCTCCTTCTCTGGCTGTGAAGGAGAGAGAAGCCAGCCTGATTTGCTCTGAGAACCTTCCCAGACCCTCTCTCACCCACGGTGAGGTTACCCCAATGGCCAGATGCTGCCTTACAAAGGAAAAAGCCATGGGCTCGTGTGATGATGACAGATAAAAAGCCTTTCCTGAAATGAAGTCACTTGGATTGCCGAACTGCCAGCTGTGTGCCTTCCAGCCATCTCCATGGGGCAGCTGGTGTCCCTTTTCCTCTTCTTCTTATGTAGTGCCTGTGCTGGCCATGCCCACTGCCCACTTCTCACCTGAGGGAGGCAAAACTCTGCTTGCCTCTTCCAGCAAGGCTGAGTAAGGATAACATGAATCCACTCTGACTCCTGGACATTGGAAAAGGGTCTCCTAATTTAAAGGATGCTATTTTCACTAAAGCAGCTCCAGTTTCCCTCTGTGGGAAGTTTGCTTTTTTCCATCCCACTCCAACTTTTTGTCTCTTCTTCACCCACTTGTTGTAGGGTGTTTAGGACTCACCCCCTAGTATCCCTCAGCCTTCAGCCTTCAAACCCTTCACTTTTTCCTGCCCAGTGGCTGTAGGAGAACCTGCCTGAAAATGAACCACTTTGTGCTGCATAGCCATGAAAAATAGCCAGCTTTTTATTCCCAAGGAGGGGCATGCCATATGAATATTGTCAAGGAAATCAGCAAATAGCTTCATCTTTTTTTTCCTCTTTCTCCTGAGCACTGAGTTAAAGTGAGTATGAGTAGTATTTGAATTTATGTTCTGCAGCAACAGATGGGTTTTAAGGGCTTGGTTGTTTTAAATATATTTATTCTTAAATACATGATTGATCTCATCTGCTTTTAAAATGCCGCCAGGAAGACTTCTTGACAGTGTCCTCTGGAGACAGAGGGGAGAGGGAAGGAGGCTGTTGACAACATCCATGGTATTTGGGTGGGCTTGATGTGCTAGGAGGAGTAACGTGGTGCTGGCAGGCTGCAGCTCTTCACCCTGTGCTGAGACAGTGCAAACCTGCCATGTGTAGAACAGCCCCCTGGTCCAGCTAACAGCCTTCATTCATCTTTCTTGCACACAATATTTCTAAGTGTTTATGGAGCTGATGTGCAGCACAAACCTCATGTCTGGGCTGGATTTTGGCTCCCACTGAGCTGCTTTTGCCACTGTCAGTTTGGCCTCAGGGTGGTGTTGAGCAGGGCATAAATCACACCCTAAGACACTGAGAAACAAGTTTGTTCATTTGTCTTGTGGCTGGAGATCAGAAGACTAAAACCAGAGTTTTTCCAGCCTGTGTGGTTCTGCAGGTTTGTTTCTTTTCCAGCTCTTTCAGAGGAGATGAATATTGGGATGATGGGCATAAAACACTATCAAAGGGGAAAACCCTGAAAGCTCATGTCCCATACTAGACCTCACTCCCCATAACCTTTTCCTATGGTTGTCTCACTGGGAAGGAGACCTCACCATACAACCAGTGCTGCTGATGAAAACATGATTCTGATTGACCAGGATGACCTTTTATTTCAGTTGGGTGCCCAGAATCTTGGTGCTTTGGGCAGGAATGGAACTGCCTGAAATAAACAAACTGAAATAATTTTCTCACTATATGAAAAAAAAGTCTCGATTTCTGAACTTTATTTACATTTATTCTTCAAACAGGTGGTTTTGTACAGCTTAGGCTATCTCCTTTTCTTCACCTTTTTGCATTCAGACAGCAACATTTCCTTTAATAATATTTTCTTAAAACCTTTAGCTGTTCAAAGGAAGGTCTGCTTCATCAAGCCTTTTGCCAAGAAAAAATGCTTAAGAAGTCCCTTGTAATAAGCTCTATTCCCTTTCTTTTAACACATCAGTGGGTCTAGAGCATGAATTCTCCAGGGACCAGTGCTCTATAAATACCTTTGATGGATAAATTACAAACTGCCACACACTAGAGCAGGTTTTACTTGTGTAGTGAAGTGAAGGGCAAGGGAACTAACCAAAATAAACACAGGGTTGCCGGTGGAATGGAATTTATCATGAGGACTTGGTTTGCCAACTGTTGTCACAGCTATTTTCTTTACCTAAGCACAGGGATAGAAACCCAGTAATTACTGTTGGTAAATGCCATTTCACACTGCTGACTACTGCACTTTCCAAGGACTCTCGTTACTCTACAATCATGGCCAGTTTTGACAAATTACATCTGATTAATGAAAACAATATTTCTAAATCAGCCATACCTCCTGAGGAGTCACCTCCTTGGTGGGGAAGAAGAATGAAGGGGAATTTCAGTGGGGTTTCTCAGAACTGTGGAGATCCCAGGTGTACTGCCTGTGGTATCAGCAGTCATCAAATATTCCAAAAAAGGGGCACTGGTTGAAATGAGCAGAATGGTGTAAAACAGATGCAGGAAAGGCTGCTGTGAAAACAGGTGGTGAGCTTCTGGAGCTTGACACCACTGGCATGAATGAGGACATGTCAGCAGGTTAAAAAAAGGGATTAAACACATCTATGTCCAACAAGCACATAAACAGAAACTTGCAGGAATATGCAGTTAATCTAGTGAAAGTAAAGCATGAGAAAGTGTTGAGGCTCCTGTGCTCCCAAAAACAACCTCTTTCACTGTCACCCCTGAGATCAGTATTGGGTGGGACTCTGTGGTCTAACCCAGCAACACATTCTTGTCCTTAAAAACTGTAAAACACAAAACTGCTGCTTCTGCCATAGATGCCAGAAACCTTTGGTATGTTCCCCTGGAGTGGAGGGTGGAGGGAATGGAACAACCAGGATTAGGGCTGACCTTAGTTGGAAAGTGCACAAGGCAGAAAAAATCCCTTCCAAAATGTAGGGGATTACTCTGAAATTCAGCTGTTTACCAGTATGCACTACTGTTACATGTGTGTTTCTACAGCTTAGAGTTATTTTATTAAATTTTTGTTGTTGCTGTTTTCATTTTGCCAATATCTTCATATGTTCAGGGAATATGGCTGGCGAAGAAACCCGGTGAGGCAGTTTGAATTTAGGTGTCCAAATTTGCCTGGAATACCTTTCAGCTGCCTTCATCAGTATCAGGATCTGTTTCTTTCTCTTCCCTTTCTTAGAAGCCTTTGGGGATCCAACAATGGCCAGAAGACACAAATATAATTGCAAGAAATCTTTTGTTTACAGCTCCCTTCCCTTTGCTTAGACCTGTTCTCAGTGGGAGATTTAATCTAGTTAACACTTTTTGCTGAGAAAAGCACATTTTTAGGTTTTGCTTTAATTTTAAAGTAAGTTTACGTCCTCTTCTCGCTGAATTGAAAGCACAGTCTTTGTTCCTTCCATGTCATTCATCACAGCCCTAACAAGGAGAGACTGAAGACAGGTTCCACTGGGAGACATCTGTGCAAACATTACTGCTGCCTTTCTATCCATCAGGTTTTAATCTGGACCACTGCATTTTTCATTTTTCCTTCATTCCTGTGCTTCTCAGAGCCTGTGCAGCAAGCTCTGGTTTCTTTATTTATGCTCATTATGAACTGCCCAGAAGCTGCTGTCATTGACTGAGACCCCACTGTGTGAGAGGAAGGAGGCAGCTGCCATCTCCAAAGCTGTTTTGGGGGGGGACCTGGAAGCATCTGTGCCTTCAAAACCCCAAGAATAAAACCAGTGTGTCACATACAGCTGTCCAAGTCACAAAAAGCATTTCAGGGTAAGTTAGGGCTCATCCCATAGAGTGGTTACTGAGGTAAAAATGCAGCAGTCCCTTGTCATGGGAAAAGGGGTTAAGTCCAACTATCTGACTTAAGATCCATTTATAAAGTCTTTTCAGTATTTTATTTATTCTTCTATCTAACAATTTAATACTAATAATAGAGCTTAGAGGCAGAAGTGAAAAGTAGGGCTTACTGTGTTAGTTTCTCTGTCAAAACCTAATAATCTGCAGAGACAGAACTTTCCTCAGAAATACACAGTTTTCTTGTGGCAGTGTCCAGGCATTGAATTTTATGGAATTCAAATTGAAAGTTCAATTCATAAGTTCTTGAATTATCAGGAATGTTGATGCTCACAATTTGCATTAACTTCAAGTACTTCAACATCTTTCTGGAAACAAAACAAGAATGCTACTTAGATTTTTAACTTGTCATCTGAACTCAGGCACCAAATTCTCAGAAACTCCCAAAATGACACCTTCAGCACACAGAGCTGAGAACTTTTCTCTCTTCTAGCTGACAGTGGTTTTACAATTCTGATTTGTTGTGAGCTTTATTCTCTGTACTTTTTAGTCTTTAATAGAGACTCATATTGTAATCACAGCTGAAATCTGCAGATTATGCTGTGACAATAAATTATTCAGATGGGCTACTTAGACTTCATTTTACCAAAATGGTTCCATCTCTATCAATGATTGACAGTTATTTCTGAGCATTATTTAGACTTTCACATCACAAATCAGGACCCCTGCTTATTGCCAGCTCCAGCTTCTATTGCCAGATTCCCATCTGGCATTGTAACGGGGAGTATTGGAGCAGGACATGGTGCCTTTTTTTAGTATCAAATCCATAAGGCTCACAATGAAAAAACAGCTTCTTTTATCTACTGAGCTCAAGCTTATGTATTCTGTAAATCATTTTAACTTCTCAAATGTCAAGATGACTTTAATAGCCCTAATTGAATGGAAAACTGTGCTGAAACTCAGATGTTGAGTTGGAACTCTCAGTGAGGTAAAAAGCATCTTTTTCAATGGCCCCTCTATTAAGAAAAGAAAGTTATGCTCTATGTTGTGCAGACATAGAGCATTCTTATCAATGGCACTTTTTGGTCTGCTGTCACAAAATTATCTCTCAGAATACCTTCCCCTCTCTTGATGCTGAAGCATTTTACAAGGCTTTTCTCCCTTTGAGGGATTTTTTTTTTTGTACTTATTTTCCTTAGGAAATACATGAATGTGCACCTATCATCTTCTGCTGTCAGAAATTCATCTGTCATGTTTCAAGAGTAAATGAAACATGACATGAGGCTTTTAAAATGCATTGTATTATCGTATCTCCTCTTTTTCTTCAGAATTGCCTCTAAAATTCAGTGTCACACATTCTTCTCTGAGAAATCAAAGCAAGTAAATTCAGTGTTGCTGTCAAGATTTGTCTCTGCTTCCAATATCTAAATGAGATACCAGGAGAAAAAGTATTGAAACC
Source organism: Serinus canaria (assembly GCF_022539315.1). Taxonomy (NCBI): domain Eukaryota; kingdom Metazoa; phylum Chordata; class Aves; order Passeriformes; family Fringillidae; genus Serinus; species Serinus canaria. The sequence goes on from NC_066316.1 coordinate 79,667,946, forward strand.
AGCTGATTTTTCAGACAAGGTTTATGTGAGTTATTAGAAAATTGTAGTTTCCCTGCCTCCATTTCCCCTTCTTTTCCCTGCTCACACCAAGGAAAACACCTCTGTTTTAGAGCTAGCACCTTTCTTTCCACGTGTCTGTCTTACTGGAGGATTTTTCATTGTTTCACCCAGCTGGGTAGGGAGATCTGGATTTCTACCACCTTAGCTAAACAATTTAGTGCATTGTTGTTGTCCTGTGGCAGAGGCAGTCCCTGTTACATCCATTTCATGGCTTCTTCCAAACTCAATAATTTGTATGGTGAGTGACATGCTCTCTGTCAACAAATAACTGATTTAATACATGTACAGGGTTAAATTTGAACACAAAGTGAATGGTATCAGTCTGATTACTCACTTTTGATATGTCATGTATTTAAAAGTACTAGGAAGAGCCAGAAGCTGTGAATAGTTGATGTTAATGATACTGAGAGGATAATGGCCTTGAACATCATGAATTTCTGTGCATTTAGTACTGGAAACAGCAATTGACAGAAAGATGGAATCCTAAGTATCGAGGCATTTAAAAATATTTGTATACAAAGCACAGCTCAGGTACCTAAAAAAGTGGGATAGGAGTAGGATTTGACAGAAAGTTGGAATGATGAGTGAGAAGGAGGAGTGGAAGGACAGCTTCTTTATAGAAAGGTGGCTTCCCAACTATTGCTGACTGCAGCATCCATGAAGTATAAATGTATACATGGGCATGCATGTATATATGTGTGTGAGTATCTAATGCTTTCTACTGCCTATTCTTGGGCATTAAAAGGGCATCAGTTTGCTTGCTTGAAGCAATCCTGACTTGTTCTAAACAAATCAAAAATCTAAAGTAATGCAATTTATTAAAATGAACTATACTGCCAACTCCACCATTGCAAGCTCTGCAGTAACTTCATTATCTGATTCTTGCCAAGTGAGAAAAGCATAGTTGTTTTGTCATACTCTATTCCATTCATTCTGCAACCTGACATAAACAAGCCCATGTTCAGCATTATCCCAAGCAGCCCACAGATTTGCCCTTTGTTTGACCATCTGTTATGTTTGCAGTTCCTAGAGAACAAATTCTAATTATAGGATGTAAGTCTTTGTGGATGTAACTGTAGATGGCTGGACTAAGAGGCCTTACTCCATTAAAAGAGGTTTTCAGATTTAAAGTTGTATCAGGTCTCTGACCTAAAACTGTGTCATTATTAGAGTCACTGAATGACTAATTGCTGTGCCCCAGGACTTTGATAAGTGGTGTGTTTTACCCAGTTCTGAAGAGGCATCTTGAGGGTGCGGAACAGAAAAAGGGCAAACGAGGGTCTGATTCTTGCTCATATTAGGCCCATCAGTCTGTGGAGGAGCATATGGATAAAAAGAGCAGAAAATTTATATTATTTAGATTAGAAAACATTTATTAGTTATATTAGTAGTAATAATTAATTATTAATTATTTTTATTATTATTAATTATTTCTATTAATTTATAGTAAAAGTTTCCAGAGAAATAAGATGTGTCATGATAGATCCATTTTTTTCACAAGCACAAGTTAAAATCTTCACATATCATAATGCCTCTTTCAGAGTTAAGGAAAACCAGTCAACTGGGATGCTTTCCCTCACTATTTGATAGTGTAGACTTATTGCCATCTAGAATTTTTACAAATTCACTGTGAAAATTTCAGTGGCCTTGTTCTGCTGATCAGCTGTTGGCATTTAATTTCCTGAACTACCTGCAGTCTGCTTCTGGTTGTTGTGAGTAGGGTCCTTAGAGTGCAAACGAGTCCTTTCTAATGAAAGCTGCTCAGGGAGCACGGCCACAGGGATGACTTCCACATCTGGGAACAGCTTCAAAACCTGCACACACACAGCCAGCCAGCACTGCCCTGCCTTCTGCCTGCAGCTCCCATCTGGCACAGAAAATTATTTGGGATCTGTTTAGCCAATAAATATTCTTTGGTGAGTGAGCTGAGTCAGCTGTGCAGGTGACTGTAAAGACCTCTTGTACCCTCACTTTCTTGGCTCTTTCTTGTTATTGGCAATATCAAGGAGCCACTTTCCTCCCCCCTCAGTTATTCCCTGGCAATAGGACTTAACAAGGACAAGGACTCCCTTAATCATTCCTAACCTGCAGAGACAATTGTAGAAATGAACTGGAGTGTGGGACTGTCCTTGCTGAGTGGTTTCCTGGGGAAAGGTTAGTACTGATAGGTATGTTTCCATATTTTTTTAAAGCACCAATCAGGTTTTAGCATTTTCTGGCCACCAGGAGATGTGATGATCATGGATCTCTGCTGCCATGGTCGAGGCAGGTGATAGAAGTGTCAGCCAAACACCAAACTCACTGCTCCCTATGTGACAAAAGAGAAATTATACCAGAGGAAAGATGATGCCTTGAGAAAAGTAGGCTTCTTATTTCAACAAATATTTGAGAATGTTTAGAATATGACCAGTGTTTCATTTGCTCTTTGATGGCAAATTGCCTAAAAGTTGTGATCCGCTGTTCTTTATTTGCTGGTGACTCCAAGTGATACCAACTTCCCACGCTGCCATCCCCAAAAGTCTGGTCCTGGTGGTGACACTTGCTGCCTGCCTTGGCCAAGTGGAGCCCACCTTGCTTTGAGGCTCACCTTGATTTTTCACAGGATTAAAAGGAAGACTGATGCCGCTGATACATGAGGAACAAAATCCTGTGGTGGCTGATGATGGCAGTATGGAATTCTGGTTCACTTTGGGGGAAAAGCAGCAAGAAAAGTTATTTCAGTGAGTGCTGCTAAACTGGGTCTGAGCTGCAAAGCAACTTTGGGGGCTGGAGCTTTCCTAGAGTCTCACCACAGAGGAGATGGGTCATGAGGAGTCCAGGGGATTTGTTTTTTAGAGTCCATCTTGACACTTGTCCCTTACACTCATGGCACTTTTCTGACCCAGTGAAGAGTCATCTTTGGTCACTGCTGGAGCTGCACACCAGTCACTAAAGGGCTGTCAGTTTGTATGATGCTTATGATGTTGTTTTTATGCCTGTATTATTATACTGTCATTCCTGCAAGCTGGAAATGATTCTCTCTTGAGTTAAATGGCATCTGCTGATGGCTCTTGTAGAATGCCAAATATCTGAGAGGAAGGAGGTGATTTTTTTCTGGTGACTTATGCCTTCTTTAACAGGTATACTTATCTTGTTTAGCAGATTTACAGGGCTGAAGAAAGGAAAAGAGGCTACAAATCATAGCAATAGCTACATACCCTCAAATTTCAGTTTTATACACATCTGTCAGGCATCTTGTGTGCTGAAATGCCTCCCTGGCACACATACATTTAGAGAGTTGGTAATATTTTGCTAATGCTTTCTGGTGCTACTCAGATTTCAGAGCAGATTCCATCCCTCAAATAGATAAGAAAGGGAAAAATAGGGAAGCTACAAAAAGATTTGAAAGCTGCTGAAGACCTTGGTGGAGAAAGACAAGAAAGAATGTAAAACTGTTCAATGCGTTTATTACCGACCTTAAATTTTTATAAGGCTAGTTATTCTGTTCTGATTTTTTTTCCTGATATCAAAGGGCAACATAAAAATGTCACTCTTACAACAACTGAAAGCAATTTAAAAGAAAGCCCCTCACATAAAATAATCTAAATACCTCTGAAAATGAAGTAAAGGTGATTTAATTAAATATTTTAAAACTAATTTGCCACGATTTGCAATAAAATCTTGCAAACAGTTTTCTTTAGTGGGTTGCTGTTGCAGTTGGAAATTTCTGTTCCAGCATTGTTCATTTTTTCGTTAAGAAAAACAACGCCTTGTTTTTTTGGTGATCCTTTATACTCTCTTTTTTTTTTTCTTTATGTAGCTTATTCTAACACAAAACAAATGGAAAATGTCACACCTTTGCAACAGAATCCTTTGTCATAACAGAACTGTTCTGAGAATTACTTTGGAAAAGATGGGGACAGTAGTGAATTGATGATTTGGAAACATGCCTGGTCTCACTAAATATATAGTTTAGGTTAGAATCAGGGCTTCCAGAATATTTTATCATGCAATTCCACCTTGTCCCATCAGAAACTTCCTCACAAACAGTAACCTGAAATAATGTCAGCATACATTGTGTTATTACTTTATATATTTTTGCCACCTGTCATTACACAATCACAGTAGAAGCTGTCTGAACAGGTGTGAAAACAAAGCTGTCTGTGCTGTTGAGGAGCATTATACTCCTTGAAACACATCTTGGCTCCCCAGGTGCATCTAATAACACTAATAACATCATATGACACAAAGCTGCACTCTGACTAAATATGGCCACTGACTGGTGATCTCAGCTGGCCTCAGCACTGGTCACAGCTGATTAATAAATTCACTGTGTAGCATTGAAAAATAGATGTGCAATAAATTACATTTTTTCTGGCACTGGAGCATCCACCCAAATATGTTCAGGTTAGTCCCTAATGAAAAACAGACTCCCTGGTCTCTTGGTTTGAGTCAAAGAACAAACAGTGAGGAGACAGACCAAGAGCAGTGGCAGAAGCACCATAAAATGCTGGTGAGTACATGGGAAAAAAGTTCCTTCTTGGGCACATCTGTGTTGTGGATCTGTGTCTCCATTATCCAGGCCTGGGGCTTTCTGGTTTCTAACCTGTGTAAGGGCATTGTATCATGTTTGTAAGAAATGAAAGATGAAGAACAACATTTTTTTCACCAACAAGGTGAAAAAAAGGTTCTGCCTCATTATACCTAGTGTTTCCAAATAACAGATGATGTAGAGAGGATTGGTACACGGTGTTTTGTTCATCCTGGTGTTAATGAGCATTTGAAATGTTGTTGTGTAGGCAAATCTATTTCTGTTTTAATATTTTGCATATATATTACTATATAATGCCTTGTGGGGGGAATAGGAATTTAACATCTAAATATATTAATATTCAACAAAGAGTGGTGTGTACAAAACAGAAGAAGAAGAAATTATTTTTTTCCCCTTAAAACATAGCAGCCAATGTTAATTTGGCTTCATGCAGACTATTACAATGGCTGTACTAATTTGTCTCTCTAATTTAGGACTGATAGATATTAATTTTTTTCTTCAGCCCTTTGCTTGTTTTCATTTAGGTCACCTCATCATAGTCTGAAATGGCACAAAGTCTGATGTACAGTGGCAGAAAGGGGTTTGGTATCTCTTTCAGTTTGCCAGTGGAAGATTTCACAAGTGCCTTAAGCCGAATCAGAGAAAACCCCAAATGGAAATAAGATGCTTTTTTTTAACATGGTGTAGGCAAACAGAGGTACATGGTGTCCTTAGCTGCTCTGGGTTGCCATGGCCTGAAGTCTCTGATCAAGCTTGTGTGTTCCTCTAGCAGACTGGTGCTTGCATCACTTTGTGACATTGATGATGGTGACCCAGCAGTAACTGGACTGAATTCCACATCCTTGTTATGAAGACCAGAATACATAATCCTGGAGGTTCCTTCTGCTCTTAAAATACATAAATCAATTAATTTACTGGTTTACTTAATTTGATTTAGATAACTTCTGGGGATATTTCTATATGCAGAGTGGGAGGGAAGGAGAGAGGTTTATGGTCAAGTGAGAGTCACTAATTTATAAGCTGGGGCTCTGCTGGTTCCTTTTGCACTTGACTGATAGTGGTGTGAACATGACATCACTTTTGTTGGACTTTGTCATCCCCTGAAGTTAACTGAAAGAGTTTCACTGAGCCTGGAGGGCACTCCTGTCCTGGTGAGCAGTCAGAGAAGGCTTCCATGAGCACAACAGCACTCAGTAGAAGTTTTGCTGGCATGAGTTCAGACTGTGTAATTCTGTGTACCCAATTACAAATAACTAATACAAGATGCTGCCACCATATGCCATCAATGTATAAAGGTGCCAAGAAGAAAGGCTTTCATCTAGCTCTGTGACTTTGGCAAAGAGCAATGAACACAGGGATAGATCTCCTTCAGATAAATTATATGGGTGAGTGTTTCACAGGCTACAAAATACTTTTAAATTACACAAGGTATATTCTTAGCTTGTAAGTATTTAAAACTCAATACACACCAAGCTTCTCCTGGTTTTATTTGCTGTGCTTCTGCCTCATTTTCTCTTGTATTGGAGTAACAACTTATCATGCAGTCTGCTTCTCTTCCTCATTAATGAGATTTCAGTTTAACTCATTATGCTCCCACCATCATTTTGTTGGTTTTTTTTTCCTATAATACTTCTTGATTCATGTAATCCCTTCCTAAAAAGATGAAATGCTGGGATTTGTAATTGGAATAACCTTTACTTATGAGATTGTAATGGTTTCTTTCCTCTAAATTGATTTAAATCAACACAATTCAATTAATTTCTTTCTTGTGCCTCTGTCAGTTGTATTAAACTAATATTCTAATATTGCAGTGGGGTCTATAATGTTGTTTATATAATGCTGTTTCCTGTCTTGGCACAGGGGTTACAGGACTTGCACCCTGTGGAAGATGTACCTCCCTTCTAGTACAAATGCCAGTCTGCTTTAGCTACTTATCTTCATGCCCTAGATTTGTGCTTGGGCTTTTTTCCTGTTCTGCTACATGCAAATATAGTAGTAGTCTCACTTCCCTATTTGTAGACACCTACAGTTTTCATTTGGAGTATTTTGGTAAACTGGCAACTGCTTTGATATTTACTCTAGCAGGTGGTTGGAATACAAGATTGTTCATTTAGAAGTAGATTCTCTTTTAAAATCTAACAATTTGAGTGAAGTGTGAAGTCAAGCAAACCTTGAGATATGTGAAACACAAGAGCTCCAATAGAGCTCTTGGTGACTGTACACAGACAGTTCTTTCTTTTTTTTTTTAAATGAACAGATGCTTTTGTGACTCTTGTTCCCTCTGGAACTTCTTTTTACAAAACCCCTAATTAAAATGAATAATTCAAGGATGACTTCAGAAGATTTATATTTTTTTCTGCTTATGCCTTCTACTGGAATATAGTAGTTCTTGTTCCTCTAGAGCAATGGAAGGTTATTGAAAGAAGAAAGCAACTTTTCAAATGATATTAGATTAGTTTTTATTGTTTAAGTTGTTTCCAGGTGATGCTTTTCACCAGATCTTTTAAAATCAATAATTTTTTAACTTCTCTCCATCTCAGCCTACACAACTTCCATCTGCATGTACATTTTTTTACCGAGTGCAATAAGATTAATTAGATTCAGATGGACTTTTCTCTTTTTTTCTTACTCTATTTTTGACTTCTTACCTTTTCAAGATTTCTTCCAATTTCAAAAATTCTCACAGGAAGAAGGAGAAAAATCAAAAATGTGATTAATTGCTATTTTAACACCCTTGAAACTGATACTCAAGCCTGAGAAAGTTTTTAGAAGATCAGAGAAACTGGAGAAAAAAATAATTAAATTAGAAAATGACAGGCATATGGTGATAGAGAGAGAAAAGGGAAAGAATAAAGAGAAAACACATTGCTTCCAACTTCATATTGGATTTTCAACATTTAATATTGAATGAAAATAAAACTGAGCTAAATTGGAAATATTTGTTTAGTTTTAAATACTCTTAATGAGAACACTTTAAGAATATCAAAATGAAGCTAAAGGCACCTCAATTGCCCCTGATTTGGGAGTTTGCTTAAAATTCATGTGTTACTTGCAGACATGATTATGGCAAGATCCTTCCTGCCCTTTGCAAAAGACCTAAGTAGCTGAAGCACATATCCTCTAGGGAGGACTGAACCAATGTTTTCATCCAGATGCTCCCTGTGTATCCTGAGAGAGGCACCTTTCCATACTCTGCTGGCATTTACAGCATCACACATCTGGAAATTCAGTAGGTGAGGGGCAGGTTTGGAGTAGCAGATGTGTGCAATCCTAACTCAGCCCTTGCTTAGGGCAGGCACGCAGCTATGGCTAAAATGTATATGCATTTACATTAAACCATAATTACAAGCCAGGAAATAGTTCTGGGGCCTCAGACAATTCACATCTGACTTAAAGATGAGTATTTTCCTTTTTTTTCTTTTTTTTTCCCTTTAAATTTGACATCACAGTGGTGGCAAGGAATCTGCCTGCCCAGCATGGATTGAGAAACCATATTTAACCAATCTTCTGGCAGAGGACTCACTCCAAAGTCTGATAAAGCTGCACTTGGCTGCCTGCAGAGAAAAAGTGAGCAGTACCCATGTGGCAAAGTGCTGCTGGCTGAACAAGAAGAGCCACAACAGAGGAGGCAAGAGTGTCTGCAAGATGGAAGTCATCCAGCACAGTGCAACTTGGCTCCTCATTCCCTGGAAAGACTTCTCATGGGAGAAAAGAAACTTTAAGATTCCAAGCAAAGCCGTGGAATAGGTAGAAAAAACACATGGAGAACTTCAGGGTATCAAAATGAGATGCAGGAATTCAGTTAAATGGTGACATGCCCTTGAGTATACAATGGATTTTGTCCCTCTCCAAGTCTCTAAAGTCAGACTGCACTCTGTGGAAAGAAGCACTCTGTGTGTGGTAGATGTCAGCCAAGAGCCCCAGACTGAATTCACTGAGTCCTGTGATCACAAAATGGGAGATTTGAGCCCTAAAATTGATCACAAAATGGGAGATTTGAGCCCTAAAATTGATCACAAATCTCCCATTTTGTGATCACTCCTGTGATCACAAAATGGGAGATTTGATGTTTTGGCTAACAGTGAGTAAAATTGCAGTTAATAAGAACTTAATTATATTGCTTTGGCTTTGAGTTCTTTCCCAAATACTCACTATATATCATTGGCCAGACAATATTCAGGGCAGCAGCTCATTCTTAGATGTGTGTATAGAAAGATTGTTCCCTCCATGATTTCTTCATGGTGGTCTGATATGGAGAAGAACAGAGACATAGTGCTGCTGATGATATTCTGAGGGAGATGAGATATGAAGGAGCTGCTCTATGCCTCATGAGCTCTTCCATTCCTGTGTATATTATCAAAACAACTCCAGGGAAGATGTAAAATTCGGGGTGTAACAAGAAGTACTAGTGGACCATTAAGACAGGGTGGAGATCAGCACAAAGCAACTTATAAGCTGTTTGTTTTGTGATGGACACTGTGAGGTGGTGACAAAATCTGCCGTCACTGGAAACATTTGGAACACTGGGAGTAAACCTTACTGGTTTCATTCACTTTTTCCTACACTTGCTAAAGAGAAAAAAAAAAATCCAGGTGCTTGGATCAGTCTTGATGTTTGTTTGAATAAATTCCTAGCAGAGTGCAAAGCATTTCTGAGAAATGAGAAAAGGACAGAATGGCAATTTTGAAAGCAAAATTGCAAGAAAAGGTAATATAAAAGTAATGTACAATTTGGTAATAGTGTGCTAAGTAAGTTATTAGATTGCAGAGTTGGGGAAAAACTAGATGCATTCTCATGCCTGTTCAGTTAAAAAGAAATATAAAGGTTCTGTAAAGAGTGTTAATGTGTTGCATATATTATCTTCTACCTGAAATGGGAATGCTAACGAGTTGCAAAGAAAGTTATTGTGGCACTAATTTATTTAAAAGAGCTCTTTGAAGCTTGTGCTGTTGGCTGATGTGGTGCTTGATTTACGATGAACAACCAGGACAATTGCCTCCAAAGAGGGGCTTTGCAAGGTTAAAATGACGAATAGAGGAAGAGGACATGTGCCTGGCCAAAGTCCGATGTCAGGTGTAAGCAAACTCATGGCATTCCTTCTGTTCTAGGGAAAAATAGTGTGTGGGTTTTTTTTTTATTTGTGATTTTTGTTTTTCTTTTTCTATTGCTACTTTCAGTTTTTTTTTTTTCTTTTAATTCTAAAATAACAGTTCTTAAAGAATATTTCACAAGTAGCAAAACTTCCATCAAGAAAGACAGACCATGGAAAACTTGGAGCTGGTACATATCAAAGAGAGAATCAACATGTAAAACTGAGCTGAGGCTAGTAATATAAAATGAACCATATGGTGTAAGTCTACATAATAAAACTGTTGGTACAGAGGTTTCCAGACAAGTTGACCCAGGAGACCCAGTGGGAGGGAAGTGGAGGAATTGTCACCAAGATTTTTAGATAAAGGGTTAAAATAAAGACCTAGATGCTTTGCTGAAGCAAAACATGTTGTCTGAATCCTTAGAGCTCTTGTAAACAAACATATGACATGGTGGCAGCAGCTGGGGTAGGTAAAATGCCTCCACTGTCAGTCTTCACCTTGAGGGTTTTTTCTTTGTTCAGGTAGGTGTTGTGAGTGAAAAAAAGGGTTACCCATTTTTTTTTTTTAAAGGTTGTAGAATTACAAGTTTAACCAGTTCTGGCAGAGGAGAGTTCTTTCTTAGCTTCATGTTGCAATCACCTGGTAAGAGTCGGTCGGTCATTAACTCCCTATTGTTGAGAATTCCCCTTTTGGTCAGTACACCGTGCCTGCTGCCAGGAGGATGGCATCTTCCCCGATGGTGAAAGGAGGGGACATCAGAGTTGGCATGCAAATAACCTTGGACCCAGAATGCCACCAGCGAGGCCCCCCACCAAACCTAACAAGGGACCCCTAAAAACAAAGAGCCAACACAGAATTGAGAGATTGGGGTGATGTCTGGACATGAGGAACAGAGTCTGGAGTCTTCTGGGACCCTTTTTTGCCCCTCACCATAACCTAAAGATGTTGGCTGGACAGAGGAGCTCAAATGTCAAACATTAAATGGGAAATCTCCTGGTGCTCTGGTGAGGATGGAATCCCCAGCTCTGCCTGCCAACTGGTGGACAAAGCTGCACTTTTCCTCCTCCTGCGTGCCTCTCCTGGCAGCAGCGGCGGCGTGAGCGCGACCTGTCGATTCTTCCCACCTGAGCTGATTTTCAATAAAGGCATTAAAAAGGAGAAAGGTCTTCTGACCAATTCATTTCAGTAGGTACCAAAGTTAGGTGAATCAGGCTGTTGAGAAATTTTCATTTGCCTAATTTCTGATCTTCCAGACATGGCTCACAGCTCATAAATGGATGGCATTTCAGCCCTGCAGTCATCCTTGTGCCTGTGACAGATACACCAGATGGGAGCTCCTGCCAGCAATCCCATGCCAGAGCCCTGATCAAGCATACTTTTCTGGGTTGCTGTACTCCATCTCACACATAAGGCTCTGCCTTGTATTGCCTTGCCTCTTACAATCGTGTTTTTTGTAAATAAAAGAGAATTTTTCTCATTCATTGGAATAAAAATGCCATTTGTTTATATAAATGTTTATTAAATCCTGCTCTGCATTCCTTTAAGCCATAATATTTGACATTGTAATTGCTCTTTTTGTAACCACCCTGGCAAGCTGAAGAGATTTATGACATTAGGTAGCCTAGGCAGAAGGCCCAAATAGATTTATCTTCATCAATGAAAACAAAAATTATTGAGACTACTTCATGGATTTTAGGTTTAGCTGAATTGTTTTTATATCTTAATTTTTACTTTGAACTTTACTTACAGTAGCATTGTAAACACAGAAGATTTGAAACAGAATTTGTTCTCTGGCCATTTCCTGCACATTACAAGCCCTCTAAGACTCAGAATCCTTGGACCAACATAAGGAGGTCACTTTGGTGGATCTCAGTTGAAGATTTCAAAGTATTCCTTCATGTCAGTTATAATGAAAATGAGGGTCCAGACTTCCCTGCCTGGCAGATGATTTGGTGCCCTGTGCTGGTAGGAGGGTGTCAGCTGGGGGACACTGCTCTGAGAGAAGGGCTCAGGTGGGACCTGGTGGGGAAGGGCTGGATGGCCACCTCCACATCTGCAAACTGAGCAGTGCCAAGGCACAACGTGCCAGATTCTCTTGGAAATCTGCTGTTCACAAAAAGCAGCTGAGGCTTTGAAAGCACAACCTGACAGAAACCTAGGGGAAGGCCACTGTGTATTTTGGTGATATGGTAGCTTTACCCTTTCTAACAGGTATTTACCAATGACTGCAATACTATTGGTAACTTCCTAAACCTTCTGCAGCTGATGCAGTCAAAAAAAAATGGAATGAAAACCTAGAGAGAGATGATGCACACCGAAGTAACTTCAGTGCCCCTGAGACAGCATGTGTTAAAAAGAGAACTGAGCTCTGCTGACTTCTGATATAATCATCCATGCTGAGGTATTAAGTTACACTGATGGGTACAAGTAAAATGGAAGCTTACAAAATGAGAATTCAAATATATAAACAGGTTTCTGTTGATGGCAACCTAATAAAGGAGGTAATTCTCTAAACACATTGTTCCCATTTTGTTTCTAATTACAGTGAACTACAAGGTTAGGTCTGCTCTTTAAGTGCACTTTAATTACTCTCTCAATGTTGACTTTCTGCATTGTGATTCCTGTAGCACACCATAGGAAATAGACGTTTAATTAACCAGATGTCACTCAATAAATCTTAACTTCTACTCTGAATCAGAAGAGCCAAAGTTAATGGGCATAAAAGCAATAGGATTTTAGAAATAATTTACTTTTTATGTTCCTTTAGCTCTTTGTTATACTAAGGAAAATGTCTGTAATGAAGGAAAATTAAACTGATGCTTGTAAGCATTTAATTTAATGAAAAATAGGTCCACAAAGGAAAAATATGATTCTAACATTATGTAAGTGTTGACATTTCATAACATGTAGGAAAGGCAACTGATAAAAGTGAAGTTAACAGCATGGTAGGACTGCAGCCAGACATGTTGCCTCACTGTCATACTTCACCTCATCTTGTCTATACTTATTTATGAATTTACAGAGCTACATGCAAAACTCATATTATACCTAATACATTATTATGCTCTTTACTGTGAGTATGGTGAGACACTGGAACAGATTGCCCAGAGAAGCTGTGGATGCCCCATCCCTGGAGGTATTCAAGGCCATGCTGGATGGGGCTCTGAGGAACCTGGTCTAGTGATGGGTTTTTAAGGTCCCTTCCAGCCTAAATCATTCTACGAGTCTATGAATATTTTTAGCTTTTTGGGACTGGTTTTTGTATGTAGCTCTATTAGCTCACAGTCCCTGGTGATGCCATCGTGATAGTCTAGAAATATTTGCTGTGATATTAATACACAGGACATGCAGCAAGGCAGGGTGACACAGATTCCTAATGTGTCAGCTGAGACCACTTCCTAGCTTTGGAAGAGGAAGGCAGAATTTTCCCTTAGACTCTGCTGACCATCCCAACAGACTTGTATGGAGAACTGGTTTGTTTCACTCAGCATCTGTCATGATAATGGTGCACCCATTAATCCTTCACTTGGAGGTTTTTAAATGTTTCTGGCAGCCTTAAGCCCAAAAGAACACAATCAGGTTTTCAGGTTAGTGACAGCCTGAAATATTTAGGTGTTTTAATAGCTGGATTATCTCTTCAGATGTATTTCTCTGCTGTTTCTAGAAAAGTAAATGGGGCTCTCTACAGCAACTTGCAGTGGTACAATCCCTTTGCCTGACCTCCTCTTCTTAGGGCAGATGTCTTAGAGACCTCAACCCCAGTTCCATTTCCCAAGCAATCTTGGTTTATATTATAGGAACCTCTCTACTACAGCTTCTTCATTTCTTTTCTCCATTCCCCCTATGTCAACAGTACTTCAGCCTTCCTTTGCAATGTCACTGAGCATGGCCAGAGTGCCATAAAAGAATACGATGGGCCACGTTCTCCTATTAATAATTGCAGTGCAAAGCTCCTATTAAAATTAATGGGCACTCCATGTGCATTGGAGTGTAAAAATAACCCCCCTATTCTCATGTGCTATTTCAGTCTCTTCATTCTTTCTAACCTATGCTTCCACTTCCATTACACCTAATGAATGCTGTGGGAATGCAGTTCCTTCTCCCTGAGGTTAGTGGCATCAAAGCTGCCCCTTTAGGCTCAGTCTCATAGTGTGGCTGCCCAGGGTCTCTTCTTCAAAATGGAACCAGGCATGTGCTCTGTAGCTCTTGTGAGACCACGTTTTAGCATTTTCTAAGAGTGATAATGTATGATAATAATACTGAATTCTTTTAGAAACCCACCCAAATGCAGAGGTAGTGACATCAGGAAATATGCTATTCCAGAAAGGTATCTGTCAAGTATTAATTGCTTTTCCAGTCTTGGTACATGTCTCTTTTGTAATGTCCAGCCTACTTTTTGGCAGAACAAGGACAGCTTATAAAAGTTGGCCTCTCAGCTGAAAGGAACCTTCCTGCTAACCTGGTAAACCAACTGCTAGTTCTCTACTTGTACCTCCAGAGCAAGTTTTTCCATAAGTCCTCTATGCCCTGCTTGCAAATAGCAGCAGTCAGTACATTTTAAAAATTGTATGATTCCATCCAACTAACATAAACAAAGAAAATTAGGAAAAGAAAATGAATTGTGTATGGGAATCCTCAAAGCTAGTAAGTTTGGTAAAGCTTCCAAAAACTAGTAAGAAAATATTGCATAAATATCTCTCTCAAAATGTGATGAAACTACTTCAGATGTGCACCCACAGCCTTAAGACAGCCCATTTAAAAGACAAAATCCTGTTGTTCAAACCGTCTTCAAAGAAAGATTTTGCTTTATTGAAGAGAACACACTAATAAAACCATGTTAGCATGGAAGACATGATAATTCTTGTGTAGTCTCCCCTGCTCTGAGTTGTCCAAAGCACCAGTGCCTGGGTTGAGGGCTCAGAGAGGGCTGCTCCCAGGAGATCTGGCAAGCCCATGCTGCAGCACCAGCTGTGGCTGCTGGTGCAGGGAGAGTCAATGCAGCATGACACTGGCTTTGCTCTTGTGCTGGCTGCTGGTGAGATGTCACAGGACTGAAAAGAGGGAAAGGAATCCCAGGAGCACTGTCAGAGCTTTTTCTGGCCTCATGTGGGAAGATGCCTGTCCTATGGCCGAAACCAGAGCAGAGCTGTGGGCGTGCACAGCAGGGAACCTGGCACGACCTCCTGTGTGCTCCTGGCCACTCCTCTGTGCAGGGGAGGCTGTGGGCTGGCACAGGCAATGGACCAGCATGAGGCACGATGAGTGTCTGAACTCCTGACCCTCTTCATGGCAGCACAACCTGGTAGTGAGCAGGAGTTTTCCTGGTGGGACTTTCAGACAATCCTGAACACCTTCTTGCAGCTCCCTGCATGCCTGGACCCGTGGGTAGTCTGGGTGCCCAAACCTGTGCTCTGCTGGGTGGGCATTGCCTCTGAAGTTTACATAAAACTTTCTCATTTCTGTTGTATAAAAACATTATTCCCGACTGATTAAAGCTCCCTGTTAAACTCCAGATCTACAATATCATTTCTTGGCTGGAATTTCCTACCCAAACCATGTTTCTTACTTCCACCTGTGTCTTAGTTCTCCGAAAGGAAATCAGTCTTCAGTTGCTTAATTGAGCTCTGAGTTTAGGAAGGCATTACCATTCAGAAAGCCTCCAGTGAGTTCTCATTTGTGTTAAATTGACCAGGTGACTCATCACCACCTCTTTAAGAAAAAAATTCCCACAACTACACTAATAGCTTCAACCTATAAAAATGAATAGTACCAGGCAAAATAGCCATTCAGTGGTGAAATGGCATTTCCCAAAAGACAATTTTTGGGGACCATGCAGTACCCTCTTTGTATGCATGTCTGTCTTATGACTATGCCTTTACTTGCCTCTTGAAAGCTGGACTTTCATAGGGGTTCCCATGTGGCTGATTATGCTGTTGTATAACTTAGTAATACACTTCACATGTGCCATTTCAGAATGTGTGAGGTGCCTTTTAATTACTCCATAATGATTTACTCTCTTTGCTGAAGTCTAGTGAGCCTATCTGCAAAATAAGATTCTTAAAGCAGCTGAGCTTTTGTAGCATTCCTTTTACCCAGTAAATTTCCTATCTCCCAAGGGACCTCTACTTTTCAGGAGTACTTTGGCTGGTGCCAGAGGAAAGGAAAGGAAAGGAAAGGGAACGGGAAAGGAAATGGAAAAGAAAGGCAAGCGACAAGGAAAGGAAAGGAAAGGAACTTGCCACGGCAAGGTGAAAAGGGAAAGGAAGTGGCAAGGAAAGGCCGTCAAGGCAAGGGACACTTCAACATGCCACTGGACACGTTCCCTTACCTTCCACTTCCCTTCCTTCCCTTCCCTCACCCTTCCAGTCCATTCCCTTGCCATTCCCTTCACCTTCCCTTCCCCTTCCCTTCCTGTCCCCCCTTCCCTTCCCCTTCCCCATTCCCTTCCCTTCCCCCTGCACTTCCTGTACCTTCCTTCACTTCCTTCCCTTCCCCTTCCCTTCCATTCCCTTCCCTTCCCCTTCCTTCCCTTCACCTTCCCCTCCCTCACCTGCCCTTCCACTCCCTTCCACTCCCTATCCCTTCCCCTTCCCTTACCTTCCCTCCTCCCCTTCCCCATCCCCTTCCTTTCATTCCCCTCTTGCTCTTCACCTTTCCCCTTCAAGATTAACGGTACATTCCAGGTCCCACATGCCCATCTAGTCTGCTCCTCCATGACACACCAAGCCATTGATCCTGGAACAAACTGAAAAAATGAGATTTTGGCTTCTGTTTCTTTGGTGAGAAGGCAGGATTTTCAGTAACATTGGCTTCTTTGTGAACATTCAGTTTGGGTTGTTGGCTGGATGGAGACCTGCACTTACCTAACTTGTTGAAAGACACTCTGCTTATGCCATAAAATGTATATCATACATTTCAGTTAAAGTTAAGTAAATAAGAATGAATGAATTAAAAGCAGAAAACCATCCTTGCTGAGCTTGGAAACTGTGCTGAAGTTGTCACTGATAAAAAGGACTGTGAAGCCAGAAATTAATAAATGAAGTGCTGTATCAGTATTGTGTAGCAAGGGTTTGGTAACAAGGGGGACACAGGGGTGGCTTCAGTGAGAAGCTGCCGGAGGCTTTCCCCATATCTGACAGAGTCAGTGTCAGCTGGTTCCGAGACTGGTCAAGGCAGAGCCCACCAGGGACAGTGGTGGCACCTCTGTAGTGACATTTTTAAGAAGTGGAGGGGGAGGAAACTGCCCAAAAGCCTGCAGCTGGAGAGAGGAATGAGGCTGTGTGAGAGGAACAGCCCTGCAGACACCAAAGAAGGAGGGGAGGAGGTGCTCCAGGTGCCAGAGCTGAGATTCCCCTGCAGCCAGTGGTGCAGACCAGGGTGATGCAGCTGTGCCCCTGCAGCCCATGGATGACCATGGGCTGGAGCAGAGATCAACCTGCAGCCCCTGCAGGAACCCACACCAGAGCAGGTGGAGGCCTGAGGGAGCCTGTGATGACCCTGTGGGAAGGCTGGGCTGGAGCAGGCTCCTGGAAGGACCTGTGGCTCCATGGAGAGAGGAGCCCACATGGCAGGGCTTGTGACCCCATGGGAGAGCTCCCTCCTGAAAGTCTGTTTAAGAGATGTTCAAGATCTGAGCAAGAAATGGCTCAAGGTATCAGCTGGGGATGAAAGCTTTAAGACAGTTTATCATATTCCTTTGGTGTTCCAAACTCCAGATCTCCTCTGCTTCTGGTTTCTGTTTCAAAAGGTGCCTTTGACCAGTTTGGTATTTTGCAACACTGCAGTGAACCTTACAGCTAGGGCAGGCACTAAAAACAAAGCCTTCTTACATGATCTGGAGCTGACATGAACTTGCCTGGACTCAAGAAGGATGACAGGTTCGGTCCTGGGCTTGTCTTCCTTAAGGAAGGAGGAAGGCATGCCTCCTCTGATAAGAAATCTTCTGACATGGAGATGAATAAATGAATTTTCTCTTTATTGTTGATTTTTCTGGTTGTCTTTTTTGTTGCTTTTTGTTTCATCTTTTGATTTTTGTTTTGCTTTGTCTTCAAAGAAGCAGAGCCTCTCAAAAATGACACAAATAACAGAAGTTTCTGTGCATCTCAGCTGTTTCTCTTTATCCCCAAAGGAACCTTCTGTCCATCTTTGATAACATCTAAAATGACAGTTTGAGACTTTAAAACTTCTCTCATTTGGTTAGGGTTTTTTTTTTTAAAAAAAAAAAAAAGCCACCTCAGCATATGGCAGATTTCATGGATGATGATGTGATTTTACGTGAAATGCATATGATATGTTGATTACTGCCTAGTACTTACTCATCAATCAGTTCTTCTCCAGTGGCCCCTCCTCATCATATCACTGAGACTGAGTTTGAAGTGCACTCCTTTGCTCCAATAGGCAACAAACTATTACATTTGCCCATATGTAATATCTTTAGAACTGAACAAGAAAATAACATTATCTTGGGCTGTACTTCTTTTTTTAGAAAAGAGGATAGTGCTGTGGCATATTTGAAATACTTTCCTGAGCTGTCCAGGCAGGTGCAGGGGATGGGGAATGTGCCAAGACACTCAGAATCATTCCCCTCTTTCACCAAGGCTGTCAGCAGCAGTGACATTGCACCCTTCTGTGCTCCTGAATGACCACGGCAGTTGTGTTCACATTCAAATAATTATCAGGTGCCCTTTCAATCATGCTGAGTAGGAAGCTGCAGCTGTAATCAGTGGCAAATTTTTAATTAAGAAGTTAAGTACTTCTTATCAACAGCTGTTTGAGAAATAAGCCAGGATTATTTAATGGGTCCCTTGGATGTCTGAAATATTACACCTATGTTCTCTGTTTTATAGTGAATTCTGCCATCATATCTATGGACCATCTACAACTCCACATCTCTGTAAAATATGTAAGGTCTTTTTATATATATGTGGGCATTAAGAGTAGGATCTGTAAGTGCTTGATTTATATGAATCATCCCATAGATAATGTAATTACTGAACTTTTCTTAGTATGAAACCTAAGGAGCAGTTTGGCTTAAAAGAGATTTATGATGATGAAAACCTGTGGGGAGAATAAATAAAGGAGTCGGGTAGTATTTTATATTAGAAATATGCCATTTGTCACTGAGAAAATAATTTAGTTTAACTTTCTTGGTGATAATTATATTTATTCTATCTAAAAAAATCAGAAAAGTATTTTGATACAGATGATTCCTTGATTATATTTTTCTCTTACATACAAGTAATGTCACTTTGCATGGTCCAATGATCCTTCCCAAAAGGAATTTTAGATGAACGCTCCTGGGTCAGAGGTGACAACATAGATATAGGCTGCACTATGCCAGAAGGCATCAAGAATTGGAAATTGGCATGTTGCATTTGGTACAAAAATATGTCTTTTCTTTTCAAATCTATTTTGTAGATTATTTTCATTAATAGTCTTACTTTGAAAATTTTCCAAATGTATATCAGCATTGTTATTTTTTTATTTACTTGAAGAACAACTGGCAAACACTATTCTATTCCCAGAATATATTTTTCAATTTCTGATGGAAGTCTGAGAGCTTAAAGTTACCTTGAAGCATGGCTCACCTAGCTGTCTCCAAGAAAATCTGATGAGCAATTACTGTATACATTGTCCCTTTAACATTGAGATGCTTAATATCTCAGATTCAGGGCAATGCCCCCTTTGTTCATCCAAGCACTGCCTTCTGCTTTATTTGAAGACATCCATTTGCTTCCAATGGAAAGCAAACAGTCTGGAATGCCCTGTCTTGTCAGTGGAGTGAAAACAACGGCCTGATGAGATATCATCTTGTCTCTGAAGTTAATTCATGACACTCAGAAAGGAAAATTGTGTCTGTAGTCTGCTGTGGCTGTTGGTGACACTTGAGATACAACATTCAGGGGAGCAGTGATCAGTGGGTGGGCTAGAGTCCTCATGCTCTGGTATCATTGCAAGTGACGGAAGATTTTTGCACCCAGGGGTTGAAGTGGGACTTGAAAATGTTTCTAAGTATTGATATGTGGGAGATAAAAACCTGGTAGGCCATTCTGCCAGCCTATATTTTAGTGTCCAGAAATGCTTATTGGCATCTTTGCAGAGTTAGTGTAGGGTACTTAATGCACTAGTTGTGGCCACCCTTTCTGTGTGAGAATGGTGACTAGACAGGTAACAAGATGAGCAGAACTGATTTAAAAGGAACAACTGTTATCCTTTTGGATGGCTTTGAATTGGTAAGATCCCCCTGAGTCCTGTGTTCAGCAGGTACCCTGTCCAGAAGATCTGACCTTTCAGACAGTTTTGTGCTTCTTCATTCTTCCCAGCCTCCTCTTCTTCTCCTCCCTCTGAAAGTCTCCAATCTTCTCACATCCATGCAGTTAGGAATGTAAAACACTCTGTTGCCTCTCTGAAAACACCATACTCCTTCCTAGTGATGGTATGGCCCTAACTTAACTCCAAACTCCAAGACAGCTTGCTAGTAGATAAAAATAATATATTATTTTTATATCTGTGCCTAGGGGGCATTCTTTGTCTTGAGCAGGACATGTTTTTGATGATCTGGGTAGGAGTTATTCTAACTGTGAACAACTTTAGAAGAGTGCCATTCTCTCAATTCAGTAAATCAGATCAGCCTGTAGGCAGTCACCTACTCTAGGGAAATATTTTTTTGCATCTCTTCTTCATGCACAAACATCCCATTGTTTGACATATTAATAATTGCAGGACCTGGAAAATACTATAGGGCCAATAGTGTTCAGCAGGTCATGCTTGTCTGTGTTCATCAGAATCACAATTAAGGGTGAGCAGCTGTTTCCAACTGAAATAAAAATAGAGTGAAAACCTTGCTCTCTTCTCATTTGAAGCCCGTCTAGAGTTTCAGAAAGATTCAGTCAACTTTTTCTCATCCATTTTTCTGTTTTGTTTTTCTGCATGCCTTCACAACAGGCAGGAAACGCAAGTAAAAGCATTTAAACACTCTTTGGGTGACATAAGGGAAGTACTTGTAGGCTGGACATAAAAATATGAAAAAAAATGGGAAAAGGCAGCTTGTTCCATGAATAAATAAACTGGGTTTTAGACTGATGGGTAGCAGAAACCCATTTTCTATTCAGTGGACACCACATCAGGTTTTGGCTCCTTTAGATAGTTTTCATAGAATCTTTAAAAAGTTTTTGCCTCTGTTGCTTTTTCCAGGGCTTCATTGTGCTTGCAAATACAACTCAAGCACAGAGTTTCACACCTGGACAGATTGTGTGCAGAGTCCCAGCCCACACTGAGCTGTGTGTCAGTGTGCACAGCCCCAGCTTGCACCAGCCCCTCCCTGCTTTACCTCGCTGCTGTTTTAGCTCTCTGGATGGTTTGTAATTTTTCATCTTCCTTGCTTTACAGCAACCCAATTTTTTTCTAGGGTAGATTTAATTTTCTTAGTATTTATGCTCTTTCTGATCCTCATTATATTATCATTTCAGAGCTGCATGGTTTTGCTAAACCTCCTCATCTCAGTGCTGCCTATACGTGGAATGTGTTTTCTGGATCATCAGCAAAAATTGTTTACAAGGCAATGGCAATATTTATAGAGTAGGAAATTAAACTGACTTCTGATTTGTTTTAAAATCCTAAATTTTCTTTCTCATGGCCAGCTCTCTTCCTCTTGGATTTGAAATGTGATTATTATGCCCATAGATTCAAAAGTGTCTCCTGGGATTTTCTTTGGTTTTGCTCCATAAAGAGGATCAAAATCTAGATTTTTAATGGACTAATGCTGTCCTGAAATATTGTCAAAATGTGCAGTATTTTTTCTGTATCTCATCACACAGCTAGTGACATTTTATCATGAAAATTATTTGTTATCCCTTGTTACAGTTTTTTTAATCTCTTTGGAACCATTTGTTCATCTTCTAGCCAATCCTGATGTAATCACTTTGTAGATTTCATGCCACTTTCTCACATGCTTTGCAAAATCAAAATAACCCATCAACCTTATTCCTATTTCCCATTTATTTTCATAATTTCCTCAAGCACAACAGTCAGATTTCTGGTGTGATTTACTCCTTATGAACTCACTCAATTTTTTATCACAGGTTACATTATCTTCAAAATAACTACCTGTGTATTAAACTTGCAATGCAGATCTTGATCATAACTTTTGAATTTCTATGGCTTTTAACCTAGTGAATAAATAAAAAGTTTTCAGATTGGAAAAATTGGCACTTTGCATGCATGAATGCTCCAGACACTATTATTTTGGCAATAATATTTTGAGCCTGAAAAAATGATGATGTTTTTCACATTTTATGATTTTGGAGGTTTTACACAATGCTTTTCAAAAGCTGCAGAAGCAAAAAAATAAAGCCTGTGAAGACATGCCAAGCAGGAAAACCAAATGAAAGGTTAACTTTCACAGGATGGGAACCTGCTCTCCCTTCACTATATAATGCTGCTCTGCTGGGGCAGAGGATCTAAGAAGGCAGGGACTCATAAGAAATGGATAAATAGAACAGGATATTCCAGCCTGGGGAGGGAGATGAAAGGGAATTAGAGACTTTGGGTCTGCATGTGGAGCCTGCCTTCCCTTTCCCTTGAAAAAGAGCAGCCACCTTTGACGAGGGAAAGATGGGAGATAAAGCTTGAAGTGGACAGTTTTTAATGGCATATCCTACAAGGTTCTTTTATTTCCTCATCCCTTTTTCTCCATGGTCTTGTTTTTCTTTAGTAATTCTTTTTAATATTCCACTTAAATGCCTACCATTTTCCCCTCAGTGGAATAAACTCCTTATTTTGCATCTTTAATAATAATTTCTAAACAAAGTGCTGTGTGTTTAACATGAGAAGAACGTTTCTCAAATGTCCACTGATCAGCCAGTGCCAGCTGGGGAACTCCTGAAGCAGTCTTTGGTGTAGGATGCAGCTGCTGGCTGGAGCAAAGCACATCTTTTTGTCAAAGGCAGGGTTCTAGAACCCAGTTAGAGGGCTTTAGCCAACACTGCTTTGGCAAAAAGGGTAATGGGTGTGAAATTTCACATAACTCAGTTACAGGACTCGTGTCTCAAGGCTGTTCAGGGGGTTTTGCACAAGTGAGTAATAAATTTGGAATTTTAATTAGAATTGTGCAGTTATACAGATCTGAAAAACAAATCCCTATTAGCCAGGCATTCATTTGATCTGCAGTAAGGAAGAGAGGGCAAACATTTACATTGGTTCAGTTTGGTCTTGGCACAACAGAAACCATGAATTATGTTTTCCAGGTCACTTTCTAAATATATACACTCCCCTTCTTATTCTCATGTGCATTCCCTGGAGGATGTCTGCAAGCTAACACTTTACTAACACTTTATCCTTCTAGGCTCCTAACCCAGATCCCATATTCTACTTCTTCTGCAGCAGTGATTCTAATGCCCCACCTCAGCCTCCTAGATGCAGCTGGGGGCTTGCTTCTGTAAAGCTTCTGCAGATCTTCTGGGCTGCTGGTCATGCACAGGCAAATGTGGCTGGATGGGCTCTGAGGGCATTGGAACTGGGTGGTGAGACATCTATTTCAGCAAGGGAGGGAGAGAATTTGTGTGCAGGGTGAGGATAGGCTCTGAATAAAATGTGCTGATCCAGGGTAAAGGAGATAGTGTTATCAAAAAATATTGCAAGGGATGTGAGGAGTTAAAAGGCTTTGCAAAGTCAGAACGCCAAGACTTTGAGTGGGAAAGCATCAGTAAAAAGTGACTCTGGCAGAAAAAAAGAGGTACACATGGCCTCCCTATTTAGCATGACCAGAAAAATTTCTGCACAAAACCTGTGGCTACATGATTTTTGTGACTGAAAAGGTAAATGTTAAAATCTCTTCCTTGTCCAAGCAAAACAATATCTCTTATTAAAACTTGCCTATTTCACTGTGATAGTAACTTATATAAAATTTAAAATACATAAATTACATATTTGGATTATTTTTTAACCTTTCCTCCTAAAATTTTAGAAGCATTTCTTACAATATTTCTATTTTGCATGGACATCTTTTAGGTACACTTTTTTTGTGCTTATATGCCAGGCTATACAACTGAATTTTGGGAGACCAGGTCACAGCTGTGGTTTGCAGTTGGAGATTTCTTTCCTTTGGTTGACTTTGTAGGATCACAGAACCTGGACTTGAGGGAGGTCAGCTTATGTCCATGTGCATCAGTGGATGCAGATGAATCACTACAGCAAGATCTGTGAGGGCTGCAAGCAGCAAGGGGGAGAGGGGACCTGCTCAGGCATCCTGTTTTACAGCTCTTCTCTCTCCTGTGACAGGCTCCCTGCAAAAATGTGATGCTCTTGTCAGCACAGCATCTACAGGAATGAGTGCCTGGCTAGGGGAGCCAAGCACTGGAGGGGCTGCAGTCAGTGCATTTGTTTCTTTGTATTTTCAGAGCAGGGAAAAGGGCAGTGTTTGTGGGCCTCACCATCCCTTGACACTCCAAAGTGCCGGGTTGGGAATCAGAATAAACAATGACAATTGCATAAGCAGAACAAGGGAAACTATTAGTGTACAAACCAAAAGTTCTTCTTCTGACTGTTCAGACATTTTTAGTTTCACTGTCCCAGAAATGTCAGTGAATTAAAGGAATCACTTCAGCCGTAGCTCAGCTCCATTGTCATCTACGTGTCAGGTTCTCACACTTTGCTAACTGAAGGCGATGGAGGTGGGAGTGAAACAGATTCTTGGAAAAAGCTTTCAGAAAATGGGTGCCTAAAAAGTTAGACCCCCCCCCCCCCAACTCTTTGGAAGCTGCTGGATGTTCAAAACCTGGAAAACTCAGTCATTTATTCATGTCCCATTGCAGGCATGAGGGACCTTTCAAAGAGAAATAATCTTGTTCTCCAAGACCAATTCATCCAGAACCACTTTCAGGTACACTACAGCTGGTGGTGCTCGGTTCTGCTGATTCTTCCAAAGCAGAGGCAGAGGTTTCTCAGTAGCTCAGTGGCTGGATTTTTATCTAAAGACCAGAATGCTTTGCCTTGGTTCAAGAGCTAGTAAGAACCAGCACTACCTTTTTTGCCAGCTGCCTGGTCCATGTGCACTAAGGTAGCACCAGTAAGCTCAGAAGAGAGAACAACATTTAGGAAAGTCAGAAAATTGAGTACCTTCTGTCTGAGGCATTGTTACTTCAAGTCAGATCAAAGACATGTTGAGAGGAGTCGATAAATAGATCCTACAAAGCTAAAGCCAGCATTTAATTACTTCTGAGCTTTGTTCCAGGCTCTTTCAGTTCAACACCTTTTGTGAGAATGATATTAATTTTAAAATAAAATAACAAATATGGGACTTGAAGAGTGAGCAGAACCTTATGCTCATTTCTGAGTTGATTGCCTCGCCAAGGATTGCTTCTGCAAGCACAGAAGCTTCATTGCTCCTGATTTACTTGGCTGAAGTGGAAAGTTTCTCTGCAATTTTAATGGCTTGCAAAACTTCAGATTAAGATTTAATGGATGGTTAGCAAAACATATTTTTGGCCTTGTAGCATGATTTCATGCTATGATGACTACATTGACTGGTGAGTTACAAACCTGCTCCAATTATCCTCTACCGATAGGTTTCTAATTTATGCAAGTACGGTTGAAATATTGAAAATCTCCTCCTTTATTAAAGAGATGCAGGACCTGTAATTATTCTTCCTGTTTTTTCCCTTCCTCTTACACCCCCCACCTTTCCCCCCGCATTTCCAGAGAGGGTTTTTGTGCTCAGTCTCTCTGCAACCTGCAAACCTCCCTCCAGTTCCTGAGCATTGCACTCACCCTGTATGTGAGTGATTTATTGGAGTGCTGAGTCCACAGAATTGCTCACGCAGAGCGCTAACGCAATCATTCATTTTTTATTTAAAATGCTTTACAGGCTGTTTGTGGCAGGTTGACAACCAGGCACTGCTGCTTACAAGAGCTCAGGGATCAGCTTGATCCAAGTCCCACTGTGAGTGACAAACCACAATGGTATTGGTGGAGGGAGCCCCTTTGCTTCCCAGGGGCCAAGTGTGGATTTGGGCTTATGGATGAGAGGAGTGAGCAGCTCAGAGTGCCATACCCTGGAGTAAAGGAGAGAGGTAGCTTTGCATTGACAGAGAGAGATGCTTAATTTCTCTGTGGCCCTGAATAGCAAAACTGCTTCAGGCAGCCCTGAGCAGTGGGACTGAACTGATCTATGAAGCTTTGAACATTGACACCATGACAAGTTTCCAGAAAACAGCTGTAAAATCTTTTTGTCATGGTGCATTCTGATCAGGGGATGAAGGAATGGCTTTGTGAAGTGGTGAATTGGATGCTTCATGGACTCCATTTGTCCTGTGAACTCTTAGGCTGCTGAGGTGGGGAAATACTATTTACAGGGCAGTAGCGAGACCTGAACCTCAAAGTGTGCTGCCCTGAGAGATGGTAAGACTGAATCCTTGTCCCAGCCACATTACTAAAGGGCTGGCAGCATTTGTGATGGAGAAAGAAGCACTGAAGCTTCAAATAGAAATGTACAGTGCTTTGTGTTCTGTGATAAGGGGAAAACAACTGGGGGAGAATCACAGCATAGAGGACTTCAAAACATCCTAAACCCCGGCGAGGTTAGAGAGGAAGCAAGGAATGGAGAACAGTGCCATGCCATTGGCATAAGCCCATGATTCACATGTCTTTACTGTTCTGTGCTATTCTGATCCCTCTGGCTCAGGGGAGGTGCAGTGGCAACTGGAAGGGGTTGAGAAGAGGGTGATCTATACAGTTTCAGTGTGAAGAGCAGGTGAGTGAGCCAGGACTTCTCAAGTGGGACACAGCTGAAGGGTAATTATGATAGAGGACTGTAAAAATGCAAAAGATTGGTGGAGAATGGATGGACAGGGGTGGAGTGGTTTCTGTCCCTGTAAGAAATGAGAGGGCATCAAATGAAGCTGTAGGAGATAGGAACAAGACATTCCAATGAGCTGGTTCTCTGTTATTCAAGCAGTAGAAGAAGTAATAGGAATTTATACTTGAAGTGAGACAAAATCCAAGAACAGATACACCAGATACAATTTGTCTGGAACTCCTGGAGCATCAACCAACTGGGGGCTGGGCATGGTGGTGTTGACATCTTACATGTTTCTATTTTTTATTACTCATATTCCAGACATTTACTTTTTCCCACTTCTTAGACAGAAGACACCAAACCTGGTGGGCTTTTCTGACTAAATAAAGCTGTTCCTACAATCCATGCTAATGAGAGAATCTTAATACTCATCAGAAATCTGATCCACAGTCACAGAAATTAAAATGCAGAGACTGTCACCATGTATTCAGCTGAAGCTTGTGTGTTCCCATTGGGATGGGCTGAAGCAGCACTGGTTGCTGGATGTACATGCAGGAATACTGAGTGGAAGCATCATTTCTGTGCTGTGTGTCACATATACTTCACTGTATGTGACAATGACTGTTATTTGCTACCAGTCCTGTTTCTAACTTGACATTTTGAGTTCAGTAAGCAATGATAAAGAAAAAAAGCCCTTTGGCTATTGTTACTTTTTAATGTTAAGAATGTGCAGCTGTTGCATGGGATGTGTTTTGTGAACTTATAACTGTTAATAGAAAGCTAAAATAAACAGTGTTTGTGGGTCCACTATTTTTGAGCCAATGCTCAAACTAATTCACCTTTGCTAATGAGATATAAGGACAACAGGAATCTCAGACTTTGTTTTGCCATTCTGCTTCATGCAAAAGACCAGCATTTTTTTGGCTTCTAGTGTATATTCTGGCTTTGCACTACAGTGCATGCAAACAGAACTGTCAACTTTACAATTAAATGAATATGGATTGGGGAATGTTTGCTGCCATTACTCAATAAGACCATTTTGCTGGGTGTTCAGGACTGTAAAAACCTTCCAGTGAAGCAACACTCCATCATCCTGTTATCCATCTTTGTCACTCTACATCCTGGCAGAGGTAGCATTAGCTCTGCATTTAAATTACAGCGCACAGATATGAGTTGTGTAAAAAAAAATGGAAGGGTAAAAATCCTGCTGTTCTACTTACCAGCCAAATAGAGCTGATTTAGGGCTATGCATTCCTAATCTTTTTTTGACAGCCAGGGGTTTCATATTTTCATTTGTAAAACTTCAGTGGGAGTTACTTGATTTGTAAAGAAAAAATCACAGCTCCAGTAAAAGTTTCTTAAAAGACCTTCATTTGGACTAGCCTCATGATTTTCTGTTCAAATCACCACTGTGCTAGGTATTTCGGATTCAAGCATCTTTTTCTTTTAAGGTACATTAGTTTTTAGCTGCCTGTCAGTTTAGATCTGAAAACTACTGATCTTTGAAAAGAAACAAGTTTTGAAAGAGTTGTGAACTTATGAATAAATGACACTGAAACTTAAATCTTCTGTACGAGTGATGTTGTGGTCCTCTGCATTTGGGTCTAGTGCAATCACATTTACTTACTCATTGGCACTGAGGAGTAGTGGCAGCGATCTCACACCTCCTGGTTGTACAAAACCAGATGTTCTGGTCACCACTGTCCTGTGGCCATTTCAGTCACTACAGCAAGTCTGAGAGACAGATCTCAGCTGCAACACTGGTTGCAATATCTTGAGGGTGACCAAAAAACGCAGAGCAGGGCTGCAGCTGTAGCTCTTTAAATGCTTGTGTCATGAAAGGCGGTATTATTTCCAAGTCTTAAAGATCAGTGGGAACACTAATATTCCTTAGACTGTTTGCTTTGCCCCCTGCCATCAAATCTGTATGTTTTTCTCACAACCCCACCCACCAATGAGCTCCTGTTCACTCTGTTTCTGAGGCAGAGCTGTTGGCATGAATGTCAATCCAGTGTTTTCCAGCCTGCCTACAAAATGTGTATGTTCTGTTCCTACTGATTTGCAAAGCCCTTCTGATGATGGCAGGCCAGGACTAGTAGCCCTGCACACAGCCCCCACTTCATGGTGCAGAGCAGAGACTGACAAAGCCATTCCCTGACAGGTATCTGAGTTGCAAATACATCAGTGGGAAAAGGGAAGTGAATAATGGGATTGAGACAAAAGTACTCCATAGGAGATGTTGCATTTCTGGAAATGCTTCATAGGAATCAAATGCTTGGGGTACCTGCTACTGGTGGAGAGAGAGTTCTTGCTCAAAAAAAAGACTGAAAATAAGTAAAATGCTGCCAGAAGCCTGAGAGACGTTGCAGAGGAATTTCAACACATACCCTCCAAGGAGCTCTGTCATGATGGGAGACATGCATGAAGTCTTAAGCCTTAGAGGAAAGTCCCCATCCATTTGCAAGCCTGCCATTGCAGCAGTGCTGGTGCAATCATGGTTCTGTTCAGCCTGGTGTCAGAAAGCAGCCGCACAGCAGTTTGCTTCCTTGAAATTCTCACCAAGGAAACAGAGAGGAGGAAAGAATGTATCTTTACTAGTGTTTTCCTTTCCTCTGCAAAGGAAAGTTCAGTGTTGCAGAATGTACTTATCAGAAAGAAATGTTTCCCTGCACCTCCCTTCTCATATTCTGCTGTCATACAGTCTTACAGGATGGCAGAAGTGGCCCTAGGATAACTCCTTGTTTTTCCTTTCTTTTGGTGTCTGCCTGCTCTTTGTTCTACTCAAATTGACTAATCATGCAAATAATCTTGTGGCCTTTTGAAAACGGAAACAAAGTAAAGATTAAAAAGGTTAAAATCTGCATCCACACAAATATCACCTGCACCTCAGGGAATGGAGCTGCTCCAGCATCACAGCAGTAACTCAAGCCAAATTAGGAATTTGTGGCTGCTGTTTCCTATGTCAAATAGGAAACTCTGCTCCTCCCATGGGCTTCCTTCTCTAGGATATCTTCATCTTGGAGAATCAGTTCCACAGTGATGATCGGGACACAGTATGGAAGAAGTAAATGTTCTTTACCTTCCCTTGTCTTGAGTCTATCTGCCCAAGATGCTGCAGGGCTTAGGGGACTGTTCATGAGTCTCCTGGTTTTGAGCCACAGATGGAGTTATCCATGGCTGAGCAACGTACAACTAAACCACTGCACTCAGAGAGAATGGTTGTCTCCAGATATAACTGTATAACTGTAGCAGTGCCTTGGTTATGCTGTTTAAGATTCTGGTTCCATCATAAAAGCAGTTTTTCATGTGCTAATAGCTTTGGAAAATTTTCATCCAGGCTGAAACTCCCCACACTGTATCTGTGGACTTTAAGCTGAATACTTGCAGTGAATTGTGTCATTTTTTACTAATATTAAGCCAGGGGAATAAAGGAAAAGTACTATTATTAGTAAGAGTTACTGAAGCTGGTGGATTCACTTGGCATGCTTCATTTAAAATAAAGTTAACTAATTCACCAAGCTCATTTACGAAAGCAAGTGGCTGAATCACCACAGATTCTAGTGCACAAAAATGTGTCTGCAGGAAGAGCCTCTGTGCAGTTGTGGACATCTCCTGTGGTAAGAGAGCAGATGCTCTGCAAGCTGAGCAGCCAGTCAGGATACAGCTTCTTCAGCTGCTCCTGAAAATCTGTGCTTGGTCACCTCTGCTCAGACAAAGGCAAATGGGAGACTCCATAGGAATTCTTGACAGTCTGGAAAGAAGGCTCATTTTGAGCATGGATTTGCACAGCAGCATTGGTAGCTCGAGCAACTTTGGTTCTGCAAGCAAAGAACATCAAAGATGGTGCCAAGGTTGATCCAAGATGAGTGCTGGCCCTGGAAAGAGTCCACAAGGTCACAATAAATTCAAAAACCAGGTTACAAAATCAGAGTGCACCAGGCATCCTGCACACTAAAACAGGCAGGGAAAAAGCTGGGTGGGTAAAGCTGCAGTCATTGAAGAGTGTGTGCTTAATAGAAGGAATCAATGTCACCCAGTTAAGAAACTGAATATTTGACTGCAGACTTGCCTTCCTTCTAAACCTTTTATCTGGAATGTTAATGGCTATTATCCAAACTCCAGATAGTGTACACTACCTTCCAGCTTCTTAGAAAGTGCCTCCAATATACTTAAGTGGAATAATCTTTATTTTCCCTGGGGTGTTTCTTCTTTCCCAGAAGAGAGGAAAGAAAAAGAACGTATTATGTGGGTGTTCCTGGAAAATGATTGCCACTTTTTTCTGTTTTAAGAGCTGTCCATCCTGTTGATCAGAGTTTTTGTATTTGAGTCAAAAAAAAGCAGAGCTGCCATGACATTTTTTTGCTTATATTTAAACATTCCCTAGAGGCTGCTCCTACAGGGCTGCTGCTTTGTCCCACCATAGCCTTTTCTGGCCTTTGCAGAGGACTCTTGCCAAATCCCACCAGTAAAAGAATGCACTTCACAACATAAAGAAGAATATTATTCTCCACTTTGCCAGTTCTGCAGGGAGCCAGGCCTGAGGAACACCCTGGTGCCTGTCAGGCAGATGTGCCACCAACAAATTTTATTTACTCCCTTTAAGCCCAGCAGAGAAGCCCTCCTAGTGCAGCAGGACTCATATTGCCCTGTCCCATAAACTGCCACAGCATATCACCATGCACCAGGGAATGCTGCTGCTTTCACTTGTGTCCCACAGCAACAGTTTCCTCTCCCATTCTGGTGCTGGAACACATCTACAGGAAAATAAGACACCACACACATTTTCACTGTGTGTATCCTGCTTTCCCAACAGCACTTCAGATTGCCACTGTTTTTTTCTCATCAGAAGTGACAGGGTGCAATAATGCCTGTAACTCTTCACCCCAGGTTTTCTCCCTGCTTGTGTCAGAAGCTGTTATTCAATCACAGGAAGTGCCCATTGCTGTCCCAGCAAGGCTTAAAAACTCCAGTCAGCAACATGAGGCTGAAGAAGCCCAGACAGAGCAGAGAGAAGTTTTTACATGTGTTTGCTGCCTGCTTTGTATGACATTAATTTCCCCTAACTATCCCTCTGCTTGTAAATAGTTACAGATAAACAGAGAGCTTCAGAGGCAGTCAGATCCTAGACTGGAGAAAAGGAGCCCAGATGGAAATGTAATGCCCTGGACACACACATGGAAGCTGAAACCTCGTGTGTGGCTTAGATCACCCAGAAAGCTGGAGAGGAAAGGAGAATACCATCTAACATCATCAGAATAGGATGATATCTCATCATATCTAATCATCTATTATCCCAGAATACTGTCTGATATCATCACTAGAGTCACTGGGAAGAGGGAGGAGATCAATGGGAGAGAATAACACCCTGGGGCAGCCAGGTGGGGGTAGGCAACACAAGGTGGAGGAGCCATATGTGGCTATGCAAGAACAGCAGAAAGATCAAGAGGCTGCTCAGACCCTGGAATAAAGACAAGATGAGGCTGGAAACTCCAAGTAGTTTGTGAGGAGTGGTAAAAATAAAAAGCAGCTTGGAAGAGATCCAGGCCAAAGCTGGAAATAATAATTGCAGACTAGGATAACAACTGAAGGTTCAGTGAATTTCTTGCTTCAGGGAAGGAATGCAGAAAAATGTGAAATATGGATCCCAAGATCATGTTTTTTTTCCCAAGAATCCCTTTTTTTTTAGGAAGAGAGGTAGAACCTAAACTATGTGAGAACAGGACCCAAAGATAAAAAAATTAAATCATCAGGGAGGATATAAAGGAAACAGTAAAGAGGTCAGATGAAGAGTAAAGCGTGTGATTTCAGCAAGGAGAAGGGGAGGGTGGGCTGTTTCCAGGTGCTCATGGTAAAGATGCCATGATGGGTTCTTTGAAAGATTTTAACCTTCATGTAGGTTTAAGTAGTACAAGAATGTGCCCAGCTTCAATTTAAATGGGGCACTGTGCAGTAGGGTAAGAGTGCAGTGTGAGATGGGAGCATGCAAACTGGGTAATGGGGAGAAAACTGATCAGGAGCCAGTGAAAGAGGGCTCTGAATGAGAATATTGGCAGAAGAGAGAGGGAAATCTTGTAGCTCAAAAAGATGTGTAGAACATATCTGTAACTATAGGGAAAGGGAAAAAAGACAGCAGAAAAGCTAAGGGCTGGGGAAATCACTGTGGAAAGGAGGGCACAAAACCTGCAGTGGGAAAGGCTGAGCAATGGAAAATTTGATAGCAGTCTGTGAGAAGAGAAGGGAAGATGAGGACACGTAGAGCAGCAGCCAGATTTAAGACAAAGTTCTAATGGAAGTCATGGCAAAGAGAGGCATCTACATGGCCTAAAATGCCCTGCTCACTTTGCAGACTTTCTGATGTGTATCTGGTCTCTCCTGCAAAAACAGAAAACCAAGCCATAATTTGTAGCTGGATGACAAATAGAAAAAAGCTTACTCTTCATAAAAGTAAGTGCATCCTTCTTGTCCTTTTCCCATCAGTCAAGTATTTCAGGGGCTGTTTTTTGAAAAAGTTACAGCTAGAGTTATGTGCAAGAGATTAACTATGGTCCTTTTCTTTTGCTCTTCAGCTGTGCTTGTGGCTTTCAGACAAGTCTAAGCTCTAAAGCTGGCCTCCTTCATGGGAGGATTGCTCTCTCATGGGTTTGATGCAGTAAAACCTTTCATGCCACGAGAGGCAGGGGCACAGGCAAGTGGTGGATGATGGGCTTCTGTGGGAGCAGTGAGGGCCTCCTGGCCTTTGTCATGCCAGCTTCAGGCATGGCATAGTGTGTCCCTCTGGGAGGAATTTCAGCTTCTTCAGTTCAGGCAGCAGTCATGCAAAAGATAGTAAATGGGATGGTATGGCATGAGGTAACAGTGCTCCCCTGCTGCAGCACCCCTTGTTAGACTCCCTGTGTCCCCACACCTGCAGCATTCCCAGAGGTTTTGTATAAACAATTTTAGAGGGACAAATTGGCCAATTCAGCCTGGATGGCCCAGCCAGAGGCTCAGGCCAAGGTGTGCTGCAGTAACTGCTGCTGGCCTCAGGGTCTGGGTATCTCTGGGGACAGGTCACGGCTCTGACTTCAGGGGGAGTTAGTAGGGACTGCAAGCTAATGATGTTTAATGGCTGTTCCCAGGCAAAAAATTTACAGGTCTCATTGAGACTAGGTACAATCCAACCCAGGGGATTGAACAGGCTCCAGTGGCATTAAATCCATGCTTATGCCTTCATTCTTTTAATAACCTTGAGGTGCAGGGGGAGGCAGTGGGCACCCATGCTCATCCTTCTTGCAATGCTTGGGAGATAGAGCACTCAAATCTCAAGAAAGGTTTGCTAAGCATGTCAGTTGTACATTGGAAATAAAATAATATAAGCCTGTTCACAGCTGCGTCAGCTGCTATTTCTTTTTCTAGATAAGAGCCACCCTGTGCTCCCTCTTTCTCTCTGTCTCTTGCTGGCTATCAGATGTCCTGGGATTCTCTCCTGCTCATCCTGCATTCTCTCCCCTGTGGAGTAAAGAAGCATGGAGTCTAAAGGTTTTACCAGAATTTTATGGCTGTCTTCAGATCATGGCTACTTTGCAAGCTGCTGTTTGTTTTTAACTATAAAATGATAGTTTTTTTCTTTACATTTAACAAAATAGTTAAGGGTGATAGTGCAGCAGTGATAGAATTTATATTTTTATTTTATAATTTTTGTTAATATAGATAATATTAATTTGTACAGTCAATATTAATTTTTAAAATCTCAAATGCCATGCAAAGTGGTTGGATGAAAAAAGCAGTATTTTGAAGAAGAGATTCAGCCCTTAGTCTTGATTTATTCAGGATGACTGAGATCTTACTGAAACTGTGGTTTTGAAACAGATGGGATTGAGAACTTAGTGGTTAAAAGAACAAGATAATTATATTTTATACAAGTTCTTAGCACTGTGTTTATTAATGTCACTGAAACTTGAAAAATGTTTCAGAATTTGCACACCTTTATTACAGTTTTATTATAGTTTTTAATATATGCTTTATTTTTCATATGAGAGTATCTTCTCTTTTCTCCAATTTTAATACTGCCTTCCTTAATAATTCTTTTTTTAGTATTTGCTTTAAAGGAAAAAAGAAAACAATAGCAGAAAAGCCTGTCATAACACATACCTTCCTTCAAATAATTTATTTTCCCATCCTACCTGTGTTGCTCTTCCCTGTGGTTTCCCTGGATGTCTGGCCCAGCAGAGCCCACTCCGATGGAGGGGGGCACAAACCCTGAGAAGCTGTGGGTGGCCATGAGCCCTGTGGTGGTGGCTGTCTGCAGCATTGGGTGAACTCAAGATGCAAAAGTTTCCAGGGCTTGTGTTGATGCTGCCTGACATGTAACAGGGATTGACACATACACCTTCCCTGAGAGCTCCTCTGCTCTGGAATCAACTGGTTTTGGCTTCACAGACAGACTGCAGCATCCTGTAAAGAGAGCTGCATTTGGGATGGGGAGGCTCTGCTTGCTCCTCCCAGCCTGTCGCTGTCTGCATGGAATCTCTTCCGTGTCTGTACCTCCACTTGCATCTCACCTCTGTCCTGCACTTTTGGGCTGTGGCACAGCTGGCACTGGGATGGAGTTGGTGTCACTGCCAGCTCCAGGAGCAGTGTCAGGACTGCTAAGCCACCTCCAGGGCTTGGTACCCACAACTTGGACATGACATTATGAGTCTGAGCAAGCAACAAATGGTGCATCTGTCTGCAAGCATCCACGCCAGGCACTGTGCTTTGCTCCCTTTTGATGTCTGTTTATTTCCTTGTTCTCTTTCCCTGCCCTTGTTTGTTATTTCCCACAGTCTCTCTCCAAAACTCTAAATCTGCACACTGCACTCCATGAAGTTCAAAGACTTTTTTGGCTCTGCTGAATGCCTGACTGCCTTCTCTGTGCATCTCAGAAGAAGCCCTCAGGTGATGAGATTTAGTGTTGTGGTGAAACATCATGATCCCTGAGAAATGCTGTGTGGAAACACTGGGATCCCAGAGCAGGTCTGTCAGCAGGCAGTGTTTTCACATCCCTGCTGAGCAATCACCTCTCCACACCCCAGGCTTCTTGCGAGTGGGAGGACCAGATGAATGATGTGACCAGGTCCCTGGTTCGGACTTTTAGGGATGAGAACTGAATTTGAAATTCAGGATCTAAATTTAAAATTGAAATTAAATTTTTATCCATCCTGTAAGGCTTAATGCATGAAAATGTCTGAGTAATTAGAATTATCTTGGGGCCACAATATAGAGAACAACTTACGGCTGAAGGAGTAGAAAGACTTTAGGCTAATGCTGGATTTGTTAAAGTTAAAAAGCTGGAACAAATAGAAACTCAGCTGACTGCAAAATAGGAAATCATTATGGCCTCACATGGGCAAAGGTCCTAAAGCCAGCTTGTTCACCAGCAGCAAATGAATATATGAATTTAACCTACATAGAGTAAGATGATTTTGTCTGAATGCTATTTTGTTACCTTATATAGATTATTGTTACTTTTATTAATGGAAATTTTTCTCTCAGATATATTCATGGAATATTGAACCTACCAGACACAAATGCCTTGAGATCTTCTTTGAAGAAGATTCTCTGCATTTAGATAAGCTGGGTCAGATTTCTTTCCTAACAGCCTATCCAACTTAGAAGTTTTGACAAAGAAAAAAGGAGAAGCAGCCAGAGTACCACATGGACCTGTCCCTTTCCTGTAGCCTACAGCAATGCCATTTCTATACTGCAAAGAGTTGACTCCTTGAAACCTTTCCTGTGGCATACGTGAATGGAGGAAACTTTCTCCTGCCCACTTCAAAGTAATGAGGTGTAGGATTCCCGAACAACAGAGGAGATTTTAGTCAGTGCCATCTCCTGAATGGCTGGAGGTTGGCAGCTGCTCAAAACAAAAGACAAAACTACAGTATGAAAAAAATGACTTTGAAGACTGAGAGCCATATACTGTCTGCTCTTCAGCAAACTGACCAGATCCACATAGGAAAACTATGAGAAAAGTAAAGACATCTTTTCATGCAACTCAAGCATCTCATTTTCACAGCCATGGAGCAGCCCAGAAGTGGGCTGCACAAGGATGTGCTTGCTGGCTCATTACCATAGACCGTGGAGCTGAAGTGCATCTATAGCCTCGAAATCAGAAGCTTTGATCTCAGCGTTGCTGCAGAAACCAGAGAGGTGAGAGGTGCAAAGTGTCTTTCTGCCTCCTCTCTCCTTGTGTGCCCTGGTTCTGGCATGACGAGAGTTGTGTGTGGACATTGGTGCAAACCTGAATGGTGCCAGCTGGAGTGACTCTGACAGTCCTGCTAATAGAATACCTAGGCATGGCAGTGGTTCTCTTTTGCATGGGGCTAGGGCAAAACCCATTCTAGTTATCCCTTCTTCATAAGGTTTTCTGGCTGTGGGAAGCCCTTGGGTAAGGAACCAAACAGTCCAAAAGCCCTCTCTGTAAAAATGATGAAGTGCAATTTGAATTCTAGAAACTTGGCCCAGAGTAACTTTTCATTAAACAGCCACAATGACTGTAATTATGGTTAGATAAAATTAATAAATAATATAAATGCTCTCTAGGTTGTACAAAATTATTAATGGCTAAAGCATAAACTGGAACTAAAGTCAGATGCTTTATTTGAGGATATAGTAGAAGACTAATAAATCCTGCAAGCAGATTAGTTGGAAAAAGCCAATAAAAATTATTTAACTAACCAGCTAGCCCAATTGCTATTTGGTTTGACAGACTCAATTTATTTTCTCCTTTTAAACTCATTTTTTCTCTCTTTATTGTAACGGGTTTTTGGGTTTTTGGAAACAACTGAGATAGAGTGTAAAGCTGTGCTTGTATTTCTCACAGGGTCTATTAGAGGCTGGGGAGAGTGAGCCCAGACTTTAAGGCTAGATATGATATACTGAGCAGCTGAACAGTTTATGTGTGATCTAGAGGCAGAGAAGTTGAAGTGATACAGGGCACAAGCCCAGATCCATGTTCTCAAAACATCATATTTCAATGCTCTAACATTTGTCTTTCCATTCACACAATGAGAATATGGGGAGAGAGAGATTAAATAAATGTTGGTGAATATCATCTGAGAGCACCAAGCACTAAATTATTTTAATCCTCTAAGAAGCTGTGGCATGGGTGACAGGAGAGACTATTTACAGACTGTTGACCAATTTCAACACTGTCACGGAATGATCACTCCTCATGGTTAAGGAAAAGCTATTTTCTGAATGTGAAATGCCATTTAAATGTGAATGAGTTACTTTCACAGCCACCAAGGTCCTCACTGCTTCACAAATAACCAAGGTGTCTCCTTTTTGAGAAATTCACCTCCTTGACAGCTGACATTTCACTTCTACCTTCTCACCTTGTGAGGGAATGAATTTGCTGGCAAAACGCAAAGTTAATCCGCAGTGCTCTTGGTCTGTGGGATGGAAGGAGTTAGGGCTGCAGGTGAGTAGGAATAATTGCTGTCCTAGAAAAGCCATGCATGCTTGTAAATCCAAGTAGCCTTGGAAGGCAGTGGTTTGGAGCTGAGAACACTGCCACTGGCCCTGAAGTCAACAGCTGCAGCATTAGGCTGGGGTTTGGCTGGTCTGCCAACCCCAGAAAATGGCATCCAACATCCACTCCTGGCGTGGAAAAATGCCCAAGTCCTTCACAACTGCAAATCTTCCCATAAATCAAGCCATCAGCATCAGAATGCCAAGTGGGAAATAAGTATTCCTGACAGAGTGGGTGAGACAGACTACTAAAATCATGATGATCCCTCTAAAATTGGTAACCAAGGATCTCTTTTTATCACCTTCAAATGGCTTTTAGAAGATGCATGGTCATACACTTTGATAAAAAATTAAGGTGAGAAAAAATTACAGTTTACTCCGCCTAAATTTACTGCTCATTAAGATGTCTGGCAAATGTAATTTCTGTGAGGCATGAAAGAACATGCATCAGATTTCTCTTTTTGCTGGTCTGCATACCAAGGGGATCTTCTTTGATGTACTTCAGAGGGGCTGATGGGGTAGATGGAGAGATTGTCCTGAAACACCACCACTGCTCTGTGTGGAAAAGGCTGAGATGAGTGACTCTGCAAAATGTGTCCCCACAAAAGGCAAGAGAAGCTTCAGGGGGCTTTATAATTGCTTTGGTGTGGTCACTTTAATCTTTCTCTGTGTGATTTGTGTAAGGAAGAAAGTGACAAAGATAATATGGTATGGGAAAAGAGGGAACAGGGTTATAGTTACCTCAAGTTCTTCTATGTGTAAAATCAAAGATTATGATTATTGTATTGCAGAAGAGGTGAAATTGAGATTAATTAGCATGTGGTGAGTTATTAATAGGAAAGAAGAGTTTGAAATAATAGCAGATATGTTTCTGGAAGAGACTGTGTGGATGAAAAGGACCATGCTGCATACATCCTACCATAGTAGAAGGAGGGGGTCATTCTTCTGATTCACAGAACAAATTAACTGTATTATTTGCTTGCTAAAAATAAACAACAAAGACATCCTCTGGGGATGATATCTTCACAGTTACCAATAATATTCAAGCAGGCTGGTAACTGAAAGGACAGACCTTGCTCATTGCAGAGGTGCTTCTGGAGTCCATTGGTGGGGGTATGGTGGGGAAAGGAGCACACAGAGGGACATTAAACAAATCTCTCTGGTTACAGAAGACACAAAATTGGACACTTAGCACCAGCATGGCCTCAGTCACTGCTGTCTAATGGTATTTGCACCTTAGGTTGTATCAGTAAAACACTTCTCCAGGCATAGGTCTGCCTGCTGCACCTCAGCCAGTGGTGGCCATTCCTGTTTCACACAGGTATCAGATGTCTGCTCCATTTAATGCTAAAATTGCAAGTGGCTGAACCTCAGGTTTCAGACTGTGCTTTCTTAAATGTGACTGCATGTTAGGCAGTACTGTGTCAATGCTCATAGGTGTTTCATGCTCACACTTACACCTCTCTGCCACAATCCTGGTGTCCTGCTTCTATCACCTCTTACCACACAGTCCAGGAGTTCTCCAGACAGCTATGATACTCTTGCTGGTACTTGCTTATCATGCAATAACCCAATGATTTGATGAACAATCAATCAAAAAGGCAGGACAGAAACCCAGTTCTGAGCAGGATATATGACAGCTGAGAATTACACTACAGCAGTGAAATCCACTGCTGTTGGCTCCATGTGCACTCTAAATTGTGGGGCAGT
The DNA here is from genome assembly GCF_022539315.1 of Serinus canaria. Lineage (NCBI taxonomy): Eukaryota > Metazoa > Chordata > Aves > Passeriformes > Fringillidae > Serinus > Serinus canaria. The sequence continues at coordinate 79,707,625 of NC_066316.1, forward strand.
GCTGTCTTAGCAGGAGATTAAGCTCTTTGCAACTGTACTGTCTTGGGAGAGTGGAAAGTCCTATGGCATTTGACATTATACTGTACTCTGCCTTTAAGAATAAGAGAGTTAAAAATGTACACCACATATAAATGCAAATATTTTAATGCCTCTCCCACTTAGTCCTGCACATAAGTGCTAAAACAGAACTAGATCAGATCAGGATGTGATGTCAGCTCCTCACCCCCAAAAGTCCCTGGAAAATTTAGCTCCCTACATTTTATGTGGAAGGAGATCCTGGCTGCCATCATATGAAGCTCAGGGGTCCAACAGACAAAATCTGGTTTTATTTATGTTAGAAATGTCTTTACAAGTAAATCCATAGTAGGTCTATGAAATGTGTCAAGTACTACTGCGTGAAACCATGGATCAAATTTTTAGTAGCTGCCTGGGTACTGGTGAGCTTTTGGAACAGAAAAACACCCCTGGTGTGCAGCCACTTGTGGGCTGTAATTTAATTGTAGTCTCTCTGCTCTAGCCTAAAGCAGAGATATTAAAGAATAAAGAACATGAACTACTGTTTATTTTACTAGAGCCACTGACGTAGTGAAGACCTTGAGACTGTTAATGATGTAAAATTAGATACCAGAGAAATTAGATGGAACCAATTAAATATAGTGTAGGTGAGATGAAGCTCAAGGATTTTGGATCCGAGCCACTGACCAGTTGGACTCTTCCCCACCAGGCGTCATCTCTGACGACTGCAGCAGTGTAGTGCTGCCTATCCACGTAAACTGGGCTAAAAAAGGGCCAAGCTCTGTGTCAAGTGAAGCTATGCAGATGAGAAAGGATGAAGTCCAGCTTGTTGAAGAGAATAGATTAGAAAGAGATTCTAAAGCAGCAGATTTTGGAAAGCCTATGCTGGAAAGTAGCATCTGGGGTGCCAGCGGTGGCTAGGTCATGAAGAGGCCAGAGAGACAGATCCCAGAAGGAAAATATCCATGCCAAGAAGCCCTAGTATGTATTGCTGCACTGAGAAACAGTGAAATATTTAGTGAAGGAAGAAACTCAAACAATGAAGCTGAAACAGCTGTGCACAGCAACGTGGTATGAACAGTATTACATGACAGACTGGGAAGGAAGGGTAATCCAGTGTTTTGGAAGAGGTGGCCTTGGTCTGCTCTTGTTGCACCAACTTTGTAACCATTTGGGCTTTCATACCATCAGAAGAGGTTCTGAGCAAATTGGAGCTTATAAAAGCATCCCTGCTAATTGCACAGCCTTTCTCTAATGACAGCTAATTTTGATATACTAATTAACCTCACCTTTATCTATCACCTACTGCTATTACGGAATCATAGAACTGTTAAGGGTGGAAAACTCCTCTATGTTTATCAAGTCCAGCTGTAAATTCGGCACCCCTGCCATGTTCACCATCAAGCCATGTCCTCAAGTACACATTTTTTGAACGCTTCCAGGCACAGTGACCCTACCACTTCCCTGGGCAGTTTGCTCCAGTGCTTTTCAACCTTTTCCATGAAAAGATTTTCCTCATATCCAGTCTAAACCTCCTCTGGTGAAATTTGAGACCACCTCTTGAGGTCCTCTCACCTACGAGATGTTACTACATGCTGTTGATTCTGAAAGAAATTCTTGTAATACCTTGTCTCAGAGAAATACAGGTGGAAAATATCTCTATGGTTACTGTTATTATATTTGTAATCCTAGCAGAGTTTTCACTCTGTCTTGTGTCAGCTACTCTGAGCTGTCACCATGGCTTAGTCATGGGTCACCCTGAGAGTTCTGTGAGTAGGGACACTCTCTGTGAGCACTGACATGTATTTTGGCTGAGAGCAGTGCTCTGGCAGAGCTGTGCCATTTCTGTCACCCAGGCAAGGCAGTGGAGGGGTCCTCTGGCTGTGCATGGCATTGTATCCCGGCTGCTCTGTGGGCTTTTCCATGGTAGTCCATGAAGAATGAAAATGTTCTCAGTGCCAATTTTGCCAGTCAGGCTCTGAATGGTCTCCCAGGTTATGTGCTCTCTAATTGATGGCTCGAGTGGTCAGTGTCAGTCCAAGCATGGACAAAGAAATTTGCACCAGCCTGACTGGATAGTGGTCAGCATCATCCATTGGGAAACAACTCCAGGTAAGGTCAGAGGATGCTCCACAGCTTTTGTCCTTGCATTTTGAAACAGTTTCTTCAGAATTATCTGCCTGTTAAATGCAGAATCATTAGTAAAAATGAAAAAAATCTGACTGAATATTGGTCTGTCAAAAGAAAAAAAAACCTCCAGCATCATTCATTGAAGATTTATTTACATGCAGTTGCTTTTCTGACAGTGAGGGAACCAGATGGAGATATGAAATATCTCAAATAGAGCTGCTTTCAAAGTTACAGATGATCTGTGGACCAGCTGCTTTGATAATACTTTCTTTGGACATCGTACTTTCTTTGCTCATACCTCTGACTGGATGCTGCTTAGGGAAAAAAAAAAAGAGAGAGGAAAAAAAAAGGAAGAAAAAAAAAATCCAGTCAGCAAATGGTAATAGAAGTAGTTGCAGGGTTACTGTTGTCACTCAGCTCTTCAGAGGGTCAAGCTGGAAATTTGTTTCCCTGATGTTGTATTTAAACCTATGAAAAACTCTCAGGAATAGCAATTTATGATACAGTAGCTTGAACAATGAAATTTAAAAGGTCAGTATTCCGAAGAGCTGAAATCAGCAAATGCTATAGAAACCTTAATTCTTCATCATCCAACACATTAAAAAAAATTTGATAATATTAATGGAGGCTTCATCGGTTACTACATTTCATTAGTCAAAACACTAATTTTTCTTGTGTCCTGAAGAATAATTACTTTAGCACTGTTTCCATTTCTCATGATAACAGTAGAGAGCCAAACAACCTAGCTAGCTGCTGCTGCTGCTGAACCATCCCAGAGCCAGTGGGCTATAATAGCCCAGGTGGAGCTCATTGAAGGGAATTGCTAATTGAGCTGCCAGGTAACTGCTAATTGAACTTCAGTTTTGCTGCCTCAGCTTTTTGCTTGTAGGAGTGTGAATGTAAAAGTTTCATTTTCAACCTAGATTTCTTAGGTAATGAATAGCATGTGAATGAAAAGAAGGGATATTAAAATACCTCATTATTTCATTTACATGCATTGTGAGTATCTCCTTCCCTTAGAGATATTCTGAAGCAGTTTGGACAGAATCATGAGTAGCATGCTCTAGGGGATCCTGCTTGAGCAGGGAGGTTGGACTAGATGACCTCCAGTGATCCCTTCTAACCTTATCCATTCTGTGATTCTTGGAAAGGGGATTTCTTTCAGCTTCCAGTTTTTCAAACTTTTTAAATTTTTTTTTTTGTGAAGTATATCTTTGTCTTAAAGATACTGGTAGGCTTTTCATGCTTTTTGAACAATCATCAATTTTAGAGCATAACTATAAAAAGTTTACATCGTATTTGGCTACTTTTCACTTCCCAGTGCCTTTGTCCAGATACCTATTTTAAACCAGGACAATAGGGAGCAGGTTTTAGAATTAATCTGGAGCAAGATGAATATGCGTCGTAGGCATCACAGTGCACCACCTTACTTACTTTGCTACTGGTCCTTGTAGCAAAAGATGAGCAGTTACTTGAAACTGCAGTTCAGGGAATTCAAGAGGGATGAGAACAAACCCCCAGATTTAGTTGATTTGCTGTTTTTGGAAAATGAACACAGGAACCATGTGGCTTTGAAGAGTCTGTCCACATGAAAGGTAGTTTAACTGGCTTTTGGAGAAGTTAACAGTAGGGTGAGTAAACATGAGAACATTTTGTATGTGAGATCTCAGTGTATAATTCATGATGGGTTTTGATGCTGAATAGTTCTCAAGTGCAGTGGGAAAACATGTACCTATGATAGAAATGGCATGCTGAGAAATTAGGAGCTATTCTGGTCAGCAGTACAATTCGAAAACACTTCCTCCACTCCAGGTGGGAAGGTTTTGTGAGAGAAGAAATAAATCCTAATCAACAATTTGCTGAAACAAAAGGTGTCAGTCTCTAAAACAAAGAGTCTGTTATGGAAAGATGGAGTTAAATCATAAAAATTGTTTCACCAGTCTTAAGAATTCCTTGCTTTAATCCTTCTTTTCTTTTTATTTTCCTTTCTTTTTCTTTTCAGGTTTTCTCCCGCAGAAACCTTATGTAATCTTCAGGTTGCAAGGGACTGATTACTCTGAGAAAGGAATATTTTCCTTGGGTCTGGGATCACATTTTGAACATCAAGATCATAGTTTGCCAATCCCTTCTCTGTATTCTCTCCCCAAATCCCCGAAACAGGTCCTCTTCTCCACTGTCGATTCATTCCTGGGGAATTGTTCTGTGCTGAGATTCGTTCTGGCAAGTGATAAAACCTCCTTCTCATCCTGTACCCAAACTGCTGCCCAGGATGGCCAAGGAATCCTCAGCCCTGAAAGCCAGACCCTCTTGCAAATCACAAATTTATTTTTGTAGAAGTAAGTGGCACAGAACTATCCCAAAATCAGTCCCTCGTGACATGTGTTTGAAAAATACTTTTCTATGTATCCTAAAAAGTTTTCTGTGTGCCATGTCACATAAAATGCAGACACCCCATTAAAAACACTGTACTGCAAATGAGAATATTTTTCACATTTCATTTTGTATCTTTAAGTCATCTGGGAAATTTCTATGTTTTCTAAAACAAACAACACTGTCTCTACAAAATAACAGGATCTACATTTTTTTTTTCCTTTCAGAATTGCCATGGCCACTGGTTTTTGGTGTTTTTTATTAACCTCAGTGGGAAATTGGTCTGAAGATATATTTTCTTCCTTCACGAAAGCAGCAGTAACAAGGGAAAAAGCAGAGCTCATTCTCATAACTGAAAGCCTGGCTGTTTCACTTCCAGTAATATTTCTTTTGCAGAAAAGCTTATGCATAAAAATATCTTTTCCCAAGGTTAGCATTCCGACAGTAATTTGAGCAGATAGGTGCTGTTTGCAATTAGTGCCGCGTTCCGAACTGACTGCTGTGCCGCTGGAATCCTGTGCCACCACCTCCATCAGTTATGGATCTCTTTCCATCTATAGACGATCGAGGGGATGTATAATGTTGAGAGAAAAGTGCCTCCTGAGGACTTTGGAATGCTGCTGTTGAACTACAGGTATAAAGTGATGAAATAGCTAAAATCCTCACAGGACATCACCCTGACACATTAGGCAAACAGGAAAGTAGGCTGCTTGTGATGCAGGCAGACAAGAAAGAAGGGGGGGAGGAAGAAAAAGCATTCATTTGGAAATTTCCAGCTTCAGCCTTCTCTTAGCTGTGTTTATGTTTTAAATATTCTTCCAGTCATGCTACCAAGGAAAATGTTCATGGCTGAGTGTGCTGCAGTAACAAACAGTTGACCCTTTCAGGATCTTAAGAGGCATAGTTGATACTGAAATAAATATTTGAATATTGTAATTAAAAGCAGTTCCTTTTCTCTTTTACCATTTGTGAGTATTCAGCCTTTCCTCTAAGAGACCAGTTCAGTAAAATGTGTGGATAACTTGTGCACTGCATTGCAGAATCTTCCAATAGAAAGGACTTGAGGTTTCTTTCATCATTTTCTCATCAGACACACACAATGAATTCAATCTGCAGCTTTGCATTAAACAAAGGTGGAACAAGGTGCTTTCTTCCTCTTATATTCACAGTCTTTCAAAGGACAGTGTCAGAATGGAGAGGGCACTGCCAGAAACCCTGTGATTTCTGCCTGGCTCTTCCTCTTACTCAGATATGACCCCCTGGGTGCTTTTGTGAGGGGCAGCCTCCATTCCCTCTTCTCTGCTCTTCCTGCCTTCATTGCTGTCTGGGCTTCCCACTACTGGCAGCTGCAGCACCCACAAGGGTGGCACAAACCAGGTCCAAAAGTGCTACTGATAGCACAACTTCAGGGGGGTGAAGCAAGTCCTGTAACCACTGCACTTGCTCATAACCCTTTTGGCACAAAGGTGTTTTATCATTCCATCTCAGTGGAAATAGGCAAGAATTGCCTGAGCCACCACAGAGTTATCAGCAGGGAGCCAGCATTTCCCCAAGACAACTGCTTGTCTCCTGTTTCTATTAGGGAGGTATTTCTGGTGACACTCAACCTGAAAATTGATCTGCTTTAATAAAATGGGAACCATGAGGTGAGGAGGGGAGAATGGAGTCAAGGAACCTTTCCACATTTCCTTGCAATGATGGGAGGAGAGACTTGAGCTTGTGGTGACTAACTGGCTGCTTCAAGAGAAAAGTTTTGCATGCTAGAGATAAAAATGTTTTGTGTCCAGTCTCTTTTATGTGCTTGCATACATTTACAAGGATTTTTTATGCTTGCACTCAGCTGCCTTTGTACAGTTGTGTTAAAGCACATGCCACTGAGCCCAGGAGCTGTGCTCTACATCCCCTTGTCTGTGGTCCAGCCTAAACCTGTCACACTGTGTCATGTTCTCTTTTTGCTGTAAGCACATCCACCTCTTCCCTTTTCAGAAGCTCTGCCTAATTTTAGGGAGAAAATTGCCCCTGTCAGTGGCAGTCTTGCTGCACAGCCTTCCCAGATTACCCAACTTAAGTAACAACTTAATTAGCTCAGCCAGGTAGAAGACCACCTTTACTGAGATGCCTTGGGTAAGCTGGGCAATTACAGCAGGAGAGGTGCTTGCTCTGAAGTTAGAAATAACTTTAGGCTTTATGAGAGAGCACAGTGGGCACTGCATTGGGGAGAATTTTACGTGAATGTATCTGATCAGCAGGATGGTCCCACTGAGAAAGGGGCCTCTCTATTTTTCAGTAAATAAATAATGAGAAATACATCCTCTCCAAAGAGCTACAAGGAGGGTGTCTGAAAACTGAGATCAGCTTTAATGGCAATAAAGAATGGAAGGGTTTTACATAAGGCCAGTGGGAGCTCCAGGGAGTGCTCACTGCTTTTCTGACTCTCTGACCATAACTATTTGTCCACCTTCTATGCCAGTAAGTAGGACACGGAGAATGGCAGTGATGAGGCTTTCAGTTCACCACCTGGCATTGCTCTCCAAGTTGCAGGTGGGTTTTACCTGGATCAGCTTTTGGGTAATTCTAACTGAGAAGACTAACACCAGAAACAGAAGAACTGTGCATTGCTCTCCAAGTTGCAGGTGGGTTTTACCTGGATCAGCTTCTGAGTAATGCTGACTGAGAAGGTTAACACAAGAAACAGAAGAACTGTGAACTAGCAAACTGTTTTGTGCTCAAGTATTTCATACCAGCATATGTATGACCATGGACATGTGTATGTATGCATAGTGTTCACAAACCAGGTGGAAAACCCTGTTTGGAGAACGTAGGTGTGCCATCATGAAACACCTTGTTCTACCACATCAAGGAAAGAGCCAGCAGATCTAACTGTTCTCTGCAAAGAGCCTCTACAGCTCTTTGCAGAATAACCATTTGGAGCATTTTGCAAGTGATCACTCCTAATCATTTGAATTTTTTCTCTTTGAGAAAAAGTTCCAAAAGCTTGTAAGTGTTGAAAACACCGGAGGACTGGCAACTTAATTAGGATCTACTTTGGAACAAGTATTTTTTACTAGTACAGTTTTTACAACAGTAGAAAATTTGATCCCTGTTTGGTTTCTTAAGAAATGAGGATTTAAAAACTGTTTTTCAAATACAAAAGGAGTAGTGCATTTTTACTACCATCTGTTTAACACATGTTTTGGGAACCAGACATTTCTTTTCCATCCACAAATACCTGAAGGTTTTACCACATTCAATTAATTATTTACATTTTAAAAAGTAGAAGGAAAGAGGAATCTGCAGGGACTTACCACTATCTTTTAAAAGCAGAAGTTAAAAACCACAAAAGTTGCCAATCTGTGAAACCCCAGTTTCACAGGTACTATATTTGGTAGAAAATAAAGGAGGAATGAGGATATTTACTGCAGAAATCCAAGAACTGATTGAAGTGTGAAAAAATTGAGTCCATCACATAAAATCTCCAGGAGTACAGGGTAAGCTTGGGTGACTGGAACCCTCCAGGGTTTTGCACCTGCAGATCATGCAGATATTTCCACACATCTCACTAAAGGACTGAACAAGTGTTGAGATGGGAAATGTAGATGGAACATTCCTTCTTCATAGAAAGAATATTGTGTTCAAAACAGATTCTTAGGCACTGTGCAGAAATATATGGAAACTACATTGCATAAGAAAACTGTCAGGGTCCAGAAGGTCATCCAAGAATGGAGGAGGAGAAAGGGCTCTACTGAAGAGAGAAATTTAATGAAAGTACATTATTGGACTTGGGTTTCTGAATCTCTTTGAACAAGGAGGAATGAACAAAGAGAAGTTTCATGAAAGGTCAGAGTAACAAGGGACACATCAGACTCCCTTTAACATGGGAAAATAAAAGTGTGTCCAGCAGGACTCAGGGAGTGATCATTCCCTTGGACTCAGCCCTGGTGAGGCTGCACTATGGATCATGTGTCCAGTTCTGAGCCCCTCACTGCAAGAAGGACATTGAGGAGCTGGAGTGAGTCCAGAGAAGGACCACAAAGCTGCTGAAGGGTCTGGAGCACATTCCCATGAGGAGTGGGTGATGGGAGCTGGGGTTGTTCATCCTGGAGAAAAGGAGACCCAGGGGAGGCCTTAGCACTCTCCACAGCTTCCTGAGAGGAGGATGTAGCCAGGTGGGGGTCGGTGGTTTTTACCCAGTAACATAATGGCACTGCATTTAATGGTGCTGGCAACCCACATGCCAAGTTAGATTATAGCAACCTGTTCTGCAAGAGGACAGGATTAACTATCCTGAAAGTGCCTCAAGAGCTAGAGAAAGAGCCTGTAGAGCTGGAAAGACTAACACTAATAAAAAGGAATATTAACAATGAGAGAAAAGTAGGTGACTTTTTTCCTACTCCAGAAACCACATAGTGCTCAGGTGAAAATTGTTCTTTGCAGTTAAATGGCTTTTAACTTTTGTTTTACATGTCCTTTGTGTCTATTTTTTGCTACAGAGAACACTGCTCAAACAATACAGCAAATGAAGGGCATGCCTTTGGATCCTCTGGGAATGACTGAGGCTCCTGAACACACGTGTCTAGCATCACTTGAGGTGCCCTTGCTTTTCTGTCTGAATTCCAGTGGCTGATCCAGAAGGGCAATACATTTCCCAAAGGACCAGTGTCAGACCTGACAGCCCTGTAAGGAGGGCTCAGGTACCCTAATGAAATGTCATTAGAGGGGCATGTTTAGGCATACTAGTCACTCCTTACCAGCACCTCTGTTTCAGAGTTATTACTGGAATTTTTCACTCTGTGTTAGCAGGAATAATGACACCTTTTTTCTGTTCTGCAGAATGAACAACTCTCAGCACCTGGCAGCAACCACTGTCTGCTCATGCCTGCTGCTGGTCTCTGGTGGCAATGCCAGACTGCCAGTGGATGTCAAAGAAGGATACCCATCCTCCAGGTCTGCATGATGAGAGGATATTTTTGTTATGCTGTGTGTTTCATTATCCATGCAATACTTTTACCCAAGTTTTATTCAATTATTTGACCTATATTGTTCAAGACTCTGAACGTCACAGCCTCCCCCAAAAATCCTGAATCCAGTGAAGCCCTCCCCAGGTTCACAATCCCCCAGGAAGGACATACAGGGCACTGCAGAAAGTTTGGAGGTATTCATGAGGAATACCTCCAAACTTCTTCTCCTTCCCACAAGAAAATCCAACAGATGCCAATGGATTTGGACTGGCATTTTAAATCGTGTTGCTTTCACTATATTTGAAAGTGTTGGCAGAGAAGAAGCCACACAAGCAGGTGTGAGGACCCCCAGCTCCCAGCACAGACAGCGCTGGAAGGCAGAGGTGGGTGGAAGGCATCGGTGCTGTGCTGGCTGCAAGGAGCAACCAGGAGCATTAAGGGGCCTGTTCCCTTTTTAGAAAAATTATTAATGACCATGAGGTGAAAAAGTGATTCAATACCAATAACTTGCTGGGCAGCAGCTGTTGTTTGGAGATGGACTCAACTAAAAAGAGCAACACAAACCATACAGTGCATTTACCTCGCTTGATCCAATGACTGAGCCAGGATGCAGGGCTTTGGTCTTTCTCTGACTTTTGCTCTTTCTAACTGTTATTCTACATTGTTTCCATCAGTGACACAGTCCTTTCAATTGAGAACTATTGTTTTCACTAGAATGTAACTAAACCAGTCCAGAAAAGGGGACTGAAACCCCAGAGCATCAGCACACATAACTTCAGAGGTGAAATTATTTAAGCCAGCTGGAAATACTACTCACAAGCCTCTTTTTATATAAGGGTGATCAGAAAATGTAAATTGCATTGGTTGTTTGCATACATGAAATTTCTGCGTGATTTTCCTCTTCAGTGTCTGGATAAGAAATTCACTTTGGATTGTAGGACACAGGGAGTCTCACTGTATCAGGGAAATACCTGTAAAAATGTGAAAATAGGGTGGGAGGCAGGACCTGGACTCTGCTGCAAGTCCCCAAGTATGCCGGAGAAACCTGTCTTGGAAAAATGAAAAAGAGTCTTCACAGTGATTTCTGAACATTGGTTTGAAGATATTTTCTAGACATCAAATCAGAAAATGTCTCCAAATCAAAACAATAGGAGATGGTCTGTAAAACTTTTTTTTACTGGAGTTTATGGCTGGGGGCTAAAGAGTAGCTGTGGTCACGACTTGCCTGAAGATTGAGAATTGGTGCTGGGACAATTTCTGAACTTTATGAGTATGAGCTGAGTGGTTTTCATTTTCTGATTTGCTGACACTTCCAGAAAAAAAAAAAAATCTTTAAATTCACACTGCTTTTCTTCTCCTTATGGTTACAGCTGACATGTTCAATTCTCCCATTTAAGAGTTAGATTATTGAAGTGTCTTACATAACTCCCGTTGTCACTGTAGAGGGAAGATTTTTATTAGGGATATTGGTTTTGATTTGTTCCTTCTGTTTGGTTATGGAACTCAAAATAACCTTAATGGATGAAAACTCACAAATGGAACACAGGAAGGGAGGGGGTAGCTGCATCCTGGGCCAAATTTTTCTCCTTCCACTGCTAGCTGAGAGTCCCTGTGGAATTTGATACCTTTACATAAGTTTAATTTTGCACACAAAAGCCTGTTTGTGGCTTCCTTGTTAAAAAAAGTTTTCAAAGTTTTTCTTTCTAAAACTTATTGCCTTAAATGTTCTATATGCTAGCAAGGGTCTGTATTTTCTCTAGATCAGCTTTTAATTCTTTTAATTAGCCACCTGGCATAATTCAGTAAACTCTTTTTTTTTTTTTTAATAAGATAAAAGAACAATTGTCAGGGAAAAAAAAATAGTTTTAAGCATTGGTAAAAGAATAAAATCCTTTCTCTAACCTCCTCCACAGGATATTCATATTTTACATTATGGAATAATCATGGGAGAGAGCTAGAAGATCTCCTTGAATAGTCCTCCCACCATATGGGAGCTGGTGGAAGCAAATCTACAGAGGAAATTTTCATGTTTTTTCTTCTTGGTTTCACAGATACTTTTAAAGCACTCACAGCTGCTGTGTAATAAACTTTACCTTTTTTGCAGCTTTAAGAGTAAAAAGACAAGTGCTAAAAGTATCACCCTGCCCTTGACACCTGACTTCTTGCAGCCAGGTTCCCAGGTTCCATGCTCGGGAGCACATCCCAGTTTCTGCTGATGAGCTTGATCCTCCTCTCTGCCATTTCTGGGTGATCTCATTCCAGGTGTAATTGTACTCAGAACCTTTTCCCTTCCTCCCTCCTCCACTGCAGATGGATTTTATGATGGATTTCAAGATCTCACCACGTTCCCGTGTAAGTACGAGTCATTCAGACCCTGCTTTGCTCTTCGGTCTAATTGTTTGAAAGCAGAAATAGAAGTAGGCTTCAGTTCTGCTGCCTCTGCTCCCCCCTGCCCTTTTGGATGCCTGAATCACCCTTGAAAAACTTGAAAGTAGGTCTGCAGTCCCGTGTGGCAGGAAAAGCTGACCCTGTTGCTGCTGCTTGCAGTAAGCAGAAAAACAAAGCAAGTGTGTTGTTGGCCTCTGTGGTGATGCTCACCTGTCTGAGGGCATCACAAAATGGGTTCATGGCCAGGAGAGGCACTGCCCTCACTCAGGCCCTCCTGTTGTCTCTTGCAACAGGGAACTTTCTATACCAGCCTGTGTTTGTCTAAAATGCACAGAAAGCTCCCGATGGCACTGGATTTGATGCCAATGTTTCTAGTAATTTCTATTTTTGTGTGTGCTGGGACCATCAAAGTGAATGATGGCAGGAATGACCAGCCCTGGGAATAAGGCACGGTAGATACTGAAGACCCATTTGAGGGCTTTGCTGCAGCAGAGATTCAAACACAGTGGTAAGGGAAAGCTGTGTGTAAACCTTGCCTGCTCAGCTGCTGGGGGGAGCAAAATCCTTTGATTCCCCAGCAGCTGGTAATGGGGTGGCTAGGGACAATGAGTCCTTTGAGCAGCTGTGCCATGTCAAACAGCTCCTTTGCTGCTGTGGGCTGCTCTGGCTGTGTCACATCAAGGGAAGAAGCAGGGCTTTAGTGCCTGGGGCCTGGCTGCTGGTTTGCAGCAGGAGAAAGCAGCAGTCCCAGGCTCCATTTCTGTCCCTGCTCCTCCTGTGATGGAATGGTTGCTGCCAGCACAGCACAGACAAACAACTGCTGCACCTGTGGCAGATGCACCATCACCAGTGATGGGGCGGTGCCTGCAGGAGAGCACAAGGACCTGCTCTGCTGACCACTCTGCATCACCTTTCTGCTCCTGCCCACTACATGCAAACCACTTGTAAAGCAGCCTGGCTGGCCATATGGTTTCTTCAGCCACAGGAAATCAGCCTGTGAAGTTTGCTCCAGAGCTAACAGCAGACATGCCAGCTAATTCCAACACTCTGTAACTCAGTTTTATCACTCACAACTGCTGTGCTTAAACTACTATGTGTTACGAGTAGGCTGATTTTGGTTATATTATGAAAAGATGCATTTAATTAATGAATTTTATGGTTAACTTGCTTTACAAGGAATTCACTCAGAAGTTGGCAAATACACAACAAAATGTGCATTAAAATAATTTAAGAGTGAGATGCCCAGCCTTAGCACCACATAATGCTGCAGAGCACTGTCACAAGGGAGGATTGGCACACCTGCAGGAAGGCAAAGCTGGGGGGGGTTATTTCCCTGTGCACAACAAAGAGGCAACTTGCCCAGAGCACCTGCTCTGTATCTGCTATTCATCTTAACATGAGAAAAAAAAAAGTTACTGCTCTAAAAGCCTTTCTGAGAGGTGTTTGCCCAGGGTGAGCCATAAAAAACAGTTAGTGAGTCTCCCACCACAGCTAAGGTACTGAAAGAACTGAGGAATGCTGTTGCTTTTTTGTAAATGTCTTTAATTTTGGCAAAATGTCTCCTTTTTATTTTTTTTTTTTAATAGCCTTGCATCACAATTGTGCTCCCCTGTGTCCTTATGTGAATATCCTGACTTTCTGTCCTGCCTAGGAATAAAGCTACCCCCAGGTGAGCTGATGTGCAGGGTGGCTCTGTGCTACTGCCAGCCTGGCCACTTTTAAAGGCCAGGCAGTCTTGTAGGGCTCAGCATGGTAGCCCTCAGAGCTCTGCTCCAGGGCATACAGAGGCTACCAGGGTGTATCTCCACTAAGGTACACTGCCCAATTTACTAATTGCTGAAATGGAAAGACTGAGTGGAAGAAGCCTCTTCCTGGGGCTGATACTAGAGGAGAAGGAGAGCACCAGGTCTCATTTCCCTGTGTGAATACTCCAGGCTCACAGCAGTCACTCATCTTCTGTCATGGAGCCCCTAATCACCCAGCCTGGTCATTTGATCCTTGTCCTGGCTGCTAGTGAAGCTGCTGAAGACTCAGGTGGGAGACAGTAGCATCAAACAAGAGATGGAGGCAGGGAGACATGCTGATCAGACTCTGCTGATGAGAGGACCTGTTACTGGGGTGTCCCTGCTGTACCTATTTTTAGTCTTTAGAGAGTGATGGGAGATTCAAGAAACTCCTGCTTATTCAGGTTCCACTCTGGAAACTAGAGCAGATATTTGAGTATGACTTCTTCTCTGGCCACATTTGCTAAAGACCTATTTCATGTGATATGAAAAAGAGATCCAGAAAAGAGGCTACCATGATTTAAATGTGGCACTTCTAACCACTCAGCCACCAGTCAGGCTGGTCTGGGACCACCTGGAGTTCCTCTTGGCTGAAATTCAATACAGAAGTCACCTAAGTGAGGCACCTTGCATCTCTGAGTCTGCTTGGCTGTGAGCAAACAGCAGGGGGCTTGAAGAGCCCAGAGAGGGATGAGCAGAAGGGTTTGTTTGGGTCACGCTGCTTGTGGCTGTCCTAGGGTCTGGTCATTATTGTATGGGAGCACAACCATGGTACCCTGGAGAGTGAGTAGAAGCACATTCCCACATCAGTCTCCCCAAGCCCCAATTGACAGCTGGTTACTGGCTTTGCAAGGGTTTCTCAGCAGGGATCCAGTTCTAACTCCTCTTCGTCTTCGTTCGTCTCTTCGCTCTTCTCATCTCTCTTCGCTGCCTCCTCTTCGCGGCTTCGTCGCTTCTCTGGCCTCATTCTTTCTCTTTCTCCTTCTCGCTCTTTCTCTCTTCTCTCTCTTTTCTCTTCCTTCTTCTTCTCTCCTCTCCTCTCCTTCCTCCTCTCCTCTCTCCTCGCCTCTCCGCTCCTTCCTCTCCTCGCCTCTCCTCTCCTCTCCTCTCTCCTCTCCTCTCCTCTCCTCTCCTCCGTTCTCCTCTCCCTCTCCCTCTCCTCTCCTCTCCTCTTCCTCTCCTCTTCGTGCCTCGTTTCCCTCTCCTCTCCTTCACTGCACTTCCTTCTCTCTCTCTCCTCTCCACCTCCTCTCCTCTTTCCTCTTGGTCCGTCTGTCCTCGTCCTCAGTCCCTCCTCTCCTCCTCTACACTCTCCTGCCTCCTCTCCTCTTTCCTCCTTCTCGTCCTCAGGGCCTGACTCCTTTTCGGGTTCCATTGCGAATCCGCTACCTCTCCTCTCGGGCTTCTCAGGATCCTTCACTTTCCTCTCCTCGGTGTCTTCCTCTCCTTCTTCCTCTCCTACCTCATCCTTCTCTCTCGATCCAGTCTCGCTTCCTCTGTCCCTCCGACCACCTCCTCGGCGTTCCCAGTTGGTCCATCTCCTTATCCTCCTCGTCACCTCACGTCCTCGAGGATCCTCGTCCTCTCTTCTTCATGTCGAGTGCTTCCTCGGTGGGTGTCCTGCGTAACCTACCCCGTCGTCCTCAATCCTTTCATCGCTTTCGTGCACAAGTCTTCCTCTCTAGTCCTTCATGGGATAGTCCTCGTATGAAAAGGGGGCTCGGTGTCCGGCTTTTTGGGTGGCGCGGGTTCCTCAAACTTGGTCCTCGTCGTTGGTTCCGTGGTCTGTCCTCTCCTTCTTCCGTCGGGGTCGCGTTGTTCTCCTCCGTCGAGTTGCCTTGTACCTCTCTGCATTGCAGTTGTCCTCGTCCTCTTTCTCGCGTCCTCTCCTCGTCTCCGCTTCCTTCGTCCTCGTCCTTCTTCCTTCTGCCTCTGCGCTCTGTTGCGCTCTCGTCCTCTCCTCGCGTCCTCTCCTCGCGGCTCCCCTCTCCTGGTCTTGGTCCTCGTCCTCTTCCTCAATCCTCATCCGTCTTCCTCAATCCTACTCCCTCATCCTCTCGCTCTCCTCTCCTCATCCTCTCCTCTCCTCGACACTCTCCGTTCGTCCTCTCCTCTCCTCGTCCATCTATCCCCCTTCATCCTCTGGCGTGGCCGCTCTCTCTGTCTCGGTCTGGCTCTGACTCCTCTGCCCTCGTTTTCCTCCGGAGTCCTCTCCTCGTTCTCCTCTCCAGTCCTTAGTGGAGGTCCTCGTGCCTCTCGCGCTGGGGCTCCATCCTCGGTCTCTCTTGTCCTCGGTCCTCCTGCCGAAGGAGTAGGGAGGATGTCCATCGGTCGATTCCGTTTGTTGACCCGTCTCCACTTCCGCTGTTTCCTCTCCGTCGGAGGAAGGAGTATCTAGCATCTTTCTAGACTTCCTCTTCACGTTCGACCGACTTCCGGTTTTGGCTAGGTCTCCTTCGTCTGTCCTCGGGTCCTCTACCTTTCTCTCCCGTCTCCTTCGGTCCTGCCGAGGGGTTTCCTCGTAATGGCCTGTCTCCGCTCTCGGCTTACTCCTTCCGGTGTTCTCTTTCTGTCGCCGTCTCCTCGTTGCCTCCTCCGTCGGGCGGGTCCTTCCGATACCTGGGCTCCAGCTCTCCTCTCCCTTCTCTCATCTTGGTTCTGAGTCGGGGTGAAGGTTAGGGTGTCCGTCTCCTCTCCTCTTCCTCGTCTACTCTCTCCTCCCTCGTTGTCCTCTGCCTCCCTCCTCTCGTCCTCTTCCTCTTTCCTCGTCGCTCTCCTCGGGTCGCTCTCCTCTGACTCCGGGTCGTGTCGCGACGTCATTGGCCTCTCCATCGGGGGTCCTCTCCTCGCTACGCTGCTCCTCCTCCGTCTTGTATCTCTCTCCCTCTCTATCCGTCTGCCTTCGCCGCCGCCTGCCGCGCCTCGCCGCGCCGCTCCGCGCCCTTCTCCGCCCCGCCCCGCGCCTCCCCGCCCCGCCCTCCCCGCCCCGCCCCCGCCCCCCCGCCCCCTCCCCCTTCCCCCTGCCCCCTCCCCCGCCACCCTCCCTCCCGCTGCCGCTCCCTCTCCCTCCTCCCGCGCTCCCAGAGTGTGCAACGGGGCTGGCGGACACCTGATATTGTTTTGTGGGCCCAGTGGCAATATCAGTATCAGGTTGGGGTGAGTAGGCCTGGCCCACCGTCATCCAGGGGTTGTAGGCAGAGGATCATCAAAATATCAGCGCTAGAAGTAGGAGAGCAGATTTTCAGACTTGATACCCATAGAAGCGGGCAGGGGGATGCCAGTGGGAATTTGGTGGCCTGAGGCATGGAGGAGCTTGTGAGGCTTGCTGAGGGCTGGGGCAGAGCCAGCTGCAGCCAGCTGTGTCTGTTTGGGAGGGCTGAAAGCCAAGCCAGAGTGGAGGCTGTGCAAGCAAGAGGCAACTCCAGACTTGCACACAGACTCGGGGCTGAACCTCACTAAGCAGGTGTATAATGACCTTATAATGCACACTGAGCAGAGGCCTCTGTGACAGCAAAGGTGTAATTTGTGTCACATGGGATAGATGTTGTGCTTCTCTCATTGCTGCGTGCCAGAGTTGTGTCAAGAGACATGAAGAGAAAAAGCAGCTTTAAAGTACCTCAGCAGCTGAGTCTTTTTATTGATTCAAGCCTTTACATCACATATAAAAAAGTAGAAAAGCACTATCAGAGAGACAGATGGTGACAAGTCAGCTTCAGATGGACATGAATTATTTCATAAAAAAGACTTGGAAGTGCTGCCATGATTTTTTGCAGCTTACCTGTCTCTTTGCTATTGGTACCTAAGGCACTTTCTCAGAAATTGTTCAAAGAACATATTCCATATCCTTGGATGCTGTGATGGAGGAGAGTGATTTCTTCTCAGCAGAAAAAGAGTCTTTCAAGGTGAGGAACCCTTAAGTTATCACTCAGTACCAGTGATAATCTGCAGTGACTATAGGTGAGGAAAAATGTGCTCATAGAAGAGGAAAAGAAAGTAAGTTGTAGATTTTCCTTGATATGACTCAATGGTGAAAGGTGTGGGAGGACACTAGAAAAGGAGGAAGAAATTAGGACCTCAGGGATAGACCCATATGGAAATGTCACCCCTCCTGGACACTGCAACTAGATTCAATAGGATAAATATATGCGCTAAATATTTAAACAAAGTTTGAAGAAATTTATGGAGATATATTTATAGATTGAATGATTGCAATCAGTTGTGCTCTGTTTCACCAACTTCAATTACACTGCAAAGCTTTTTTTTTTTTTTATGAATAACAAAGGAAAACAGAATTTGGCTATCAATTCCTTCCTGTAAAAATAGCTCTTGCATTAGATTATACAGTTGAGAAGTTAAACATTAAATTTTTTTTGCAATATACACCACCTATGAGCATAAACACATTTATTGTATATACAACCTGGCTTGTTAACAGAAGCTGCAATAGTCTACACCCTGTTGACACAATTTTTCAGTCAGTGGGGTTTCTTGTGATAATGAGCAAAAATGCAAAGTGAAACAAAAAAACAAAGACGAGGCCAAAAGTCACAGAGAGAACAAGAAGAAACTACCATTTTTCTACAGTGGCTGACCATAGTGTGGCTTTACTAGCACAAAGGATACAAAGATCTTCACTATCTGCCAGGAGTTTTTTGATGTGCTGCAGAAGATCTCCTTGGTTGTGCTCATTTCTAGAGTAGAACCAGCAAGGTCAGTTCTACAGGGACAAGAGACATTAGAGGACACATCTTGTTTCTCTCCTAGATGTTTTTTGAAAAAAAAAACAAACAAACAAAAACAAAATAGAAAGAACTAATCCTTCCAGCTGAGGAACAATGTCATTCTGAAATGATAAAGAAGCTGGCACAGATTAACCTCTTATTTTAATTGTAACTTAAATTCTGTATGATTTTAGCCTGGCAGATCAGTCTATAGGATGAGAACAGAAATTATTGTACTAATTGTGGAGCCTCTAATAATTCTCATAAAACTTTTTTCTTCTGGAAAATTCCAAGTATTCCACACAATAATTCATAACCCCTCCCTTCCTGATATAAAGCAGCTCTGTGCATGATCAGAGCTGAAGTGCAGCAGGAAGAAAAGATAAAGAAGTTTTTTTCTTCAAAGGACATTTTAAAGGAGATATTTACCTAAAGCTTGTGTACGATAAACTCATTTTGTTTGAGACCTTGCCAAAGATTATTCTCTGTCTGATTTTTGTCTAGAAAAAGCCTTCAGAAAAGTTATCTTTCAACAGTTCCTACTGTTAAAAAACTTAAAAATTATCTCCCTATCAACCTGAGGAGGTTCTAATATTGGAAAATCATTTTTCCCTCCTAAACTTTTCTTTCTGCTCACAATCTCTCTGACTGCCTCCCTTTCATTTGGAGGGCGAAGTAGATTTGAGAAGCTTGTGTTGATCTGGCAAAGTTTTGCAGTGTTAACTAACTTGTCAGCATAAGAATTTTTTCAACTGAAAGTTTGAAGATGTGACTTTATTTTTAAGTTTAAAGCCTATATATATCAAGTTCTTAATTCAAAAAGACAAGATGTTGACATTTTCTGTCTCATTATATCAGTGTCAGTATCTCAGCAAAATAAATTTTAAATGTGTTTGAAAAATTTCTTCTCAGTTTTCCTTTCTGTGCAATCGTATGATATGTATTCAATCCTGAATGATTACCTAGGACCTGAAAGTAGATGTGCTTATGCATGTTTGCACAACACTGTTTTATTTCAAAATATATTTTTAGAGGCAGAGAAACAAATTTTTAAATATGCTGTACAGTATACTATATACATTTCCCTCATGAATGTTCATATTATCACGTAGTTATTGGTTGATTTTTTATCAGTGGCAAAGGATTTAGTGATGCTGGGTGACCTGGAACCCAAATGCATCCAGCCTTCATCACATAAGATTACCCTACAACCAAGAAAGAAACTTGATAATAGAATCAGAGTTAGGAAAACTCCTTAAATATAAGTAAATTTGGGGAGAATTCTGGCTGTTCCATCCTTTTCCCCCATGACCACAAAACCAACATTTTTTACATTTATAAATAACATTGATTCCTTGGAAAAAAAATTATCAGGGATTTCAGGTGAGAGTGTGGCCATTGGGTCTACCCTGGTGCTCCCCATACACTGCTCCAGCTGTAGGCACACAGGGAGCATTGGGAACCCAGGCAGAGTGTGACTGCTCTTGTGAAATCACAACTCCTGTATTGCTCTGGGCTGGCCAGGAGTGCCTGCCAGGCTGACAGCAAGCAGGTTTTCAGACCATCCCATCACAGGAGAAATGAGGATGCAAAGTCGCTGCACACTGAGAGGAGCCTTTGGCACAGGAGCACAGGAAGGAAGAAAGCCAGCTGTTTTGTTCCTTAGGGCTCAGCTGGGCAGGGAAGGTTGTTTTGTGGTCTGGGATGAAGAGGTGGATGATGCTGCTATGTCCCTGGGTGGGAGTTCCTGCTGCCTGCTCAGTTCACCCAGCTGAATGCCTTCCTCCAGAAATAACCATACGTTTCACTTTTCTCTGTCCCCTTCAGTGAACACCTCTCTTTCCATGACCATGAAAAAGATATTACCAGTCAATTTTGTTTTTCAATAAGTCAGAGACAAGTATGTCCTAAAATGAATCCTGTTTTCCCAATGGAGGCTGGAAGCTTTTTTTTTCTGATTTTGTGGTTTCCTCATCAACACCATTACACTGATGTTAAAGTCAGGGCTTTTCAGGGAGATTAGTGTAAGGGGATGGAACATAAATCCAGACAGAACAAAAGAAATTCCCACTCCCATGACAAGAGAAAAGGTAGTGGCTGTTTCTTGTATGAGACTGGAAGAAGCTACCTCATGGCATTTAACAATTCCCTAAGAATGTCAATGTGCCATAACCCACAACCCTAGGAAATGGAAGGACAGGATATCACTGCTATATTTCATTATCAGAAATGTCTCAACTGATTCAAAAGAAACCCTTCTTTGTCACAAAATCTTTGTATCATCACCAGGGATTAAAATGAAACCCCTTACACATACCCATCTATGGATTATAGAACATGGTAACATGTAGGAAAAAGTTCACAATAAGGTACTGTATGAGTAGCACAGTTAAACACAGGTCATGCTTCACTGAAAAAAAAGTGGAGGTGGAAAATATCTAAATTGAGGCCAGTGCTGCATTACATGTCCACTAGGCTTCTGCAGCAACGTCCATGGAACAGATCTTGCTGTTCAACAGAGAACAAAATGCAATGAAAATCATGCTGGTTTTCATCTTTATGGTAGAGATTGCCAGCAAGATGATTTCCAGATAAATCTGTCCTTTTCCAGTCTCACTAAGTTTAAACAAATGAGAATGAAGTACCCTAAAAAGTGTATCCTTCTTTTTTTTTTCATTTTTATTTTTTAAATGAGAACTGCCTGAATCTTTGTGTACATACAGACTTATTCCAGCCCATGAAAGGCTGTGAACTGTTTTCCATTGAAGAGCTCCACCAGGTTCAAGTTTCTGCATGAAAAGTCAAGGATGAACTCCTTGTGTGTATGTGCACATGAACAATGGTTTTTATTCAGTGGTGAAAATTATTTATCTAGAGCACCATAAAAGAGGCAAAGCATTAGTTATCAATTTTAATAAGTGAACAGGGTCAGACACTGTTGTAACTTAGAGAAAAGACTCTTGACAAATAATTTTCTATCAAACAGAATTGTTGGAAAGTAGTCAATGACTTCAACATTTACAAACAAAAGTAGATTATAGACTAAGGTATTACTTTGGTTTTGTTTGTGTTTTGGTTTTTCTCCCCTATATGCTGTTTTTCCATGCAAGATGCAATCTACCAGGAGAGTCATTGTTTTCAATAAATAGTCTTGTAAGTGTATGTGTAGGATAAGAAAATAATTGTTTGCCATTAGAAAAGTCTCTGGATTAGTTGCACTAGAATGTGGGTAACTGCTAAGAGCTCAAAAATGTGCAGTGCAGATGTCTGATTAAAGGGAAAAGGGTAAATCCAAGGAAAAGCTGCTGTAGAGGACAGGACAGACACAAAACTTTGTTTTGAAGAGAGCTGTCTGTGATTTTTTATTCAAGTGATTTTCACTATTTGTATGCAAATAATAGAAACTAGCAAATGACTCAGGATAAACCTGGTCAAGGGCTAAGATCATTATCACTGTAATCAGATATGGATGTTCCCACTGACTAAAACAGGGGGGGACTGGAAGCATTGCAGCTGTTGTACACATTCTCAGCAGTGCAACTAAATGAGCAGCCATTCACTCTGGGTAAGTTCTTGTTCAAAGGTACTCCAGGAGAAAGCTAATCTGTTCTCTTGTTTCCTCTGGTGGTCTCTATGCTGTGTATGGCTGTTTTGTTGTGTGCTGATCTCCTGCTTGTCTTTCAAATACACCCAGCTCTCCTGGGGGCACAGGTGAAGGTGGAGGAATAAAAGACAAGACAGATGTGTAGTAAGGATGATTGACATCCTGTGTAAAGATTGCCAACAAATGTACACAGAAAGATCTCTTTGCAGACCATACTGGGAAAGAACAGTAAAGGAGGAGCAGCTTGCACATTATGCTCTTCAACAGATATTTATATCCAAGAATCTTGACGATTAGAGGAGATAATGCAATGATGTTATTTCATCCACAAAAGAAACCTCACAGAACTCTACCAGCATGGCTGTACTTTTGATGGTTTGAGAGATTTCCTATGCACTCCAAAGCAGAGAGGTGGGTCCAGAGCAAGAAGAGGATGGCTCACCCTGACCATGAGACCAGATCCCACAGGACTATCCCTGCTGCAAGATCACATCCAAGACCAGGCTATGACACTGCATTCCAATTAAACCTCTGACCTGGTGACTCCAGCTGTGAGTATCAGTGTCACAAATTTGTACAAAGCAGCAGCCTTGGCAAGCCCCAAAGCCACCTGATAGGTTTTAAGGAGTAAAAAGGTTCATGTAAAGCCCTTACTCTGTGCCAGACAGACAGCTTGGCACAGAGCTGGCCACACAGTGACCAGTTGATTTGCAGCCAGTTGCTTTCCTTCAAAGCATGAAGCTTGCTTAAGTGTGTTTGGATTGAGGATTTAGAAAATGTGAGAGGGAGAAGGAAGGAGAAGTGCTCCAGGAAAACAGCCAAGTTTGTAACTGAAAGAAAGGCAGAGATGATTGAATATAATTCTTGGGAGAATCATAGGCTGGTGTGCCTCAGTTCCTGAGGAGACACTTGAACAAATCCCCCCTTGATAATGAGGCTCAAAATCTCAGAGTTTGGAAGGTCCTGTTTTTTTGACAGACTCTACTGTAACAGACACCTCTCTTGGAAAAAAATTGTTAACAATTACTCCCTGTAAAGGATGTGCTTTCATCCATAGAGCAGACATATTGCAAGTTGCAACTCATTAAAAAGATTCTCTCTGGGCTTCTGTCCAAAATTAGTGCCAGCTTTCTCCAAGCATTTGAGCAAACACAACTGCTACCATCAGTGCTGCCTTCCTTTGGAAAAATCCTTTGATGCTCAGTGGCTGTGGGAGTCAGCCAGCCACTTACAATGTGTCTGCAGCTTCCTCCTGCTGCTTACAAGGTACCACCAGGCTGAACAAAGCTGCACACTGAGCTCCCAGAGCATGGGATGGTCTAAACCTGCTCACCTCCGAGGCATCGTGGGGCTCCAGAGGTGAGTTGTCCAACTGGGCTGTGGGTGTGACACAGGCTAGCTGTGTCAGTGCCAGAACAGAAGCAGAAAATGTTGTAGCTCAGTCACAAGCATGTCTCACAGAAACACAGTGTCATTTCACGTTTTCACTCTGCAGGTGTCCAGGGTTTTGATGAAATTCAGTGGGAGAACAAGGCTGCTCATACTGGGATGGGGAGAGGCCAGCCTGCTCCGAGCAGAGAGACAAAGCAGTAAGTGGGAAATGTGTAAGGAGGAGGCATGTCTGAACTCATGCTCCTTTTTGGGGTGTAACTCCCTCACTGCAGTGCTGTAGCCAGCCCTATAAAGATACAGTCTTCCAAACACCCATGGATTTGAATGCTGACACCAATGAGAAGGAATGGAGCTGGAGAGGAGCTTCTCTTCTCTTTGCCAGAGACAAGCAGTCTGAAGTAATTCTGGTATCAACTCCAGAAGTGCTTGGGGAAATAGATAAACATCAATAAAAATCAATATTGCATTTGAACATGTCAGATGCCTACAGGATTAGATGGCTGCTGAGCAGGGAGCTGGGGTAGGTACCTGCAGAAAGAGGCACGAGGTAAATGAAGGTGTTGTGAGCTGGCTCTAAGATGAGGAACACAAGATGTCTCTGCTGCCAGTGTAAAGATTTCAGGGGAGTGCAGTTTGGCAGGTCTCCTTGGGGCAGCTGCTTGTGCTGTGGGGTACAGCCCAGGCAGGCCCCTGCTCCATCCTCAGTGTGTTTCACAAGCAGCACTTGCTCCAGGCAGGAGTTTCAGCCCCATCTCCTTGGATATTGAGTGCACTGTGCCACCACACAGCACAGGGATAGGCTTGAGAATCACTTGCTCCCCTACCAACTTATTGTGAGGAGAAGGATAAAGGGATTTTCATTGCCAGCTGGTTTTCTCCTGGGCAAAACAGGAGTTTTAAGAGGGCACTTCAGTTCACTAGACAAAAGAGACGCTTAATGTTTCATATCTGGAAAAGATGGAGCAGATGTTTACTTTGTGCCTCACCAGGGCTGGAATCCTCACTTTTTGATACTACTTGGCACTTTCAGTGTGCTAGTTAAGGACAAAGAACTGTGCAAATATTAATTAACCTTCAAAGAATAGGAGAGAATCCTTTTTCAGAGGGGAAAGCCCAGAGGGCAGAGATCTTAAACGAGGTCACACACACAGCATCACTGTGGTTTCAATATCCTCTGCTTTGAGGGAAGATCCTCAGGAGGAGGGGAATAGCCTGAGGAATTAGTGAGGACTGCTGAAATGACTGATGGGAGAAGAAGGGGTCAAGCCTTTTGCTGAGATAAGCAAAGAAGAAATGTGTGAAGGATATTGGAGGACGGGGTGGGCTGCAGGGTATATTCAAGGATGGAAATAGCAGGTGTGCTGATGAGATGAAAACACAACAAGCTGCTTCCAAAGAAGCCCTGTCAAACAGGGATTAAAATAATTGAAAGGATCCTGAACTACAGCACTAAGTACAAAGTGTTAGGTTTCACCTCTATTAGTCAAATAATGTTCCAGCAGGGGCACTACAAATGTCAGCACTTGCCAATATGTACTGCTGAGTGACTGGCCCAGCTGAGGGTCTGGCCCTGAGAAGCAAAGGGTTCCTTTGTGATCAAAAAAGGAAAGATGATGACAAACATGCTGGCAAATATAAGTAGGAAATAATTTTAAATGGTGGCAAATGAATACATATTCACTTTCAAACCAGATACAGCAGAACCTAGTTCTAATTTCACTGGCACTCGTTGTGTGGAACTATCATGCAGAGACTTGCAGTACATCACATGGTAATACTGAACCCACAGGCTTCTAAAAGAGACATGAAAATGCATCTTAAAAGAATGGTAGAATGTATTCCACAAAATAAACTCTTGGGTTTTTTTTTTCTTTTTTTTCTTTTTTTTTGTTTGTTTTGTTTTGTTTTGTTTTGTTTTTGCCAGGAGAAATGTTCTCTCCTGAGATGCTGCTTACCTTTGCACATCTGGCAAGAGGCTTGAAAAGAATTTAGTGCAGGTGCCAGTTGAAAAAGTCACCTGCAGTTCTGGGATTACTTCTGACTTCCTACTTTCCTTTTAAAGCAAAAGAACAATGCAACTTGACAGAATTACCAAGCTGCCCAGAAAGGCAGTTTTAAAAGATTCAGTACCTAAATAAGATTTTCAAATAGTTTTTACTGCTTTTCTTACTCAACAGCCCTGCAAGTGAGTGTTCAGGTAGAAGGCTTATTGAACATTTTTGCTGGATAACAGCAATATCAAAAGTATCCAACTATGGGTTTATCCTTGTTTTATGGATCTGCCATTTATCTTTAAATAATTTTGCCATTCTGCAGCATTTTGCTTCTTTCTTTCTAGTGTCTCAGAATAGCCAACAAATAGCATGCAGAGATGAAGATGACTATACAATACTCATGGAATAAGGGTGGCAGCCTTTCTTTGAAGATGGAGGAAAGGTGACTCCTTACAAAGAGTATTCACGAGAAGCAAAATGAGTTTTCCTGTCAAGGTCAGTTGTGGAGTTACCAGCACAATTAGGACCTTCTGGCTCTGAGATGAGCTCAAAATTAACAAAACAGAATTTCCTTGGAGAGCAACATTGCAAAACACAATGCTTTCAAATATGTGGTGTATTTCTGCCATATTATGCTCTTTCCAAAGAGCCTCTTTAAACGCACCAGGAAACTGTACAGGACTTAACAGACTATTTTTCTTATGTTGTGGATTATATTAATGTATCACCCCAATGCATTAATATTGTGGTTTATCAGTATACTAGATTCAGTAGTCAGTTTTGCCTCTTCTGGAGCATGATTTCTTTGGCTTACTGTATCTTAGTTACCTACAAGTTCAGCACAGCATGCTCCCTCCTGAAATTAGGGTCCTTTGGTAAATCTTTCTGCAAATGGAAATGTAAATTTCAATGTCTGTGCTCAGTAAGGTATTGTTAATTCCATAAAAAAAAATCTATCTATGATAATACCATTTGGGAAAATGAAGCCTATTACCAGAAAATTCATCTCTTTTCACTTTTCAGTTTTGCATTTGAAAAGTAGGCCATTAAAATGACAGGTGAATGCTGCAGAGCATAGATTCTAATAGACTCCTACCTATAGATACATGGGATAACTTAAAACCTGGAATTAAATCCTTCATAAGGAAATGGCTAAAAAGACAAAAGGCTTTTCCAAAATGCTGTTGGTGAGGAATTTCTCAGACTGAGGGAACTTTAAATTCCCTTTTGGTAGCTATAAATAACTTCTGAGTCAAGATGAAAATCAGGAATAAACATGATTTGGTTGTACCTTGCTCTTGTCCACTGAAGTCACCAAAGTGCTACAGAGAACATAATTTGGCACATGATGTCTTTGTTACTTGACTCTTGCCAGTATTTCTAGCATGACAGTAAGTGAAATGATTGCACTGTACACCCACAAAATTTTGTTTCTTTTCCATTGATGGCAATCTGGGGTGATTACACTGATAAGTGTTGGGGGATCCTAATTCCGCAATAATACCAGAGCCAAGTTTGCCACCCCACTGCTTAGTTCTTACCCATGGCCCAAACTGCTCAGTGCACTGGAAAATGTTATGAGGCAGCTGCTGGGTTACTGTAAGTCTGGCACACAGCATTTGCCAAACAGCAGAGACGTAAAAGAGGCTTTAAAGGACCTTACCAGAACTGGTATTGCCCAGTCAAAAGGCATTGTTAATACCCATTATAAGCTTTGGAGTCTTTCCAGAATCCTAAGGACAACTATGTTGATTCTGGACTGTAGAACTCCCTCCAGTTCCCAGTGCACATGGATATCTGTAGGACAAGTGACAACATCTGATGGGTCAGCTATGGAGACTGAGTAACCTGCTGATGTCTAAAGTGCCTGCAGTTTGCTACAATCTTTAAGCAAAAAGATTGTTTTTTGCTAAAAAAAGCAGGCTGCATTTCTTTGGGATCAGATTGTAGTTGTTCTTTCTCCTAGACAGGCCTCCTGCCTCCTTGATATTTACAATCAGGTATTTATATTCAGCAGATGCCTGTTCTCATTCTTCTAGTATAAGCAAGGCAAGCAGGTTTAGGTCCTCTCCCATGAAGACTTTCCACAATTCCTTAGCCTGCCATGTGCCTTTTAGAGATTGAGATTCTCTCTCTGGTGCAGAAATTACCAGCACTGTTTGCTACATTCCCTGTCAGTCATCACTTGTTCTTTTTGGGTGCATTAATATTTCATGTTTGCTTGATGCACCAATATATCTGTTCCACACTGCAGATGAGTTGTGAGGCTGACTGTACCAAACTGGGAGCTCCCAGCCACCCTTTGCTCAACTGTTATGTCCTCTCACCTTTTCTGTACTTCAGTTTAATGTGAAGCAATGTTGATTACCACACCTAATTCCATGACCCCTGGGAGGGTCACTGGGGAATCAAAAGGAGCAAGAAGGGAGATAGGAGCAGAGGATGTCACATGTTCCCTGCTAAAGTAAGCCATGATGGGGATCAGTGTTACAGCAGGTAATCCTCTTCAAGCAGGGGTAGAAGGGTACATGCACTCAGAGCCTCAGCTGTCCTGTTTCATCTGGTACCACAGCTGAAACATCTAAAGCAGTGGTCCCTTCTAAACTTCGAGGCTGTAAGCTCTGGTAATTCAACTCTGGATGTCCATCCTGTCCCCCAACAGGAAGGTGTGATAGAGGGAGGGGAAAACAGCTGGGTGCAGTGTCAGCTTCAATTGCCCCAGCCAGAATCAGCACTGAATTTCTGACAGAGCCTTTAATGTGCCTGCTGTCATCATCATTGATAAGTGAAGAAGTTAGTCCTTCAGCTCAAGGGATAGAAGTGTCCTTTATGGGACTGAGAGCTCAGTATCCAACCCTGGCCAAAAGCCCTGCCAGAGGGAACGATAGCCTTGGCTGCAGAAAGCAAGAAGCTCAGCTGCCTTTGAAAATTCAATGTAACCCTCTCTTGGTGTTATACAGACAGCAGTGTGTGGGTGAGTGATGTGTGTGAGTTATTGATTTATCCTTCAACCTCTGTCCTTCGTTTTATTCACATAACTTTATGTCACAGGTTTTATGACTGATAGAAAAATATGATTCTATTTCCATGCACAGGAAATTTTTCTTGTGCCAATTTCCCTAAAGGAGACAAGTGATTAGTGACACAATCCCTGTGTCCTCACCATCATCTCTGATCACCTGGATCATCCAGAACTTGCTTTTGCCCTCCAATCAGAGCATCAAAGCAGTCTCAACAGAAGTGCAGATGCTGAGTAATAAATAAACATTACTGTTGTTCGTGGGTAAAGAACAGTATTTGTATGAAGACAAGCCCATACTCCAAGTATCTGATCAGACAACATCAGCTTTTGTGAGTAGCTGTAAGTAAGAATGCTGGCCAAACTGGACAACAGCTGCTTCACATATCAACAAATACCATATTAGGTCAGTTCAGTTACTCACATGAGTTTCTATCACATTTGGTCTGAAATATTGAATATATTCCCTAGCTGCTACTTTTAATGTCCTATTTGCTGATGGGTTCCTCTTCTGCACTACAGTTTATCACTGAAATACACTGACACATTTCTTAAGCATATTGTATTCTCATGAGAAAACAAAATAGAAAAAAAAGTTTGTACTTATATCCTACTGCTTCTGTCAGTCACTAAAATTGATTGACTCTCTTCTATTTTTTTCTTTTCATTCATGATTGTGGTTTTGTTCAAATAATTGATTTATCATGTATCTAATGATTCTTTCCTGGTTTTCAACTTGAAAAATATGCATGCCCTGGCTCATTGCTGTAGTATTTGTCATCAGAATAACACCATAAATCATTTTGAGCATAAGATCAGACTGGGAAGGTGGAGAAAGGTTAGGATGATTTAAAGACGTGCAAAAGAGGTCTGAAAGATGTTCTGGTGTAGAGAAATATTTTAACTAGATAATAATAAAGCTTTATTGGAATTAGGGCTTCTCTGGAAGGTGGATGCTGCAAACTGTGGGGTAGTTAGAACAACAGTTTGCAAAGATTTGTGTGTAGAGAACTTTGGAGGTATCTTTTGAAGGATTTGAGTATTGCCAAGAAAATCTTATATCAGTGTTAGCTTTGGTGCTCATGTAAAAGCTCAATGGCTACAAGTGTTGTTAAGAGTGGTATTCAAGCAAAGACCTCCTGGAAAAATTACTTTGGTGATGTGGAATTAAAACCATGGCTTATCACAGCACAGAGAGAGGGGAGTCACAGCTTCCCAGAGTCACAGGGAACTGTCACAAACAACTTGGCCATGGGTTGGAGCAGATAAGGTCAGGTGAACATCTGGTCTCCTTCATTTCTGTACTACCATAAAATGTCCTTGCTGATAAAGATATCACTGTAATCAAAATATGATCTTGGAATGTGCTATTTAGCAAGTCCTTAACATGCTAGAAAATGCAATTTACTCGGACTCTTATCTGTATACTCAGATAAAATTTGAAAATTTCTTCAAATACATTTTAAAATATATTTCTCTGACACGACCATAATCAAAAAAAACATTAACATTGTCTTTTTAAATTAAGAACTTGAATATAATGTACTTTATAAAAATATAGTGCCATTTAACTTCAAAGTTACACTTAAAAATGCTCAAGTTTCCAAGTTAGTTAATGGTGCCAAATTTTGCTAGATCAACACTGGCTTTTCAAATCTGAGCTTAAAAAAAAACAACCTGAGGGAAGATTGTTGTTGTTGGAGTGAAATCTAGAAATGTATGCTGACACACAGTGAGGAACTGGTGATAACTGCTCTGCACAGTCTTTCTGCCTGCAATATGCCCACAATTCACTTAATAGGAGAGAAAATGGCCAGCTGGTCCTGTTGAACTGAAGGCAGCAAGCTGTGCTCCCTTGCCATTAAACTCAGGAAAAGCACTCTTCTTGAAAATGTAACTTTTAAAATGACTTGAACTATTTCACAGATATTTCCATAAATTATTGGCTTTTCTACTTCTGACTGAGACTTTTGAAAGAAAAAAATTCAAGCTGCAATCAAAAAATGTACCTATTCTCAGAATTTATTTTGCAAAGAAGAAAACGTAACTGATCTAATCTACTGTAAGGTGAAAATAAGACAGAAGCTTAATAAATAAAATATCAAGCTTTTTTTAGAGGGTAAGCTATACTTTCTTGCTTCATATCTGTTGAGTAGAGCTCCCTCATTTTAATAACCAAGTTCTCATACTTGGCTACAATAATGTCATTTATCACCATCTTCAAATAGGGATAGTACATAAAGACAAAGCCATAATTA
This sequence comes from Serinus canaria, assembly GCF_022539315.1. NCBI lineage: Eukaryota > Metazoa > Chordata > Aves > Passeriformes > Fringillidae > Serinus > Serinus canaria. The sequence continues at coordinate 79,738,258 of NC_066316.1, forward strand.
AGATTGCTGTGTCAAAATACGTGGAGCAGTTAGGTAGAAAAAGTGGTGTAAAATTATTTTTTGATTTTTCAAGACTCCAAATTGTTTCTATCTCATCTTTCTACTTAATTTGATTTACCAAACATAAAATCACAGCTCCCATTTGGGAAAATATTATACAAACAACACCAAAAAGTCTCCTCAATCCTCAGAGTTTAGGTGTAGTTCTTATAATGCTTATTCTCTAAAACAGAAAAGGAACAGAGGTATTGTGAACAGCATGTGGATTAAAACAAGCTGCCCTTTCAGAGGCATTTGTCCTTTATACAGCTCTTATTTTCTTCCAGCAGTGAAGCTGTACAAAGGTTTCCTGTACAGGGAATAAATTAATGGATCTGTTTAAAAAGGACAAATATTATACTGCAAGCCATACTCCTGCTATCATGGCCAAGCAGATGCTAGAGAAGAAGCATTTAAACATTGTTTTTGCAGAAACAAAAGGTTTATCACTGGAGAGGTATAACATTAGCAGGAGAGCTGACCTACTTACACACCATAACACTCTGAGGAGCCTCTGGGGAGATTGGAGACCCTGGAGCAGGGCATGTTTTACAAGCCAAGTCATGAAACTATGACCAAGAGCACAACTTTTTATTTGTAGCAGCTGCTTATGTTTGATAGAAAAATATTGGGCAAATTTATTTCCATCTTAGTAGAGACATTTAAGGTTTACTTGTCTAATTCCCTACTGATTGCTCTAGGCTTCCTCTACATCCATTGAAGAGCAACCCACACATGCAATCTCTCTGACCTACTTTAGCTAACTACCTCCAGATGAGATGAATTTCTCCCTGGATGTGCTTGCTTCTCCCAGCTGCCTATAATGGGAAGCAGTGAAAATAGCTGAGAGTTTGGAAAGTAACTTTTTGAGAGCTGCGTGAGATAGGTCCCACCCCTGGCCTAAGAAGAGTTCCTCCATGACTCACAAGTACCTGAGCTAAGTTTTGTGAAAAGAGGAGTGTGTTCTCATGAGCTTCTTACAAGTGTTGGTATTAAATTAACATTGGCTGAGTTCATATGGGTTATGTCCATAGTGCAAGAGACTCTTCCTGGTGAGTGAGAAGATAAACTCTCCAGCTTTTCCCCTTAGATATTCTCATTGTTTACTTCATGGTGAAACCTTGAGATAGCTGAAGTGGAAAAACTGGATATCATCACATCCACTGGTCCTGGTGACAAAGTGAATGGAAAGATGCACCCAGCACAGGGAAAGTAAAATAGCTGAACCAACTTTACTGGAAAAGTTGTATATCTGTTATGCAAATACATCAAAAGGGAGACCTTATTTAGGCCTTTCAATATTTAAAGAGTCCTATAAGAAAGGGACAGATTTTTTAGCAGGGCCTGTTCTGATGTGACAGGGGATTATGGTTTTATATTAAAAGAGAGTAGATTCAGATTAGATATAAGGAAAAACTTTTTCACAAACTAGGTGGCAAAACACTGGAACAGATGACCCAGAGAGGTGGTGGATGCCCCATCCCTGGAAATATTCCAGGATGGATGGGGGGGTCTGAAAAACCTAATCTAGTTGGATATATCCCTGCAGGGGAGTTGGATCAGATGACCTGTAAAGGTCAGAGGGTTTGGAACAGATGACCTGTAAAGATCCCTTTCAACATAGACTATTCTATGATTCTATGCTTGTCTCTGGGGCATTAAGACCCAACTGCTATTTAAAGTGTTGCTTCCTCTCAGCTCTAGAATTTACGACCAGTAAATGTCACTTTGCACTAGTGTAAGGAGGTTATGATAAACTGGTTGCATGTAATTGAAATTATACAAGAATACAGACAAATTTACTATCAGGCAGAGCTGCTTTAGCTGAGGCAACTCTGCTGGTGGTGAGCAGCAAGGTATGACAGTAATGCAGAGGTACCCAGTCAGCAGCACATTATCTCAGGGCAATGGCACAGCAGTGTATATCACTTGAACAATATTGATGGCATAGCAAAAAAAAGCTGGTTTTAGTCACTCTGCAGATGAAAAAGGCAAACATAAAGGAATGAAATAGTTTTAACTAAATTTTGTATTTAAAAAAATTAAAAGACTAATCCTCCCAGACTTGTGGGTGAGCTCCAGTCAGCTTTAAGCCCTATCAAAACTTTCATCAACAAATTCCCTACGGGCTTTTAACTTAATTTGAGAGACGCCTGCTATGGCTTGCCATGAAACCATAAGGGAAAAAATAGTTCCTGGGTACCATTACCCATGTGTTTCCAAAGTATCTGCTTCTTGGGGTTGGTTCCCTTCAACAGGTCAGCATGCTGATGAATTGATGTTTGATAGCATTTCTGCTGGTTCTGATGGTATTTTTCAGAATGTTCCTTCTTAAAAAAAAGTTATTTAAACTCTTAATGTCTGCATGGCAGATTGTCTCATTGAAAGGATGCATTAAATTCTGTTTAGCTACGGACAGAGAAGAGGATTTAAGGAGAGGTAGATGCCCAGCATGACTCAGAGATGCTTTGTTTATCTGTGTCTCTAAATCTGAGTTAAATCTTCACCTGGAAAATGCTGAACAGAAAATGGGTACAACCCTGTATCTTATGGAGATGATCTTGCTCCTGGCTTGGTGCTCTGGATCCAAAGCAGGCTCTGGCTGAGGTACATATGCGGTAAATCCAGTCAATTTCTAACATACACATGGGATTTTTTAGTACACTGACTTATCCAGCCTGATGCACTTCCACTTCAGGAAGTGGAAGTGCATATCCCACCTCCAGAGATATTGCTGTTCTGTTCTACACTGTTTGGAGATTAGCTCTTCAGAGGTTATACCTGTTTGACACACTTTGCCTATTACAAGACACCTGTTATTTCTGCAACACTATACAAATATGTATGATTGCTCTTGATACGTCTTAGTTGCTCTCATGCTCAAAGCTCTCCTGTAAGGTGACACATGACCATGTGACTTTGCATTCACATTTTTCCTGAATTTTCATTCTGGATTAGATTTTATTCACCTGGTGAAACAATGAATCCCTAGAGAATATCCAGTAAGTTGTGTGATTTTTATAGTTCAATGTACTATTTAGCAGACATAAATGGCATGTGGTTTTTTTTTTTATAGCAAAGCATCAAGCCCAACCACACAGTGAAGAAACCAGAGCTGCCAGCACAGCTTTTGAGCCGTAGCCACATCTACCACTTGCCAAATATTTGTTCTGCAACAGGACACAACTGCTCAGCCAAGATTGAGGTCTCCGGTATGGTGCTCCACTGGTGCCCACTCTAATCCTTGCCCAGCCCCAGAGGCAGTGGAGAGGTAGGAGATCAAGTGAGGTGCACATATTTTGCTTTTTAGAGACAGTGTTGGCACATCAGCTCTGACTGGAAAGCAGAGGGGCTTTGTCACTAGCAGTGCTGAGAGAGCAGTGCCATGGCTCCTTGCTGAGATGCATCCTCACAGGTCAGAGCCAAGGAAGAGCAACATGTGTTGGGGCCAAGGCACTGGGAAGCTATCCAAGAAAGCATTGCAGAGACACTGACTACATGGCATTGCTGTTCACACTTTGGCAGACCAAAAAGAAGGAAAAAAAAAAAAGAAAAGCACCAGGTAGGATGCTTTTAGTTTCAAAATTGTCACAACACCATGGAATCCTGATGTTCTAATTCCCCTGGTGTTTGCATTACTTTGTAGGCAAACAGTTATGAATTCAGCCAGAATAAAGGCAAAGAAGAAGTGGTACACAGTTATGCACAGTGAGGAAATATGAGATCATGATTTTGCTGGAGAAATTCTGGGGTTTTTTGCATGTTTTTGTTTGTTTTGTTAGGTTTTTATTGCTTGAATAAACCTACACTATTTCTGTAATTAAGTTTACAGGCTCATACCTTTGACAGACAGAATTATTTCTGTTACATGTTCTGAGCTTTAGTCTAGTAGTCAGCCATAATATATCCTAATATGCAAGATTAATAACCCCCAAACAAACACACACATATATAAATACTCCTCTCTCTCCATGTGTGTATACATTTTCCTCTTTTGTAAAGTTAGTTTTAGTTAAAAGATTCATAAAGCTGTTTATTTTGTGATTGGAAAAGGATATTCTGGTGAGAATAGTAGAAAGCAAGAATAATGCTTCTCTGCAGAGCTTTTTATTCCTCCCAGTGCAGACACCACTGAAAGCAGCTAGCTGAGGTCAGATTTGTTGCTGAAAAACAGGCTCTGAGCAGCACAACCTGAGAACGTTGCCCATAGCCGATAATAGATTGTCAGCGTTTGGACATGTTAGATATTGCAAAATAAACTTCCATCCACACTGCAGAGAGCCTTCTTGTCAGCTTAGAATTTTGGGGATTTTTTTTCTCTTTTTACTGGTAAACAGAACTTTCCCTTCACTCTTCTTATCCTAGCTCTGTTTCAATGCTGAGGCTGAGGTGTGGTGCGTTCAGCGCAGCCTGTGCAGGACAATCGTTGTGTGGAATGGCATGTAAGGTTTTCTTGTCTTTCTTTTCCTCCTGTCCTTCCTATGGCTGCAACACACAGGGGCCTTCAGGCTTTTCCACTTCCCAGGGCTCTGCAGAATGAATGTGCCAGGGGCAGCAGCCCTTGCCCCTTGTGTCAGCTGTCACAACGTGCACACCGTTGTGCAGTGCTGCCCCAGTGCAGCAGTACTCAGCTCCTTTGTGGTACTTAGCTCCAAAACTGTTTGACTGGTCTTATTCCAGTGAATTTGCAGGGGGATTCCTGCTGGTGTGCTGTCCAGTTGCTCCCAAGTACTTGCTTAGTCTAGCAAGGACAAGGGAGGTTAAAAATGGACTTGAATTATGCCTGTGGAGACTACTTATTCAAGAGTCACTTGTCTCTTCATAATTTAAAGCACTGATCTTCCAGGGTTTCACTGTGTATTTCTTCCAGCCTCTCTTCCCTTTCCTGTCATTTAAACTGATTCCCCTTTTGACTGTACACCCCTTCAGATGAA